>NC_079321.1:67034808-67673380 GCF_029931775.1 Euleptes europaea | reverse complement strand
AGAGTAACGCCAGCAACACATCGAGGGACATTTAGGAGTTTTCGTAAGAACTGAAGCAGTGGACGATCTATAGATTCATTGATGACTGTAATCCAGATGGCAACGCCGAAGAGGATAATTGGGGTAATTTTCAGGTTAAAAACCTCAATAGCCCCTGGAATATATTTGCCACCTTTGGTGTGAAAAACATTGACAATAGCACCAACCCAAGGTTTAATTTTGTTGGACACTGCTTTTTGATGGGCATTCCAATTTAGGTTATGGGAAAACAGAATGCCAAGGTAAACAAACTCCTTGACTTGGTCAACCTCAAAGCCATCTAATACCCAGCGAAAAAGAGGCATTTTTCTCCTCTTAGTGAAAATCATAATCTTAGATTTATGATGGTTTATTTTAAGACCTTCCCTAGAGCAGTACTCAGAAAAAGTTTGCAAAGATCTTTTCAAACCAATTTTTGTGCGGGACAGGAGAACTGCATCATCAGCATAGAGTAGAATTGAGGTGGGATGACTTGCAAGCTTTGGGGGGTGGCAAAACTCTGAGAAATTGGTTGCCATATCATTCAGATATAGATTAAACAAGAGAGGAGCAAGGAGGCAACCTTGTCTAACTCCCTTGACCAGTTCAAAGGGCTCGGTTAGTTCTCCTTGGTTGCCACAGCGAACCTGAGCTGTGAGGTCAGTATGAAATTGCTGAATAAGCCATAGTAACCTCCTATCCATAGTAGAATGTGATAGTTTCAACCATAGCCTCTCCCTCGGGATGGTATCAAAAGCTCCCGTAAGATCCATAAAACCCGCATAAAGGGTGCCATTTCGGGGGGAGGAATATTTCTCGGCTAGATGGGAGAGCACTAAACAGTGGTCCGTGACAGACCAACCCCTTCTAAAGCCAATCTATTCCCAGCCAAGGATGTCATTACTCTTAACCCAGTCCATCAGCCTCTTTAATAAGTAGGAGGAATACAATTTGCCTAAGCAAGACAAAAGACTGATTGGGCGATAACAGCTTGGGGCAGAGCGCTGACCCTTTTTAAAGATTGGGACGATAATAGTATGTCTCCAAGATTTTGGAATGGCTCCTGATGCATTAATTTGTGTGAATACAGGAGAGTAGACAGATACAATGATTCTGAGAAAATGGTGTTCAGAAGAGGAAAAAAGATAGGGTGATAACAGCAAACAATGTGCCAGCTGGTGCAGTCAAAGTAAATCTTTACTAGTAAACACACACCTTTTATCCTATGGCTTGTATATCTTAAAGATTGTGAAAGCATCTCACTAACTAACTTTATGAACAAGCATATCTATGCTAAACAAATATGTTGGCTGAGATCGGGTTAACTGTCATGGCTTTCCTCAAGGAACCCTGGGAATTAGAATATTTGAAGACTAGTGATATTTCTATATTATCTTCAGTGCTCACCTTCATTGAATTCCTATTGGTCCTTATGGGGAAATTGCCATGGCATTAAAGGTTTGAGTCTATAGAATTAGAATTGTTAGGGTCAAGGCCAAGATCACAGTGAGATTGAATGGTGCCTCTGTGTATACACCTTCATATCATCTCCAAGTTGCTTTCTCCAGTTTAGTTTTTGCCTGTTGTAGCCAAAAGAACTGTGTTTCCAATGCCAATGCTTTGGAATTTGTTGGCCCCATTTATGTAGAAACTTTGATTCCCTGAGATACTTAAGGCATACTTGCCATTTTTTCTTTGACCTGCTTTAATTTTAATAGCACACTTGGGCATGCGAATGGCTTTGCAGCCACCCTTTTATTTTCTCAAAAAGTCTACTTTTTTTAAAAAAAAAATGTGGAAACAGAGGCTAAAAGATAGGCCCTAGAAGTGGGCAGCTATCTTTGATGAAGGCGAAGGCCTTTTCGGCCCTGGCTCCAGCCTGGTCGAACTCCCTCCCCAGTAACATCAGGGCACTGCGGGACCTTAAAATGTTCCGCAGGATCTATAAGATGAAGCTTTCCCACCAGGTCTATAATTGAGGGCAACCACGGGTGTCATCTGCTGTCCTCCCTACCCTCCCTTTCTGGCTCTGCCAGGTTATACACTATTGGGGGGGGGGGGCTCTGTCTGACTGCCAAGTGTTCAACAGCTATTAGATTTTTAACTGAGTGCCATCTATTGTTTTATTGTAAGAATATTGGATCTTGTTTTAATGATATTGGATGCTTTTAATGAATATGAATTATGTTTATATTCATAATTTTATTGTTACCATGCCTGGCCAGGGAGGGTGGGATAGAAATCAAATCAATCAATCAATCCATACATTCATAAATAAATAAATATTGCCCAAAGGCAGGGAATGACTGATCAGCAATGATGTGCTAGCCAACATACCCCCCCCCCAAAACTGGGCATTGCCATGCACATGTTCCCATTTTGTTTATAGTATATTCTTCCTTACTATTCTGGAAATGCAAAGAACCATTTAGTGGTATATTTGGCTAGGAGACTGGCTCTCTCTGCTTACCCAGGAACAAAAGGAGAATGATGTTTTGCTTAGTAGTGCAAAAGGACATAGGAAGTATCCTGGTGGACCATACCAGTCATCCATCTAGTCCAGAAATCTATTTAGTTAGCAGCCAGCTAGTTGCCCTGGAGGGACAAGCAACAGGACATAGAGGCCAAGACCTTCCCTTGATGTTACCCCCTAGAGTTTTAGTGCCTGTGGATGAGGAGGTTCCCTTTAGTCACCATGGATAGCACTCACTGATGGACTTCTCTTCCATGAATCTGGCTAATCCCCTTTGAAAGCCATCCATGCTCATGGCCATCCCTGTGTCCACTGGCAGTGAATTAAACAGATTAATTTCTTGTTGAATCTGCAGCCCATCAGCCTCATTGGATGCCTCAAATTCCAATATTCAAGGGGGAGGAACAGAGCACAAGCTGTGTATCCCCTCTGTTTAGTAACGCTGTTTCAAATCAGTCGTGCTTCCTAGGTGCCATTGTGCAAGTTGCTACTATCTCTCACACTAACTTATCACACAGGGTTGTTGTAAAATTACACCAGCACTCTTATCTTCTTGGAGGAAAGTTGGAATTTTAACAAATAACCAGTGCCTGTTTCTTGTTGGTAAGCAATTCTTACCTATTTATACAGAAAATATCTGTGCTGCGGTGTTCCATGTCATACATATGAACTTTATGACAGCACTTTGGAAGCCCAGTTCTTTTCAGCTGCAAATACAAGATCTTCCACATAAAACCCAATCTCAGGCATGCGTGCATGGGAGCAAGTCCTACTTTGTTCAATGAGACATACTTTAAAATTAGTGTTCTCTATGGATTTTATTGCCCAGTTTTTGATTTGCAAAGATATGTACTCAAGACTGCAACCTGTGCACACTTAATTTGGAGAAACTGAGTCTTAAAGTTGTATAGTATGGAAATCCAGAGCCAAGTAGTAAATCCTTATCCATCGAGAATGGTTTTTTTAGGCTTATTTCTCTGAGCATGCAATGAAACAGTTTATGGGAAGGCTGATACTTTTACACGTAGTGATGGGGGGGGGGTCATCTCCAGTCCACTGCAAAATTAGTGCAAAACTAGAAGTTTCCCAGATCTCTTCCAGTCATTTGATCAACATGGATTTCTTCCTACTCATTCTGGATGAAGCTGACAAAATGAAAGCCATCCTCCTTGTCTTTTCACCTCTTGCACTTTGGATGGGACTGCAGCAGAGTAAATCAAGCGAACAAGCCCTCTTTTGCTCTCCTCTTTGTATTTATGTAACATCCTCAAATGGTTATTTTTAGCCTTTGTCTTATGGAAACAAGTTGCCTGCGAGCAACCAGCCTAGGGTGAGTGCAAAACTGGCATATTTGATCTAATGATGAAGGGAGAAAGATTCTGTCACATCCTATACACTAAAGGGAAGAGCAAGCTGTGGAAATGTGCAGGCAAGAAAAGGTGGCTATATTCAGTGGGCAGCACCTCTTGCTCCTCTGTAGCTTAAATTCAAGGTATATTTGTTAATGTGTTTGGGAAAGTCCCGTGTTGCTATGGAACAAGGAGAGATTGCAGTTGAACTTAAAGCACGTTGTACAGCAACAATTTCTTCCTCATCGCTCAGTGAGAGTTTCTGCCCTGACAAGGTTGCTGGCTTTTATTTTTCCTGAAGGGCTCCTTGCTCCATTAAAGTCAGTGGCAGCTTTGCTTTTCATTTTGTCATGCATGGGATTAGAGCCTTAATACACAGTTTTTATTTGCAGGCTGGAAAAATCAGTTCATTATGAAGCTTCTGCAACCGGGCTGCATCCCGTCCCTTCTAATTCACTGTTTAATGTATTCTTCCACAGCTTGCTTGGCCAATGAAAGATGTGACTGCTTGTGAAACATCTTGATGAGTTGACCTCATGTGCTGCAACATTTACACAATCCTTGGAGCCGGGCTTCAAGTAAGAAGACTAGCTTGGGTAGAAACGGTACATTGCTTATTATTAGTACTTCATTTCTTTATTATATATGGACAGATGGGTACCACAAGTGGGACTTTCCCACTATTTCCCCCTCCCCCACAATGCAATAGAGTTCACCCTCCAAAGCAGCCAATTTCTGCTAGGGAACTGATCTATGTCATCTGGAGAGCAGGTATAATTCCAGGTGATCTCTAGCCTCCAAATGGAGGTTGGCAACCCTAGTTCTACTGGAGGAAATTAGGGCTGTGCATTCGGTAAGACCCGAGCCAGATAAAAGCCAATTCAGCTTTTCCGGGTTTGGGTTTTACCAGATTAAAAAAAAGGCCGGAAAAAGCCAAGCTGAATTTGGGTGATTCTCTGATAAGCCAAAAAAATTCAGCTTATCCGGGTTCGGCTTTTTTCCCGCCTTTGCAAGGAGAAAGCTCTCCTTGGGCCAACCTGTCAGAGTAACAAGTTGCCCATAATAATTTGACAGAGACAGCTGTCAGGTAGCTGTCAGATCAGAGGCATCTAGGATGATGCAAGAGGCAGCAATAGCCTTGCTGCAACTTGGACTGCAACTAACCGGTTTGAAGCAGTAGGATGATGTAATACTGTGGCCAGGTCTGCAGGTGGCCTTATTGGTTTCAGGTGGAGTTCTGTATATAAGCCTATGTAACTGTAACTCTGTGTTGGGAAGTTTGGTGGAGAGAGGTGTACGTGACGGTTTGTCTTTTGTATCTGTGCACTGTAAATTAAACAACACTGTTTTCTATAAAGCAAGGAGTTCTGGTGATGTGTCCTGGATAACTTCTAAGCTGCCTGCTTCCACATCAGGGCTATAGGCCCAGATTCGCTACACTGTGCAGGTTACGTGTAGTGGTAGCACAATTATGTTTCCAGGACGTCCAGAGGCTTTTGGAACAGTGAGTGATTGAGTGGAGAGATGGCTCAATCTGCAATCCCAGTGGAGAAGCTCAACGCTGACAACTACAGCATTTGGTCAGTGAGAAGTGAGCATTACCTTAAGAGAGAAGGTTTATGGGATGTTGTGCTGCAATCCCTTGCTGCTGCTGATGAAGGGCAAGAGAAAGATAAGAAGGCACTTGACAATATAATTTTGACTGTGGGGGATAGCCAGCTTGTATATGTTGCCAGCAAAACATTCGCAAAGCATGCAAGGGCGTCTTTGCAAGCCGTTTATCGCAGAGACTCGGCTGGAACTATACTAGCACTAATGAGGAGGCTGTACAGGACTAATAAATCACCTCACATGCCTGCCTCGGAGCATTTGAAAACTCTGGCAGATTTGTTTCAGTAGCTAGAGTTGAGCGGAAAGAATATCTCAGATGAGGATAAAGTATACATCATGCTGGGTGCAAGCTTTGATGTGTTGGTGGCCTCTCTGGAATGCATGGCTGTGGAGCAGCTTACGTGTGATTACGTTACCGGCAAAATCCTGGAAGACGAGGAGCATCGGCAGGAGGGATGGCTTCAGAGGACAACAGCCCAGCTGAGAATGAGTCACCCCATGATGGAAAGAGCAGCGTCTCATCCATCTTCAGAGACCTCAGCCCAGGAGTTTAACAACCCGGATTTTCACCCCTGGCAGTGAGGTAATTTACAGTCAACGCCGAGGACCTCAGCCCAGTGGCGGATTCAGCCTGTAAGTGGGAGTGAAGTCTACTCTGAGCAGAAGTAGTTGAAGCAAGGTCGTGGAACAGACCGGAGGAGTGACGTCTTCAATCAAGAGGGGGAGGACTGTGTGCTCTTTGTAAGGAAATGTTATTCCTGTGGCAGCACTCAGCACCTCAGAAGGAATTGCCCCCAATTAAAGAAGAAGACGGCTAAGAAACAATTCCAGACTGCCACACACAACTGTGGTGCTGGCAGAGACTAATAAGTGTGAGGATTTATGGCTAGTTGATAGCGGGGCTAGCAAGAATGATAAGGATAGCTCCTTACTATCAAGCACAAAGCAGTCTGCTAAAATGCATGTCAGCCTGGCAGACGGGAAACATTTAGGGGTCCAGTATGAGGGCAGCCTAAACTTTCCAGAATTAAGCCATACGTTCCAGAATGTGCTCTGCGTACCTCTCCTGGAAAATAATTTGCTAAGTGTTGACCAGGGCTGGTTTTTCTGTGCTGTTTAAAGGAAACACCTGCCAGATAAGCAGAGAGGGAGACACACTGTTGCAAGGGCACTTAAAGCAGGATGTTTATGTTGTGCGCAGAGGGGCTGGGGAAGCCACAAGCACAGTGGGAACTTTAAACAAAAATCCTCATTCAGATTGTGTGCATTTGTTACATCGGCGTTTAGGCCACGCCTCATTTTGTACAATACAGAAAACCCTGAGCTTGCTAGGGGAAAATGAGGTGAGGCTAAACAAATGTAATAATTTTCTTGATTGTGCGGTATGTAAATCAGTCAAGAGCAGAAGGAGTCCAGTGGCCAAAGTCAGCCAGAGGGTGACAGACAGACCCTTAAAGATTGTCCATTTAGATATCTGTGGCCCCTTCCAAGAGAGTGTGTCGGGGAACAGATGGGTTCTGGTTCTGGTTGATGACCACTCAAGGTTTGGCTGGGTTTATCTGCTCAAGCACAAGAGTGAAGCTTGTAAAACAATCAAGTACTGGGTGAACAGAGTGGAAAGGCAGCTAGGTTTCCAGTTGCCAATCTCCAGCTGGATCATGGTGGAGAGTTCTTGTCAAATGAGTTAGCCCAGTGGTTAGAGAGCAAAGGGATTCAGCACAGACTTGCTAACCCTTGTGTCCCCCAGAAAAATGGAGTTGCAGAGATACGGATAGGATATTTAAAATCCGTGATGCAATCTCTGTTGGAGCATTCTAATCTAAAGCCTAGGTTCTGGGCAGAGGCAATTAAGGTTTCTAATTACCTCATTAATAGGTTGTGGACTTCAAGCATTGACAACATCCCTTATACAGTTTTGTATAAAATGAATCCATCCTTGAAGCATTTGAGAGTGTTTGGTGCCAAGGCATGGGTGAATATCCCTTTAAAGCATAGGAGGGGAGGCAAAAAGTCCAAACCACTTTTGTTCCTTGGGTATCAGAATGCTGCAAAGTCTTACTGTTTTGCTGATTCTTACAATAGGATAAAAATTAGCCGTTCTGCTAATTTGAGAGTCATTCAACTGGGCAAGGTTGCACGGCTCAAATAAGGTGCCTGACATGATATCTCTGCCAATTAATGAGCAGCTGGAAGCCAGAGATAACAGTGGTTCTCCAGCAAGGGCTCCAAGAAGGGAGAGTGTAAGATCTGATACTTCAGAAGGTTCTCCAAGAAGGGAGATTGTAAAGTCTGACACTTCAGAAGGAGAGAGCTCTGAAGAGACTGAGGACAGGAGGTCTGAACGCAGCACCAAAGGTGTTCCGCCTACAAGGTTTGGTTTTGATGACTGTGATTGTATTTGCAATATGGATGCTGAGAGCTATGAACCTGGGAGCTATGAAAGTATATTAGCTGACAATAAAAGAGACAAACTATTGTGGTTCAGAGCAAGGAAAGCTGAACTGGAAGCATTGCAATAACACAAGGTATTCTCACACTAATCTACCAGGTGGCAGTTTGTAAATTGGCTGCACCTGGATGTGAGACCGTGAAATCAGCTCTGATGATGAGCAAACAGCCTATTTAAATGCACCTTTAAAAGAACAAGTCTTTATGCAGCAAATTCCTGGCTTTGAGTTGAAGCAGGAAAGCATGGTCCTGAGGTTAAACAAGGCGTTGTATGGTTTACATCAGTCAGCAAGAGAGTGGAATCATTGCCTGACTGAAGCCATAAAACAATTAGGATTCAAACAGAGCGTGGCAGATTCGTGTTTGTTTTCTAAATGTTCAGGACAGAAGGAGGTCTTTGTGATGTCGTATGTGATGACTTGTGTCTGATGGCTAATAATAAAGGTGACATAGAACAGTTTGAAAAGCAATTAGGAGAAAGCTTTAAACTGAAATGTCTAGGCAAAATCAGTAATTACCTAGGAGTAAAAATAAGCAGAGATGAAGATGGGATGTTTTCTTTGTCTCAGCCTGACAAAATACAACAGCTACTGGAGAAGTTTAAGATGATAGATGCAAATGTTGTGGATTCTCCTATGGTAACAGGATATGTGAGTGGTGAAACAGAAGCACAGGCAGAATGTGACAAGACTATGTATCAGTCTTTGGTGGGAAGCCTGCTGTATCTCACAACCTGGTCTAGACCAGACATTCATCAGGCTGTGCACTGCCTGAGTAAGAAATGTGTGTCA
Organism: Euleptes europaea; assembly: GCF_029931775.1. Classification (NCBI taxonomy): domain Eukaryota; kingdom Metazoa; phylum Chordata; class Lepidosauria; order Squamata; family Sphaerodactylidae; genus Euleptes; species Euleptes europaea. The sequence goes on along the minus strand of NC_079321.1, from coordinate 67,664,690 downwards.
CCAACAGTAACTGATTGGAAGGCAGCAAAGAGGGTGCTAAGATACCTGAAAGGATCTATGCACAGGAAGCCGTGCTTAAGAGTTCATGATGGGGAGCTGGTTGCCTATTCTGATGCATCGTGGGCGGATCAGAGAAAAGCAAGGTCTACCACAGAGTATGCACTATATTTGGGCAGAGCTCTTATTCACTGGAAATCAGTTACTCAATCATTTGTTGCAATGAGTACTTGTGAAGCTGAGTACAGCGCAATCAATGAAACAATAATACAGTTGGAATGGTTCATGTATTTGTTAAAAGAACTGAATGTAAATGTACCTGTAAAGATATATACTGACAATGCTGCAGCAATGCAATTGGGAAACGAGCAATGTTTCAGAAGCAAAAGCAGACATATCCGGATTAGATATCAGAATATGGCGGATGCGATAAACAGAAATCAAGTATATATTGAAAAATGTGCAGGTGACGAAAACATAGCTGATCTGTTTACTAAGACCGTTGATAGTAACAGATTTCAACAATTGGTAAAATTACTATGACAACTTGAGAAGGAGTGTCAGAGTAACAAGTTGCCCATAATAATATGACAGAGACAGCTGACAGGTAGCTGTCAGATCAGAGGCATCTAGGATGATGCAAGAGGCAGCAATAGCCTTGCAGGTTCTAGGGTGAACTGCAACTAACCGGTTTGAAGCAGTAGGATGATGTAATACTGTGGCCAGGTCTGCAGGTGGCCTTATTGGTTTCAGGTGGAGTTCTGTATATAAGCCTATGTAACTGTAACTGTGTTGGGAAGTTTGGTGGAGAGAAGCATACTGTGAGGTTCTCCAGCTGCCCTCGGCAATCCCAATAAGTCACTTGCTCAGACAGGTAATCAGAAGCAGGTAAACGTTTATTGAGGAGCACGTAGGAACACAACATGAGCAATCCACGAGTTCAAAGTTGCTAATGGCAAGCCAGACTACAAAGCATAACTTTAAGCATGGTGTCATCCCAGGTGCAAAGCGAAGCGGCCTGGGAACTACGAGATAACACAGAGCATGGTAGGAAGCAGGGAGTGAGCTAACCAAAATACAGTAGTTGTCTGCTAGAGACTCAAGGCCAGAACACGGGGGAGGGAACGAAGGGAAACAGTCTGAACAGAGAACCAAAACCAAAGAATAACAGAGGAACAGGAATGGGCCTAACTCATGTCAAGAGCCTGTCTGAACAGAATGACTCCAGTCCGCTTGAACATAGTAGAGATGCTGGATACATTAGACACATATGAACAGAATGCAATACAAAAGGATACACTTGAACAGAATCAAGTATGACCCAAGGCAAGACTCTCACATGTACGTGACGGTTTGTCTTTTGTATCTGTGCACTGTAAATTAAACAAAACTGTTTTCTATAAAGCAAGGAGTTCTGGTGGTGTGTCCTGGATAACTGCTAATCCGCCTGCTTCCACGTCACAACCTACCTTGGCTTCAGAGACACCCAAACTAAGCGTGGCGGGGGGGAATCAAGTCCCAGTGGCCAATAGGTGGCCAGACCTGGGAGAAGAGCGTTTTTTGGCCAATCACAGAAGTTGGATTCCCCCATTCAAACTTTTCTGTGTTGCCCAAAGGCTATAATACTCCCTGGTCTCTCTACTGCCTGTTGCTCAGTGAGAGAGTGTTCCAGTGCAAAAACCTTGACTTTTGCTCCTGCTGCCTATCCTGAGCTGATCAGGTGGATTACAGCCTGCTGCTTCCTTTGGATTATTTCCTGCCTGCTACCTGGAGGAGGAGGAGGAGACAGTTTGAGACCCTATCATTTTATTTTAATTGGGGCTTTTCTTCTAAACTTAATTCCTGTTGGGTTTCTGCCTCTGTGTGTGTGTAGTAGCCAGTTCACCTGCCTGTGGTGGTGATTTTTTGGTTTGAATCTCAGTCTACAGAATTTGGGGCTTCCTGTAAACTAGTTGGTTGGCTCCCAGCAAGGGGTATGGGGTGTTCTGAGAACTTCTGAGAGTGAGACTGAGTTCAGATAGGGCTTGTATTAGTTGTTAGGGAAGAAGAAAATGGGCCGGGAAAATGTAAGACAATGGTTTTTTTTTTGCAAAACTCCTGGGGGGGGGCATTTTTGCAGGTAGAGGTCTGAAAGTTTTCAGGGCAGCTTGAAGGGACTCTCCTTGCAAGAACCCCCAAGTTTGGTGAACATTGGGTGAGGGGTTCTGATTTTATGGAGTCTGGAAGGGGTCCCCCCCCTTCCTCCATAAAAAACCAATGCAAAGTATTGTCGAAGGCTTTCCCTGTCAGAGTTCATTGGTTCTTGTGGGTTCTTGCTGGTGAAACGTCAGGAAAGAAAATACCAAGACCACGGTTACACAGCCCGGATAACCCACAAGAACCAACCAATGCAAAGTGTTTGCATTGGATTTCAATGGAGGAAGGGGGGGTGACCTCTTCCAGACCCCATAACTTTGGAACCACCTACTCAATCTTCACCAAACACGGGGGTTCTTGCAAGGAGAGGACCTTAAAGCTACCCTGAAAATTTGGGACCTCTACCTGCAAAGATGTTCCCCAGAAGCCACAAAATAACACAAAAAAACCCCATAGGTTTAGATGGCCGAAATTTTCGGGAAACCCAAAAATAAAACCCAATTTCTATATTTACCGGTATAGGAAATCTGGCTTTTCAGGTTTTCCTGAAAAAAATGGCCAATAAACCTGAACCTTAATTTTACCAAAAAACTTTTTTGCTTAGCCCTAGAGGAAATTAGGAATTTCCTAACTTTGAGCTGGCAACCCTATCTCCTTTCCACCCAACAAACAACCTACCTTTATTTCCCCCTCTGTCTTCAGCCCCCCCCCCAGAAGCCTCTACCTAGGAAAACTGGCCCAGTTGTTTGGTGTCATAGTTCCCTGGCTCATGTGCTCCTTCTCAACCATTCACCAACTTACCTTTTATCTGCTTCATGGGCTCCTGCTCAGCCATTCACCAATCTAACTTTTATCTGCTATATTTATTATTTACTTCATGTATACCCTGCTTTTCTCCACAGTGGGGGACAAATCTTACGTTATTGTCCTTTTCTCCACACAATAACCCTGTAAGGTAGGTTACACTGAAAGTAGGTGACTGGTCCAAAATCACCCAGTGAGTTTCTACAGCAAGATGGGGATACAAACCTGGCTCTCCTAGACCCTACTCTGAAGCTTTAACCACGACACCACACTGGCTTTTATGTAATGGCTGCTGTTGAACAGTAGCAAGCAGGCCTAGTTGAGTCCTGCAAGTTGGGTGTTAGGGTTGTTCAGCCTCCAGTTTTGTAGAAAAATCTGTCTTGCCCATTCACAGCTCCAGCACCGGATTTAAGCATCCAAATATTTGGCCAACTTCGCAATTAGAATATTAGATTGCATCCTATGGAAAAGCCTGATTCTAGACTGGTAGCTATGTTAGCTTGAAGCGGCAGAATAAATCAAAAGTCCAGTGGCTCTAACACTGTTTTTTGAGCCCCAACTAGGGTTGCCAAGCTCCAGGTCATAGCTGGAGATCTCCTGCTATTACAGCTGATCTCCAGGCAATAGAAATCAGTTCATCTGGAGAAAATGGCCACTTTGGCAATTGGACTGTATGGCATTGAAATCCCTCCCCTCCCCAAACCCCGCCCTCTTCAGGCTCCACCCCAAAACCTCCCACTGGTAGTGAAGAGGGACCTGGAAACCCTACCCCCAACAGCACTTCCTGTGAAGTGTATCATCTTACAACAGTGCAATTTATCCCTTCCTGTTTCCAGATTTTACCAAGGCAAACTAGTCTTGTATCCCAGTGAGGTAAAGTGTAGGGCTTCTCACTGGGGTTGCCATCCTCCAGATACTAGCTAAAGATCGTCTGCTATTACAACTGATCTCCAGCCGATAGAGATCAGTCCACCTAGAGAAAATGGCTGCTTTGGCAATTGGGCTCTATGGCATTGGAGTCCCTCCCCAAACCCCACCCTCCTCAGGCGCTGCCCCCAAAACCTCCCACTGGTGGCAAAGAAAGACCTGGCAACCCTACTTCTCACCCATCTTTGTCGCGGTCTTCCCACACAAATGGCAGTTTTCAAGTAGGAACTGGAACTGAGGTCTGTGTTTGGGACTGTCAGAATGCCTTTGTGCACATATTGAGTTCCTCATTTGGGAAACAGATTCTATTGATGAGAAGTATCTTGTTTCACAGGGTGCAGAACACTTTGCCCTTTGCATCATGAGGAACTGTTTGGAGAGTCACTTTCTTGCAAAACTTATCAAAGAAGCTTTTAACCAACCAGTAACATTTGAACTTGCTGATTGATGTTGGTTTTGCTTTTATAAAATGTTTTGCTTTATAAGATCTCTTGGTTTTCAGACTGCTTTCATAAAAAAGAAAAAATATAATAGAGAACAGGAAGAAAATGAAACTGCCAACTGTACAGTGTCTTTTAAAGCAAATGAATAAACCGCAGCTGTATTGACAGAGGCCATGTTTTTAATTTGCCACACCAAAGCTAATGTAAAGTATTGTGGGCATATTTTAAACTTGCAGAAATGTTTTTGCTCCGTTGCCTTGTGCTATCTGATCTTCATTGTTCAGGAAAGTAGCATGCAAAGAAAACAAATGCATGTGGAATTCTCTAAGCTTTGGGCTGGGGTTACATAAAGTCTGCCAAGCCCCAATGTATGACCCAGCAACAGCCATTTGAACACCTGGAGGCCGCATCTATGTTTTGTACAGCATTCTGTACTACCTGCATTCTACACTGCAGGTAGAATGTTACACTAGTAGTAGCCCACATCATTTACTAATAGGGTTGCCAACCTCAAGGTGGTTGCTGGAGATCTCCCACTGTTATAACTGATCTCCAGGTGACAGATCAGTCCCCCTGGAGAAAATGGCCACTTTGGAAGTTAAACTCTATAGCATTATACCCCAGGGAAGTCCCTCCACTTCCTAAACCCCACTCTTTTCAAGCTTCACCCCCCCCCCAACTCCAGGTATTTCCCAACCGTGAGCTGGCAACCCTATTAACTAAGCCCATGGAAATATATGCCAATTTCAGCTAGGGTTGCCAGTTCTGTACTACAGATGAGTTACTGCAGCTGAGATGTGGTGGCTTTCCCAAGGCTATCCAATGACCTTGTAAGACGTTCGAATTGCAAATGTTGCAGTTTGTATCTCTCACTCCTAGCTGGTGTATTACATAGCACAAGTAGTGGTCAGGCAATGCATTGAGGGTGATTTGCTTACAAATTTGTTTCAATGCGACAAACTGTTATCATAACACTTTGTGTATGTTGTAATGCTCTGACCTGGATGGCCCAGGCTAGTCTGATCCCGTCAGATCTCAGAAGCTAAGCAGGGTCAGCCCTGGCTAGTATTTGGATGGGAGACCACCAAGGAATACCAGGGTAGCTGTGCAGAGGAAGGCACTGGAAAACCACCTCTGTTAGTCTCTTACCATGAAAACCCCAAAAAGGGGTCGCCATAAGTCGGCTAGACTTGACAGCACTTTACACACACACACACGTTGTAATGGAATAAACTATATTAATGAGTGCCTCCATTATGAACAATGAAGCCAGGCCTATAAACAGACATTTTATTATAAGGGTCATACAGCTATGGGGGCAGGCATTGTAAGTCTGCTCGAAGCAACAAAAACCTAAATATAAACATGATATGCCTAAAACTACTTAATTCATTTAAATTGAATTGGGTTTTAAGTGTCAGATGCCCAAGTGCTCATCTTGGCCTAGATTGCAGGCTAACCACTAATGAATATTCCATTAAGAGGTTACCTGTCCAATGTGCCATTATACGACTTAACAATTTTTGTACTTGCTAACCATAACTACTTTATTAGCAATGATTTATCAAGCTATATAGTAACTGACAGTGCAACCCTACAGAGTTACCTCACTAATAGTGCAATCCTATGCACAGTTACTGCAGTCTAAGTCCATTGATTTGAACTATTTCAGTTATTTCAATTGATCATAGACTGGAGTTAACTCTGTGTGGGTGTGATGACCTCGCCCCTTACTCACTGGTAACTGAGGGCTTCCTGAGGTCATTGTTTCCATAAATACCTAGATGCCACCTCCTATTACTATAAAGTCTTGACCTTCCAAGCACTCATAAGCCTTTAATTAGCAAACTTAGAAAAAGGTTTATTTACAAAATGACAATGTGCAGTGTGTGCAAGATATTTACAAAAAAACAAATCTTCTCAATCCTTCCTCACCATCAATCCTGAGGATAACTTCCAGCTTGACAGTTTCCAGCCAGCTCTCTTCAGCAGCTCAGCCTTGAAGTAGAGTTCCTTGCCTTGCTTAGTCCAAAAGGTAATTCTTCTGGTTCTCCAGTCCTTTCTGGATAATCATGTAAACAGTGGTTCCAGCCAGCATCCAAGCTAAGCCAAGACCAAGCTCTCTCTTTCTGCTGTGAGTCTACTCTTTATATATACTTGGCCCTATTGTTAATTACCCACTAATTACTTAATTACTTTCTTGATGAGTTAACAAGCTTAAGCCAACCTTCAATCTAGATCACCAACTGTCAAACATTTGTTACCACTGACACCATGTAGATCTTCTTCTGTCAAAGTAACATTCTGACAGTTCCCAGCTGAATTACATGAGGCTAGAACTAACCTCATACAGGTGCCTAATTATGCTCCACAAGGACAGGTCCTGAGACACTTACATACAGGATTTTAACTCAAAATTACAATATGACCTCTTGACAGTGGGATTCCACTGTGAGCTGCTTTCTAAACAGCTTGGTAAGAGATATTTATGTATAAGTGCAGATGTGTCATGTTGGGGGGCGGGGGGAAACCCTGAATTTAAGTTTTCAAAAGGAGAAAAAAGGGACAATGGCAAATCTGGAAACCCTGTATCACATATTCATAGTAGCTTCTTAAAAAATTAAATTATTGAAGAGGTTAGTATTTGTTTATGAGGTGGAGGATATTTGATAGTATTTGTTTATGAGGATAAGGCTATGAAATCACAGAACCCAACTTTAAGACTGCAAGCCTAAGCCTAAACCTGGAAGTAAGCCTAGGGTTTCTATCCTCTAGGTAGGGCCCAGAATTTTGACGGACCTCTACAGGGGTGGGACCTGGGGATTCCCTGGAATTACAGCTCACCTCCAGCCTACAGAGATCAGTTCCCCTGGAGAAGGATGTTTTGGTGGGTGGATGCTATGAAATTGTACCCCCACAGAGGTCCCTGTTGTCTTCAGGTTCCACCTCCAAATCATCAGGAGTTTCCAAACCTGGAGCTGGCAACTGTACCTCCACACCTCCCCCCGTGCTGGTGGCGGGAGGGGGACATGGCAACCTTAGATCTCCATTCTACACAGATCTAGAGAAAATAGCTGCTTTGGAGGGTAAATTCTATGGCATTATATCCTGCTGAGGTCCCTCTCCTCCACTCCCCAAATCCCACCTTCCGCAGGCTCCACCCCCAAATCTTCAAGAAGTTCCTGACCCAGAGCTGGCAACATTAAGTAAGCTCCATTGATAGTGTTTCCAGGTCCCTCTTCGCTACCAGTGGGAGGTTTTTGGGGTGGAGTCTGAGGAGGGTGGGTTTTGGGGTGGGGAGGGACTTCAATGCCGTAGAGTCCAAAGGGGTCATTTTCTCCAGATGAACTGATCTCTATCAGCTAGAGATCAGTTGTAACAGCGGGAGATCTCCAGCTAGTACCTGGAGGTTGGCAACCCTATCCATTGATCCTAGTGGGATTGACTTCTGATTATCCATGCACAGGCTTGGACAGCAAGACACCTAAAATGTAAGATCATGCTTTTAAGGTGTTTGATAGAATTCAGCCTATCTAGCTGTCAGTCATTTAAAAAATATAATTTTGCATAATGAGCTAGGGAAATATATTCACTAATAGCCATATTGTGTGTGTGTGTGTGTGTGTGTGTGTATGTATGTAAAGTGCCGTCAAGTCGCAGCTGACTTATGGCGACCCCTTTTTTGGGGGGTTTCATAACTAACAGAGGTGGTTTGCCAGTACCTTCCTCTGCACAGCAACCCTGGTATTCCTTGGTGGTCTCCCATCCAAATACTAACCAGGGCTGACCCTGCTTAGCTTCTGAGATCTGACGAGATCAGGCTAGCCTGGGCCATCCAGGTCAGGGCAATAGCCATATTATGAAACCTTTATTTGTGTATTTGTCTGTTCTCATAACTGATGATGCAGGATAAATAGGGTTGTCAATAGGGCTGTCGATTTGGTTCGTCCTGAACCGAAAAACAGCCGAATTTTCCCCAATTCGGCGGGTTTCAGTTCGGATGGAACCGAATTTTAAAAAAGGCGGGAAAATGACGAGCCAAATTCGGCGAGTTCGGGGCGTGCCAAATAAATTTGGCAAATTTGGGGGCTCAGAATCAGCAGCATAACTGTCAGTTAGTAAGCAGCATTCTCCCGCGGCCAATGGTGGCCAAGCTGGGTCTTCTCCTTGCCAATCAGAGTAGGGATTCTCACTTTTGAAATGGCCAGGAGAAGAGTCTAAAAACTCCTGTCCCTCCCCTCCCATCCCGACTGTATTCATTGCCTTCCAATTTGGTGGCGGTGCTGCTGAGAGATCCGATTCCTGACTGGGCCGAGCTGCTGGTGCTTAACGGAATAGGATTGGATTTACTTCTCCGTGCTCCTGCTGGAAGACATCCACACAGTTTGATTTTGGGGTTTTTTCTCTATACCTTTTCTCCTGTGTGTGTGTGTGTGGGGGGGGGAGCAGTTTCTGTGGGTGGGGGAGAAGCCAAAGGGGGCTTTTGCCCGTTCTGCCGAGGGGTGTGTGCCCGCTCACCTCTGCGGGAGTGTGTATTCTGCTTTCAAAGTTTTAAAGTTTAAAGTTGAATCTGTGCAGCGGCTAGCGAGTGGCACCCTCGCCTCCTCCTCCTTGGTTTTTTTCCCTATTTGGGGTTGAGCCGAGCCGTACTGGTTTGAGGGGGGGGGTTTGCCCATTCTGCAGAGGGTGTGTGCCCGCTTGCCTCTGCGGGAGTGTGTGTTCTGCTTTTAAAGTGTGGTGATTCTTTTTTCTTTTGTTGAAACTTTCCTGAGCATTATGTTCTCTCAAATCCTTTAATCCTAGATTTTGGGGGGGGGGGCATGACAGAGGTTATTTGCTGTGAATATAATCCATTTTGCACATGCTCAGAAGCACACAGGCAAATTGTTTAAAACAGACACCTGGCTGAGTGAATCCAGCCTTTTTTTTTCTGTCCCCTTCTCATGGCCTAATTTACTGCTGGGGCAGTTTCACAACTGCAAACAGAGCAGGCGACCAAAAAGTAGTACAGATCTCAGGTTTTCGGTCCAGTTCTCTCACTTGTTAAATGCCCCCTGTGGCTACAGCTGTTTCAAATGTTATGGACTTCTCTGTGAATAAAAACAAGCAACCCACACATCCATGGGGCGGTGGCTTTAGGCAGATGTTGAGAGGGAGGGCAGGAAGGGACGAGCCAGTGCTTGGCTCTTGTGGCCCTTTCTTCTGTGCCCCGGTTAATGCCGATTGCCAGTTTGGGGTCAGGAAGAAGTTTTTCTCCATGCCAGATTGGCCCAGGGATCCTGGAGATTTTTTGCCTTCCTCTGGGCATAGAGCAGGGGTCACTGGGGGAATGGGAGCAGGGTTAGGGGTAGCTGTGAATTTTCTGCATTGTGGACTAGTCTGGACTAGATGACCCTTGGTGTCTCTTCCAGCTCTATGTTTCTATAACTTCCCTTGGTGCCAAAAAGCTAAGGACAAAGATCAGTGTTTAATGCGTGGGCTTTCTTCACAACTGAGCTGTTTGACACTGGTCACTAGTGGCATGGCGGTAGAGCTTCTCCATGTGATTGGACTGATGTGGCAAATAGCTTAAAGCTCCATGTGGGGTCACAGCGCTTTTAGTCCATATGGCAAATGGACTCAAGTCATTATGCTTTCACAGTGTCTGTAAATTAATTTTACTTTCCTTCTTTGCTCCTATGACCCATAGGTCCTGAGCAGTAGTGTTAATTAATTAATTAGTCTGTTAAAAACAAGCTCCAAAATGGACTGAAAGCCATTAATTGGTTGGCTTTCAATTCTATATACTTGAATGTTCTTTTGTGTTGGCCTGGCTATCACTTCTTGGCAGGGAAGGCTGGATTACATCAGGAGCATTGAAATAGGTGTCCCATGATTGGAAAGGGCCTGTTTCCCAAGACGTCTGGATTAGAAACGATACAAACTATTTAACTGTAACCTCAAAAATACAGCTGGTTGGGATGGAAACCATTACTTTTTTTAATGTGAAGAAAAATCCACTTGGAAATTTGCTCATCACAGTACAGTTGTCAATGAAATATCTTGGAAATGGATAATGCTTTTATTTATTGGCAGAAAATATTGCTGACAGGAAGGATGTTCCAAGCCAACCTAAGCATTCAAAAATGTAGGCACCAAGAATGAGAGAAGCCATTTTTAAAGTGACTGTTCATTTCACAGTTATCGTCTTGGAAATGGTATAATGTGTGTGATACAGGTAATCAATTCACTACTATTCCTTACTTTTATTTCTGTATTGAAAATATTTATACCTCACCTTCCCTTAAAAGACCATTATAGTCCTTATCTGTCTGACTAGAGTCATTATCAGTCTGAAGAAGTTAGATAGACTTTCTAGGTATCTCTCTCTGTGTGTACACAGTTTTTCAAATGGCAGACCCAATTTTGGATGGGGTAAATCTTCTCTTAAACACATTTGTTGGGGTTTATGCCCTACTAGATAGTGCTGGCAGACTAGTCATTCCTTGCTCAGTCAGTGGAATTCAGATAACAATAACCTCACAGCTGGTGACCTGGCAGCATAATGGAGCAGCCAGATAACCACTAGCCATGCTCACTTGCACCTAGAAATTGCCAGTTACAATACACTCAGGGCCCATTCCTGAAAATTGGGCCCAAAGCCCTTAGGAGACCAACTATGGCCTCCGCCGGCGCAGGGGCCCACACCGCTGGCGCCTGGAAGGTGCACCCCGGCGTTAGTGGCCCCAGCGCTGGTGTGCAGGGCTGGCTGCCAGTACAGGCTGCGGCAGCAAGCCGGGAGGTGTTCTGGCGCCCCGGGAGGTATTCCCGGGGAGTAATGGCGCCGGCCACGGGGCGGGGCCGACATTAGTTGGTCTCCCAAGCACTTTCAGCTCGGGAACGCCCCTTTTTATTTTTGCAAAGATAGTTGGCGTATCTCCCGTGAAGCCCTATGAGGGTTGCACGGCTTTTTGGTGCCGGACAGAGTCTTTAGGAGGCAATGTCACCAGTTTGCCTCCTAAGCCCAGCACGGGCATTCCTTTCAGGAATGCGCTGTCAGGAGTCATGTGCCAATCTCATTCCAAAATCAAAATAACAAAATAGGCACCTTAATGACTAACACCTTGATTATGGCATCAGCTTTTGTGAACCACAATTTACAAGACTGAATTTTCAAATTTTAGGCCATTTTGCCTCTTATTAGTATCTGAGTTTAGAAAAACCAGGACGTGTTATTGTTGGGAATATTTATTATGATTGTTACTACTGCTACTACAATATCTGTCTATGTTCATGTGGTTAATCTCTAATGCTGGTCATAGCGCTGGACTAAGGAGACCTGGATTCAAATCACTGCAGTGTCACAAAGTTCAGTGAGTGGGCATGGACCAGTCTCTCTTTCCTAACTCACAGTATTGTTGTGAGGATAAATTGGAGGAGGGGAAAATCCATGTATATTACCCTGAACTATGTGGAGACAGAACAGGATAAGGAATTTTGTTCAGGTCAGAGCAAACTTAATATTCCCTTCCTATGCTGTTTCTCTGATTGAAGCTGATAGCCCTCCCCCAGCCTATTATTAGAGTTTGGAGAGGAGAAAAGAAAGAAAAAGAAAGGGGTAGACAAACTCTCTTTGCCAGTCTTCCCCCTTCCCACTCTCAAGGCAAAAATCACCACTGGGAGGGTGAGTAAAACCATTTTCCAGGGGAGAATTAAGCTTTCTCTTCTCCCCTCCAAGCACAACTGCCCTGATCCAAATCAGGGCCTTGTGTAGCTGCTATTCTCCTTTTGAAAAACGCTAGGATTACCTCTTCTAGTATGGCACAAACAAACTAAAATTTCATTCTGAGCACAGAACCAAGGGAAGGGAAGAATGAGAAGGGCAAAAGAAACAGAATGATGATTAGGGGATTAGGCAAGGACTTCATAGAAAATGTGTGGTTTGAAGAATGACTAAAAGAGGAGAATGTGGTAGCATCACAGAGGGATTCTGGCTAAATTCTCACTTCACAGTTCAGTGTTGTCTTTTCTAATGCCATTGTCTTTAAAGCTCCTTAAATTGCTCTTGTTTCAGGGTGACATGAACTGTTGGTCTGTTGATTCTTCACACCACTTCAGGGTTCCTTGACTCCATACCTTTCCAGCCTGAAGTAACATTAAAGGTAAAGGTCATTACTTACCCTTGGGGTGACGTCACATCACAGAGTTTACTAGGCAGACTATATTTATGGGGTAGTTTGCCATTGGCTTCCCCAGTCATCTACAATTTAGGCTGAGTCAACCTTGAGCCGACTATCTGAATCATAGAATCATAGAGTTGGAAGGGACCACCACTGTCGTCAAGTCCAACCCCCTGCACAATGCAAGGAAGCCTGTTCCACTGAGGAACCACTCTAACTGCTAGAAAATTCTTCCTAATGTCTAAACTGAAACTGACTTAGAATCATACAATCATAGAGTTGGAAGGGGTCATACAAGCCATCTAGTCCAACCCCCTGCTTAATGCAGGTTCAGCCTAGAGCATCCTTGACAAGTGTTTTTCCAGTCTCTGCTTAAAGACCGCCAGTGAGGGGAAGCTCACCACCTCGCTAGGTAGCCACTGTTGAACAACTCTTACTGTAAAAAATTTTCTCCCTAATATCCAGCTGGTACCTTTCCGCCCACAATTTAAACCCATTATTGCGAGTCCTATCCTCTGCTGCCAACAGGAACAGCTCCCTGCCCTCCTCTAAGTGACAACCCTTCAAATACTTAGCTCTCCAGATTAAACATTCCCAACTCCCTCAGCCTTTGCTCATAGGCATTGGTCTCCAGGCCCCTGTTCATCCTGGTCGCTCTCCTCTGCACCCACTCAATTCTGTCCACATCCTTTTTGAAGTGAGGCTTCCAGAACTGCACACAATACTCAGGTGCGGCCTGACCAGTGCACAAAGCAGTGTACAGCAGAACATCTTGCGATTTGGATGTTATACCTCTGTTGATGCACACCAAGTTCGCATTAGGTTTTTTTTTTTTTATCACTGCATCGCACTGGCAGCTCATATTTAACTTATGGTCCACCAGTTTTATCTCCCTATCTCTTCAATCTGTATGCAGAACATATAATTAGGAAAGCTGGATTAGATTTAGATGAAGGTGGAGTGAAAATTGGAGGGAGGAACATTAATAATTTGAGATATGCTGATGACACTACATTATTGGCAGAAAATAGTGGCGATTTGAAACGACTACTGCTGAGAAAGTTAAAAGAGAAAGTGCCAAAGCAGGACTACAGCTGAACATCAAGAAAACAAAAGTAATGACTACAGGAGAATTACACAACTTTAAGGTTGACAATGAGGAAATTGTTCAAGACTTTCTATTCCTTGGCTCCACCATCAACCAAAAGGGAGACTGCAGCCAAGAAATCAGAAGGAGATCGAGACTGGGAAGGGCAGCCATGAAGGAGCTAGAAAAGATTTTGAAGTGTAAGGATGTGTCACTGGCCACCAAGACTAGATTAATTCCTGCCATCGTATTCCCTATTACTATGTATGGGTGTGAAAGCTGGACAGTGGAGAAAGCTGATCGGAAGAAAATAGATTCCTTTGAAATGTGGTGTTGGAGGAGAGTGTTATGGATTCCGTGGACTGCCAAAAAAACAAATCAGTGGGTTATAGATCAAATCAAGCCTGAACTTACCCTAGAAGCTAAAATGACTAAACTGAGGCTATCGTATTTTGGTCACATCATGAGACGACAAGAGTCACTGGAAAAGACAGTCATGCTAGCAAAAAATTGAGGGCAGCAGGAAAAGAGGAAGACCCAACAAGAGATGGATTGACTCAATAAAGGAAGCCACGGTCTTCAATTTGCAATTTGCAATCTGAGCAAGGCTGTCAAAGATAGGACATTTTGGAGGACTTTCATTCATAGGGTCACCATGAGTCAGAAGCGACTTGACGGCACTTAACACACACCACCAGTACCCTAAGATCTTGTTCACACACACTGCTACCCAGAACCAAACCCTGTGCCACCCCACTATACACCTTCCTCCATTCAGATGAAATGCCACTGACAACTACTCATTGAGTGAGTTCTCCAACTAACTAGCCTATGGTCCAGACAACAGTCCTCTAGTTTACCCATCAGAACATCATGGTGAACCCTGTCAAATGCCTTTCTGAAATCTAGGTAAACAACATCAGCCACATTCCCTCAATCCAGTAAGCTTGTCACTCAATCAAAGACAAAAATGAGGTTGGTCTGGCAGGACCTGTTGGGGACAATCCATGCTGACTTCCCCGGATCACCATCTTGTCTTTCAGATGCTTGCAGATTGATCTGTTTAATATCCCAGTATCTTCCCTGGGACAGAGGTCACACTGACTGGCCTGTAGTTTCTTGCGTCATTCCTCCTCCCTTTTTTGAAAATAGGAACAACGTTTGCCCTCCTCCAGTCTTTTGGCAAATCTCCTGTCCTCCAAGAGGTCTGGAAGATGATGCACATAAGCTCTGCAAACTCTCTAGAAAGTTCTTTTAGCACTTTAAGGTGGCTGCTTCTTGGCCTTTAGGGGCCCCTGATGTTGCTGGGCGAAGGTGCTGTCCATAAAGGACCAAGAGGCCCCCAAGTCTATCAGGGTGTGGGTCAGGAGCCACCAGTTACCGGGTAGTAGGAGCTGGTCGGAAATTAGCAGGTGCTGGATTCCAGGAGAGTTAGAGCCTCGGTCAAAGAATCTCCCCAGGCTGAGAGGCTTGCATTAACCTGGGGCCGGGGGTTTAATGGTCCTCGTTGTTTCTCTGGAGAGGTGTGTGCGAAGTGCTCCATCCCACCACAATATAAGCATAAATTGGTGGCCCGGCGGTGCTCTTTTTCTCCAGGGGTCAGGTGGGGGCGCACAGCCCCAAGTTGCATTGGCTCCACCAAGTTGGTGATTGCCCTCTGGGCAGGAGGGGCTGGAGCTGTGCCAAGCTGGTTCCGACCCTGTGCGTTGGTCCCACTATGGGTCCGCCTGCGGTCCTCCAAACTTCCATCGATGCAGAGGCATAGGTCAATCAGGGTGGCCAAGGTAGTGGGTTGGTCTACTTCAGCCACTTCATCTAGGACCTCCTCATTGAGTCCCTCCAGGTACTGGTCTCGGAGGGCAGCATCATTCCACTGCAGGTCCTGGGCCAGAAGCTAGAAGTCAGCTGTATAATCAGCCACCGACCGTTTCCCCTGCTGTAGTCTCCTGATCAGTTGATTGGCGTGCCCCTGCTTGGCTTCAGTAAAGGCTGTCTTCGAATGTTGCTCAAACTGGGGGTAGTTGCGCAGCAACGGGGAGTCCTGCAGCAGGAGGGGCGTGGCCCACCAAGCCGCTTGGTCCTTCAGCAGGCTGATTACAAAGCTCACCTTGAGCTGGTCGGTCGTGAAATCCTGGGCCCGGGTGCTCATGTACGTCAGGAAGGTAGGGAAATTGGCCCGCCACCCATCAAACTTCTCCAGGGCACGGAGCGGGCACTTGGTGGAGGGTGGAGGCGGGGCAGCTCCTGCCACAACCTGGGCCTGTAATTGGGAGACCACCCCTGTAAGTTGGTGTAGTTGGGCCTGCAGGGTCCTGTTATGTTCATCCAGGTCTGCCAGGGCCTGTTCCATGCTGGCGTTTTCCACAAGCCCCTCCCTCTAAGGTAGCACCGTAGGGTGGAAGTAATCTGTACTGGCTGGGCAGGCTGGCAGGGCTGCTACTGCAGCATGGTGCAGAGGAAGCTGAGAGTGGGTGTGGCAGGAAGCAGAGGAGGGAACAGAGGTTGAGACTTTCAGCCTGGCGGCTGCACTGAAACAATAGTCAGCAGGGATAATGCAAAGTCCAGGAAACAGTCTAGAATCCAGGCTGGGGTCTCTTACTTATCACAGGCTAGGCAGCAAGGGACATCAATAATAAGTCCGAGGTTGGGTTCACAGGCAAGGCGGTTGTCACCATTGTTAATCAGTCCAAGGTCGTGGTCAGGCAAGAAAAGAGTGGAGCATGGCTGAAACCGGGATTCAGTAAGTTGCTTCCACATTGCAGCTGCGTTTTGCCGCACCTTAAAACTGGCCAGCTATCAGAATGAGATTGGTCCTGATATCACTCACTGTCATCTTCAGCAGCTGCAATAGCTTTACATCTCTGCAACCGTGCATGACAACTGGTCTGAATTGATATAATGCACAATAATTCATGGGTGGCATTGCATTATAGATTTGAGCTGGCAGTTGTTTGTGGTGCACATGGTACCTTTGATGTATGAGCGGGGGAGCAGCAGTTGCACAGGCTGATGAGGATGGGCAGCACACATAGCAGCCAGGCGGGCTGCTGCACCTGCAGCCTCTGGCTGCAGCAGCAGCACCCCCTCCAACTGCCACCTGGGGCAGCTGTCCCCCTCACCCCCTATATACCCTGTCTATATGACTGCCCTTCAAGTTCTTTAAGATGGCTATCATATCACCTCTCAGCCGTCTCCTCTCCAGACTAAACATACCAAGCTCCTTCAACCTTTCATCATATGACTTGGTCTTCAGATCCCTCACCATGTTTGTTGCCCTCCTCTGGACACATTCCAGCTTGTCTACATCCTTCTTAAACTGTGGTGCTCAAAACTGTAACAATACTGTACCATCACTTCATGTGACCTGGACACTATACTTCTTTTGATACAGGCCAAAATCACATTTGCCTTTTTAGCTGCCGCATGACACTGCTGAGTCATGTTCACTGTATGGTCTACTAAGACCCCTAGATCCTTTTTGCACATACTATTGCCAAGACAAGTCTCCCCCATCCTATAATTAAGTATTTGATTTTTCCTACCTTGTCAAGAACAGTATCCTATTCCTGTATCGTATTCCTGACTGTCTTCTGCTGTAATGGCTACCCCTCCCAATTTAGTATCATCTGCAGATTTAATAAGCATCCCCTCCATTCCTTCATCTAAATAATTTATAAAGATGTTGAACAACACAGGTCTCAGGACAGATCCCTGAGGCACTCCACTTGTCACTCCTCTCCAAGAGGATGAGGAACCATTAACAAGCATTCTTTGAGTGCGATCTGTCAACCAGTTAAAAATCACTTAACAGTAATAGGATCTAAACCACATTTTAACAACTTGTCAACAAAAATATTATGTGGAACCTTATCAAAAGCCTTACTGAAATCAAGATAAACTATGTCTACTGCATTCCCCTGATCCAAAAGGAGATTATATTAGATTAAACTATGTTTAGAGCATTCTCCTAATCCAGCAAGGCAGTAGCTTTCTCAAAAAAAGAGGTAAGGTTAGTTTGACATGACTCGTTCATGAGAAATCGGTGCTGGCTCTTAGAAATCACAGTCATCCTTTCTAAATGCTCCAGGACTGACTGTGTGATTTGTTCTAAAACTTTTCCAGGTATAGAGGTCAAGCTGATGGGTCAATAGTTACCTGGATCCTCCTTTTCCCCCTTCTTGAACATGGGGACAGCATTTGCCAGCCTCCAATCTTCTGGCACCTCACCTGTTCTCGAAGAATTCTCAAAAATAATGGGCAGAGGCTCAGAAATTATATCTGCAAGTTCTTTTTGTACCCTTGGATGCAATTCATCTCACCCTGAGGACTTAGTTTCATTTAAAGAAACAATGTGTTTATGTACTACATGTGGAAGGACCATGCCCAAGCCAATTCCAGTGCTTATGGCTAGACTCCCAAGAAAATCGGGAGTAACTTGAGAGTGCGCAAAAGCCCTCAATCTACTCAGCAAGGATGCAGACCTCTCTGTTGATAGTGAGCTCAAGTAGGATTAGCAGCATAACAGAACTAACCTGGGAAAGTGCAGAGTGAAGTGGATCTAATTAGAAAAGTATAAAGGTACAGCTGAACATAAACATCTGTAAGGGGTAGAATGTGCTAAGTTATTAGCACCTATGTTATACACATTTACTTGTGAGAAACGCCTACTAAAAGCAGTTGGACCTACTTGTAAGTAAACATAGCTAAGATTGCCTAAACAGAATATATGACCTACAAAACAGAATCTATTACCTACAGAATCTATTATCTACAAACCAGTAGATGGGTTTTGCTGGGAGTCAACACTGACATCCCCCCTCCACCCAATGATCACCATGGACTTGGTATGTTGCTGTGAGAACAGGCCCTTGATGTGTCACAGTTTGAGAATACCCAGTTTAATGTACAGCCTGTGTTTTTGATCCAGTATAACTAGATCCAGATCTTTTTTTGAGTTGGGGTGTGCATTTGGATACACTTGAGCTGACAATATACCCAAAAAATACTCTGGGTTCTGTTGGGCTTCTGTACATTGCAACTGGTTATACTGGGCTTGCAAAAATGGCCCCCACCTTCAGTTTCTACTGTAGAGATTCTCTGATTTGACTGTGGTTCTGTTGGGCTTCCACTGTCACCGTGGCTCTGGGTTCTGTTGGGCTGCACCTTGTCATTGGTTCTGTTAGGCTTGCAAAAGTGCCCCCCTTGAGTTTCCACTGCAAATATTTGATTTTGGTTCTGCATTGTTTTTGGTTCCGTTTGGCTTGGCACATTGGCTTGTGGTTCTACTGGGATTACTGGGTTCTGCAATGGTTCTGTTGGGCTTGTTGCAATGGTTCTATTGGGAGACATTTGGCCAGTGATTGCTGCTTGCAGGCATGACTTTTGCCCTGGAAGCAGCTTGGAGGTGTTTCCCCCGCCCCAACAGAAAATAATGGAGGATGGGTGGGAGTACCCTGTTCAGGGGCTCATAGAATTGGATCCCATGGTCCAAACTACTTGAAATTTGGGGGTTATTTAAAGGACAGGCACCAGCAGCTCCACTGTTGTATTGGTGCTTGTGCCTTTAAAAACATCCCCCCCCCAGCTGCCAGAAGTTACCCCCATATGGAATAATGGACCTGCAAAATTCGGAAACCTGGAAAAACAAAAACAAATCTGAATACCATATTGGTATTTGACATTTGAGAATATCAGGAATACCAATATTTTTCAGGTCCAATATACCCAAAGCCAATAAATTCCAATCTTTTTTCTCCACACCCCTATTTGGAGCTGAAGTGCAATTGTTTGGCAGCCCACATTGTAATCTGATAACTGAGCCTGTCACTGCATCGCCCACTGATGGTTTCCCAAGGTTCTTTTGCACATATGCAGACATACTTTCTGTCCATGGATATAGTGGATACAATTTAAAATGAAAAAGATGGTATCATCCCAGAGTGTCACTCCATCTTGTATTGCTTGGTCTAGCAGCTAAGCAACTAGAGCATAGACAGAGGGCACAGGGCACTGTCTTTAAGATGCAGGAAAGGTAACGATGGTAAAATGAGGAGGTGTCTGTCTCTGCTCTCTCTCAGCTGCTTCTGGGAGCATGTACAGGCCTCAGAATAGCTGGATTTCCAGAGATCTAGAGGGAAGCTTTGCTGCTGGCTATTTTCAACTGGCTCCAAAGTCACAAGTGAAAGTTCCCTGCAAAAACTAATGCAGCAGCTGCTCAACAAACAGAAAGCAACTCCCCCCACCACCCATTCTGTTATATTCTACATCTGCTGTTCTGCTGACATGGAAACCAGTGTAACAATTGGATTTATTACTAGCCCATTAAGGTGATTCCAGCAATGCTGACGAGATTTCCATGTGTTTAGTCTACAAGGCGGGTGCGAAAATCCTTTTGTGAAAGATATACTCGGACAGAGCCCTGCTTAGATGTGACCGTGTAAATATGCAAGGAAGACAGCCAGGGATGTAATGCTTCTTTGCATCCTTTCAGATTGAGATTCTCTTCACTACCCTGAACTTTAAGTATGTTTGCCTTTGAAGCCTTGATCTGTTCCCATATGGGTGGAAGGCAGAGCAGAGATAGGGAGGGTGATGATGACACAGCAGTGGATAGAAATGTCACTATTCATGTACCTTTGATTGCCTCACCTGCCCTGTGTCTGCTGATCCACCTGGGAGGAAATTTAGGCTAACATTCTGACCCCCTGAGCCGGCTCACACAACAACTGCCACTGAAACCCAGACCAATTTGCCGGAGAAATCTTTTCTCATTTTCTTCACCCAAACATGAAATTTTACTTCCAGACAGACAGTAATCCAAAACCAAGTCAGATAGTAGGATTACGATGTGTCCATTTAATATTATGTAGGCTTATAACTAGTTCTGAACCCACCAAATTTGGACCCTTTCCCTTTTGTTTATTTGGTTTACTGAGCTATCACCATGAAGGAAAAAATAAAGGAAGTGAGATCCAATGAAAGTGAAGCACTTTCCCCCATTGGTTTCATTGTATGAGACGTGTATATGTATCCTTCACCCTTATTCTGTTCTCTGAGCTTGCTCACAACCAATACTAGGTGCCTTGTCGAAAATATTACAAGGATGCGAACTGAGTTTAGATAATTACTCGTTCATACAATCAAATATTCCACCCTGTCCAGAGTGAGTTTAATGCACACTATAGCAAGTCATACAGCAAAACAGTCAGTTGTTTCCTCTGTTACACAATCAGATTATTTTGCAGGCTGTAAAAAGGTGTATGGAAGAGCTATTATGTTTATCAATATAGTACTAATCATATAGTTGCCCAATAAATCTTATTGCTCGGCTGACTGTAATAGGCCAGTGGGTGGTTGCTGATGGACTGTGGTTGATCTTTACTACATGAAATGTCTGATTGAAATGTGGGTTTGGTGTGGAAAAGAGCTTCCCTAGATGACTTTCTGTGGGCTCAGGGTCTCATAGTCAACTGATGCAAAGCAGCTATGCATGCTTAGTTTGTGCACCACAGATCCATAGCCCTTGCAGATATTGTGCTGCTGTGCAAGCTAAGCACAGGTTGACTTTCTGCATTGACTGCAGAAAGACCATGAGTCCATGCAAAGCAGCCAGGGAAGCTCTTTTCCTCGCTAGCCTCATGTTTAAATCAGGTCTAGCTGTGCAGTTGAAGAATCTTGAATTTGGGTGTTCAGATTTTGCATCTTCCAGAAAGCAAATCCCTAATAAACATGTGAAACTGTCTTATACTGAATCGACCCACTGGTCCATGAAAGGCAGTATTGACCACTCAGACTGGCAGCAACTCTCCAGGGTCTCAGGAAGAGATCTTTCACATCAGCTACTACCTGCTCCTTTTATGTGAAGGTGCTGGGAATTGAACCGGAGACCTTCTGCATGCCAAGCAGATGCTCTACCCCTGAGCCGTGGCACCTCCCTGAATCTTGTATATTGTAGAGTTTTCAAATAAATGGGTTGGTACTTAATGACTTGTAATTCAGTATGTCATGTAACTGAAAGCTGTAATTAAAATCCACATGGTTCTGTAAACAATAGGATCCCAAAACAACAAACCCAATTTCAACATAAATATTTGAGTAATTTTAGAAAACTGTTGTTTATGCATGGGAGTTTTACCTGAGGCTTGTTGCTCTCTGGACCCACACTTTCTTCTTGTGAAACTATGCACCAGCAGTCTCCAAGCTCCAAACAAGAAGCTTGTGAGTCCCCACCCCTTGAAATGTTGCTTTGTAATTGGCTGTAGTGCTCAGAAGTCCCCCCCCCTCCAGAAACCCAAGTGCCTGGTCAAAAAGCATTTTAAAACCAAAAACAAAATGGAACTCCCTAAAAGGAATGGGGGGGGGGGACCCAAGCCTTGTTTCTCAATGCCTCTCTTCTGCTCAGAAAGAACTTCCAGGAAGCAGGAAACATTTGAATCCCCACCTCTTGACATGCTTTGTAATTCTTTCTGTGAGAGAAACATCACTCCCCCAAGCTTCCTTGTCCCATGCTTTGCCTTATGTGTGGGGATTTCAAGAGGGCTGAGCTCAGGGGAGATGGAAGAATCGGGTTAATAGAGGAATGGGAAGTCACAGGCTCTGTGAGGGCTGGCAGTGAGGTCATCTCTAATGGATGGAAAACACATGCATAACTCCAAGGAACAACCGAGACAGACCGGGGGTGAACATGCGTGAAAGTACCCATGCATAACCGACCTACCTATCCCCAGTATTCCTTAGTGAATTCTGAATGGTACCTCTGATCATACATATTCCTGTCTTTAGGTTCATGTGGCCCACCTGTTGCAGAAGACTGGACTGTAACGTTGATTCATTATTCACATTTGGGAAGAAGATCATCTTTCCAGCTCATAAACTGCCTGCACTATGCCTCTTCCACTGGCTGCAGAACAATCATATACATATTGGTTGGGAACAGAGAGTGAAACCACTACAACCTTCATTTGTGATAAACCAGTGGAAGTTCATTTTTAACTTGTATTACAACTAGGTCATATGTACTAAGATTTGAGAAAACTTGCTTCCATGAATGGTATACTCCTGTGGGTAATCCAATATTCAAGAAGGAGCCTTCTGTGCCTGACTTGCCAATGATTTAAATAGCGCAGCCCCATCAAATAAATGGGAGTGATACACATTTTGCCTTATTGAACCACAAAAGCAACACAGGCAGGTATATGACTGAGCAGAAAGTTGAATTGTGGCCTCTTTGGTCTAAGTCCAACCCAGTGGCCAAAGTGCCCTTATTGTTTTAGTGCAAAGTATGGCAGATACTTTACAATTATAACTGCTCAGACAGTTTTCAGTGGCTAACGCACCCAGACTGCACACAGAAAATCCTTTCTGCTCTCCTGCTCTAAAGCTGAGATGGTCAGTAACAGACACTGGGAGTGAACAGGCTTGTGGGAATTCTTTAGCAAACCTGCTCGTTTTTCTTTATTATATGCAGTCTTCTAAAGGAGACCCATGAAGCTTCTGTCAGAGGGCCTGCTGTC
The DNA here is from genome assembly GCF_029931775.1 of Euleptes europaea. Lineage (NCBI taxonomy): Eukaryota > Metazoa > Chordata > Lepidosauria > Squamata > Sphaerodactylidae > Euleptes > Euleptes europaea. Next base: position 67,641,625 of record NC_079321.1, on the reverse strand, counting down.
AGTAGGAATAACAATTAACCTCCACCTGCCTCTGTTCATGCAGTGTGAATAAGCAGGTGGAAATGAAGCCTTTGCGAGAAGGAGGCCCTTCACTGTGGGGCTTACATCATCAATTGGCTTGACACAGCATAGGGTGACCTTCAAGGCATTATGGACAGGCCAACCAATTTATGTATCCTTTTGCCTTAGAGAACCCACCACAGTTATTGGTAACATATAGTATGAGACAGTATTATTAAAAAAGAAGAAGATTTAATTTAAGATGACATTTTATCAATTAATTATAATTTGTTTTACAGTTTTTGAGCATCTGATGGGTGGGTTTTTTTAGCCATCAAATAAATAATACTGCATCTTCCAAAGGCTGCAACTAGAGGCAGTGAACTTCTGCTGAACCACATAAAACCTGCTATGCTTTATTAATGAGAAAATGTACTGCAAATGTATTGTAATCTGCCGTAGAATATTCACTGTGGACCAGCGTGCCCCCTGGTATCACAAAGGACTGCAGATGTCGATGGAGCTGATGTGCTGATTTAGCAGATTCTTAAAAGCTCTGAATGTGGCTTATTTCCAGAGCGTGTCTTTGTGGCAATTAGCAATGCATCATGCATGTGAAAAACCACAACACACCTTCTTTGCTACTTGGTTTGCATGTTACCTCTCAAGAGCTCTGCTTGAGATATATTAAATGTAAAAACAATACCACAATATCATAAACCCATCATAAATTATGATATAAATTCATAACAAGCCATGGACATAAAAATGGCATAAACAGCTACTGAGCACCCTAAAAAGTATCCATAAAACCACCTTTTCTGTAATTTGGAAATATTTTTATTAGTTGAAAAATCATTAATAAATTAGAATTTCAAAGGAAATTAGGCAAATTCATGTGATACATAGGTGCATGAAAGATTATTTGCTATGATGGGACCTCCACTTCCAGAGGCATAATATCTCTGAATATTAGTGCTTTAGAGACAACAATGGGAGAAGGGTTTGGCCTTGGTATCCCTTTCACAAGCCTTCTGGGGACATCTGGTTAGCCACTGTGGGTAATTGAGAGCTGCACTAAATGGACCGTTACTTTCATCCAGCAGAGCTTTTTGTTCTGTCTTCTAAATTGCTTTAAATCAGCCTGAACATTTTATTCCCTTGCCCTAGTCTAGTTTTAACATATTGCCTGAATGCAATTTTGAATTTGTATTTGTGTAAATTTATGCTCGTATGCAAATGTATTGGGGACCTTTGCTTTTTTCTAGAAGACATGATACTGTTCAGTGAACCTATTTGTTTGCTGTCAGCAAGTTTTTTCCTTATTCAGAGTCTGATACTGCCTTTTAAATTCTGGGGTAACAAATACTTTAGTCATTCAAAACCGAAAGGGAAGACACAAAACATTGGAATGGGGAGCCGGACTCAAACTTCTCTCTTTTGAATCTGGCCACAGGAAAAATCATATCAAACAAACTGTATTAAACAAGCTGAAACAAGAATGGATGAAAGGGAGAAGTTAAAATCATTTTGACTTGGAGGGGCAAAGTATATAAAACACCCAAAGTCATGCCCAAAAAAGGTTATTGATTAGTTTTTTTAAAAAAACGCTGTCAACAGAAAATGCTTTTCTAATAGTTATTTACAAATCTTAGAGCCAATCCTTGTTGATGGGCTGATATTGTTAAAAAGCATATTAAATACATCACATAAAATAATGGAGACTGATAGCGTATTCCTGAGCCTCCAGGGCAAAAGCCCTTAGGAGGTCAGGAAGGCACTGTGCCGGCATTCAGGCCTCCTGCGCCAGCGTCCGGTGTTAGTGGACTTACACCAGTGTTAGTGGACTGAATGCTGGTGTGAAGGCCCGGATGCCAGTCGCTGGGCGCTGCCATGGCAGCGCCGCCCTGGGATGCTGATGGGGCCTTCTGCTGGCATCCCACTGGTGTAAAAGCCCACACCAGCATCCCGGGGTGGGGGGAGGAGCTGCTGTTAGGTAGCTTTCTGTCTCCTTTCACCCTGTGAACGCTGGCGCAGAGAAGAACGAAGCTACGCCTGCTTTTTAGCAGGCATAGCCTTGCTTTTCTTTAAGGGTGCGAAATGGCCTTGTTCTACCCAAAAAAGCTGCTTTTTGGCATGTGGGGAACCGCTTTAGGAGGCGGCGCGGCTGCACCTCCTCCCCGCCATTCCCCCATGCCGAATCTCAGGAATGTGCTGTGAAGCAGTTTGTATGTTTCAGTTCCATCTGAGGCTATTTTGCCACTTAATAACAACCACACCAAGTGGTGACTTGTATGTGTGATTGAGAACAAGCTCTATGGAAGGAACTTTCACATTATTTCTCATTATTTCACATCACCTCAACCACAATGGTTTTTAGTCCCAGTGGAGTTGTTTCACACATGCATCTGTGAGTCATCAAATATTTGAGTAATAAACTGATGAGAAATCAGAGGATACTTAAACAGGTATGAACCAGTCTTCATAAATTGGAGAAGAGATCCCAGTGGAGGACTTTTTCTTGAACTGTCTTCATCTTGTACCCATGTAGAGCTGTAACATGTAAAAGAAAATCCTGTCTGTATAGAAGCATGCACATTTTGGAACAAAGTGATCTCCCGGGGAGGGGCAGAGTTGGGGGATCTAATCTTTGACTGGGATGTGATATCACATTCCTCCTGAGCTCTACCCCCCAAATAACACCTTTTCCAGGCACCACCCCCAAATATCCAGAAATTACCTAAGCCAGAGTGAGCAGCCCTAAGGTGACAGGGTGGAAGAATGAATGAATGGTACCCCAATGGGATACAGGGAGCATTGACAGTGGGCTTGAGAGGCCAAGCGCTATATATTTCCAGTCAGGACCTGATATACCTAATAGGGCCTAATAGGATGAACATGGGTGGGCCACCCTGCTTGGCAACAATAGGATTTCTCACAAGTTCTGTAGGGCATCCCTGGAAAGTTGCAATATACAGAAGAATAATGGTGGTTTCCACAGCTGACAAACATTATTTTACCTCCTTAACTTGCTGTCTTTATCACAATAAAAATTGAAATATATTTTTTGGGTTCAGTTATTTCAATCCCCCCCACCCCCAAATAGAGTATTTCATTATGGTTATAATTATATCTTTCCAGGCATTCAAATGCTTGACAACTCTTTAATATGCATCCAAATCCCCACAGAGATATTTTTAAAGTGCTATAGAAGGTTCTCATTAACAAAAATTAAAAGTAATGAAGCACTGAGACTAAACAAAGTAGAATTGCAATGTTATTGTACCTGCCTCCCCCCCAATCTAAGGTATATTAACTCTCAAAGTGCCTCTACATGGCACAAAATTTGCTAATCCAATCTGAAGAATAACCCAAGTAATTGCCTGTTTTGATGATATGACAGGTTGCTCATTGTTCATTACCAATAGCCAAGCCTGGAATTTATCTCAAATTAATCACTCTGTGAGTGCCTGAAATTTTCTGAAGGATGACAGAAAATACGATTAGTTTTGCTATTAATCAAACACAAACATGGTAATCTTTCACATCTCATTAATTCATGAAGGTTTAGATGTTATCGTGTTGTAAAACAAACTAACTGCTAGATAATGCTAAATTTTAATCTCTTTAAAATGCATCTTCTATGCTATAATTCATAAATGGAACATTCATGAATCTGGAAGTCTTTTTGCCTCGACACTTATTTTTTCGAATGTATGTCTGTTTAATAAATGTAATGGCAGTGTTATTTTGTTTCTCAAGTGATACTCTATATACTTAATAGATCCATATACTTAATTCTCAACACAGCCAGATCTGTGGATACTTAAATCCATGGATTGGAGCCATGAACAGAGAACAGAGGTTTTTCTACAAACCTAGGGCGAAAACGCATGGTCGTTTTATCCTCCTTTAATCCCTGTTTTAGCCAGGATCGAACGCACATTAGGTGAAACGCATGCGTTCGATCCTGGCTGAATCCTGGCTGAAACAGGGATTATAGGAGGATAAAGCAACCATGCGTTTTCGCCCCTAGAGGAAACCCCTCAGTGTGACGGACAGGTTAGGTTCCGCCTTTCCTTAAGAGAAGCCAATGAGAGCTGACAGAATGTTAGTGAGAGGAGGCCTACTGTGGATAGAAGTTTGTTGCATCCCTAGGGACCAAGGGGGGTGCCCCTTCCCTCTGGAACATACACAATGGCTTTTTCCACCTAAACTGACATATGCTCCAGAGGATCAGCCACTCCCTTCCCTCAGTTCCTTTTTTGCTGCTCCTGCAATAGAAGCTTTGTTGGCTTTCTCCAAGTTTTGGACCAGGTTCTTTTTTCCTTGTTCGTTTTTCGATCCTGTATAGAAAAGGGCTTATTGGGTGAGGCTTTTTCCCACAGACTAAGATCCAGCTTTGACTGAAACTCGTTTCCCCCCCTTCTCATTGAGTGATTAAAGGTGGGATAGCCTTTGCTGCCCTACCCCCCTCCCAGCCCTTTGTACTGCACTTCATACACTTTAGGGTGTCTTTCTGATTTCCTAGCATTGTTCAAAAAGTCCACACAATATGCCACCAAAATTAGGCACAATGATGAGCATGATCTCTGCTTCATATACTTGGGGGAAACCCACAGCATCTCTGCATGCAACATCTGCCAGAGGTTTACAGCTAAAGCCAGGTCAGATAGAGCTTTTTGATTAAAAGCTGTGTTGTTGAGAAGGCAGTTACCTCCACTGAGCCATTGAAATTGACCCCTGGTTCTGAGCTGCCTCATAGGTTGCCATCTACCCACTTTGTTCCATCAGTTCCAATCTCTGAACCACACTACAGACCTCCATCAGTAAGATTGGTTCCGGTGGTTCTGAGCTTTGACCAACCATCTCGACCTCAATTGGTGCCAATCTCCCGGAGTGGTTTTTATATGACAACTGTCAAGGAGGAGCCGACTGGATTCCAGAGGGCTCTGTGGGATCCTATTGCCCCTGGTGATTCCCTTGATGTGCTTGTTGGAGACTGGCATGACCGGCTCTCCACCACCATCGATGAAATTGCACCCTGGCACTCTCTTTGCCCCATCAAAACTGAGCCCCATGGTATACTGAGGGGCTTCGGGTCATGAAGCGGGAGCTTAGACAGCTAGAGCGAGTATGGCGGCGAACTCGTGACAAAGCCACAAGAGCATCTTGTAGGACGTTTATGAAAGCCTATGAGGTGGCAATGAAAGCTGCTAAAAAGGAGTTCTATGCAGCCAAAATTGCATCCGCTTGCTCTCGCCCGGCACAATTGTTTAGAGTGATTTGACCTTTAACGTCCCTTGATGGACAGTCAAATTCTGCACATAGCTGTGAGGCATTTGCAAACTATTTTGTGGATAAAGTCTTGTCGCTCCGCCATGACCTCCCTGCCAACTTTAATACAATAAGTGAATTAGAGACCCCTTGCCTGTCTTCTGGTCCAATTATGGACCACTTCAGCCGACTTTCAGAGGCCGATGTGGACAGGACCCTGTTGGCTGTGAGGCCTTCTACTTGCCTCCTAGGCCCGTGCCCATCTTGGCTGGTTAGGGCCAGTCTGGATGTGGTGCGGGCACCTCTGGGAGAGATCATCAATAGGTCCCTTCATTCAGGGACATTCCTAGAGAATTTAAAGGAGGCAGTGGTAAGACTGCTCTTAAAGAAACCATCCTTAGATCTGAAAGATCTTGCCAACTACCGCCTGGTATCGAATCTTCCATTCCTGGGTAAGGTAGTTGAGAGAGCAGCCACCGTGCAGCTACAGCGGTTTCTGGATGACACATCGGCCCTGGATCCCTTCCAGTCTGGCTTCTGACCCGGCCATGGGACAGAGACGGATCTGGTCGCCCTGACAGATTATCTCTGGTGTCAGCTGGATCGAGGTGGGTCTGGGCTGCTGATCTTGCTAGATCTGTCAGCAGCTTTTGACATGGTTGATCATGAGTTCTTATACCACCACCTCGCAAAGCTCTTAGACCACCACCTTGCAAAGCCCTTCAATGGCTGCACTCCTTTCTCCAAGGTCGGGGACAGAGGGTGGCGCTGGGGGAGGTGATGTCACAGCGGCACCCCTTGGTGTGTGGGGTGCTGCAAGGAGTGATTCTCTCCCCTATGTTATTTAACATCTACATGCACCCTCTCGCCAAGCTGGTTCAGAGTTTTGGTCTGGGGTGTCATCAGTACGCTGATGACACCTAGCTTTATCTGCTTATGGACGGCCATCTGGACTCCGCCCCAGACACACTGGCTGGGTGTTTGGATGCTGTGACTGGTTGGTTGAGAAAAAGTTGGCTGAAGCTGAATCCAACGAAGATGGAGGTCTTGTGGCTAGGTCGGGGCTGCTTGGGTGTGGGATGCTGCTCCCGGCTCTTGACGGTGCGCCATTAACACCTGCACCTACCGTCAAGAGCCTGGGTGTGATCTTGGGTGCCTCCCTGTCTATGGAAGCCCAGGTTGCAGCCATGGTCAAAACAGGGTTTTTCTATCTATGCCAGCTGGCGCCCTATCTCTCCCGCCCTGACCTAGCCACAGTGATCCATGCGACGGTCACCTCTAGGCGAGACTACTGTAACTCGCTCTACATAGGGCTGCCCTTGAGACTGATCCTGTGGTTCCAGCTGGTACAGAATGCGGCAGCAAGACTCCTTACAGGGGTCTCGCCCGACAGCATATAAAGCCAGTGCTCTGTCAACTGCACTGGCTCCAGCTGGAGTATCGGATCAGATTCAAGGTGCTGGTTTTGACCTTTAAAGCCTTACACGGCCTGGGACCTTTGTATCTGCGGGACCACCTCTCCTAGTATATCCCCCCCCAAAGATCTTTACGGTCATCAGATAACAACTTACTGGTGGTCCCTGGCCCTAAGAGTGTGTGTCTGTCCTTGACGAGAGCCAGGGCCTTTTCGACCCTTGTGCTGGCCTGGTGGAATGCTCTGTCTGATGGCATCAGGGCCCTGCGGGACCTTAAAGAGTTCTGCAGGACCTGCAAGACAGAACTTTTCCGCCAGGCCTACAGTTGAGGACAACTGCGGGTATCATCCTCTGCTGGCCTCCCTATCCCCCACCCCGTTTTATGTTACTCTCATTATTGAGGGGGGCAACCTACTGGCACTATGGGCCAAATTAAGCACCATCTGGAGTTTTTAAGGGCTTTTAAATGGGGTTTTGTTTAATTTTAGAATTATTATTTTTATTGTTAACATTTGATATGTTTGACGATGTTCCCCGCCCTGAGCCTGGTCTTGGCTAGGGAGGGCGGCTTATAAATTGAACAAATTAAAAAAAAAATCCAGTGTGTGGCTGCACTGAAGACAGAAGATGAAAACAGAATTGTGCTTACTGTAACTATTGTTCACTGACGTCTTTGGTGCAGTCTCACATTCCCTCCCTCCCGTTCCACTGTTAGCTCCATTCTTGGTTATCATATTATATCACTTATTATTCTGAGATCTTGCGGGAGACAAACAGGAAGAGAGGGGGTGGGTGGGTGCCGCTCCTCCAGAGCACATGATAGTTTAGGTGGGAAAAGCCATTGCAGATGCTTCAAAGGGAAGGGCCACCACTCTCGGTTCCTAGGGAAGCTACAAACTTCTATCCACGGCAGGCCTGCATTGTGTGCTGTCCCAGTGTGTGTGTGCACAGAACACATCAATGAACAACAGTTTCAGGTAAGTGCAACTCTGTTTTAAGTGCATTGAAGAGAGCAGTTAGGGAGTTGAGACAGTGGCTGTTACTGCACTAGGTATTCCCAGCAATGTATCAAGAGTTTGGAAATGTTATAAAAAAAATACTGTTCGCACTTTCTATGTATTCCCACCGATGTATTAAGAGTTTGAAACTGTTACGAAAAATACTGTTCACACTTTGTTTGGCCCCTTTAGCAGTGAAGACGTCTTCCAACCATTTTTTAGCCGTGGCATCCAAAAACCCTTTTAAAGTGATGTTTTTTATAACAGTTTCAGACTCTTAATACATCGCTGGGAATACCTAGTGCGGTAACAGCCAGTGTCTGGCTGAGTGAAACTGTGGAGAAGAGCTGCTTAAAGCTGACTGAATATAATCAGTTTGTAACAAAGCATCCCAAATGCTGGAATAGGGAAACTGTTCAAAAGTTCAATTGAAAAGAAACTTTGTAAGGAGTACCTGTCTTTCTTCAATGTTATGGTCAAACCATAAATAAAAGTTACCTCCTTGTTTGTTTAACCCTATGGGCTGGTTGTCTCAGGGACAGAAACACACACACACAGGCATGTGAATGAAACAGTGTTTGAGTCCCCAACCCCAATGGCTCTGTGCAGTGTCTGAGTGAGGGGCAATTATTAAAGGGAGTTGGGTGGGCTGGTGATTGCCTGACCTACCCATAACCCTGAACCTGTGGGAGAGAGATGGTGGAAGGTGGTAGGCACTCTATGTGAGTGAGTGGGCAAATCACCCAAAGCCAATGAGCGCTGTGCAGATAATGTCCCTCCGTTGACTAGGCAGCATCCACCTGCCTCATGCCATGTGAGAGATGAAGGGGGAAGGTGCCGCCATCATTGAGCCAGATAGGCTATAGCAATGGAGGTGGGTAGGGGCTGGGCAGAGCAACTGGAAGGGGAGGGAAAGCAACTTTCAGTGAGGTGAGGCAAAAGAAATGAAGCAGGATTGGGAGGAGGGGGGAACAAGATGGAAATGGACAGCAGAGAAGGAGTCTAGTAAGAAATGAAATGAGGGAGTGCAGGAGCCAGAGCAAGTGGAAGAGTGAGAAGAGAGACATGGGTGAGAAAGGTGAGATCCTGCTAAGGGGGAGAAAGAGGACACAGCTCAAGGAGAGGGACTGAAGGAGAGGGAATGGTGTCCACTTTGCTCTCCCACAATGAGTCCAGTGGATATACTAAGAAGAAAACCTCACTTTTAGTATAATTAGTGTGTGTAAATGTGTGTATACACACAAGAGTGTCTTCGTGCACACTGCAGTTTCAAATTTCATCTTTTTGCTGCCAAGATGGCCAGCAGTTGCCATTTGTGATGCAAACAAATACAGATGGAGCAAGTAATTCAGGATAGGCTGCGATAATTGTCAGTTCAGGCTTTCTTGGGGCTTAGTGGCTTGCCAGTCACCCCAGACCTGAGTCATCTTGGCTTTTTAGATCAGCATGGCAAATCACACCCGGGAGACTGAGTTAATCCTTTTTCAGTTTCCAGGGACTGTAGACTCTTTCTGAATTTCCCCTTTCTTTCCTCTTTTGTCTCTCCCTGCTTTGTATTGCAAGTTAGCTGCCACATTAGAATGCATTAGCCTACTGGCACACTGTCTCCATTTTTATCTTGGCCTGCTGGCGCATGGCAACTCAGCACAGTCAAGACAACAAATCACTGCATTCTTTTCAGGCTCCAAGACAGTATTAAGGTTTTATGTTGAATGCAGAGCTATTTTTTTCAGGCGTAATTTGTTAAAGTTGTTTCCAGCAAGCTTCCAGAGTTTGTCCTTGTCAGTCCAGGCAGCTAGCTAGCCTCTCCTGCTCCTCCACCCCAACTGAGGGTTACTAGCACCCTGTTGGCTTTCTCCAGCTGGTTGACTGAAACATTAATCTTCTTCATGATTCACCACGAAGGCCCTTTTCACAGATAGCCTGTGAGGAAGGCCTCACAGGAGGGTAAAGTCAATAGCATCTTTCCTAAGGCCCAAGTATTTACTCTGAAGGATATAATCAGCCTTCTCATTTACTGCTGGATTCATGTATGGACAGAGAAGCAAGAGTGAAGTATTGATCAGGTCTCTGCATGCCCCAAAGAAAAGGCACCTCTTGAATTTAGGGCTTTCACACTAGATCTGCTGGTATGGCACCATGTCTGTCCTTGATTTATGTTTACATTTGATCCTCACAGAACTCTCTGCCAGTTTTACAATGCTATAAATATGTTTTATAATATATTCCTTCACTCCATCATCAACCAAAAGGAAGACTGCAACCAAGATATCAGAAAGAGATTCTTAAGTGTAAAGATGTGTCACTAACAGGGTTGTACAAAAAAAAAAAATGGATCAGGTTTATTGGGCCTGATTTTTTTCAGTAAACTCAGAATAAGCCAAATATCCATACTGGTAAAGGGGTATTTCGGCTTTATTTTCGGGTTTTCAAAAAAAATTGGGCCCATTATAATCTATGGAGATTTTTTTTAAACTCCTGGGGGGCATTTTTGGGGGTAGAGTCCCCATATTTACAGCATAACAAATAGACTGTCTCCTTAGATGGTCACCCAAGTTTTGTGAACTTTGGGATAGGGTGTTCTATTTTATGGGCCTGCAAAGGGGTTGCCCCCATCCTCCAGGCATTTGTGAGCTGAGCTGTCCATGGGTTTTCAGGTTCAGAAGTTCAGCGTTGCCAAAGACTGGCAGAAAGAGCCAATTGGCATGTGGGCACCTCAAAGTCTGGGGGCTCCATTCGTATCTGGGGTGCATAGCATAATACCCATGTAAATTAGCTTCTAAACTGAGGAAAAAGGCTTAAATACAAGAAAAATAAGGCACATAAAACATTTATTTTGATGGCAAATGACTTCCTGTGGACAGTCCTTTATTGTTATAATCAAAAATCTGATTTCAAGAGATGGTCACGGTGTGGGGAAATGAAGCCAAGGTGACCTTCCATTTCAGAGCAGGTTTTTTTTTTTGGGGGGGGGAGGGTGATATTGGAGCCAGCCGAAGTCAGGACCAGGCAGCTCTTGTGAAGGAGATTGCTTATCCATGCAGGTGAGGAATCTTCTTCAAAAGGCTAATGAGTAGCTGTAGAAGTGGTCATTTTTTAGTTGGAGGCTATATCCCTCCAGACGGGACTGGTAAGCCCTGTCATTTAAAAAACCCTTATGCTTTATCCAGATTAACCCACTGAATGGATGGATGGTTGTGTGGTTGGATGGTTGGTCAGACCAAGTGGGCTCTGGTTACACGATCCCTACCCTAACAAAACTAGTCCAAAAAAAGATAGAAACATTCTGATAAAATTGCAAGTTACTATGCTATGAAAGCTATAGATGCCCTTAGTTATTTGTGTGCCTTAAAATATGCAAAGCTCTTACCTATTCCAGGAATTTTGGGTCTTATGGCTGTTCCACACACATCTGCAGGGATTATTGTACCTTCTAGATGAAGATCTTGAACCAGTGCCTTAGTACTATGGTTAATGGCTAAGAGTGAAAAAGTACTGAATCCTGATAAGACAAAGGTATGCTGTTTGGGAAGCCTGGAGTCTTGATGGACACTGTGCTCCCTACTTTCAATGGTATCCAACTGACACTCTCTGATTCAGTTAAGGGTTTAGGGGGTTATAGTGGACCTAGCATAACTACTAGAGAAGCAATCCAACGCAGCTGCAAAAAAAAAAATCTATCAGCTTCGTGTAGCTCAGTGGTTGGCCCCCTCCCTTGACTCAGCCAATCTGGCCTAATGGATCTGTGCCATGGTTACCTTGAGAGAAGATTACTGTAATGCACTCTACATGGGTCTTCCCTTGAGGTCAACTCAGAAACTCCACTTGGAATCATCTGTAGCTGATGAGAACTGTGGTAAGCCTGGTTCCAACTTTTTGTATCCCCTTGGCAATTTAGGGTGCCAGCTTTTGATGCCAGCATCACTGGAAGAGTCAGTTCACAAGCCTGTGAAAAACACAGCAGCCGAATTACTAGAGGGTGCTAGTCAGAGCATTCATTGAACACCCATCCTGCAGTCACTCCATTGGCTACCTATCATTTGTCTGCTTAATGTAAGGTACTGGTTATCACCTACAAAGCCCTTCATGGCCTAGGATGCACATACCTGTAGAATTGCCTCTCCTATTGTGTCCTGCCATGGCAACTTCAGTCGTGTGAGTAAAAAACGTTTCTTCCATGCAAACTGTTAAGATCAGCAACTGCCTGCTCATATGCATTCTCTGTGGTGACTCCCAGTCAGTCTCCCACAGTACCATCAAAATGTGCAAAACAGAAACATTCAGGAGGGAAGGTTTCTAAATTGCACTGTTCCCTGGTTTTTGAAAATGGACATGATTGCTTTTTGAATATGTTGAACCATCTGTAGCTGATAAGAACAATGGTAAGACTGGTTCCAACGTTTTGTACCCCCTGATGCCAGTTTTGATGCCAACATCACTGGGAGAGTCAGGACACGTTCACACATACTGAATAATGCACTTTCAATGCACTTTAACAATAGTTTGCAAGTGGATTTTGCCATTTCACAGAATCATAAAATCACATTTCATAAAATCCAGCTTCAAAGTGCATTGAAAGTGGATTGAAAGTGCATCATTCAGCATGTGTAAAAGTGCCCTCAGTTCATAAGCCTGTGAAAAAACCATGTTAGCACCGAACCTAGGGAGTCAGGAGTAGGGGAGACCTTTGGGGTCAAGGTGAATGTAGGACAGAACATGATGGTAATGGATGAAACCTGGCAGGATCTAGAGCTTGCTGTTTTTTCATTCCCTTATTGCTAGCTGGATCTTGTCAGATCTCGGAAGCTAAGCTGGGTTGGCCCTGGTTTGGTAGACCACCAAGGAAGTATAGGGTTGCTACGCAGAGGCAGCCAATGGCAAACTACTCTGAATATCCCTTGAAAACCCTACATGGTCACCATAAGTTGGCTGTGACTTGATAGTGCTTTCCATCACCACTGTACTGTGTACCTGATAGAGTTTGATTTTACTGATCAGACTATTGGAGTATTGGCTAATTGACAGTGTGTGGGCAATACAGCCAATGGCATGACATTGTGTCCTTGTGATTAGCTTGCCATCATCAAAGTGTCCTAACCCCCCACCCCACCCCAAAACAATTAAACTATCCCTGCACATCCTTGACAATGCAATCCTAAGCAGAGTTACACTTTTCTAAATCCACTGAAGTCAGTGGACTTAGAGGTGTGAAAGTCTGCTTAGGGCTGCACTGTGAATTTCTGCATGAACTGAAGTTCAAAGTTTTTGCAGTTTTGTTTGGAAATAGTTGCAGGCGTAGCAGAAAAGGTTGTTTGTGATTTGCAATGAATAACTCAAAGTGTCAGCTGTGTCAACAGAATGGAGGGAAATGATTCCTCAGTCATTCTAATCAGGTTTTGCCCTTCCCTAACATTAGAATAATGTTGAGGATGTCAGAAGTTGTAATTTTACTAGTTTGTCTCACAGAATTTATTTGTAGAGGAATGGGGAAAGACAGGAAAAATAGAACATGTGTCAGTCTGATAGAAATATTGGTTTGCTTTGTGCTTGTGTTGGAAACATTTCCTGACAGCTGTGTTTTCAGCCGGTGTTTGAGTTGCAGCACAAGAGTGGTTTCAGGATTGGCAGGGCATCTCTCTTCTGATTCACTCATCTGGGATATACCATGAGTCATAGGACTCTTTCATAGTCCACATCATCCTCTCTGCTGTTCCCACTACCATATTAATAGTAAACAGGGTTTGATTGTGTACTTACATTACAGCCATTGTTTGACTGTATGCAGGAGTGATACCCATAAGGTCCTCTTCCCAATTCAGTGGGTATCCCTTAAAGTGGCAGGATCTGTGGGTGTCTTGCATAAAGTAGCATGATTTTTAATACTTCTGCGGCTACATTGCCTCTCAGTAGGAATGTGAGATGGTCACTAGTACCATTATGACTTAAGATACCATCCTTTCAACCCAGGCCCTTCCTTCCAGGAGGCACTTTTCCCTTTAAGTTTCCAGGGACTGTGGGTGAGGAGCATTGGATAATATTGTGTGGAAGTGCTTTTCACACTGCTGGGAGTGCATGTGAACACACACACACACACACACATATATGAAGCTGCCCTGTACTGAATCAGACCATTGGTCAATCACAGTCAGTATTGTCTACTCAGACTGGCAGCAGCTCTCCAAGATCTCAGGCAGAGGGCTTACACATTAACTGAAGATGACGGGGATTGAACCTGGGACCTTTACCACTCAGCCATACCTCCTACCCTGTGAAGAAGCAGGGCTGGCCCAAGGATGTTTGGTGCCTTATATGAATGACTGTGCCCCCACATTCCTTTTCTCTTTCTCCCCTGCTGCTTCCACTCATACTGCCCTCTCTGGGGTTGGGGATGTATATTGCTGTAACATACCTCCCAACAGAGGCAAAAGGGCTGTTTTGGGTGCCCCTCTGCCTCTAGGCCACTGGTTCCCAACCAGGGGTCCATGGACCCCCAGGGGTCCGCGAGAACTGAATTAAGGTCCACGAAACAAAGTTATAAACCCATAATAAATTAATATTTTCAATTAAAAGTTCTCTATTATAAAATATATATATTCAAATATTATTCTAAGTTTAATGTTTAACTAACAGTTATGATTAAAGTTTATTTTCAAATTCTCAGAATTTTTATTTTGAACCTTGGGGTCCCTGCACTGAACAAAAAAGTCCTAGTGGTCCCTGGTCAAAAAAAGGTTGGGAACCACTGCTCTAGGCAATGCCTAAATGTGTCTAATAGATGGACCAGCCCTGTGAAGAAGGCCTAGTTGTGTTATGCATTCGAGTGTGCTACACAGAGTACCTTGTTTCAGTATAGAGGAATGAATACAAGCTAGTATGGAGGTGAGAAAAGTACTGTGATAACACACAAGTTCTTTGGAATCTATAAATTCTTCTTTCAGTTTCCGTTTGTTATGTCAACTGCAAAACATCCCTCAATTTTCAATACAATTTCTTTTGGAAATCTCTTTTAGAGAATCAAAACTTTTCTTTGGCAAGTGAAAACACTGTAAACACAATACACACAGTACTTTTGACAAACTGGCAGCAAATCATATTAAGCAAACTGTTTTGTAATGATGCTTTTAATTTGTGTATATAATAAACAGCACTCTCTTTCAGACAAATGCTTCCTTCACACTAAAGGCCCTTTAAATGTAATGGGCTGATTGCATAATGGAATCGCTCAGTCTACTTAGGACTTTCTCTGATTAAGAAGAAAAAGAAAATCACTCTACCCAAACTTAATCAGTTCAGTGCCAGGGCTGGGAAAGCTCACAGAGCCTGAATGGGAAGAACAGCAATAAGCTACCCTCTTAATAGAATATAATGAAGAATCAGAAAAAGTTTGTCTCACCCTAAAACTTCTGTGCTTGTGATGCAGGCATCCTGTTGATAGGGATACCTGCACACCTGCCTGTTTATCAGTTCATCAGTTGCAAACAGGGAGCTGATTTTTTATCATTTGGTTCATCCATTTGAGAACAGTTTGAGCTACATCGCCTAACTTCATGTGCCTCTTGCCCTGTACCTGAAGTTCCCAGGGGGTGCCATGCAATGGCCTGGCAACCCTACTCTCTGTCCATGTTGGGAAAGGTCCAGTTGCTGAATTTCTGCCTCTCACATTGCTACCCTAGGAACTAACTGCTTCCAAGTGTAACCTTTCAGCTGACAACACTATATACACCACAATGAACATCTCACTGAAAAGACTTCTGGCCTTTGTAAGTTTTTAACTTCAGATACTAACCAAACACAGATTTGTCAATTAATAGCTGATTGTATGATCCACTTACACTTTTTTAAAAACTGTATATAAAAATGGCTCACCATTTATTTGCATTTGCAGGTGAAAGATTGTCACACAAATCAGTCACTGTAGCATTTTACAAATATCATCCGTTTTGCACTGGCATTTAGAAGTAGCTTCAGGGTATTTTTTTTTCTCCAATAGATTTTTTGACTGTTGATATCATTAGACAGGTGTTGATGATTTTGCTCAGAAAATAGATGTGCTTGACCTTTCTGTCTTATGTTTTTTAAAAAATTAATCATAATAATTGTCATCATCAGCATGTGAAGGGAGTTTTGCATTTTATTTGTCAGTTTAAAAAGCACATTGCTTGTAGAGTCTGTTGCCCCTGGATTTACCAGTAATACCATTGCTGCTTCTTTTCAACCTTCCATTAAGCACACCTTTAGGCCAACATGACCACCCTCCTGTAATTACCTTTAGAAACTGCAGGAAGGAAAATAATTTGGAAACTCTACCCTCCCTAAATCTCCCCCTCCAAGATTGTCTAAATTCTCAGGGGCTTGAATGGGCTTATTTTCCTGCCCCTTTTCTCTTTTAAGTGACTCTCAACCTCCTCTGTCTTCTGGAGCATATTGAGTCCTCATCAAGCGGAGGGCTTCCCCCCCCCCTTTATAGGTTAATTTACAATATATGTAATACAGCCAATTCGGGGGGAGAGGAGGGACCTTGAAAAAAAACACCCTATTTTTTCTCAATTTTTCCAGTTCCCCCCCCCCCCCCGGTACCTTCACATTTCTAGGTGGATTTCTCTGGTTTAAAGGCTGCTTCCACATGGAGATGATTTTTTGTGTAGCATTTGCTGCTGGTGGGAATGCAGAGGCATTCACAGAGGCAACAGAGAGTCCACATGGCCATCACTATTAGGCCACAACAGAGACCAGGTTAGAATAATAGAATCACAGAATAGAGTTGGATAGCTAATTGCCCTTCTAGTTAAATCTCTTGTTCAATGCAGGGAATCCATCTACTTCCAGTGACCCCACTCCTGGTAATTAGATGGATTGACAAACCATTAGGCAGTTTCTAGAGGAGGAAGAAGAAGAGTTGGTTTTTATATGCCAACTTTCTTTACCACTTAAGGAAGAATCAAACCGGCTTACAATCACCTTCCCTTCCCCTCCCCACAACAGACACCCTGTGAGGTAGGTGGGACTGAGAGAGCTCTAAGAGAGCTGTGACTAGCCCAAGGTCACCCAGCTAGCTTCATATGTAGGAGTGGGGAAACAAGTCCAGTTCTCCAGATTAGCATCCACCGTTCATGTGGAAGAGTGGGTAATCAAACTTGGTTCTCCAGATCAGAGTCCACCGCTCCAAACCACCATTCATAACCACTACACCATGCTGGCTCCCCTTCTTGGATCTAATATTTCCCTGTTGCTTCAATCTTTACTCACAGGTTACTTGTTTTGGGAAAAATGCCGCCCCAATATCATTTTTAATAATGATGTCTGCACATGCACTGGCATAGTGTTTGTCTACTCTCATTTTTAAAATTTCAAATTATTTTGCAATTCGGGAGGTTCCTCCAAGTTTGCAGAAACATCTACCCTATCCATGGGTAGCTCCTTTAATTTTTTTAGCCATATTGTGGGGCAACTTGGGGATTTGATATAGAATTAATCCAACCTTAAATCACATTAACCTTTTTCACAGTCTCATTACACAACTAAGTTATGTTCCATTTGTTATGTTCCAGCTGTAGACCCAACATCTTTTCACATGTACTGATGCTAAGTCTAGAGTCCCACATCTCATACCAATGCATTTGATGCTCTTTGCCTAAATGCAGAATTTTTCAGTTGCCTCTTTTTTGTTTGTTTCAGCCCAGTTTCCCAGCCCATTAAAGTTATTTTAAATTTGTTTTCAGTTTTCTAAGGTGTTAGCTATCCCTCTAAGTATTTTTCTTTGTTAGTTCAAATTTGTTAAGGGTTCCTTTCCACCCACCCTTCATCCAAGACCTGGATAAATGTTAAGAACATAAGAAGAGCCCTGGTGGATCAGATGTGTGGTCCATTTCATCCAGCAAGCTGTTTCACATTGTGGGCAACCAGTTCTCCTGGAGGACCAACAAACAGGGCATAGAGGCTGAGACCTTCCCTTAATGCTTCCTGCTAGCACTGACACTGAAGAGTACAGGACTCAGGCAGAGCCCTGTGGTACACTTGAAACCCCTTCTAGATTGGTGCCACTGATGAACACTCTTTGAATATGGTTCTCTAATCTTTTGTGAACCCACCTGATGATACTATCATCCAGTTCACATTTAACCAGATGCTGACCAAAATATCATAAAGAACTTGGCTGAATGCTTTGCTGAAATCAAGATATGTTTCCCACAATCCACTAAGCTAGTAACCCAGTCAACCAGAAAGATGAGTTGTCTGACAGGATTTATGTTGATAAATCCATGTTGGATTCAACTAAATAACGCATTAGGACACTACCCTGCTTAAACTTTTCTTAACAGTCATTCCTGTCTGCAGAGGCAGACGTTAGACACACAACTAGATCTCATAGCTCTGAAAGACAACCAAGAATGTTACTGCTTAAGCACCAAATTTATGTCTATAATTTCAGACTAGTGAGGAAGAATGCAAAAAAATCTTGGAGGGATCCCATAAAGCAGTTCTGGCTGGCTTGTGTGTAATTCTTTTTTTTGGGGGGGGGTGGGGGGGGGGAGAAAATCTCCTGGTTCTGGAATGGAAGTGCAGCTTCTTCTTTCTAAGAGAAAATACCATCCCTTCCTGCATTTTCTTTATTGCAGTGGTTCTCAACCTTGTTTTGCTTTATTCCCCCTTTCACCATTGTTCAGAATATAATTCCCCCCTTCCCAAGATAGTCTGACTAACCCCCCCCCCCAAAAAAACCTACACTTTTACAGATTGCACATAATCTACAGGACATCACATTTTGCTGAATAGTGGTCCAAATCCCCCCCTGGAACCCTAATATTCCCCCCTGGGGGGGAATTCCCCCCTTGTTGAGAACCCCTGCTTTATTGGCTTGTGTGGAGATAGAATGTGGGCTTTCTCTTCCTACTTTTTCACCCACATATGCAAAAATATAGTCTTCTGTAATTGGCTCTTTTATCATCCTGTAATTGGATATTCCACAGTTGGATGCCAGACACATGGCCCTCATCGCACCAGCCACTAATATTTTATGCTGGGGTATTTGGTGTTACAGGGTTGTCTGAATAAGGTTGTGGTGCCCTATCTTTACACCAGAAGATATTTTTTAAAAATGTTCTCCAGTAGCTGGATTAGAGATCATAAATCTTCAATGTTTCTTCACCACATCTTGAAATAGAAGGAAGTCATGTTAAATCCCCTGCAAAGATTATTCACCTACTGAACTGAAATCTCTAGTAAAATACCCCATAAATCTTGTCTGTAACAAGATATAAAACACTCAGTAGGCTGCAGTTATAAGAATGCCTCACAAAGTTTCACAGCATAAAGAGAATATTGTTAAGACATAGACAACAGTAGAATGCTGCTGTCAAAGGTATATAAGGCAGAAGAGGTATTAAAAACCTGTTGGGAGAACCTAAGGCATTCCTGGACTGAAGCCTGACTTAAGTATGCATAGTGAGTTCTGTGCATGTATGTCTGGAGAAGTATAGCAAGAAGATGTATTTGCACCATGCAAACCAATGCCTCTGCCAAAGTCTGGGTATTGCATATACAGATCATCCATCTAGATACAAGCTACATCTAGCTCCAGTGCTTACAACTATTAACATGGAATAAATAGCAAGGCTCAGATGGGCTGCACATCATATCCAGTCCATTGAAAAGCTGCCAGATGAACATCTCATGTGAAACAATGCTCCCCGGATCAGGCAAAAAGTGTTTTCCAATAATGTCTTACCATGCTTAATTCAGCCCTATGTTCCCCTTTCTGAACTGCTGAACTGCACAACTTCAGCTTTTTAAAAACAAAACAAAAGATGAGTAGTACTGGCTGTGGGATCAGGTTTGGGAACTGAAAGCACAGCACACGTTTTCACGCATGATTCCCTCATGCAGTTAGTAATATGCAAGTAGGTCCATGATTCCACCCATGTCTGGCCCCTAGCAAGTTGAGGGTAGGCAATTTTAGCTTTGAACATCTAAAAGCAGAACAAGATTCTGTTTTGAAGAAAATCTCAGCAGGATGTTAAGATATAAAGATTTCAAATAATACATGTGAAAACAACCAAGAAACAAACTTTTTTTTGCCATATTCAACCAACCACAAAATATAAACTAGCATCATGACATATACATACATATAGTTCAGCCATTCATCATAGCCATATGTCATAATAACTAGAAGAAATGTTTATAATAAGCAAGGCATACACAAATACTAATTACACAAATAAAACATTTCAACAGGCATTAATATCACCATCACGAGTGCTGGGGAGGGCAGGGTATAAATTTAATAAGAAATAAAATAGATTAATAAATAATATTTATAAAATAAATAGCAGTGCAAACATTCTTTTTTGTCAGCAATTACCATTTTTATTTTTCTATTTTTATTTGATGGTATTCTTGCTGTTTTAATTTTGTACTTTTAAAATATGTCATTAGCAGCTTCGGGTAACTATAAGCTGAAAAGGAAGATACATATTTAGAAAGAATAAATGAATAAAATATGATGTCTAACTGGTTTGAAACTAATGGAATTATAACAGGCACATTAGATAAGAATTGGGACATAATAATTGCATCACTAATCATATATGAAATCAACAACTCCATGAAAAGTGTATAAATACTTTTCGGTATCATTTGTTTGGACAAAAAACCCAAATTCTAATCACTTAAAATTGATGGAAACCCTTTTCCATTCTGACAACTAAGCTCAATTAAGAGTGCTAATAAAGAACACCCACTGGGTTGGATCAAGATATATGCTGATGTGAGGTTTATGGCTTTTTGCTCATGACTCATAGATCTTCCCCATGTTCCCCTCCTCTAAAAGCTATATTTGATCCAAAGAAAGTTGATTCTGGGGTCGCAGGGCCCATGCAGAATAATAGCCATGTGGGTCAATGGGCAGCTGTGGGGAAAGTGGAAGAAGTAAATCCTGTCCTGCTTGTTCTATTAGGGCATCCAGGTCAATGGAAGAAGCAGAATGGGAGATGTCACCTCCTTCCCTCTTCACTGAAGTCAATGGGCCAACTTGATCATTACTCCCCTCAGGTTCTGCAACCTGGGAATAAACATTTGTGGGGCTGGAAAGGACTGGGGGGCAGGGGGCGGGAGCAGGTAAAACCTGCAACCATCAGCCTTTTTGCTGATGGATTGCTAGATCTGCTAGTTACTGTTTTACATGTTACACAGAGGAAAACCCAAGTTTGCCACTGAGCATAAAATAAACTCAACAAGAGCTTCAGTGCCTCAACATTTATTTATTTATTTACCTACTTCACACCCTGTGTTTTCCCCAGTGGGGACCCAAAGCAGCTTACATTGTTCTCCTCTTCTCCATTTTTATCCTCACAACAACTCTGTGAGGTGGCTTAGGCTGAGGATGTATGACTGATTGATGGTCCCCCAGCAAGCTCCATGGCAAAGCGGGATTTCAAACCTTGGTTCCCCAGCTCCTAGTCTGACACTGATTACAGTATGGTGGCTCTAACAATCCTCAACAATCAAACATAACTGACAGAGACACGGGTTTGTAAACCCATGATTAGATGCACATTCAAAACAATAAGGATATACCTAAAATTCAAGTGCAAGTTTCAAGGGCGCCTAACAGGTTCCAAAGTCTGTTGCAGCAACAATGAAACATTCTCACCAGACCCTCCCCACTTTTAACAACCAGTGGCCACCACAAGGAAGCTGCTGCCATTTGAAAGTCATTTAAAAATACTGTGAAGGCTCAATCCTGATCACTAGATTTGCCAACACCAGACTGAGAAATTCCCAGAGATATGGGGGTGGAGCCTGGAGAGTGCAGGGTTTGGGGAGGGGAAAAAACTTCAGCAGGGTACAATGCCATACAGTCCACTGTTCAAAGCAACCATTTTCTCCAGGTAGGGTTGCCAGCTCCCTCTTCACCTCCGGCGGAATGTTTTTGGGGCGGCGTCTGAGGAGGGTTGGGTTTGGGGAGGGGAGGGACTTAAATGCCATAGAGTCCATTCACCAAAGCAGCCATTTTCTCCAGCTGAACTGATCTCTATCAGCTGGAGATCAGTTGTAACAGCAGGAGATCTCCAGCTAGTACCTGGAGGTTAACAGAGCAAAACAAGTTAGCCGGCTGTAAAGTGGATCAGCAAACAAAGATACAGCAGTACATAAAACTGTTCAATAATATCTGAGACATTCGCTGTGAGCGTATGAAATTCTTATATTGTGTGACCTAGACAACAGTAGGAACACTTAAATATACAAAAATCACATACATTACAATCCAAGACCAACAAGTGCAGAAAAATGTCCACAAGAAAACTATTATTGTAATAGAGTCCAAACGGAGTCCTGTAGTGCTCCTTGAGATCAAATATATTCCATGTAGTATGATCTCCCCAGAGTATAAGATAGGATATTGGACTCTTTTTTTTTTTTTGAAAATTTTATTGGTTTTTATAATATAAATTTTCCATGTTGACAAACAACAATAAAAGTAATATAAAAAACTAACTCATAAGAAATGTTGTTATAGTTATTTAAGTACTTAATACAAATAAAAAATAAAGGAAACTTTGTTGACTTCCCCATCACCTCCGTCCACCTCTTAATAAAGTATTCTATCCCATCGTGATATGATCTGATCTTAATTATTCTTATATCTCAGTTAAGTTTCAATCACAATATTCTATTAATATAATTAATTACACTTCTTTATGTTAGCAATGTCATCTAGATCAGATTAAAAGGTACTCTTCCATTTTCCCCAGTCCTAGTTCATATTCACAATATTTCATCCAAGCCTCCCATTCCCCCATAAATTGAACATTGTCCTTTTGGTTTAAAGTAGCTGTAAGTTTTGCCATTTCCACCAGTTCAAACATTTTCATGATCCAGTCTTTTTTCCCAGGAGTGTCTGCCCCTTTCCATAGGATATTGGACTCTTATCCAGGGTTCAATGAACCCGTTAATGGATGCATCACGGTAAGCAACGTGATTCCAATGAACACTTCTCCAACAGGGATCCAAATATACTCCTGTTTCGATTGGATCTTCGTCAGGATTCAACATGAACTGCACCTTAGCTAGTTTCTATGTACCTGGAGGTTGGCAACCCTATCTCCAGGAAAACTGATCTCTGTAGACTAGAGGTCAGCTATAATGCCAGGAGTTTTTCAGACCCCACCTGGAGGTTGGTAATCCTACTAGGGCCTATAGAGATCAGTTCACCTGGAGAAAATGGCCGCTTTGACAATTGGACTCTATGGCATTGAAGTCCCTTCCCTCCCCAAACCCCACCCTTCTCAGGCTCCGCCCCAAAAACCTCCCACCGGTGGCAAAGAGGGACCAGGCAACCTTACTAGGGCCTGCAGCATAGTGAGAGCACTATGCTTCCCTTGCCCTACACCTTTTCACGTGCTAAAACAACTGGGGGTGTGCGTGTGCAGCTTATCATTTTGGCACTTGATAAGGTGCAAGGAGGAAGCAGGAGGGCCTTAGCCCACTGTGCTGCAGGCCCAATCAGGATCCAGCCCTCGTGTAGGGTTGCCAATTCCAGATTCAGAACTTTCCCCATAATGTCGTATTGCCAGCTGGACATTTTTGAACCAATTACAAGAAGCTTTGAGGAGAAAGATGTACTTTTACAAAGAAAGAAAAAAACAGAGGGAAAGATAGGCCATGTTTTTAGGCCTTATAGTGGAGCTTGTGAATGGACAGGTTGTAACACACAGGCCATCTTCATGGAATCAGGGCCCCAGAAAGCCTTAACCCCCACTTCCCATGTTCTGCCCTCTACTTCCATCACAGAGCAGGGATTGCAACCTGGGTCTCCCAGGTTCTAGTAGGACACTCTAACCACTACACTATACCTCTTCATGACATGAAACCTATTCATTTAATTTCTGCTTATATACCTTGTGCTATTATTTTCTCTTCTTAAATGAAATCTGATAATCTTGGACCTCACAGTGATCCCTCTGTGATCCCTTTCTTTTCACGTTTCAGAAAAATGGGTCTTTTGGCAAACACACATGTATTTCCTACACCTGCATCCATGTAACAGAGAATGACAGAGAATCAAGCCCAAGCCAGCAAGTTGTAAAAAAAAAAAAAAAAAAGTTATAAGGAAATAGTTCTATGGAATACTTTACAGATGTATGATTTCCCTTGGAATAGCAAAAGATCAAGTGTCCAGTTGGAAGATTTTTGGGCTCTAGGTTCAACACTGTGCAAACCCAGAGATATAGAAAGAGAGAAGCCAACTGAGTATTTTTTGGGGTGGAGCCTCAACGCCACACCACTGCTTTGGTTCTGCAGCTGCCCACATGTGTATGTGCAGGGTGGATGGGCAAGGAAGCATGCAAGCAAGTGGTTAAGTGTGAGATGCTCCGAGGAGATACACCCACCTATTCCCTTAGATACACTCACCTATTCCCCTTTAACACCATGAAGCAGACGCATATACACACTCAGTCATGGGAAATGCTTCTGTAGAGCCTGATGTTTACTTTCTTTACTGTATTGTGCTGCATCTTGATCATCTAATTTTACATCACTGGAACAATGAAACTTCCATTTTCTAGAGAGCTCTGTAAAGTAGATCAGAGTTCCTCGTAAATTCACAGTCCGAAAGCTAACCTACATATATGGAAGACTGTGGGAGGAAGGACAAAGGGCAATAAACTGAAAGCAGGGGCTAGAGGCAAACTCAGACAAGTCCAATAGGTTTGCAGGAAAAGGCAATTCCCCCCTCCAGCACTGGCCCAAGGGGTTTCTTTTCTAGGCAAACACAGTTTTATGACAGTGGAATAGAATGCAAGGGCATGTTTGGTTTTGACATCAGTCACTTTTCACTAGACACTTTTTCAGATGACTGGTGAGGAAAGCATGCAATTCTATACCTTATCAGGGGCTATAGTTTACCCACTTAAAGTCCCAAGTTGATTGCTAAAAGATTGTAACTGCACATTTCTTTTAAAAAATGTAACAACTGCTTTTCTTTCTCACAGTGGAGCAATCCTTTTGAAATGATGGGCAAGTTCTTCTCTATAAGCCAAACCATATACCAGCCCACTGTATTTGATGGGAAGAACCTAGTCATTTGGATGTCCACACTCTGCAAAGCCAGAAAGTGAGACAGTGTGCTGCTGGTTATTTCTGTAACAACATAAGAAGAACCCTGCTGGATCAGACCAGTAGTCCATCTAGACAAGCATCCTGTTTCTTATAGTGACCGTCCAGTTGCCTTGGAGGGTCAACAAGGCCATATCACTGGGATGCAGGAGCTTACTAACTCTGGACATGAAAGTTCCCTTTAGGCACCATGGCTAGTAGCCATTGATGGTCTATCCTTCATGAATCTTTCTAAAACCATTTTAAAGCTGTCTACACTCATGGTATTCACTGCGTCCACAGGCAGTAAGCACAAAAACTTGCACACTACTGTTATTTTTGGAATTTTTCTGTGGACTATCACAATTGCCCAACAATCTTTCTCCATATCTGGATACAGAATATCTTACAGGGATGATGTTCTCGCTCCAGTGTTCTAAAATATGTCATGAATTAGAATTGGAAGGGGGAAAGGCATGACATATTCACTAACAGAAGTAATCTTAGGCTAATTAATTTCTTGCATGGGTTAAGTGCTGTCAAGTCATTTCTGACTCATGGTGACTCTATGAATCAATGTCCTCCAAAATGTCATATCCTTAACAGCCTTGCTCATATCTTGCAAACTGAGGGTCGTGGCTTCCTTTATAGAGTCCACAGTGTGATAAAGTTTATTGTCTGTGGCCAAAGGCCATCACAGTCCACCATACAAAACATTTATAGAGTCAATCCATCTCTTGTTGGGTCTTCCTCTTTTCCTGCTGCCTTCAACTTTTCTTAGCATGATTGACTTTTCCAGAGACTCTTGTCTTCTCATAATGTGACCAAAGTACAACAGCCTCAGTTTAGTCATTTCTTGTATAGTATGCACCATTCATTTAATGCTTTTTCTGAGTAGTACTTGCCATCAAACGGAAGTCTACATGCCCCCATATTAACAGTGCAAATGAGAAACAATTAAGGGCAGTTTTTTGTTAGCATGCTATGCAGGTGCATGTTTCTAAAAATAATTGGTGCTCCTCTGCATTGTGGGGATTGACAGAGGGGAGAGGACCAACCTACAAAGAAAAAAACAAGTTGAGCACTGTTGGTGTCTTGAAGATGCCCATGATCCAGATGGAATGATCTGGTATTATTATGCACTTGCCAATAACTTTACTTGTTTCAATGTATCAGTGCTGTTATGCATGATAGATGGCAGAGTTTGCCAAAAAGAAAACCCTCCATCTTTCCTTCCCTCCACAAGAGACAAAACAAGAGAAAGAGAGACGATACATGAGCACCAAACCAATTTTCTAAAGAAATGGAGTTTATTATATTTCATATATTTTACTGACAGATTCTTTTAATTAAAATTAAAACAACAAATCCTTCATCCTATCTATGCAATTAATATGCTCATCTTGTCATGCACTTCTCATATTATTACTCAGCCTTTAAAGATTACGGAATGTACGGCCTCAAAAAGCAACTTATTCTGAGAGACAATGTCAAAGAAAATATGTATTTTCCAGTCATCTTGGAATCCTTCTTACAAATCTTTTCACACACATCTACAATTACTCTAAAGGTTTTTAAAGTAAAAACATTTTAATTTAGAACAAAACCCCATCATTCTACAAAGAAGTAGAAAAGAGCAAGAGTCCAGTAGCACCTTAAAGACTAACAAAACTTCTGGCAGGGTATGAGCTTTCATGAAAAGAAGAAGAGATGGTTTTTATAGGAGAATCAAACCGGCTTACAATTTCCTTCTCTTTCCCCGCCCCCAGCAGTCACCTTGTGTAGGGTTGCCAACCTCCAGGTACTAGCTGGAGATCTCATGCTATTACAACTGATCTTCAGCCGATAAGGGTCAGTTCACCTGGAGAAAATGGCGGCTTGGACATTGGATTCTATGGCATTGAAGTCCCTCCCCTCCCCAAACCCTGCCTTTCTCAGGCTCCACCCCAAAAACCTCCCACTGGTGGTGAAGAGGGACCTGGCAACCCTAACCTTGTGAGGTAGGTGAGGTAGGTGAGACAACTCTGAGAGAACTGTGACTAGCCTAAGGTCGCCCAGCTGGCTTCATGTGTAGGAGTGGGGAAACCAACCGGGTTCCCCAGATTAGAGTCCACCACTCTTAACCACTAAACCACATCGACTCATGAAAGCTCATACCCTGCCAGAAATTTTGTTAGTCTTTAAGGTGCTACTCAACTCTTGCTCTTTTCTCCTGCTACAGACAGACTGAGGCCATTTTTGCATGGGGGGGTTTTGCCTTGGATTTGCCACTCTTTAGATAAACATTTTTCCCATCTAAATTCTCAAAACTCAACAATAAGCCCCCAAGTATGTCAAGATTACAAGGCTGTCAGATTAGTTTGACAGGTGCAGGTTAGATCAGATGGATCTAGTAATGATTCAATCAGCCTGGAAAGTCCCTGGAGAGCTAGAGGGAGCTGGCCTGATCCGGTTATGACCAGGAGGCTGATGCAATACAGGAGCCATGTCAGAATGACTAGGCATCTACTGTGATTGGTGGCTGCAACCACCAGGTGTATATAATGGAGTGGAACTGAAGCTCTGTGTGGGAGGCTATGAGCGGAGAGTGCGTAAGAAGTATCTGTATTATATCTTTGCACTGTGAAATAAACTCCACTTTTCTAAGTAGCAGAGGACTTTCTGATGGTGTTATCCTGGACAGACTGCCAATCCGCTGGCTTCCGTGTCAATGCAGAGTTCTGAGAACTTGGATGGGGAAAATGTGCAACTAGAAAGCTGCAAATCTAGGGCAAAATCTCCATGCATAAATGGCCTACGACAACTACCCATCATGATCAATCCACAATGAAGTAAATAAAATAAATAATATTAGACTGAATTCTAGACTTGGCAAAGGAACCGGAACAAGTGGCCCAGCCCTCCCTTTGAAAGTGTGGTATAACGGTGGATATTTTTTTCTTTAACTCTGAAGCAAACAGAACCAGGTATTTCAGTTCATGTGCTAAAACTATTAGGAGAATGTGCCACACATTAGCTGATGAACTGGGCTGTCACTTAGGAAAATCGCTATATTAAACTTTTGTTTCCAGTTGTGTCTGTTTATTGAGAGTATAGGCTAAATTAGTGACATAGTAGCTTTTTAATAAACTTCACATGCACATTATTTGACGATTTAGCTATATTTTAAGTAAATGTCACAATACTGTGCAGTTGGACTATCACATATCTTGTTAGGGGGGGAGATGAAATTCTATAATGTAGAAGGTCTAAATAACCAATGTGGTATTAATGTTAAGGAATATGGAACTTTCTAGCCAGCTTTCTTGAAGTCATGCTCTTACACATTTAATTTTATTACCTGCTAGGCCCAGAGGTTAGACTGCTAAGCAATAGCATGTAGGTTTAGGCAAGTACCCAGAAATATGGGGAAACCAGGCCATGGTGATGTAAAAAGCACATTTTCACAGCTGTAATTTCTGATTTATATATAACATTTATCTGTCAGCCATCAGTGAGTTCCTATACCACAGTCAATATTTATTACACATATGGACATCTAGAATAACTATTAACATGAGAGAAAGCTATGCTTAATGGACAAGATTAAATTGATTTATTTTGCTTTACCTTGTTGCTTCTTTTTTACATACTCTTTTCTGTTCCTTCTTTCCTCTGTTCCCTTCAAAAGAGCCTGCTTTTTAAATCAAGACATGATCAGTTTATTTTCTTACATAGCAGCATGGACAACTTTGTTCATTCAAAGATCCGTCACCACTGTTCAGTCCGCGTGGGCGATACAGGAGATCGGAGACGGAGTTCCACAACAACTGCTTTATTGAAAGAACAAGAATGGAACTAACTACTGTGACCGGACCCCTGCTTATATGCCTGCTTGGCCGCCTGCGGCCACTCCCCCCCAAGTCCATCATTGGGGGGGGGATCCCCAGTAGCCAATGGGTACAGTTCAGGAGCCCTGGAGAACTCCAAGCTCCCACAGAGCCAGTGTCCCTCACAGAAGCTAGTCAACCCTGTCGCACATTGGCTGCTTCTGCCCTCCACAAAGTGCACCCATCCAGTGTTCCACCATTCCCTCCTGACCCCAGTGGCCTCTCTGCATCCCTCACGGCCCTTGGCACCAACCACTTATGCAGGGCTGTTGCTCTCGCTGTCACCCTGCTGACTGCTTTGGGGCTTCCCGAATGATTATTCATGCTTCATTTGGGGCTTCCCAAATGATTGGGGCTTCCCGAATGATTATTCATGCCTTTCCCAACTCTCAAAGGTCACCTGCGGAAATGTGCAGGGAGCACAAGGCAACCTCTGACAGTTGGGAAAGGCATGCATAATCAAAAGGAAGCCCCAAAGCAGTCGGTGGGGGAGGGGGTGACCACAGGGAAACAGCTTTGCATAAATGGCCCGTGTCGTTGGTCCCCTCCACAGGCTCCATCCTCAAATATTCCCAGAGCCCATTTCCGTTGATGAAAACAGCATGGAGGGGAAGGTTGAAACCTCTTATCCACATGTGCTGTGGAAACAATTGGAATATGGCCCCTGTGCATCTGGATGACATGTAACTTCCATTGTACATGTAATACAGAGTCCTTGCAGGAACCATTAGGACCTTTTATCATGTGAATGTCCTTGAAGGTACCTATGGAGCATCTGAGATAGACAATTGAATATCCTGAGTGAAGAGCAAAACAGTTGCAGCAGCAGAGTGGTGAGGTGGAATAGTGAGGTAGAACTGATGAAGAAATGAAACGATCATCTTTCCCTCTACTTCCGTGATCTCCCTGCTTCGGGATAGAATTATACTTACCTGCCATCCATACCTGAAAGAGAAAAAGAACCATTATTGGTCTACAGGACTGTTTTTTCTGAATAATACTTACCTGCAATCCATTTTTTGGAATATAACCATTATTGGTATATAGGACTGAGACTTTTGTATGGTGAACATACAAAACATATGTTTTGTATGTATATTACATAACAGTTATATATGAGCTTGCTTGTTATGTGTGTGTCAAGTGTATTTTGTAATTTGTACAATACAGTCTTTGTTTAGCTATACTAGGTGTATAGATTATTTGTGTCAGAAGAATTTGAATAACCATATATGTACCCAGAGGTGAATTTGAATTGTTAACCCCCAGGTGGTGGCTGGAGATCTCCCACTATTACAACTGATCTCCAGGGGACAGAGATCAGTTCCCCTGGAGACAATGGCCACTTTGGCAATTGGACTCTATGGCATTGAAGTATCTCCTCTCCCCAAACCCCGCCCCCCTCAGGCTCCACTCCCAAAATCTCCAGGTATTTCCCAACCTGGAGCTGGCAACCCTAACATCAACAGAGTAATACATCATCTTGTAGCCACAGATGCCTGTAAAGTTGTATCTATAACAGTACAAAAACAGAAGCTTTGTAGTTACATCATCAATAAACAAGAAATAACTAAAGGTGCACTCCAAAGCAGAGTTACGCCCTCTAAGCCCATTGGTTTCAGTGGACTCAGAAGGGTCTATCTTGGTTCAGGAGTTCACTGTTAGTTGGTTCAGCAAGATCATGGTTTAATTTCATTTTCTTCCTTCCTTTTTTGTGTGTGCATTTTTAAAAGAGCCTGACAGACTTGAATTGCTTTAATTACCCTTTTGTTATTGCATCATTCTGCAGGCAATGGAAGCTGGCTAGTGCTTCCCACTGACTTCAAAATGGTATTATCTGAGTGGCCAGCTCAACATAGTTTGGACTTGGTTTGCTTGAAGCTGCCAAGCATATATCACTCCCATTCAGAAGCTGGAAACCAGGGCTAAGAAATCTTAAACTGGACATTCAAGTTCACACTGTTGGTGGCTCCTTGCAGGGGAAAAAAAAAAAGACTGGAGCCAGCATTTGAACTCAGACTAGTGGAAAATAGTAACTTCCCAAATCTACTCTAATTAGTGTAAATGCATTGCAGAGTATTGTGAATGGTGAACAAATTAACTAAGCAAATATAATTCTGTTTGCAGATCCAAAGCCTATGATAAAATTCATTTTCACAAAACAATTAAATTTTAATTACATATTGTGCTGCACACACAATTATTTGCACATGGGGAGGATGCAAGTGAGGACATAAATATTGTATGATTTTTATTTTGAGATTCTCTAAAGAGGATTTATGCATGTTCATAATGAAAGAGAGTGAGAAGCTCTTCAGCTCCACTTATTGAGGAGCTCTGTACAGTTCACATTTAAATTTTAATATTTCAGTTTCCCGTAACATTTAAGAAGAAGAAGAAGAAGAAGAAGAAGAAGAGGAGTTGGGTTTTATACGCCAACTTTCTCTACTACTTAAGGGAGAATCAAACCGGCTTACAATCACCTTCCCTTCCCCTCCCCACAACAGACACCCTGTGAGGTAGGTGGGGCTGAGAAAGTGTGACTAGCCCAAAGTCACCCAGCTGGCTTCATGTGTAGAGGTGGGGAAACCAACCCGGTTCACCAGATTAGTGTCCGCCACTCATGTGGAGGAGTAGGGAATCAAACCCGGTTCTCCAGATCAGAGTCCACCACTCCAAACCACCACTCTTAACCACTACACCATGCTGGCCAATGGTATCTGTTATCCATACTATATCTCATGCTGAAATGGCCCTCTTGTGGATCAATAGACCTTGGGGACCCCTGAGTTTACATAAAAATGTGAACCTCCCAATGCAGAGGGGTTTAAACCCCCCTAAGAGAAGGACATCACAGAGCATCCCCCTTCAGTGTGGCTGTGGAGAGTAGGCCCTGCCACCACTTAATCCAAAACCCAAATTAACATTAATATTGTTCATTATCTTTAGTAAAACACACACTAAA
Organism: Euleptes europaea; assembly: GCF_029931775.1. Lineage (NCBI taxonomy): Eukaryota > Metazoa > Chordata > Lepidosauria > Squamata > Sphaerodactylidae > Euleptes > Euleptes europaea. The sequence continues at coordinate 67,610,004 of NC_079321.1, read as the reverse complement.
TATGCATTTTCCAATAACAAATATTTATAGCTTAGCATAGTATTTATTTATTCATTGACAGAAAGTCACAACATACATTAGCATAGGGCCCCTATGTCCGTGGGGGCCCTGGGCAACTGCCCAGCATACCCATGCATTAAGACAGCCCTGGCTGTATCTCTAACTGGAGGGGGAAGCTGCATATACAACGAGGTGCTCAGCCTGCAGTTATCCAGCAGCAGTATGCTGATCCCTTAAAAATATATATATATATCAGCCAGAAGTTCTGGAATCAGGACAGGAAATGGAGTCTGGATTCAATCCACAGCTATCCCTCTGGGGTTTTTAGTATGAGTCTGAGTACTGCAGACATCCCACACTTTGTGGTGCTTTCCCCTTCACTTCATTTCTCTCTTGGATGTAAGCAATTTCAGAAGACATGCCCAAGGCAATATCTGGAAATATTTTCCACAGAAAGTGGAGCATGGGGGTGATGGGAACCATATAGTGCCCCTTTCATTTCCTTACTTCCCTGTCTTCCAGTGTTTTAGGCATTTTTCTTTTGGCTGAGATAAATCCAGACTTGCCATTGAGCTTCCCTGACCATCCTCTCCAAGTCTAGCTCACACTGTTTCTCTGCCTGGGACTTAGCCTTAGACCCACCTGTGAGGGAGTCATGAGCAGGGACCAGCTTTGGGGTCCCTGCTCGCAATGTCAGAACCAGCGGTGTACAGGAGTTCCAATCAGTTCTTGCCAGTTTGAAATTTTGCAATGTGTTCCCAAGGACCTGATGAGATTTGAAACAAATATGCAGTGTGCTTTATAAGTTACGATACTGTCTTTTTATCTTTTAGATGATAAAAAAAGCCATCAGTCAAAAAAACCCAGTCAAGAGTAATAGTGTTTTGAAAGATAATACCCTTGGTCTTAATTTCATATGCCTGATAGCAAAAGGTCGTTGGTTTGATAAAATCTGAAACTTACTAGAAGAAAAATGTCTGTTGAGCTCAGTGGGACTTACTTTTGAGTAAAAGCACTGTAGGTTGTGTTACTGACACACTTCATTCTTTTCCTTCCTTCAAAATTAACACTTACTTGAAGGGCACAATGGTGGGTGGTAGGGTTTAGGGCACTATAGGCTTTTCTAAAAGTAAAGATAGTAAACAATAATGTATTAGTAGCGTATTAGTGCTCTGTATATGTTTTTTATGTTTTTTGTTGTTGTACTGGATTATGATTTTATTACTATTATTATTATTATTATTATTATTATTATTATTTGTATGTTTCATTATAAAAGCAATAAAAAATTTTTTAAAAAAATTAACACTTACATGAATGAAGGGAACTTTAAAAGGGAACTTTTCTTTCCTTAAAACCATGGTATACTAAGAATGTATTACTGTAGACTGAAAAAAGCAGAAGAGAGGAGAGGGGAGAGCTACGGTAAGGCATTACATTAATTAAGTCTCTCGTTAGCTGATAGCAAGCACAAACATGACAGACTTATTGTTTGTCAGCTTTTCAAGTCACCCACTCACTCGGTTTGTTCAAGCACTGCAGAGAGCTTGAAGCAACTGTCAGCTACAGTTTATATTGATCCATCAGCATTTTGCCTTTCAGGAACACAGAAAATAGCTTCACTATGCTTTACGTTGCAGTGGCTGAAGAGGGCTTTTCAACACAAGGATCGACATATGGCCTGGGAAAGCAAAGGCGGAGATGCTTCAATGACGTTACAAAACACACAGGCACGCAATAAGCTGCTATTCTTCAGTATTTTAGGTTCTACGTGCTAATGGGGATAGTTGCTTTTTAATGAGAAAAACTGGCTTACTGTTTCTGATCCATTCTGATCAGCAATGTACATTGGGAGCTAGTCAGAGACTGAGCTAGCAATTGGGAGGAAGTTCCAGTCTCTCCTCTGCCATGCATTCTACAGGTGGCCTTCAGCAAGCTGCTCTCTCTCCCCCTGAGATGCCCATCTACAATAAAGGAATTAAGATACTGAATCTCCTTAAACAGCTGCTGTAAACACAGCAAGATAACTTATAAGAGGTGCATTAGAACACCATGAAGTATGATAAAACCTGAGAACCTGGGAGGGATCATTGCTAGGGGCAGGGGGAACTTGGAAATCCTAGTTGGCCCCTCAAAATGTCTCCCTCCAGGATTCAATAAGCTCTCAGGCATTTAAGCTAGCTAAACCCCCCTTTTCTCTGAGGGTTCAAATAGACATGATGATACTTGGAGTTCCATGAACAGAACTCCCATAGCCCTTAACGGAAACATTTCAGATTGGGAAAATGATGGGGTGGGGGAAGCTTAACCCCCTTTCCTTGCACCATGGCTCCAATCCATATTGGTTCCCTGCATGCCGGATTTTTTTTAGAGAGAAAGGAAACGCTGAAAGCTCTGTTCACAGATCTCCCGGTCTTACATCTGTTCGAGCATTGACTGTCTGGGGTTTTCAACGTTCTGTGCTCCTGGAATGTTTTCAGCCCTCCTCATGGTGTTTTTGGTTAATTTCCTAAGTCATAATTTTCTGCAAGGCATAGGAAGGCCCCAGATTGTGGGCGAGCTAGTTTTATTGCTTTTGTTATCGTAATGGGTGCCAGCCATTTTACTATTAGATTTAGTGACAGTCTGGGTGACCATGATGAAACATTGTTTGTGTGTGTGCACACACGCGTGTGTGTGTAGGGGGGCAAATATACAATTTGGAAATCCCTTATTACTTCTCAAAATCTATCCCCGCCAGTATTCTCTAAACTGTCAGCCTTTGAGCAGTGTGATTTCTCCCCTCCCTGCCCCTTTCCTTTAAGTGATGCTTATCTTTTGTAGCATTCTGTTCCCACTAGACCATTTTTGAAGTTTTGCTCTTTTTTCTTTTTGTAAATTTATGAAGTCATAATTTTTTTCAGACAATGGGAATCCTTTCAAATAAGTAGGATCCCCTAAGTTGTTTGTGGGTGACCCCTCAAACTGTTTTTTTTATCCACACAGGAGCCAGCCAGTTTACTATTGAGTATAGGATGGTAACATTTATGTTCTGAAAACTACATAGATTTAGAAATAATCTATATACATTCATTTCTATTTAAGAATAATGAGAAGATATGTGCATTTGTATATTAACTAATTGAAAAAGCCCCAGTTAGTGTTTTCATAATTATAAAGAAAACAAACTAATGACATTTATTAAAATTAATGTTTTGGCAACCTGCCAGTTTGGTTCGGAAAACTGAAGCAGTCCTTGTACTCAGAAGATAGATGGAAGAATTAGGAAATAATGGACAAGGTTTTGCTACAATAGAAGATTTTTTCCTGATAGGTCTTTCTTTCCATTGTCTCCACCAGTCAGCACTAGCTTGGGGTGGGCTTTCTTGATTTTATATAAGGAGTAATCTGTGTTTCCATTAGCTATTTTGATTCCTTTCTTTCGGGCATTTCAATTGCTTCTTGAGTAGAGTGATTTTTTCCTATTCCTTTTTCTCTTAGTACTAATATACCAGGATAAGATTGTATAGCTTTCTAGAAAGACTGGGCCATCTTGTGTGTTGCGTGCTGCTGTTTCCATAGGCTCCAGAAAAAGTACTTCTTCACCCACTATGCCACCTGGAGCCAAGCACCTTTTTATACTCGCAGTGCAATTCTGCCTCTCTCAATATTTTTAAAAGTCTGGTGTATCAAAGAGAGCTGAACATTTTGATTGGGCGATGAGCGGATCCAGAGAGGTGTATCTGGAGAGCCTCCTTCCTGTGGCTGTCCAAATGTAGGTCTGACCACTTTGCAATGCTATCTTTCTTTTTCTGGTATGCAATATGCCCATCTGAAATGCTGCCTACTTCCTGCTGGTGCCAAATGTCCGTCTCTGCTTGCTCTGCAAAGGATAATGTTAATTGTGTATAAAACAGGTATCCTTTTTCTTGTCTATTTGAAACTTAGCAGAGAGGTAAACTTTCATCCACATTGAATGGAGAACAAAGAAGTTATGGGCTTTGAAGTTATTTTTTCCAGGATTGGTGCTGTTGGGACCCCCCCCCCCCTGCTTCCCCACAGCATCAAGGGGCATTTGTGCACCTCCTTGATTTTCCCTGCCCATTTTTTCCAAACCTGTTTTGCTGCAATGTTTTGGGGAACATTGTAGCAAAGCTGGGATGGCTGCTGTGTCATGAGGAAGTCTGGATTTTCCAAGCCCCCGCCCCCCCCCCCCATTACGCAGCCATTTCCCCTTCCATTCCCCAACACTTGCAGCAGCCATTCTGCCCCGTGTGTCACTGGGAAGGGTGGATTTCCGAGGTTTTGAAAACTGGTAGTTGACATACCCATTTAATGGTATATGGCTGCGTCAATAATCAGTTTAAACAAAATACTTGAAAAAGGCCCATGGTGACATGCAAGGAAGAGGGGCAATGGCTTCTGCAAAGACTGGGGAAGGAAAGATGTGAGGAAACCCACCAGCTAGATGCCACACTGCTATTGGCCATGGCACCAACAATGGGGACTCCACAGGAAAGTGTTACTGTGTGGAAAAGCCCTCCATGTTTTCCCCATTGTTGGTTTTTATTTTCTACTGACACCAGTGAAAATGCAAACATGGAAATGAATTATAAATGTAATGAAACTATTTTTAAAGGAACAGAATAGATTAAAAACTACTACCCAATTGTTATGCTTGTAAAGCAGCCACATAGTCTGGTTCAGATTAGCATTTGTGGTTATTTGGGGTGGAGGTAGAGGTGTGTGCTGACCGTTCCTTTATCACACGCCTCTGTTCCATGCAGAGGCCCAGTTATTCCAAGTTCTGCTCTTCCAAAAAGGGAAGATAATACAAATCTAGTATTCATGTGTACAATCATGTCACACACTTAATGAGGTGCAATGAGGTGCAATGGAGGTATCAAGGTTAATGCTTTTCCTCTCACACTGGAATGAGATGGCCATCTGGTAAGTATCTGAAATGTTTCAAACAATAAATGTGATGAGAGATCAGTGATCTTTATGAACCGGCATTATGATTTTTGGGTCTAGTCAGGAACTTATCACAAACCAGTAATCTAAATATTGCCTTAAAAAAGAAAATCACAGTTCTGGAGCATGTGTGTTGCGTTTCCACACGGATGAACTACAATCCTGCTTTCTGAGTCTAGCAGATTCAACATGGCAAGGCAACTAGTAGGGTTGCTGAACTGTGATGACTTTACGGAGATAGCTTTTTGTATTACATCTGTTTTGTTGGGTTCTGCTTACCTGAGGCGAAAAGCAGCAGTTTTATACCGACTCTGCAAAAGAGGGGTTTACCTAACCACAGACAAGCAACCATCCCAGATGGAAGCAAACACTGGGGTGTTGTTGTTGCACATCATAAGGAACAAGTCTAGGCCTTTGCTCTTTCTCAAGACTACCGAGTCTAGCTGTTTCTTCTCTTATTGTAGCAGCCTAGCTCTAGGACTTCATGAGAACAAGCAACTGGGCTCAATGGAATCAGGGAAGCTTATCAAGGAATCCCTAGTCTTTCATGGAAGCTTGCTGGGTGACCTTGGGCCAGTCACACACATTCAGCCTAACCTCCCTCATGGGCTTGTTATGAGGAAAAAATGGAGGCGAGGAGAGTGATGTAAACCACTTTGGGTCCTCATTGTGGCGAAAGGCATGGTATAAATGACATAAATAAATAAAATAAATAAATACTTACCTGGAGATTACCTCATCAGTTCTAGAAGCTCAAACATTGCAACTTGCATGGTAGTTTGGAATAGCTTTATATTATGAAGAAGAAGAGTTGGTTTTTATACAATGCTTTTCTCTACCTTAAAGAGTCTCAAAGTGGTTTACAATCACAGTCCCTTCCTGTCCCCACAAACAGGCACCTTGGAGTAGAGTTGCCAACCTCCAGGTTGTGGCTGGAGATCTCCCGCTATTTCAATGGATAGGCGACAGAGATCAGTTCCCCTGGAGAAAATGGCCACTTTTGAAATTGGACTCTATGACATTCAAGTCCCTCCCCTCCCCAAACCCTGCCCTCCTCAGGCTCCACCCCCAAAATATCCAGGTATTTCCCTACCTGGAGCTGGCAACCCTACCTTGGAGGCAGGTGGGGCTGAGAGAGTTCTGAGAGAAAGGTGACTGGCCCAAGGCCACACAGCAGGCTTCATGTGGAGGAGTGGGGAATCAAACCCAGTTCTCCAGATTAGAATCTGCCGCTCTTAACCACTATACCACTCTAACTCTCCAGTGGTTTTGTTGGGTTCTGCTTACTGGAGGTTAAAAAAAAAAGCCCAGAAATTCCAACATGCTACTACTTGATCATCATAGTTATGAATGGTGTTCCATCAGTCATTCACTCAAACAAAATGATCCCCCATCAAAGGTCTAACAAGGTTAGGCAGACTCCAACCACATGCCACAGACCAATAATAATAATAAAATAAAATAAATATCAGAAGGTCCTAGCTTACCACCATATAATAAAGGCCAATATAACTTGCAGGTACTGATTATTGATAGTTTTTACATTTCATTAATAATAACATCAGTAAAGGATGGAATAGGGAGGTAGTGTGGGGGAGGGAAGGTCATAACATAGGTTATTCATGAAAGGCAAAAATCACTAGGCTGTAGTTTATAGCTTAGTTGTTGATAGTCCTTAGTTCTGGTATACATAGGTTAGACATAATATTTTTTAAATGGTGGAAGCGGTTTGAGAATGCATTCCAGAATGTGTTTTTGGTTTCTGGAACTTATTTTCAAGGCTGCACATTTGTATGCAAATGACTTCCACCACACCTAGGCTGAAGGCAAATGATGAATGCAGGTGACCAGATTACCACGATGGACATTTGTTCACTTCTTAAATGTGTGTTAACGTTTTCCACACATATAAACAAGGCTGGTTCTGCAGCATTCTGAGGTTGCTTTTGTGGTTGCCTGTTGATTCTGTGGCTCTGGGGTAAAGATGGGGTAAAGATGTTAGCTCTGCCTATGCTCAGTCAATATTATGTGCAGTGTGCATAGAGGGAGAGTGGAAATGAGCATGCTGGCCCCACATACCTATGTGTGGTTGCTGGGTTATGAGCTAAGCACCCATGTGCATGCAAAGTGTTTGAATGTAGGCTCATCCCTGTGATTAGCAATGCTTTTTTTAAAAAAAACTTCCTGATTATAGGAATGGGACCTATGTATGTACTCATGTAGATGCTGTGGTCATGACCTGACAATAGGACTGCTCATTCCAGCTTTCCCATAATATCATATGAACAGGGTTCATGGAATTCTGTTATTACTTCTAGATTTTATTTACAGAAGTAGATGGATAGGAAGAGACAAAAACTCCTTACAATCAAAATTAAGTGTATGTGTGTATCACACCCTCATCCCACAGTACATGAGGAAATAACTTTAGAGACCTCAGAGTATGGTTTCTCAGTATACAACCCTCCCTTAACACATAAATTAAAACTTTAGGAAGTCTCATAAAAAAGCAAGTATTTTTCACAGTACATAAACAACACTCGCTATTGTGAAATCTGAAAGTCATGGGAAAGAAGGCAAAACAAACCATTCCTTAAAAGATTACTCTAGCCAGGAAATTCTACACCTCAAACCTTCCCCACTCAGCATAGCCAGCTACAGATTACTTGGACAGACATCCAACCATATGAGAAGGTGTGGCAGGAAGAAATTCATGATGATTGTACAAACACAGATAACAAACAAAATTCCTCTACCATTCCTCTATGGTTAGTGGAATCCTAAACAGAGTTACACCCTTGGTTTCAATGGACTTAGAAACGTGTAACTCTGTTTAAGATTGCACTGCATTTGTTTGTTATACATTTTCAAGTGTGGTAGAAATGATGCCTGCATTCCAAGGAAATTGCTTTTATGGCGGGGAACATGTTTTTAAACCACTTACACCACAATGAGCAGATATGTTTGCTTTCACTGTGAGATTGCTGTGTCTCTATTTTTACCTTTCGATAACAGGAGATCTGCAACAGCACTTTTATCACTTTGCACAATAGGAAGCAAATAGCTTTGTTGTTACACTTTTGAGAAGAGCCACATTAACTCCTTTGTTCTGGCCAGATTCCAAACACAGTAAACATATTCAAGCCGGTCCAAACAAAGTTCCTTTGTTTCAATTAGACAACATATATTAGGAAAGAAAGAAACAAATAAAGAGTTAGTAAAAATATCTCTCCAGTGACTCACATGAACACACGAAGCTGCCTTATACTGAATCAGACCCTTGGTCCATCAAAGTCAGTATCGTCTACTCAGACCAGCAGCAGCTCTCCAGGGTCTCAGGCAGAGGTCTTTCCCATCACCTACCTGCCTAGCCCCTTTAACTGAAGATGCCGGAGATTGAACCTGGGACCTTCTACATGCCAAGCAGATGCTCTACCACTGAGCCACAGCCACCCCTCCAATTGGTTCCTTTATAAAAATGGGTTATCAACAGGCCCTTAGGCGCCTAATATGGGACCAAAAGACAGCATTTACAGTTCTCCCATCTCTGTAGAGACCTTCTTGAGGATTAAAAATTCTTTAAAATATATTTATATATTTATTAGGTGTACACAATATACTGGATAAAAACTAGGGTTGCCAGGTCCTTCTTTGCACCAGCCGGAGATTTTTGGGGTAGAGTCTGAAGAGGGTGGGGTTTGGGGAGGGGAGGAACTTCAATGCCATAGAGTCCAATTGCCAAAGCGGCCATTTTCTCCAGGTGAACTGATCTCTATCGGCTGGAGATCGGTTGTAATAGCAGGAGATCTCCAGCTACCACCTGGAGGTTGGCAACTCTAATAAAAACACTGTGCCTGGCCTGCAGGCTACATATAAAATCACAAGTATAAACCATTACAAAAATAATCAACACCATTGATGATATGGGCTCACCTTTGAGCTCAATTATTTTAAGTTTTTTGGATCAAATTTACCTGCAAACTAAAGGTATAGCAATGGGCTCAGCTAGCACCCCCACTATCGCTAATATTTTTATAATCCAGTTTGAGAATGAATTTATTTTTGGTAATAACCCCTTTAGAGATCAGATTGTGGGGTTCAAGAGGTTTCTTGATGATTTATTCTTTATTTTGAAGCCAGATGTTAATTTTCAGGCATTCATGAACTGGCTGAATGCGTGCTCAGTGATACAGTTCACGGGGGTAAGCAATGAGGTGGAAATCCCTTACCTGGACATGGTACTATATAAAAGAGGACCAGGGCGCTTGGCAGTGATATCTTATAAGAAACCCACGGATCGCAACTCGTTACTTCACTTTGATTCTTTCCATCCCACTCATTTACGGGTAAATCTGCACTATGGACAATTTTTAAGATCCAAATGCAACTAAACTGAGATGGAGCATTTTGAGGCAGCTACCAAGGGGGTGATCCAACAGGCTATACAATGTACTCGCTCTAAGGACAGGCAGGCCACTTTGCTCAAGAAGGAAAAGGAAGGGTTGAATAAACTGACGTTTGCTTTTCCATTTACCCACCTCTTGGGACAAATATAACAGATCATTAGAAAGCATTGGAATGTTGTAAGATCCATACAAGGTTGTGAGAATGAAGGCAAAACAGGCTGGAAAACTGCACCCCGTCCTCCTGCCCCGCGCCAAACAGCTGATTGGAAAAAACAGCTGATCAGTGGCAAGGCTCTGAGAAAAGCGGGGAGGGAAGCTGGAGGGGGGAAATAAGGCGATGAGTCTGGGACTGACCCAGTTGGCCTCGTGATGTCATTGCATAGATGATACCGATGGCTCCCCCTCCCTTCCCCCACCTGTTTCTGCCCTCCAACAGCTGAGACTGGGTGGGCAACACAAGCAATGGGTGGTAGATTGCCCTCCATAAGCAAGCAGTTGGGAACCCTACTGATCAGCAGCAGGAGAAAAAACAACAACAGTGACTTCAGCTTTGCCACTATGTCCGTTCTTGGGGGGAAAAAACCCGAAATGATACCCTGAAAACTTTATTGATCTCTAAGTTGCTACTGGACTCAAATCTAGCTGTTCTACTACGGACTAGTAGTAACAAAGAGAAATAAAAGGGCTGCACCAGTAACAGGAGATAAAAAATAAGGCCAAGGCCAATGGGGCAAAATAGGTTTTAAAAAAACAATGAGAAGATAGTGTGAATCACTGGAATACCCTTAAAAACCCTGGAGGTTGTTAAGCAGAGGCTAAATGGCCATCTGTCAGCAGTGCTGATTCTATGACCTTAGGCAGTTCATGAGAGGAAGGGCATCTTGGCCATCTTCTGGGCATGGAGTAGGGGTTGCTGGGTGTGTGTGGGCGAGGTAGTTGTAAAATTTCTGCATTGTGAAGGGGGTTGGACTATATGACCCTGGTGGTCCCTTCCAACTCTATGATTCTATGATTCTAATTCACAAGGATAAAAGATAGCAACCCCAGATTGGTGTGCATTTATTGAGAAATAATCAGTAACTCTTTGCTCACAAATAGTTTTCTATAGACTTATACCTGCTCTCAGTTTTGTCAGCCTGTATGGGCTGATCTATAGTGGTTTCATTGGTACATTCTCTTGCCTCACATCAGAAGACTGAATAAGATGACCTTTTGGACTTTCCCAACATTAACAGTCTTGCAATGCAGTCCTAAACACAGTTATACCTTTCTAAGCCCATTGAAGCTGATGGGTTTAGAAGGGTGTCACTTTGCTAAGGATTGCACTAAGCAGCATTAGATTGCTGCTACTTTATATCAGTCTTGACAAGTGCCTTGTTTGTGCCTTGCATATTCCTCCATGATAATACCCACTGATACTAGTCACATTTACTCTACAGTCATGATAAACATTGACACAGGCAATTTTATTTAAATGCCACATCTGCTATTTCCAATTTTTCATGCAATCAAGAGGAAGTGAATAAATCTGATCAGATCCGAACCTGCAGCTCATTTCTTCCCTATGGTGTAAACCAAACCTTTCTGGGATTTCAGCAAGGAATTCAGACAGAGGTGGAAGCATCTTGGGTGGTGAACCACCACAGGAGAGTTCAAAACAAAACAGCTAGATGCAAGTGAAATTAATGGCTGTACTTTGTCATGAAGTTAACATGACATTCTAGCGTGTGCTATTTAAAAAGCCATTAAAACACATTTTGTTTGTACTGCCACTAAAGTAGGTTGAAAGATATCAGTGAATGGAATAGTTAACACCAGTTCTTATCAAATTAAATCACTTCCCATAAACAATAACAAAAACTGACCTGCGCCCAGATCAAGTTATGTATTTTGAAAGATGTGTTAGCCATTAAAGAAAATGTGGTTGCTTGTCATTCAACGAAGCAATCATTGCTTTACTAGCGAAACAAACAACAGCTGATTTGTATCATCTGGAGGGACAGAAAGATGACACCAGTCCTCACACACAGTCTTAAAAAAAGAGAAGTGATAACATCTTGCAGGATTTCTGTGATTTCTCTTTGTCTCTTGTGTTTTAATCAAGTACCTAAAACTGGCAGGTAACATCAGCCAATAGTCACACATGGCTAAATTTATATCAGAGCTAACAATACATTTGCATACAAAGCAACAAACATCTGTTCTACATCTTAAATGTATTGCTTAGAAAAACATTTGCCCTTAGGATCCTGACATTGGGCATTAGTTACCCTGTCATGCTCAGATCTGGGCAAGGCAGGTAGCAGATCATCTCTCAGAAGGTTGGGCTGCAAGTGGAAAAATGCAAAAAAGGGTCAAAAATGTGTCAAGGGTTACACAGAGAAAGTGGGTATCACAAACCAGTGGGTCATAAGGTCCTTGGCATTTAAGGTCTGCCTATTGGCATTAAGCATTAAATGTAGCATTGACTGATGGGAATGGGGATTTAAAATTTCCCCTTATCTGTACTTTCCCTCTGGAGATTCCCCTGGTTGGTTGGGGCCTATGATCAGAAAAAATCCTGGTCTGGTGGGAACAAAGCCTTAAAAATATAGCTCCCTCTCAGTACCACCATTGCTGGGCTATAAATTGCTACCACCAATTCTAGCACTTTATAGGGAATTGGCAAGACTAGCACTGGGTCCTGCCACTGTCATGTTTAGTTGTGCCCTAAGGAAGAGATCATTTTTTCTTAAGCAGAGAGACACAATGATGTTCTGTACAAGAATGGCTGCTCTAAGCCACAGCACTGTCTGTGGGATTTAAAAAAAAATACTAAAAAAGCTGCTGCCCACAAGAAACATGTGTGGTACAATGGGAGAGACTGGATGGTATTATCATGTGGTAGTGACTTGGGAATGTTTATTGCAACAACTTTGGGTATTGCAAAACAATATATTTTCCCAGTATAATCTTAAACTTCCTCTTGTGCGGTTGCAATTAAGATAAAAGGCGGGAAGCACACACAAAAATCTGATGTTAGAAAAGGTCACAAATACATATGCGTACAGCATATCTTTTTCTTTCTTTCATGCAGTATTGATTTGTTGGTCTTGCAGGCAGTAACAACTCAGAATCTTGCCAAAACAACTACCACATTTCCCATAATTTCTGAAGGAAAACTGAAACTGCATTTCCCACTGTTTTTTTTAAACAAAATAAACCTTTCATTTAAAAGACATAAACAAGCTTACACATTTTGATGATGTGCTTGGCTGATGCAAGAGCATGTCCACCCTGAAATATAAAAAATGGTTTAAAATTGCAATAATTTAGGGCTGGTTCTAGGGTTTTTTTACATTTTTACAGGCATGTTAAATGTGCAGCAATATCATATGAATATGTCTTATACCAAGTAAGACCACTGACCATCTATCTCAGAGGTCCCCAGTAGAACTTGTTGGTGTTTCTGGAACTTTTAGAAAGGGTGGCAGTTGCCACAGCAAAATAGTTGTCATGTAGTGGGTCTGTCAAAAATATTGTGGAGGGGCCACGGCTCAGTGGTGGGCAATCGGTTTGGGATGCAGTTGCAAGCATCAGGTAGGAGGTGATATGAAAGACCTCTACCAGACTCTCTGGATAACTTTTGCCAGTCTGAGAAGACAATACTGACCTTGATGGGCTGATGGTCTTATTCTGTATAAGACCATTTCATGTGTTCCACATAATATTAGGAGACTATAGATTAAGTGTCAGCAGAAACGTCTGCTTCTGAATAGGCTCTCCCTTCAAATGCAAAGGTGATGCCTTCTGGGATCTTCTGAAACATCACCTGCTCCTAGCAGCTGGAGAAAAGTCAAAATCAACTCTATTTTGAGGTAAAGACCTTATTTTTTTTTCAGTTTTCAAAGAAAAAGTAAGGTATGTTCCCTGCAGTCCTGACCTGGATAGCTCAGGCTAGCCTGAGCTCATCAGATTTTGGAAGCTAAGCAGGGTCAGCTCTAGTCAGTATTTGGATGGGAGACTATCAAGGCATACCAGGGTCATGACACAAAGGCAAGCAATGGCAAATTACCCCTGATTGTCTCTTGCCTTGAAAACCCTACAAGATCACCATAAGTCAGCTGCGACTTGCTGCCAGAATGAAAAAGTTCCCTGCAATGGTCACAGAGAGAGGTGCTCAAGGCCATAGACATTAGAAAGTATTTGTCTATGGCCAAATCAAGGGTGCATGGCTGTGACACGCCTATCTGGGATGAGCACAGCACTTTGATAGTCAATCAGCTTGCAGCAAGCAACCTGTAGTTCTCCCTTTTTTAAATGTTCCTTTCCATACCCTTTGGATTTAACCCCCCAGACTCTAGAACCTGATGGCTCATCTAGCTCAATATTGTCTAAACTGACAATGATCAGGTCCCCAGGGTCTCAGGCAGACAAAAGTATTTCCCAAAACCACTAACTGAGCTGCTTAAGCGGAGAGGCTAGGAACTGGACCTGAGACCCACTGCATGCCATGAAGACAAGGCACAATCCCTAAAGTATCATATGGTGCAATTTTTATCCATATTTATATATTTAGGCTTCAATGAGATGATGTCATGTTTGAATAAAAATAACTTTTGTAGCATACAGAAAATTAACATGCCAGAAAGAAGGGTTCTATTTTTTCTCTTAGGACATATTCCATCCTTTCTCCAAAGACATCAGAGCAGCATACATCATTCTCCTTTCTCCAGGCTTTATACCATAGTGGTGATTCGAACCAAAATCTCCCAGATTCTAATTTTACATTTCAACTACCACACCAGCTCTAGGCTAGTTTTGTTTCAGACAAACTGTATGTGCAGATTATTATTTTTATGTAGGAACATTCAGATGTGGAACCACTGAGCATGATTACCTATACAGCATCTGTATGATGCAATCTCATGTACTATGCAAGCCCTGCCACTGCATCCACATCTGTCAAGGCATACCTTCTAGCACTACCTAAAAACTGTGATTGTTTAAAAATAACTTCCCACCCCTTATGTTAGACATCAATTTAGTGTGAGTGTGTGTGTAAAGTGCTGTTGTCACAGCCAACTTATGGTGACCTCAGCAAGGGACTTTCAGGGCAAGTGAGAAGCAGAGGTTGCTTTCCTCTGCAGAGCCTTCCTTGGTGGTCTCCCTTCCAAGTATTGACCCTGCTTAGCTTCCAAGATCTGATGAGAGCAGGCTATCCCATGCCATCATCCCTCCAAATGAACATTTAGACACATGAATAAATACAGACCATTCCTACCTGAGTGTAGTTTAATTCTTAGCTTAATTAACAAACACTGCAGCCCTATGCAGAGTTACTCAAGTCTATGTCTATTTTAGGGTTGTGGGGGAAAAATCGGTAAATTTCAGGTTTGAGTTTATTGGGCCCGAATTTTTTGGGTAAACCTAGAATAAGTCGAATACCCACACTGGAAAAGGTGTATTTTGGCTTTATTTCCGGGTTTACCAAAAAAATTCGGGTCCATTATATTCTACGGGGATTTTTTGGAAGCTCCTTTGGGGGCATTTTTGAGGTAGAGTTCCCAAATTTTCAGGGTAGCTTTAAGGGACTATCAGTGCATGAACCCCAATGTTTGGTTCCCCAATGAAGATTGGTTTAGGGGATCCAATTTTATGGCATCCCAAAAGGGTCACCCCTCCTCCATAGAGAAGCATGGTAAAGTTTACAATGGTAAAGAGAAGCATGGTAAAGTTTACAATGCTTCTCTTTGGAGGAGGGGTTGACGCCTTTGGGACACCATAAAATCGGACCTCCTGTCCCATACTTTACCAAACTTTGGGGTTCATACAAGGAGAGTCCCTTGAAGCTACCCTGAAAATTGCTACCCATAGCTTTGTGAGGGCCATTGCAAGCATTCATGGGAAACTGATTCCAGGCTGGTGCCTCAAAGTCTGGTGGTTGCCTTAGCTTCTGGGTTGATTTGCATGATGTCCTTGCAAATGAGCTTCCAAATAGGGCTGTTGAAATTTTTTTTTGGGTAAAATTCGGATTCAGCAAAATTCGGCCCGTTTTAATTCAGGAAATGCCAAAGTCCGAACTCCCCCGATTCGGATCCGTGGAATTCGCCCCCAAGTTCCGAGTTTGGGAAAAAATTCGGCTGAATAAATCCATTAAAAACGCATTCACGCCTTTCTGCAGCTCCAGGGGGGCATTTTTTGGGGGTAGAGGTCCCAAACTTTCAGGGTAGCTTGAGGGGACCCTTCTTGCAAGAACCCCCAGGTTTTGTAAAGATTGGGTCAGGGGGTCCCGAGATATGGGGCCCAGAAGGGGTCAACCCCCCCAAAATCGCCCACAGGAATAAAGCCACTTAAAGCACTTTGGCAGCATTACGCGACTCAGGGGGGCATTTTGGGGGGTAGAGGTCCCAAACTTTATGGGTAGCTTGCCCCCCCAAAAAATCAACAAGCCAACAGCATCTAGGCCTAGGCCTCAATTTGCATCTGGTAAGACCCCCCTGGCCACCTGAATGGCACCGGGGGGAGGGAGTTCTCTTGGTGACAATTCTGCTCTGGAGGGGACTCTATGGTATTATACTTCGCTGAGGTCCCTCCCCTCCCCAGGCTCCACCCCAAGATCTTCAGGAATTTCCCAACTCATAGTTTGCCTAACCCTAACTCTAACATTTTTTGCCCAGTTTGGATATGTTATAATAACCGTATTAGCACATGGAACCTTTTAGTTCATTTCTTGAGTAATTAATATCTGAATGCAGAAGCTAAGTAATGTGTTAACACATAAACATACAAAAACATAAACATACTTGCACACACTGTATGTTAGTGTAGTTCTCCAGATTAGAGTCCACTGCTCTTAACCACTACACCACGCTGGCTGCACTGCTTCCCAAGCTGACAGATGGATCTCTGGGTTGTATTTGACAGCCTGTTCTCTCTAAAAGCAACTCTTTAGCACATCAGATGCTGGAGGAAGGGGGAAACCTATAGACGATTCCCAGTGTAATGAGACAAATGAAGTATAGCTTGCGGGTGCTAAACCCAGATTCAGATCCTCACTTGGGCATGAAGATTGCTGGGCGGTCCCTGTCAAGTCAACATCTCATTACCTAATCTGCCACCTCACTGGGACACTGTGAGAATGTGCTGATGTAATGAATGTGCTGATCAGTTAGAACACACTAACTGATTCCTTTTCTATGAACACAAGCTGCCATTATAACCCACATGACTGTGGATTTGCAGCAGAATATAAAACAGGCAGATTTTGCTGCTCATTAAATAACCAGCTTTAACCCAAACAGGGTATCAACCAGCAAAGAAGCAGCTACTGAGAGTTCAAAAGTCTTTTGATTAACCCTGAATCAGCACAACACTTTGAAATACCAGATTTTTTGGAAAGTAAAATTTATCCAATGCCACTCTTTTAGAAATAAAAAATGGGGTTTTCTTTTTGTTGCTAAAGACTGAAATAGCTTTTCAAAGAGATGACAAACATTTGAAAGCTCGTCACAGGGACGTGGATTGCCTCTGTGTTTTGTGTAAAAAAACAAAAAAGCAAAAAACCTGGCCTGGTGTACGGTATGGAAGGATTGCTCATGTAAGCAGAATTGTACGTGATCCTCTGCCACACTGTTCAGCAAAAAGAACAAGGACATACCATAGCAACCACAGCATCATAGGTGAAACATACAGTAATGCCTCTATGAGGTAAATCTGGCCTATTATAGGCTCACAGTGAATATCCAATGTGAATCCTTTGTCCTTAACACAGTGATTAAGGGGGTAACTTGCTTGACAGTGAAGGGATATTTCTGAACATGATTGCTCAGCTTGGAACACATCCACTTTCCCTTGTCCTTTATTGTACCCATTGGTTGGAGTTGTGAAAAAGAAAGAAAAAGAAACATGTCTGATTGGAGGTAACAGGATGAACACTGAACAGTATTGATTGTGTAAGTTATTACAAAATAATACAGAGACAAGTATGCATGCAATAGAGTAGTTGTGTGTTAGGCAGTGTTTCAACTTCTCATATTGTTTTGTTTTTTTACAAAGTCCCTCATTAAAGGCTCTTGAGTAAACTTAGCAGTCAAAAATAAGAGGAGGAATCCTCTCATCTATTAATTTTGTATCCTGCCTTTTCTACAAAGAAGCCAGGGCAGCATACATAGTTTTCTACTTTTCCCTTTTATCCCCTCAGAAATCATGAGAGGTAAGTTAGGTTTAGAATGAGTGATTGGCCCAAGGGCCATTTGCACATCGTTCGGGGGCCAAACCAGGCATAGATCTCCCGGTGTGGGGGAGGGGAGGAAAGAAACTAGGATTGCAAGATCTCCAGCCACCACCTGGAGATTTGCAAACCTAGGAGAGGCCTTCGGCGGCAGCGCAGCAAGGGAAGGGAAGGGAAGGGAGGGAAGGAGGGAAGGAAGGAAGGAAGGAAAGGAAGGAAAAAAAGGAAGGAAAAAAAGGGAAAAAAGGAAGGAAGGAAAGAGAGGGTGGGAGGCTTCCCCCCCCCACACACACACATGCACTCACCAGTGGCCCGGGGATCTCGCGCACACAAGCACATACACAAGCATGCAGGCCGAGGGAATGGAGCACGGGGAGGGCTGGGGGGGACCCTCTGGTGGCAGTGTGGCAAGCGCGCAGGCTGGGGGAATGGAACACGGGGAGGGCTGGGGGGGACCCTTCGGCGGTGGCGCAGCAAGCACGCAGGCTAGGGGCTCAAGCAGAGGGAGGGCTGGGTGGAGACCCTCGGCAAGTGGCACGGCAAGCATGCAGGCGGTGGGGGGGATGGAGGCAGGGGCCTCAGCTGCCCCAAGAACTCGAGGCCGCGGTGGGGCAAGCCCGCAGGCGGCAGGAAGGGAATGGAGGCAGGGGCTTCACCGCCCCAAGAACTCGAGGTAAGCCACTCACTTGCCTGGAAAAGGCCGGTAGAGCACGGGCGAAGGGGAGGGGGCCAAGGAAACAAAGTTGGGCTGCCGAGAGAGCTGGCCAGGCACATGTTTTCTCTCTCTCTCGCAAAGAACAGGAAGCAGGGAGACTTGGGGGAAACGCCCCCACAATCACCCAATCAACCTTCAGCTTTGTGTGCATGCGCTCAGGCTTCCCAGTGAAGCCCGAAGTGCTGAGATGAGGGCCTGGCTTGTGACAGCTAGCTCCGTGGAGCTCCCGGCCTCAGCAGGTGGGCCGGGGGCCGGACAAAATGTTCTCACGGGCCGGATGTGGCCCACGGGCTGGAGGTTCCCCACCCCTGCTGTAACTTATGAACTTATGATACACCAGTGATTCTTACCATAGCCCATGTTCACACACAAACAAGTGTGTGGGAAATAGTGAGAATAGAAAAGGAAACAAAGTATTGAAAGAAGGCAGTGTTGTATCCAAATGTTTTGGGTTCATGGCTTATTATTAGAGTTGCCAGCTGTGGGTTGGGAAATACCTGGAGATTTTGGGGGTGGAGCCTGAAGAGGGTGGGGTTTTGGGAAGGGAGAGACTTCAGTGGGGTATAATGACATAGAGTCCACCTTCCAAAGCAGATCTCTGTCACCTGGAGATCAGTTGTAATAGAGGGAGATCTCCAACTACCACCTGGAGGCTGGTAGCCCTACTTATTATAGGTCAGGGTCAGTGTTCTGATTGCGGGCTATGAGACTGTTGCTCTTGCAAAAACTCTATATGATAAGAGTTAAGTCCTGTGTAAACACTCCTTCCTTCCCATGGATGGGAGGCCTTGGGGGTTGACCTATCCTCAGTCAACCGTCAGTGTGGAAAGGGTGGTGTACAGCCTGATCTCCAAGCAAATTTATTTGCAAGTAAAACCAGATTTGTCCAGTGGTTTCCAGGCTTGCTTGCTTAACTTCCTTTCTCTGCAAGAGAAGCTGTGCTTTGCTGCAGTCTTTTGTGACTGGCTTCCTCTCAGTCCCTTAACCCGGCCTTTGAGAAGCAAATGGCATTTTTACACAGAGATCCACAACTGCTGGACACAGAGCTTGAGAGCAGGGGAAAGCACAGCTGCAGCTTCTCCTTTTCCTCAAGAGTGAGGCAGAGGAAAGTAAGCAATTATGTAGCTTCCTCTCCTAGGCCCCAGTGTAGCTTTGTGGCTAAAATCGAACTATTAGCCAGGCATTCCCTGGCTCTGATCTTACTTCTGCTATGAACATGCTAAAGTTGCAGACCTCTGTCAGCTTTAGCATCTTCCCACCCCCCAGAAAATCTGAAATATGTGGATAATAATCCTGGTTGACCTTACAAAGTTTGTTTTAAGGATTACCAATGTAGTGTATATTTTGATGATGAAAATTTTAATATTGTAAATTGCTATATAAATGCTGCTTTATTAGGGGCAGATGGCAAAACAATTTAAATTTCTCCCTTAAAAAAAAAAAGAACTGGATCTGAACCAGAAAAGTTTTTGCAGACTAATGAACATGACCACAACTAGTGAGCCATAGCCCCTAGCCTGATTTACGGAGAATGCTCTCCCTCACTGTAAAAAAGCCAAAACAAATAAGCCAATAAGCAATGAGAACTCAGTTAGGAGCTTGGTCAAAGGTCTAGAGTGTTCCCAGATCAGCACATCTTGATACTAATTTTTATGGAAGGAGGTGATAGAGTCCACGCCACATCCATGATCTTCATCATTTTTTCCCTATTATAAACTTTGATTGCTTCCACATGGCAAGGGTGCGCTGCATTGCTTTCATCAGCATTGTGACTGCAGAGGTATGCACTCTGGTGACAATTTCCACATGTGAGAGTTTTCTATGTGCTTTTCTCTGTCTATTATTCTTTCTTTTCCCTTTGACATGTGCGCCCCAGAAACTCTGCATTGGGTCTTAGGAGCATAGTCATCACAGCTTCCATGGCAGCTGCTGCCCCCACCACCCGTTCTTCATGCATGCGCTATAGCTGTATAATGGTTCTGTTAAAAGCTGAAATAGGTAAGTGGTGATAGATCATTATAGTGCTTTAGCAATTACCAATTTTAAAAAAATCCTCAAAGAACCCTCCAATGGCAAGGCAGGAAACATGCTGGGGAAATGGCATCGACAGGGGGCAAACAGTGGGGAAAATGGTAATTATGTAAGTGGGAGATTTGCAGGGCAGGAAAATGCACACCATTCCTTCCAAATGAACTGTATTGTTTCAGGTTTGGCAGACAGCATAAGGACACGGAAAATCTGGAAATTTGTGTGGAAGCTACAAACAAGTTTGCTCTTCTTTTTCCACTAGCTCCTCTTTCCAGCTCCCTCTTTTGACTTCAACCAGGCTGCATATGTGGGTTTAATCTCCCCTTACTGTTTAGAATATTAGAATCTTGATATTGTTTAGTTTTGGGGATCTGTTGTTATTTTAGGCGCCATATTTCAGACTTACGTTTTTATGCAAGCATGTTTTCTACTATACTTATATTGCTAAGTATAATAAATCTGTTTTATCTTTATGTTGTACGCTGGCCTGAGCCCCATCTTGGTGGAGGGAGGGTGGGATATAAATAAAATAAAATAAGTCTGGAAATTAAGGTTGACAAAACATCTTTGTGGAAGCAGCCTATATCTTCTTATGATTGATCCAGACATAACTGTGTTATCTCCCTTCCTGACCATTCTTTCATGGTTTCCGTTTTTCATTACAGGAGCAGTGTTTCTTTCTAAAATTGCAATATTTCACTTGTGTTCCATTGTCACATACTCTGTAAGGGATTCTAATGCTTGAACTAGGATACCAGTATCAACAGAGGAAGGAAAGAAAATTATTGTATTTGTTTTGTATGTGTACAAACAGTGGGCAGGGAGTGCAGGAGCCTTGATAATGTGCCTCGTCTCAAGACCCCAAAATATCAGATTTATTTATTATATGTTTACAAAATTTATACCCTGCCATTTTGCCCTCATCAGGTCCACAAAGATGAAAAACATATATAACAATAATACATAAAAACCAAACAAAAACACATCATTAAAACAATTAAAACCACAACTAAAATACACATACAAAAACGTAAAAGCAACCATTAAGACATTGGGCAGAAAGGAGAGATCACTCAGAGAATGTGAGATGAAACAACAACAACCCCTGGTGGAAGCTGGCAACAGAAAGGGGCAGATGAGTCTTTCTGGGAAGAGAGCTCCAGAGTTTTGGTGCTACGACCAAGAAGGCCCTCTCCCAGGTTGCCACAGGCATAATCTCAGAAGCACCTAGATGTCACTGGTCTAGGTGTGAGGCTTTATCAGACATAGGCTGTACACAGTCAAATCTCAGTGCCTTGTTCAAACTCACAAGAGATGACAGGGATATGTAACATCAGCCCATGTGATAGTCAGACAATATGAAATCTCTGGATTGGCCCAGTTTGGTATTTTGCCCTTGGCTTTCTGATAGAGCTATATGTCTGCTGACTGTAGGTACTAAGTGCTGAAGAACTCACTTTTGTTCAAGTATAGTAGTCCAAGTTCTTGTAACCATTTTTTTTTTGCAGAAGATACACCCAGATAATTCCAGAAACCATTATTCCGTTTTAAGAGTGAGCATGAATAGGTTTTGCTGTCCTGAAAATATTAAGTTTATTTCATGAAATATATTGAAAGTCATGAAACCTAAGACTACTGAGGCATAGAAAATTTTGCTGTGGCACTTTGACATTAGACTTCTGCAGAGAATTGAGATGACATCTTTAAGAGTAATAGGTGGATACAATGATACATTTCAACAGGATTTCCCCCTTCTGAAGTGATTCTCATTTTCTTTAAATCAGGCAATCTGACTGCGAAGAGAGTTGTGTTTAGGGATGCCAGCCTCCAGGTGGGACCTAGGTATCTCCCAGAAGTACAGCTTATTTCCAGAATACAGAGATCAGTTCCTCTGGAGAAAATGGATACTTTGGAGTGTGGACTCTGTGGCATTGTAGCCCACTGAAGTCCCTGTCCTCCTCTGGCTTCATCGCCAAATCTCCAGGGGTTTCCCAGCCTGGATCTGGCAACCCTACCCCCCACCCCGTCCCCATCCCCCCACCAGTGGCCGGGGGGACCTGGGCAACCCTAGTTGTGTTGGACATTTATGTGGGACTAATGATGCAGTTCTAAACAAAGTTATTTTCTTTTATGTCCACCAAGGTCAATGGGTATAGAAGAATGTAATTATGCTTAGGAGAGAACTGTTAGGTTACAGTTACTAGGAGTAAGTACCATTGAAATAAATGGGACTGTTGAATAAACATGGTTCAGAGTAATTAATAACAACAATTTTGCTTTCTTTTTTTAAGCATTTATTTATAGCGTTTGCTGCTCATGTTTTGTACAACAGTAGAGTTAATTTTTATCTTTGTATATTTTATTAGCTATAAGGGTAGGTTAGAGGGGGACTCCAAAGATACAAAGTACTTACAGACATCTTTATATCATGTCATGAAACAAGCTCCTTTCAATGCATAGTTCATCATCAGTTGCTTACTGTATATCATTGTTACTATTTATGCCCCAAAGTCTCTGTGGTATTTTCGGGTGGCCCTTTCCAAATTCTTTCATGCTTCAAACATTAGATCAGTGAAAACCCGTTGTGAGAATTCTCTGTCAGCTCTACAAAAGACAGTTTGTGTCCATACATTTAAGTATGTCTAAAGAGGGGGAGCTACATTTTGTGCAAAAATGTCTTAAGGTTGTATCCAGACAACGGCTTTGCACAGAGTTAAAGGTGATATTTTAGAGCCTTCATAGTTGCAGTTAGAGATGTAACATTTCTAGAAATTTTGAAGCCATTGGGGGGGGGCATTTTTTCCTTGTCTTCTGAGCGAGGGAGGAAGTGCAAGGCTTTGCCTATATTTCAGCACTATTTGTTCTGGAAACCCATTTCGTATATACATAGTGTTTCAAGATGTACCTTAGAACAAGACCAGGAATCTACTTTGTATTTATATACATGTTATATCTAAAGAGGGAAGGCAGTGAACAGAAAATGGGCAAGGAAGCTAAAAATCAGCAGTTATGATGGGAAAACTCAAATACTAAACTGAAACTAGATTATTTAACATTTCAAATCTATACGATGCAATGCAAGCCTCTCTTTTCCACTGAATGGATGGAGACCACAAAACTAGCATCTGTGTGAAAATGGAGCCCATCTTCCTGCCAATGCAGTATGCACCTCAAGGGCAAAAAGAAAATGATTTGAGAAAAATTTGCATATCTGCAGAGAGCTCAGCAAAGTGATTTTGTAAGAGCATAATGCTATTTGTATAACCTTCAGTTAATGCTTCTATAGCTTATGGTCAATGATATAATGCTGTCTTTTGCAAGAAGTTCAAATGAGATTGCATTGAGGGCATGGCCTGTTAGTGCAGCAATAAGCAAACTAAGATACATGACACAACATGTCTGATCCTGGGTAATCAATGGCCATCTCTCCAAAGGTCTGCAGATGCTACCTCCTCCCCAGTCTCTGAAGCAGTTTTACTTACTTCTAAGATGTAATCAATGGTGTCATCATTTACCTGTCAAACATTTGATCACTGCACAAGACAGATAAAATTGTTTGAATCTAAATCCCGAGTTATCTCTTTTAGGCTGAACAAAACAAAGATGCATTTAAAGTAACATACTAAAGGAGCGGAGGAACTCTGGCTTGCTTTTTGTCTCTTAATCCAGCATAGCAGGTGAGTTCGCTGCTGTAATCACCCACCATGCATAGAGGCAATGGATAGAGTGGTTTAAATCATGCCTGTGCTACCAATCTCCACATACATAAAGGTGTGCATTCTGTGCAGGAGCAATGGTTTTGTACCCTGTGTATGTATAGAGCTTGTTTAAAATGCAATAAGCTTTTGCATATGGGCAACTAATTAGTACATGAACAGCATATATTGTACACTTTCCTCTCTTTGGTTGTCAAATTATGGTAGTGACCTGCAATACATTGGAAAATGTTTTACAAGCCACATGTGATATCAACTGGATTTTTAAATATATTATTAAAGTATCCATAAGCCTGAATTTCACCTAAGTTACAGTCATGTTGGCCAGAAAGAACATAGAGGTGCAAACTGGCTTGGGAAAAAAACCCATCCTATCTCTTTGTGTGTGTGTAAAGTGCTGTCAAGTCACAGCTGACTTATGGCTACCCCTTTTTTTGGATTTTCATGGCAAGAGACTAACAGAGGTGGTTTGCCAGTGCCTTCCTCTGCACAGCAACCCTGGTATTCCTTAGTGGTCTCCCATCCAAATACTAACCAGGGCTGACCCTGCCTAGCTTCCGAGATCTCACGAGATCAGGCTAGCCTGGGCCATCCAGGTCAGGGCCATCCTATCCCTTTAACAGAGGCTTAAAGTAGGTAAATGGGCAGGTGAAACTTTTCGTGACATGTAGGCCAGCCATCCAGGCTTTACTGTGAAAGAAAGGGATTGGTTTCCATGTGGCTTGATGGAGCTGGTATATTATGCTACATGAAAGGGTGAGTTACCAATCATGAACTGCTGATTTGAATCTTGCCTCTGCTGCGAACTCCTAAGGCAGCCTTAGGTTATCTACTCAGCTCCATTGTGTAGCCCAGTGATAGTAATATAGACCCTTCTTGGAGAGTTGTTTAAAATATTACCCAATAATATATGTGAAGGACTTCAACATTAATAAAAGGTAAAGGTAAAGGTCCCCTGTGCAAGCACCGGGTTATTCCTGACCCATGGGGTGACGTCACATCCTGACATTTCCAAGGCAGACTTTGTTTGCGGGGTGGTTTGCCAGTGCCTTCCCCAGTCATCTTCCCTTTACCCCCAGCAAACACTGTATAAATGCTAAATATCGTTCTTTGTAGACATCAGTCTACATGAATGTTCATATTTGTGACTTCCATCGATTCAGCTGAATAGCAAAGACTTAGTCATTTATCCCAGAGTTTTGGAGTTATTTCTTTCTGATACCTCTAATACTTGTGGTGATTCTCAAGGAGAAAAACTACTTTATAAGAAAGTGTTGGTCATTTCAGACTGAAAGTCTCTTCTAGACCCTTCCAGCCTGGGTTACCATTCCAGAGTCTGAGCTATAGCTATTAGGAAGGGAAACTTTAATTATTTTCTTTTGCCCAGAAGTGAGTGGTGCTTTCCTTTTCAAATTACATTGTAAGACACCCTTAGCTTCTTCAAAGAACTACAGTTCTGAGAGTTCCTTGGTAAGGGCCATTAGAGTTAAACAAGGCTAAGACAGCAAGAATGTTCTCACTTTGTAAGTAGCTTCTCTTTGGCAGAGGACAAAGCAGTTATAGACTCCCTTTTCTTGGAAGTTTTAAACAACAACAAATACAAAATAAGGGTAATTTCCCACATTTTAGTGTAGGTGTTGCTTTGCTCTTTTCCTATCCACAGGCACTTAATATAGCACTATATTACCATTACAATACTGATGTGTCCACAGCAAAGGTGGCATGTGACGTAACCATCTCAGATTTGTCACCGCAATCAGTCAAAGAAGTGTGCCTGCTTCCTTCCCTTGCTACAGGCCTTCACATGTAGCAAGGGCAGCAGTGCCCTGCCAAGTAGCTAGTCAACAAAATGGGCAGGAAAAGAAGTCTCTTTCATTTCCCTTACATGCCTTGAAAACTTGGTACACCCTGGCAAATGTAAGATATTAGGCATTTCAGGGATTGCACTTCCTTGGGGTTGGCAAGGCATAGTGCTGCTGAACCAGTGTCCAAGGTGCCAGGAGTAACCCCCAGAAGTTCTGTGGCTGCATAGAGAACTATGCTATTAAGTTTCTCTTTTAAAATTCCTATTAAATTCCTTCTTTGATAGCGGAAACATTTGTACTGAAACTGAAAAGTTAGGAGCAATATGTGATTTCCCTTTTATATGCAGTTATATTCTCTTTCAAACGTGGCCGTCCGATGGTATGATCCTTTGATGATGATAGCTCCAGCAGATGCATACAGATGCAGATGCATACAGAATGATACATATCTAAAGGGAAGCAAAGTGGCTACCACAACCAACCTCTTGGCACAGGACTGTTGTAGTTATTGCTGGACTAATTTCCATAATGTTTATCAGAGTTTGAGATGGAACCTTTTAATTTCAGGCCCCTTCAGTTTAAGGCTGAGGAATTAGGCTTCAGTGCAGTTATCAACACATCCCCTGTTTCCCCCTTATCCTTATTTCAGGAAGGAACATCAATTAGTAGCTTTACTAGCTTACATTAACCTCCCCTCTTGCACAGCAAGGATTTTAAACAAATTACTTTTATAATTTATCACCAGCACTTGACAGGCATTCTCCTGTTTGAGTTTGATTTAATCAAGCCAACTTCTGTCAACCCATCTTTTTCCCCCCCTTTCCTTTTGACCGTTCTGGATTTGTTGTTGTTTCTTCATTGAGGAAATAAAAGATTTTCTTTTAATGAGTTTCTCACAGCGAACAACAGCTTGACTTCATTTGTTGGGAAACCCCCAGCACAACCATAGCACTGAACAAGGAAATTCCACTTGTGTATCATCGATACAGAGCCCTTTCAGTAACTTTGGCTGCCTCCCTTTTTGAATATTTGATGCATTTAGCATTGCATCCCCCACTTCAGGTGGCGTTCAAGTCAAGAGCTCAAAACACATTGTTCTTTGTCCAGTTCAACCAGAAATCAAAGATTAACAAGACATCTTCAAGATACCTTACAGGCCACAATTCAGGGAACTGTGTGATTATCTCTCCCCACCAAATCGGGATTTAATTATTCAGATGTATTCAAAACATATGTCCCTATGTGCCAGCTACAGTCATCAGGCAGCCAGACACCTATTGGCTATCACACCACTTAAGGTGGCCTAACTACCATTGACCAGAGCCTGGGCCTTTTCCATCATGGCTCCAGCTCTGTGGAACAGTCTCCTGAAGAGGTGAGAGGGGCCCCCTTCTTGGAAATTTTTAGGAGGCAGTGTAAGGACTGCTTGTTTGCCAGGGCATTTGAGGGGTTTTGAACAGTAGGCATCTTTTAAGAGGGAGAGAGGGAGGGTTTTTGGACTTGTTATTTTATCTTTAAGCTGGGAATGTTTTAATTATTATTGGGAGCCACCTTGAACCAAGAGGAAAGTAAGGATATTTAAATAAATAAACAAACAAGCAGATGTGGAGTATGTTAAACCTGGGCCACATTAAATAAATAAACAAACAAACAGATGTGGAGTATGTTAAACCTGGGCCACATTAGTCTAACCAATCCCAGAAAACACTCGGCAAGATCAGAGGATGATGGACTAGACGGGTGAGCAACAATGCAGTCCTAAGCAGAGATCCATCCTTTTAAGCCCAGTGACTTCAAGGGACTTAGAAAGGTGTAACTCTTCTTCAGGGTTGTACGTAAAGGATGGAGGCACCAGACTACTCCTCAAGACAATGGACAGACTCCAAGGCACTGTTTCACTTGCTTTTTATGTAGAGGATACCAGGTTCAGTCTATGGCAGGTGATAGGAAAGTCCTTTACTGCTTGGGACCTTGGAGAGCCATGCCCTGAAGAAGTAGTTCATACTGAGCCAGGTGGCCCAATCTATCTGATTTACAGTGCATTCCTAAGGAGAGTTACTCCAGTCTAAGCCCATTCATTTCAATTAGGCTGGAGTAACTCTCCTTAGGAATGCCTTGTTAGTGTAAGGCAGCTTCATGGGTGTTTTTGCTCTCTCACAGAGACATAGGCCTAAAAGGGGTGCTGAACTTATAGGAAAAATATTAACAAAACCTCTAGAATCTCATTTTGTTTTTCTCTAGTTATGAGGGCTACAGGCTTGTAGGCTTATTTGTAGGCTTAGAGGGTGGTCTCTATGGCATTATAACCTGATGAAGTCCCTCCCCTCTCCATCCCAGGCTTAAGGTTGCCAGCCTCCAGATGGTACGGCCGTGGCTTGTTGCTAATTACTGCAAATGCTTGTATCACTCACACTATTTACCCTCTGGCAAAGTAAGAGTATGTACTGCTGCACTGGCTGTATCCTAAGTGGAACGTGGTGACTATCCTGTATTATTTACTGTAGTCAAAAATTATTTGAATCAAGTTATCTTGACGTTGTAAGTATACTAGCAAACTTTAGTTATGTATATATTGTATATATTCTGTGTATGTTTTTGGATATGTATGTATGTATATATGAAATATTGTATGTTGTTCTTTATGTGTTTTAAGTGGGGACTGATGAAGAATTGAAGAAATTTGAAACGGCCGTATCCCCATGTCATCTTTAAAAGCAATGTTACTTCTGCTTTTTTATGTTCAAGATACATACATCAGTGACTATTGGAGTTTGTAGACATAGGATCACGTTGTATAATTCGTTTTTGTTATGATGTTACTTACCACTTGTAGTTTTTCTAAATAGAACTTTTTTGCACTTTGTAACTATATTATTGTCAAAGGCTTTCACGGTCAGAGTTCGTTGGTTCTTGTAGGTTATCCGGGCTGTGTAACCGTGGTCTTGGTATTTTCTTTCCTGACGTTTCGCCAGCAGCTGTGGCAGGCATCTTCAGAGGAGTAACACTGAAGGACAGTGTCTCCTTCAGTGCTGAAGGACAGTGAAGACACTGTCCTTCAGTGTTACTCCTCTGAAGATGCCTGCCACAGCTACTGGCGAAACATCAGGAAAGAAAATACCAAGACCACGGTTACACAGCCCGGATAACCTACAAGAACCAATGTAACTATATTGTTGTGTCGCTCCTGTACTAATTTCGTAACTAGCCTCCAGATGGTGGCTGGAGATCTCCCGCTATTACAACTGATCTCCAGGCAACAGAGATGGCCACTTTGGAAGGTGGATTCTATGGCATTACGCCCCATTGAAGTCCCTCCCCTCCCCAAACCCCACCCTCTGCAGGCTCCACCCCCAAAATCTTAAAGTTTTTCCCAACCAGGAGTTGGGCAACCCTACCCAGGCTCCACCCCCAAATATCCAGGCATTTCCCAACTTAGAGTTGTAAGGCCTATACAGTACATAGCTGTAGTGGTTCTGGCCTAAGAATGGATAATGTTGTAGAGAAACACAACTGAGTTTCACCTAGAGGATATAACTTCAATCATCCAGTGAACACAGGTGCCTTGTAAAAGACGATGCTCTGCTGCCAGCTCTGGAAGTTCAGAGAAAAGCTTGTCAGTACTTAAGAGAAATATTTTAAATAAATGAAGTTCATTTCACAAGAGACCGACAAGCAACTCAGCACCATGCTCAGCTCAGGCTGATCGCCTGCCCAGCCATACAATGGTCAGAGTAAATCCAGGATTTGGCAGTAGACCTGAATCATTAACCCAGAAATATAATTAGCATCTATCTATTGCTTTTTAAAATATTGTCCTTCTTCTGAAGTGCTCAGGCTGTCATACATGGTTCTTCACTCATCCTTCACAACAATCCTGTGAGGCAGTTTAGGCTGAGAGATAGCGTTTGTCCACAAACCAACTAGTGAGCTTCATGGCTTAATGGAAACTTGTAACTAGGTATCCTCAGTACGAGTTGCCAGCTCAGTCTGGCACACTAACTACTATCATACTCTGTCACATCTAACACTATGAAATGCTTGCAGATTATTTTAGATTGTCGCTTACATGAAGAACCCCGTAAAAATTTATATTACCCTTAATCAGCAAACGGATGGCCCCTTATAGAACATCCACTTGCCAATTCTTGCTGAACGACATTACAACTGATGTTACGGTGACGGTGGCGGAGTTTTTGGCAGAAGTTGTTAAGGTTAAGATTCAAACTTAATTTTAATCTAGATATATATTATCTGTTTATCTCTGACCTTGTGACCATCAATATTATGCCAATAAAGGTTACCTGATTCTGATTGCAGAGATTGGCAAGTCTATTGAGATCAGGCATGGTTAATGGAAGCCCTCTGGAATCCTTACTGATGCTATATAAATAAATATAAGGTGTGTATTGGAAACAGCATCTCAGAAAAACCTTAAACTCCTACAAGTGTTTTGTCAAGGAAGAAAGCATTTCAATCAAATGAGCAGGTCCCTCGTAATGGAAGCAGGTGGCAACCCCAATTAAAATGAATATATTTTTCTTGTATTTTTTTAATAGTTCAACGTAGGCACACATTTAATTTCCCAATCAGCTCAGGCAACAGTTCTCCTTTCATTTTCTTCCTTTGTGCTCTGTATCTCCTCAAGCCTCTGTCACAGGCCAATAAGCTGTGACAAAGCTCACTTTCAATTGGCAGCAAAGTTCAAAAAGAGAAAGTTACAAAAGAGTCTTTTTCTCCCCTCTTTGACTTTGCCCTTTTCCTTACCCAGGCAGTGGCAGGGACACTAAGCAGCACGGATACTAACTCAGAATACGCAAGCGATGATGGGATGTTACAGGAAAGAGCCTGGAGCAAGGCCCAAACCCCCTAATGTGTATGATATGTGTAGACAGAAGAGACATTTCTGCTGCAATTCAAGCATCTGGCTTACTTGCATTGCCTCATCTGCTTGGCCTGTATTTTTTTTTTTTAATAAATTTTATTGGTTTTTTAAAACTATAAATTCTCCATAATTTTGACAACAGTGTAAAAATAATATCACAATCACAATTATATTGAATGTTGTCTTAATTACCATTAAACATAAAGAAAAATAAAGCGACTTCCCCATCACCTCCATCTACCTCTTAATAAAGTGTTATTATCCTTCGTTAACATATACTGATCCTAGCATTAATTTCATTCTAAAGTTTCATGTTATATATAATTTTACATTTTGGATCAGAATAAAAAGTAACCTTCCATTATTCCCAGATCTTGTACATTGTTACAGTGATTCCTTCAATTCTCCCCTCTAGTTTCTCCAACTCCACCAGTTCTAACAGTAAAATGATTTAATCCCTTTATTCTGAAACCTTTGTCCCTTTCTATTTGGCTACCTCAAATTGCAGCCATTATAACATAAATTTAATCAGACTAAACAACATTCTCTCCGGTATTTTGGGGATTCCTGTTTAATCAATCTTATTTCAGTGTAAATCATATCCCAAATCCATATCAAAAGTCCACCCATTCCAATATACCTTTATATCAATTGATAATCTATATAAGGAGGACTTATTTTTATATTCCCAAAATGATGTCTTAATCTTAATTCCACTACATCATTAATAGCCATGCCACCCGTCCACACTATCAAAGCCTTTGGATCCAGCAATCATGTTTAAATCAATCCTTTAACCATGGTCTAATACTTCCTTCTGTAACTGAAATAGGCCAGTCAGGTATGGGAACAGGATTTCTTTGTTCTCTCTCATTTCCTCAGACAGGGTACGTATCCAAAAATAACTCTTTCTGGGCTTCATCTCCATCGTGGCTTCAATCTGTATTCCTTGACCTGCTCTCTTCTTCCTTATATCCACACGTCGTTCCATGACTTTTTTAAATGAAAAGTCCATTTCTTGTATGTCTGATCTCTTTATCGCCGGCTGGTTGCTTTCTTGAACTTCTGTCTTCTTCTTTGTATCCTTGTATTCTTCCATGACTTTTTGGGCAGAAGAGTCCATTGCTTGTATGTCTGTATTTGTGGTCATCGTTTGAATTTTCAAGACTTTTATGTCTTCTATAACCAGATCCAACTTCTGATTGCATACCTGTGATGATTGGTCAAGAGTCGTCATCATTGAAATCAGTTGAGCCATCTGTGTTGAAATCTGTTTTAATTGTTTAATTGTCGCCTCAGAATGTTTAGCAAGCATGTCCTGTACTTTTTTTTCCATGGTTGAATTCTGTAAAATTCCCTTTGATTTCATAGGAGCAGGGCTATGTATTAAGCCAGATCAGGGGGAGGTTCCAGAATATGTAACTTAATTAAAAATTTGCTGGTCATCTAGCAGGAGTCCATCACATATAGTTGATAGAGAATACTTCATTGACCAACTTAATATCTTTTTCGGATTGAAAAAATAAGTATTTAAACTTAAAAAGAAAACTTTTTTAAAATTGAAAATACCAACGAGTTTCCAGACGCTCTAGATCGGCTAAGCCAGGAAGTATTTCAGGAATTGCCTCATCGTGGACCTTCTATCGTCTCTTCTCTATGGTTATTACCTTCAGGAATGGTTTTGAAGTAACACGAGTAAGACGAATTTCCGGTCCTACGACCTTCTTCCTGTTGATTTTGTAGAGGAGTGGAGAGGGGTGTTGGGTAAAGCACAGAGTCTTCCGGTCAAAGAATCCTCTTAGTTGTAGACATGGCTGGAGGGCCCCATGCAAATTCTCAAAGATTTCTCCCTCCCCTTCCTTTAAGAGCGCGTCGGATTGGCAGATATTACGTCAATCATTCAGGCTCGTTGTTTTAGTTAAAGTTGATCAATTTGATAAGGCTCTTGCTGCTTTGTCTGATGGATCTCATACAGCAAAATCATCCAGTTCAATTAAGGGAGAAAAGCGGTTACCAGGAATGTTTTCTTCAACCCCCTGTTATTTGATAACGCCAGTGAAAGACAAAGGGTTCTTATCTACTCACTTGGGCGCCCGGAGGTGAGGGTTTAATCTTGATATAGTCCTTATGATGTTTATAGGGTGCTGGAGGGTAGAGTCTAAAGCCGAAGTTGCGCGCTGGCGATTTCAATCCCTTCGTGCCCACGGGACCAAACGTCTGAAACTCCGGGGGACTTAGTAAGCTCCCTCGGAGTATTCAGGAGGTCAGACAGCATATATGGCTGCAGGGAATTCCTGCCTCTCAGCCCACTTGCAAGGGCTGGGTTGGGGTGCGGTAAAACACCCCAAATTACACGCAAACTTGGATTCTCTCCCAGGAGCTCCTGGGAAGACGTAGCACTCAGCCCAGCTCAGCACCGGAAGTTCTGTCTGCTTGGCCTGTATTGATGCCAATTCCGCACCTGTCCCTCCTTATAATTTTCTTATTCACATTTGCCTTAGAGGATTTGAAAGGGCGTTACTAATAAAAGGAACATTTTAATGTGACTTTACCTAAAGTGCTTTCCAATGTCAAAATGCTCTGGAAATTGTTGAGGTGGGGTGGGGGGCTTGTTGATATGCAAGTATGCAAGTGTGCTGGACACCCACAATCCAGCTGGCAATAGGTCCAACACCATGGTGCTCAGATAAGCAGGTTAGCTGGATCAATATGGGAAGGGTGGCTATGTCTGACCTACACATTTGTATTGGCTTTATAGGTTCCTTTAAAGGATCTTGGGAACTGTAATTTGATGAGGATGCTGGTAATTCTGTTACAAATCCCTAGCCCTTCTGAAAGAATTATTTCCAGGGTTCTTTGGAGAGAGGAAATGCTCATTCATGCTATCGGGTATATTTGACAGAAAACAGAAACAGTCATATAGAACCTGCTGTTCTAAATACCCACACTAACCCTAGATTCTTCTTCTATGGGGGTGTTTCTGTGCTACAAGAATCATGAAATGACTGCTGGAAACAGCAGCCCCATTTCAAGGCTTCATCCTCCAAAATGACTAGCCAATTTGCTCCATGTCTTGATGACCTCACATTGAACAATGTGCGTTTCCATGACCCACCAGAAATGGTCTATCTGAGAATATCAGAACAGTATAGATTGTGGAATGGAGAAGTGTCTTACTAAATTGTCTGCCGTTTGATTTATGGTAGAATGCTTTCTTTGCCAACATGATAGAGTCAAGCAATTTTTGAGAAATTTTGCAGCACTGGATTCTGCAATACATGGCGCTGCTTTCAAGCAGTACTTGTTACTACAAAATCATCTTGAGACTCAGAAGTGCGTTAGGCCCAAAGAAAGGTTGAGATAATTGTTTCTTCTTTGATTACATCAATCTACGTTTATCCTTTGACCTTCCAGATAGTTTTGTAAATAGTTTCTAGTTAAGCACAAAACATTTCAGATTATGTGTATTACAGAAATACAATAGAGGGGAAGGATACCTTGATCTAAGGATTCCATTTTGGATGGAAGTTTTATGCTTCTTCTAGCACATAGATCAGACCTAAGATGTACTTTCTGTGTTGCTTATAGATGACAAACACAGCCATGGCTGTATCTAGATGACACAAAACCACATCCCTGCTATGGCAGCAGCAGCAAGAAATGAAATCCACATGTTCCTGTCCCCATACTGCCCACTGCTGCCTCTCTTCCCCCATTCATTCTTCATCTTTTTTCTCTGTCTTGCCTGGGCAAAAATGCAGCTATGATGGTGATTTTTACCATGGACATCCTCATTTTGCCTATACAAATTATTTTCAGCTTTACTATCATTTCAGGTAGGCATACCTCTTGCCGTCCACCCATACTGTCCATCACTGCTCAGTAGAGATGCAGTGGGGAAATGGGTGGGAAAATCGGAGTCACACTAATTGCACAATGTTATTCCAAGGAATAACCCACTACCAACACCTCAAAAGGCCTGTACCAGTATAACTGACTAATGTTTGGTATTACATTAGCTCCAGTTACCTAGTAAATGGCAATGGATCAAGGGTTTTTTGCAAGGTGTCCCAAGAACACAGTGCTGTCTGGATGCTATTAGGTGAAAGTGATGGAGAACACTGGAAAATCTTGCAAATGGTACTGAAACCCATAGAAGAATATGGATTAGGAGTGAACTGTGCAAAATGTGACTTTTTAAAGGAGTTTGTGACATACTGCAGACATAGATGCACAAGTCTTACATGAGTGTCAAGAAGAGATTAAGGAAGTCTTGGAAGGATGTGTCATAACTCAGATTATTTCTTGGGTTTGTTAACTACTACAGTCAATATGTACTCAATTTGGCAAATTTACTGCATCAACTGATTTTTTTATAGAAGAAGCCTTCACATATGCCATGAAGTTATTCACGTCAAGCAGTGTACTAGCTTAATAGGCTTGGATGGATCAAAACGTGTGAATGTTTTGATCCATCCAAACCTATTAAGCTAGTACGTGATATTGACCACTAGAAAGGGACAGTAATATCTCATTTGATGCCTGATCATCAAGAAAGACCAATAGCATTTGCCTCCAGATCTCTGTCAGCAGCAGAATGTAACTATGCACAAACAGATAAGGAAGACTTACGTCTAATTTAATGAAATCAGTACATATATTGAAGAAATTAAACCATTAACTGTCTGGAAGAAAATTCCATGGGCCAAGGTTGAGTGGTAGAGCATCTGCTTGGGATGCAGAAGGTCCAAGTTCAATCCCCAGCATCTCCAGCTAAAGGATCAGGTAGTAGGTGATGTGAAAAACCTCTACTTGAGACCCTGGAAAGCCACTGCCAGTCTGAGTAGACAGTACTGACCATGGTAAACCATTGGTTTGATTTAGTATAAGGCAGCTTCATGTGTTCAACAAAATTCACTTTCATCACTGACCACCAGCCTCTAGTTTCTTTCTGAATCTAGTTTCTATTCTGAATGCACAGACGGGGATTTCCTTAACAGCTGCAGCTTGAATGTAACAATGGCCTCTCTTCATAGCAGGATATACTTATGATACTGAATGCAACATCTGAAAAGCAGCCTGAACGAGAGAGAGAGATGGAATGTGTCCATTTTGCAAACCTTTTCCGGCTTGAATGTTCCCCACCAATTCGTAGTATAATTAATCAGGAAATAAAGAAAGACCCTGTATTGGCCCAGGTTTATGAAACAAGGCTGGGGATATATTGATCATCTTCACCTAATGCCATTTTACCATCTCAGAGGAAAGCTTGCTATACATCACAGGTGTGTAATGTACAGGATCCGAATCACCATACCCCCTAAATTGCACCCTGAAGTTCTAAAAGAGCTTCACATAGGACATCTTGGGGTTGTAAAAAGAAAACCATCATAACAGATACCAAAAGTTTAAATAAATCAGTGTTGTATATTTGAATGTGTCTAAGTGAATCTGCCCCTGATCTGGATGGCCCAGGTTGGCCTTTTATCGAAATGTTTAATACGGTCCCAGACCAACAATTAAAAACTTTTACATAATAAAAATAGTAGCTATATACATCAATACATCAATAAATATATAATCAAACATTCGTAGGGGAACTATTAAAAACATAAGCGTAACTAGAACGCAGTTAAAACTCATTCGTTGGGTCCGATCCATGCTCGTCTAGCCTTCATAATTCGCCATCCAAATTTGGCCATTTTAAAAGTTAGCTCGGTGTCTTTAACTGAGAGCACGTTAGAAAGGCGAGTCACTCTAGTGCTCCCTGAGTGGTCAGCTATTACAAGGGAAATGTCTTCTCTTATTTTATTATAAATTTTGCAGTCATAAATGACATGTTCAAGGGTCTCTATGCTCCCATCAGAACAAGGGCATACACGTTCACCATAGGGGATCTTCTTGTATCTACCTTCCATTATAGCTGAAGGGAGAGCATTGCAGCGTAACAAGGTAAAGGCCCTCCTATAATCAGGTTGGCCTGATCTTATCAGATCTCAGAAACTAAGCAGGTGGGCCATGGTCAGTATGTTGATGGGAGACCACGAAGGAAGTCCAGGGTTGCTACACATTCCTGAGCCTCTGGCAGCCAGGGACAGTGTGGAGGAGGTGCCATCGTGCCACTCCACTCCAAACTGGTTTCCCAGCCACTGAAAACCTTTAAAAAGCCTTTTGCGGGCTTTTTTCTTTGTTTTTTTGTTTTGTTTTTGTGATTTATAGCCCGCCCTCCCCAGCCGAAGCCAGGCTCAGAGTGGGTAACATCATGTAAAATACATTAATACAATCAATAATCAATAATAAAATTAACAAAAAATACCAATTTAACACTTTAAAACTACAGAAAGTACAGATGGTGCCTAAATACTACTGAGGTTACCCCTCAGTTGATATCAATAATCTAACAGGAGGGGGACGTTCTCGGCTGTCCTCAACCGTTCTCTGCACCGGCGTTATGGGGCGAAAATGGACAGGAGACTGTCTACAGGCAGCCCTGCTCCCCGGAACGCCGCAGGAACACCCCCGGGGATGCCAGAACGCCCCATGGAGTGCCAGCGTGGGCCCTTATGCTGGCGGGATGCCAGTGGAAGGCCTTGCTGGCATCCCGGGGCAGTGCTGCCACAGCAGCACCCAGAGACCAGCATCCAGCCCTCCCTGCTGGCGTTGGGGCCACATACATCAGCGTAAGTAGCCTGGACGCTGGCATGGAGGGCGCCAACTTTCGTCCTCAGAAGTCAGGAATGCGCTGAGAAACATGCAATGGCCAACCACCTCTGTTCTTTTTTTTTGGTCTTGAAAACTCTACGAGGCCACCATATGTCAGCTGTGACTTGATGGCAAAAAAAGAAAGAAAGGAATCTGCCATTTAGGGTTGCCTACCCCCAGGTGGGGCCTGGAGATCTTAAACTATAACTGATCTCCATACTACTAATGGCTGCTGAGGATGGTGGGATTTATAGCATTGTACCCTGCTGATGTCCCTCCCCTTCCCAAAACCTGCCTCCACCTCCAGAGCTCCAGAATTTTTCAAACCTAGAGCTGCCTACACTAGTTTTGTTTTACCAAGTAACTGGTTATGGTGAATCTGCTGTGCTGTTCTATCTTCTAGTTTTACTTACTGGCCACTTATTCTTGGTAATTAGCAGCGTGTTCCAGGACTTGTCCGGAAGTGACTGCGAAGCCGGCACATACCTGCTTTGCATTTCTTAAGAGCCCCTTTAACGTGACCTTTTGTGTTTGCTCCGCCCCACACCGAAGAATCCCCTCAAAGAAGCATGCAAAACAACAGTCACGTGTTAGCTATGCAAATGGTGTGTGTGTGTGGGGGGGTTCCTTTTGCATCGGGACTGTGAATAGGCATTTTAAAGGTTGCATTTTTAAAAAGAGCTTTGAGTGAGCATCAAAATTGACCTTGCATATATGGCTACTGTGTTTACTTACAATGTTACAGTAAGTAACAAACATAGAATATGCTTTGTTATAAACCCAGCCTTGTAAATCAGTCTTATTGAGTTAGATTATTGCTCTTAGATTGCTCTGGATTTTGCTAACTTCTACCCCCACCCCATCCTGAAATTTCTCCCCACCCTTATCTGTAATACCCTGAAGAGCGGATAAAGCCAGTGAAATACTTTTTAGTAATAAGGTAAATACAAGATTGCAAAATAGCACAGATGTTTGCTTTTTCAAAATAAATGTTATTACACCTCTAAGAAAAGAGAAGTTTGGATATTTGATAGTCCACATTGATCTGTCAGAATTGCCAACTTCTTTGAATGCATCCAGTTATTACATGACATGACCCAGTTGTTGCTTTTTCGCTTTGTCAACACTTTGTATTCTATTGTGTTTTCCAGAAAACTATCTAATTTCCCAAATTGTGGCATTTTAATGCATTTGGAAAGTTTACTTTTCACTCCTAGCAAATTAGTTTTGGCCAAGCCCCGTATGTCACAGTAGTCACTGTTTTTACGTTTCTGTCAGTCATGTCATTAATTAGATAGGCCGCTTGAATTAGTATAATGCCTTCAACCTTCCCAGGTCCATGTCCTGTCCATCTTTAACCCTCGGGTGGCATCATAAATCCTACTGGATTATGTGACAGGAAGAGGAAGAACCAGAGTTACGCTGTCACCTGTGGGGAGGAGGCTTTGTGCCAGTATATGTGAAACACTGGAGGTCTGAATTATTGAGGTGAGGATGACCTGGGCAGAGGAAGTTGAGGAGAAAGAAGCCAAGGAAGTGCTTTTGCAGGGATTAACGGGGGGTCAAAACCTACCTGTTCTAAAACGAAATCCTCTTCGGCACTAACTTTGCCTCTCCATGCTGCTGCTCCTCTTAGGATGTGTGCAAAGAGAGGCAGGAAGGGTGGTGCAGATGTACCAGCAGCAGGTCCTTCCAAAAAGCAGAAGAGACAAATGTCAACTCCATGACCAACTGAGGTTTATGAGCCATGGACTGAAGATTACTTAATTAGTACATAATTTAATATGCGTCATTGCTTCGATTGCCAGTCCAGAAACTCTCGATTTGTACCACTAACATAAAAAAATCCAAGTCAGGAGTAAAGGTCTTCTAATTAAGAATCCGAGTCTTTATAACTTTTAAAACAATCAACAGGTGTGCTAATAGTGGTCAGAGTGGAGCTGAATGATTTGTGGTCCCTTCACTGTTCAGCCATTATTTCATCCCAAAGCCAACGAGACAGCAATGGATTGGTGTAAACCAGTGATCTTTAGCCATCACAGACCTGGGACCGCCTTTAACACCCAGATGGAAGCATAATGCTCAAGGAGAAGCAAACATGACATGAGGAGGAGATAGAGTTGTCAGCTCTGGGTTGGGAAATACCTGGAGATTTTTGGAGAGGAGCCTGAGGAGGACAGGGTTTGGGGATGACATCTAATTGCCAAAGCAGCCATTTTCTCCAGGTGAACTTTATTAGCTGGAGATCAGTTGTAACAGAAGGAGATCTTCAGCTAGCACCTGGAAGTTGGCAACTCTAGGAGGAGAAGCCACAGTTATGGCCTCACCAGCAGGGAACAGATTCTGTGCTATAACTACATACAGCAAACTGGAGGATCAACTAGTCAGGCAGGGATAAGGAAAAAAAGAGAAGGCAGGGGAGAGTATTTGTGGCAAGGTATCCACTACATCAGTGAGAGACTTCACTTCGCTGTTCTCTCAGGATGTGTTAGGGTTGCCAACTCTAGGTTGGGAAATTCCTTGAGATTTGGGAGTGGAGCCTGGC
Organism: Euleptes europaea; assembly: GCF_029931775.1. NCBI lineage: Eukaryota > Metazoa > Chordata > Lepidosauria > Squamata > Sphaerodactylidae > Euleptes > Euleptes europaea. Next base: position 67,570,040 of record NC_079321.1, on the reverse strand, counting down.
TAGGCCGAGTATAGAGAGGGGAGGGACCTCAGCAGGGTACAATGCCATAGAGTCCACCCTTTAAAGTAGCCATTTTCTCCAAGGGAGCTGAACTCTGTACCCTGGAGAGCAGTTGTAATTCCAGGAGATCTACAGGACCCACGTGGAAGCTGGTAGGGTTGCCATTTTCTCCAGGGCCATTTTCTCCAGGGGAAGTGATCTCTATCACTAGGGTTTCCAGGTCCCTCTTTGCCACTAGCGGGAGGTTTTGGGGGCAGAACCTGAGGAGGGCGGGGTTTGGGGAGGGGAGGGACTTCAATGCCATAGAATCCAATTGCTGAAGTGGCCATTTTCTCCAAGTGAACTGATCTCTATTGGCTGGAGATCAGTTGTAATAGCAGGAGATCTCCAGCTAGTACTTGAAGGTTGGCAACCCTAGAAGTTGGCAATCCTAGCACATGTACAATCCTAGCACGTGTACAAGGAAAGTGTCAGGCTCCTCCATCAGTCAGAGCCCAGGATTGGCTTGCCCTCCAGCCTCCTTTCTGGCACCAGCATAGGATGAGCCTCAGAAGTATTAGAAAAGGAGGGTTTGGCTTCACCCCAGGCCCTCTCTCTAGCTGCCCTTCCCCTCTCCCTGCAAGGCATAGCAGAGGTCTTGTTCTTCTTTACTGGCCCACCCTTGGAAAGGATTTTAAAGGACGCTCTGGAGGCAGGCAGGCAGGCCCCAGGCTCTTCTAATCCCAACAGCTCTGGGGCTAGGCTTGCAGAAAGGACATAAATATGCCGAATATTGCAATTAGTAAAATTAGTTTCAGTTTGATAGGACAATAAGGATTGCATATATTTTAATTTCCCACAAAATTTCCCAGTGGCTTTTTAAAAGGGGGGGTGTAACATTCCCCCCCATGGCTTCAAATTTCCATAAATTTGATGCTCTTGCTGTCTATACATGTGTGCTAGGAACCGGTTATTTCACAAAGCAGAAGAAAATTGCTGTTTCGTAGGGCCCCACAGCTCAGCTTGCCAACCTCCAGATGGTGCCACCCTCCAGGTGGAGGCTGGAGATCTTCTGCTATTACAACTGATCTCAGGGATTGCCAACCTCCAGGTGGTGGCTGGAGATCTGCTTATATAACTGATCTCAAGCCGATAGAGATCAGTTGTATAGCAGAAGATCTCCAGCCTCCACCTGGAGGCTCTCCAACCCCTCCAACCCCTCCAACCCCTCCTCAGGCTCCACCCCCAAAATCTCCAGGTATTTCTCAACTCAGAGCTGGCAACCCTAGCTGTGACTCTATGAGGGTCCCATCCTGTGGATTTAAACAACATACATCCATGCTATTTTATTTTGTGGAAATATCGGTGTGCAATTCCACTGACTAGAAAACATTCTGTAAGTTACTTATTTACTGAATTACCCTTTTTTCATTCACTCTGACCTTCTTCAAATTTAAACCAGAAAGCCAGGTATCAGAATAATGGCCATATCCAAAGGTTTCTGAATATTGTTGTGCGTGTTTTTCCCCCAATTTGGATGAGTTATGTTAACTATATGAATGAATGGGCCATTTGCAGTTTATTAGCATCCAAGTAACATCCTTAATAATGGTGCTTTGCTCTCTTTCCAAGAGGAGGAAAAAAGGGTCTTCCTGTGAAGCAAATGGGACTTGTTTCCAGTACATGCAATTAAGCTTACTTTTGCTATTTCTTGCAGTATTCCCACCTATTAGTGAACTTTGTTTTGGTATTTGTGGTAGTTTCATAGGATTCCACTGTAATTTATTCCCAATAAAATCCACTTGTGGCATAGTGGTGACAGCAGCTTTTTTAAATGTTGGCATTTGACTATTAAGAGTACAATTCAACTGTGTTGGAGGAACTTTCTGAAGTGCAGCTGAAAACTAATTAAGTATTTATAACTCTGCTTGATGAAGACATTTATAAGTTTATATAATAGCCTAATGCATGTATACTGATGATATGGGATATTTACCGTATTCCACTGCTTCTAGCCAAATTCTTCATTTAAATTAACTAAGGATGATTAACTTCTTTTCTTTATACTATCATGGCTGCCCTCCAATGTTCTGGCTGTCCTACTGCTGAACGTTTACAGCTGGATGATGTAAGTTAATTTCTTTCATCAGTATCATCAAAATAAAATTCAATGGTCCTCTAAAAGTGCCAGTTTTCATTTTAGTAGTTTGCCATGCTGCATCATCAGGCCATGGTCTATGAGGAAACGATAGTCCCTGATACATTTGTTCCCTTTAAGTGTTATTGGCTTCTCCCAGGAAATTCTGGGAATTGTAATTTTGTGGAGACGAGTCCCTAGAGAAACCAGCTGGAGAAACTAGCTGGAAAGTGTGGGGCATGTATCCACACCACAACAACCATTTTCAGGAAGTGAGTCTGAAGAACCGAATCAAATTGAGGTGATGAAAAAATCTATACCTATTTGAACAATTAAAAACCAATAAGTCTCCGTGTCCTGATGGCATATACCTGAGAGTTCTGATGAAACTCAAATGTGAGATTGCTGATCTACTAACCTGATATGTAATTTATCTTTAAAATCAGCCACTACAACAAAAAATACTATGTATGGGTGTGAAAGCTGGACAGTGAAGAAAGCTGATAGGAAGAAAATAGATTCCTTTGAAATGTGGTGTTGGAGGAGAGTGTTTGGGATACCCTGGACGGCCAAAAAAAAAAAAAATCAGTGGGTTCTAGATCAAATCAGGCCTGAACTGACCCTAGAAGCTCAAATGACTAAACTGAGGCTGTCGTATTTTGGTCACGTCATGAGACGACAAGAGTCACTGGAAAAGACAGTCATGCTAGGAAAAGTTGAGGGCAACAGGAAAAGAGGAAGACCCAACAAGAGATGGATTGACTCAATAAAGGAAGCCACGGCCTTCAATTTGCAGGATCTGAGCAGGGCTGTCAAAGATAGGACATTTGGGAGGACTTTCATTCATAGGGTCGCCATGAGTCGGAAGCGACTTGACGGCACTTAACACACACACACAACAAAAAACTGGGGAGTAGCAAATGTTACACCAACTTTTAAAAACAGGTCCAAAGGGAAATTAGGAAATTACAAGCCAGTTAGGATGTCTGTCCCAGACAAATTAGTAGAAATTGTCATTAAAGACAGATTAAGCACATAGAGGAACAAAGCCTGCTGAGGGGAAATCAGCATGGTTTTTGTAAAGGGATGTCATGCCTCACCAACCTCTTGGAGTTCTTTGAGAACGTGAACAAGCATGTAGATAACGGTAATCTAGTAGACATTTTAGACAACTTTAAAAAGGCTTTTGACAAGGGACATCATCAACGGTTTCTAAGTAATCTTAGCAGTCATGGGATAAGAGGACAGGCCCTCTTATGGATTAAAAATTGGTGAAACAACAGGAAGCAAAGAATTGGAATAAATGGACAGTTCTCACAATGGAGGGAAGTAAGCACTGGGGTCCCACAAGGATTGGTATTGAACTTGGTACTATTTAATTTGTTCATATCTGATTTGGAACTGAGGGTAAACAGTATAGCGGACAAGTTTGCAGATGACACCAAATTTTTCAGGATGGTGAAAAACAAGGCCGACTTTGAAGTGCTCCAGGAGGATCTCCACAAATTGGGTGGTAGGGCAACAATTTGGCAAATGAAGTTCAATGTAGGTAACTGTGAGATGATGCACAAAGGAACAAAAAATCCCAATGTTGAGTATTCTAATGGGACCTGCTGAGACTGAGAGCGAGACAGACCTTGGGGTTGTACTGGATAGCTCAATGGAAATGTCAACCCAGTGAAAAATGCAAACTACATGCTGGTGATTGTTAGGAAAGGGACTGAAAATAAAATGACCAACATTTTAATGCCTCTGTATATTGGTTCTTGTAGGTTATCCGGGCTGTGACCGTGGTCTTAGTATTTTGTTTCCTGACATTTTGCCAGCGGTGGCAGGCATCTTCAGAGGAGTAACACTGAAGGACAGTGTCTCTCAGTGTGTGGGAAGAGTAATATATAGTCAGAAAGGGGTTGGGTTTGAGCTGAATCATAGTCCTGACTATGATTCAGCTCAAACCCAACCCGTTTCTGACTATATATTACTCTTCCTACACACTTGACACTGAGAGACACTGTCCTTCAGTGTTACTCCTCTGAAGATGCCTGCCACAGCTGCTGGCAAAACGTCAGGAAAAAAAATACCAAGACCACGGTCACACAGCCCGGATAACCTACAAGAACCAATGAACTCTGACCGTGAAAGCCTTCGACAATATTTTGAACGCCTCTGTATAGATTTACGGGGGCCTTGACCTGGATGGCCCAGACTAGCCTGATCTCGTCAGATCTCAGAAACTAAGCAGGGTCAGCCCTGGTTAGTATTTGGATGGGAGACCACCAAGGAAGACCAGGGTTGCTGTGCAGAGGAAGGCACTGGCAAACCACCTCTGTTAGTCTCTTGCCATGAAAACCCCAAAAGGGGTTGCCATAAGTCGGCTGTGACTTGATGGCACTTTACACACCCACACACACACACAGATCTATGGTGCAAAGCTGAAAAAAGTACATAAGATCCCTAAATTACGCCTTCTATAACTGCAAGTCCTAGAACTTCTTCAAGGAAAATCTTGCCCTTAAACTGAGGGCCTACACAAGATATTTTTCCTGGGTCCATCCCAAGGTCTGCCTTGTTCACTGTCAAGCAGACACACATTGGGAATTTCCAGGTGAAATTTGACTCTCAGGAGTGCATAGAGCCTGATTCAGAACAGAACCATGGCATACTGGGAGAGGGCTTAAGCCTTCTTGTTACAGTATTTTCCTGACCTGAAATGGCACCAGGGAACTGCTATTTATGCTGCTGAGGGCTTTATCTGTACCAATGGGTTACATATAGGTTTCTCCAACATGCCAAAAAGCAGGTCACTAGGGCCATTTCAGATGGGGAAACCATGTCAGGAGGGAAGGCTTAAGACCCCTTGTACTTACCATTCTGCTTGCCTGAATCATGCTGCCGTGCACCTGGGATTGTAAGTTTTGCTGAGGAACTCCCAGCAAATGTCTGTCAAGAGTCCCCAGGGTTGACCCAGAGATGGCCCCAGGAACAAAATGTCCTGTAGTTAGGCTCTGAACTGCTGGACAGATGTGCTGATGTACTGCTTTTTTGAATAGAAAAAGCACAGACACCATATCTCTAAATCAGAACTGAGCTTTCACCTTTCCTTCAGGAGGTCTGAGGTCTGTGATAGCACAGGATAGTCTAGAGCAGAACAACTTCTATTCCATCTCCACTACCACCAACAAGGGTGCGAGAGAAGACAGGATTCACATACATTTAGTAGTTGTTTTTCAACCTCATATGAAAAAAATCACATGCCCAGATTCCGTTTCTACACAACCGCTGAAGTTAACAGGAGCCTTGCCCTTTGCATTGGTTTGCAGAGGTTCCCTTGGCAACAATAATGGCAGAATGGCCTTATAAATGGCAGTATTCCTGCTCATTGGTCAGAGAAGTCATGGTGTGGCCATGCTGCAAAAGTCTTCATCAGGAAAACCACAGGACTCAGGATAAACTCTAGGTTTATGGCTTCTAACATTTACAGATGGAGAATGCTCACACACAATGGAAGACTGCAACCAACATCTTAAAACAAGGCTCCTCCCACACAGACTTTGAGGGGAAAACAGAAATCAGCTCTTGAGGGCTCACTTGAAGGTACACATGCATCACTCCTAGTTAAGTGGTGCCTTGTTCCAAAGGTCCAGATAGCCTGGCACACACGCCCATGGCCAACCTGGAAAGAACTCCATAAGGCTTGCGAACCTCCAGTTGTGGGGCCTGGAGATCTCCTGGAATTACAACATCTCTCCAGATTTCACAGATCAGTTCCCCTAGAGGAAATGGCAGCTTTGGAGGGTGATCTCTATAGTATTGTATCCCTGTTGCTGAGCTCCCTCCCTTCTCCCAAACTCCAGTTTTCCCAGGCTCTGCTTCTAAATCTTCAGGAATTTCCCTAGCAGGAGTTGGTAACCCAAGCTCCGAATGCCTGCCAGAACCTGGATTCAAACCATTGGACCAGTCTATCTTGCATCATTTCATTCTACTTAAGTAATGAGGTAGAGATATGGAATGAAGCCACTACCCCTATTAGCTGTTTAGTCTTTCTTCCTTGCCGACCCAGAGTTTGCTAGCCTTGAACTATACAAATTCTTTTAACATTGAGCCCAGCTTCAGCTAAGGAGGGCAGGATATAGGTATCTAATAAACAAACAAGTGGTATTCTTTTAACTCACTTCATCATCCAAATTTTTAAATTCCTGCTTGAATTTCAGAGAAATTTACAGAAATTCAGAGATATGCCCTCTTTATGAACTATAAAATGTCATCATTAAATATCCATTTTTTGTCATGTTGGCCTATTAACAAGATTTCCTTGTTTATCACAGCACTGTCTATATTGCAAGAATAACGAAAGAGAAAACAACCACTTATCCAAAAGACCAACTTGGATTTTTGTATTAAAAAGGAGTTATTCTGTTTGTTTTGTTTTTTTTTAAAAAAAATTCAATGCTAGATTCAAGTCCAGTAACATCTTAGAGACCAACAAGATTTCAGGGTATTAGATTAGCCAAGTCACTGACCTTTCCTTAAAATATTCCAAGAAAGCTGCATATGGCAGGTACTTTGCCTCTTTCAGTCTTTAAATATTTTCTTTAAATATTTTGGATGAAAGGTCATGCTACTTCAGCTTAGAGACTCCTTGTGATTACCAATACAGGAAAGATCACCCTCCCTAGAATACAGATTGCTTGGGAGGAGACAAACCAGAACAGGGAAGTTTGGATATGTGAAATAATTGTTAAAGAAACATATCTGTCAGTCAGCAGGGGTGCGGTTGTCAGGATGAGTCTTGAAAAGTGAGTGGATGATCCTGTTTTTCTATGGTTAAAGCCAGACAATTCAATTTACGAACTATGAAGCCAAATGTAGTCCACCAGGCATCTATTGTGCCCTGCCAAAAACTTTATACTACCCCATAACTCTGTTGATGCAGTGCCAGTCAGGCAGAAAAACACACACGATCTCTCATGTCTCTGGTGTGCTAGCATCCATAACTAGAGGACTCCAGAGTAATCCTTTGCATTGTTACTCCAGTTTAAGCTTATTGATTTCAACGGGCTTAGACCAAAGTAACTCTACATAGGATTGTACCGTGTACTTGGCTTGGAAGAGCATAAATTGTGATGGTTTGGTTAAAGTAACCACATCGAAATCCAAGATCTTCAGTTTTTACAGAACAAAAATGTAAATTATAGTTGTCCTTGTCATATTATATTTTGTCCACTCCTCCTCAAAATTGACCCTTTGGTAGATTTCCTGCAGGGAAAAACTGAGTAAGCATCTTTTATGATATTTTAAATCTTAGACAAATCACTTTCCTAATGTTTAACATCTGTTCCAGTCTGATTATAAAGGGTTGTAACAAAAATGTGATATATTAACTTCTTTATTCATTCTTCTTCTTTTGTCCAAGAGTTGTTTGCTTGGCCACAGAGGAGAAGTTGACATCTTATCACAAACTCTTAGCTATTTAATAGTGGAATGTTAGCCAACCCTGGATTTATCAGGGATTTTTTTTTCATGGATTAACACAACCCTCCCTTCCCACACCTTAAAATTTGGTCACTGGGGTTTCTTCATCAAAAGGCATGTGATCTTCAGAGTTAATGACTTAACACTTTCAGGTGATGGAAAGATCTGAGCTGAACACAAACTAGTCTTATATACATTATATAAATTACAATCTCTTCCTATTTTTAATTACTACATAGTCTTCCTTATACTTTATTCTCCTTTCCAGTTATTATTTTCTTTCTTTGACATGTTGCTTCTCAGTTTTGAATGTATTCTTGCAAATTCTAGTTTAACTTGGAACTATCATCCAGACAGAGTGGGGCACATGTAGTTCAATGACTTCCCATTCATTTCAGTGATGTTCTATGTTCATGTATTTTTGTGCACAAGGAGAGTGAATGGGACAATACCACAAACAGAAGGCCTTGACTTGTGGCTCAAAGAGTAACTGTGGAGTAACTTTCTTTCATCTTGGGGTATCTTTCTTTGTTATATCTGTTCATCAAAAATGCAGCTGTTTGGACTTCATGACAGAATACCACCAACAGGTCTGGTTAACAAGAATGTCTGTGATGTCTCAAGTATTTTTATCTAGGCATTTAACAAATGGAAAGAATTTCATCAGCATCATAGCAGATCTTTAACACATATCTGCAGATACCTCAGGTGATGTATTCTTCTGAGCTCTAGGCACATATTTCTTACCAAGGATTCAGCTGGTTGTTGACCTCAATTAAATGCCTTTTTGAACAAAGTGAAGTTTGTTGACATTGCAAGAAGAAGCACGCCAGGGCAAATAGTTTAATCAGTTTTTGTTGTATCATATCAATTCTCAAAGCCATTTAAGACGGCAAAATAATTGAAAGACTTGAGCCCAAACTTTTATGGTTCTTATCTTAAAGAAAACAAGCACAAGACACAGACTAGGCAGGAAAATCCTTGTATTTGTTTCCATTTGTGGTGGCATAAAAATAATGCCTTGGGGGGATTCATTTATACATGCATGGATATTCAGGCCTTCCTGACCACTGCTTGCTAGCTGTATATTTAATCCCTTTAGAAATAGTGTATGGCAGGCTTGCAAAATGTATAGAAGAAGAAGTATGTGACTTTCTCTATCACTTAAGGAAGAATCAAACCAGTTTACAATTACCTTCCCTTCCCCTCCCCACAACAGACACCCTGTGAGTTTGGTGGGGCTGAGAGAGCTCTAAGAGTGTCTAGCCCAAGGTCACCCAGCTGGCTTCATGTGTAGGAGTGGGAAAACCAACCTGGTTCACCAGATTAGCCTCTGCAGATTAGAGTCCACCGCTCCAAACCACCGCTCTTAACCACTATACCATGCTGTAGTCCAATAAGATCCCAAACCATGCACTGCAAAACACCAGAAGTACCATAAATTTAAAGTTTATGTTGCCTGCCTGCAAAGAACCTGGCATATTACAGTACAAGGCTAGTTTGCATCTGGCTTGGTGGGTCACAGATTGACCAGAGCTGGTCTTAGGCTAGAAGTAGACATTACAGGAGCCATATTACTGCTGTTAAAAGCAGCCGTACATCTCTTATTTATTCCTCCTAATCTAGTACTACAATACACATGATGTATCATCACTATGGTCTAAGTTTCCCTGGTCCCACACTCAAAACAGCCAATTCAATGTAACATGGTGACGTCAAGTAACATATTTTGTAGTGCTAGAGTTATATCCAGGAAGATTCTCCATTTTACAAACAATTTCCAATGTGATGCCAGGAAGCTGCTGTTCAGATGGGACAGTTTAAAGCTCAGTTATACATGTGCAGTACTTTGGACGTGTGCAAAGGGATTGTCTGAATAAAAGTGTCAGTATGTTATTTCCTCCTACTCATGGTCTAGGTTTGAAGGCTCTCATGGAAATGGACGTATATTACCCTTCTCCCAGCAGCATCACATGACCACAAAACAGCAGTTGTTGTAACCCAGGTGTACAAAAAGTGACATGGGGTAAAAGGGGATAATCAGATGAGATAGCCTCCCTGTCCTTTTGCTAGTGGCACCTCTTCTGCTAGCAGAGACTCCACTGGCAGAAGAGGGACTGAAGGGCAATTTCATTTAATTCCCCTATACCACATGCCTTTTTACCCATGAGGTTCCCTTAACCTTTTTGGGAACTTGCAGGAACTTACTGGTGGAAGGTGAAGCAATGGAAGATTCTCTAGTGGATGGTTGACTCCAAGTCACTGTATTTAGAGCTGCACAGTAAAAAAGAAAAGAAAAAAGGCCCTAACATTGATTAGATATGACGGTGTGAATTTGCTGTAGGTGAATAAGGGGAGACAGTGACAAGTGTAGCAATATGGAGATGTCTGTGAAATCCCAGGTATCATTGCAACAGATTTAATCCCCCCCCCCAAGTTTTGGTGGAATTTTGGAATATAGTTGCATGTAGCTATGGGAAAGAACAGGGAACCAATTTTGGGGTAAACATTTAGTTCTTCCATGGAGCAGGATGACTGTTCATTTTACTATTCCAAATGGGTTTTAATTTGCACAGTTGTGAAAAATATGTACAATGGCTGGCACTTTATATCTAATGAGAATTTTGCAAACGAGACTAAAATGTATATACGTGCAGCAATGGAAGTATCTCATCCTTGCATTTTTGCTGAATGTGCACATGTTTGTGAGAGTGTCCGTGCATATGCAGTCACGAAATGACACCTAAAATAGTGTGTTGTTTGTGCTGGTGACCGAGTAAGCAACCATGGCCTTGCATGGGAGCTGTTAACCAGAAGCCCAGCCACAGCAACTCTTTTGTGAGCCCCGCCTGAGAGCAAGGTCCGACATGGACAGCTGCAGCTCCAAAGAATCCCAGTGACCTAGATTCTCTGTTAGATTACTGTCTGCTTGGGCCTGCGCTGCTCTCTCTGCTCTATGAGCCTGGCTTCGCTTGCTCATACTGACTTGCTCGTTGCGCTGACCCATTTCACCATGGCAACCCGATTTGCTGCACCAGAGCCCAAGAAAAAGGCTTCCAAGATTACGCGTTCTTGCAGCTTTTTATAGAAAAAATAATAATGTACTTAGCAGACTATCAGAGGAGACACTGTCTAATAGATGCAGAAGAACTGTGATATATTTAGGCCAGGTATTACAAATGTACCTTTAAATCAATATTTCTGTGCCCGTATTGTTATTTTTAAAAAACATTTTACATATCTCTCTTAGTAAATTTAACAGTTGGTTTCCTGTTGCCAACCACTTCATCACTGCTTATTGTGTGAACTCAGTACAAGTTCATCAGTATACATTATGACACTGCTTTCCCCACCACACATGAAGGGGAGTTCTCGGATGGAAAGTTGTTTTTTATTTAGTTTACACATTACCCGATTGGGGTGAGTTAAGGGAAACAGGAAAAGCCTTTCTGCAGCCCCCCCCCCCCTTTAGGGACAAATGCCAGAATTTTTGCATTTTGGGGCAACAACAACAGTGTCATCACACGAGCCAGTTAACCTCTGAATGCGAGATGGCATATACATTTTTTGCTGGAAAGTGCCATCAGGTTGCAGCCAATCTATGGTAACCTCATAGGGTTTTCAAGGCAAGAGATGAGCAGAGGTGGTTTGCCATTGCCTGCCTCTTCATTGCAATCCTGGATTTCCTTGGTGGTCTCCCATCCAAATACTTGCCAGGGCCAGCTCTGCTTAGCTTCCAAGATCTCATGAGCTCAGGCTACCCTGGCTACCCTGGGCCATCCAGGTAATGGCAATACATTTTCTAAACAAATAGAAAGGAGGCAACATCATGGAAAGGCCTTGACCTCTGCTTGTTGGCCTTGCAGGACAACTTATTGACCACTGTGTGAAACAGATGGACCACTTTTCTGATCCAGCATTACTTTTCTTATTGTTTTACAGCGCATTCCTGAAAGGAATGCCTGCACCGGGCTTAGGAGGCAAACTAGCGGTGTTGCCTCCTAAAGAGGTTTCGGCACTGCCAAAACCTCTGCCCAGCACCAAAACCCATGCAACCCTATGAGGGTTGGACGGGAGATACACCAGCTAAAAGATGGCGTATCTTGACAAAAATAAAAAGGGGGCGTTCCTGAGCCAAAAGTGCTCGGGAGGCCGACTAACGTCGGCTCCACCCCACAGTCGGCCGTTACGGCCCAGGAGTGCCTCCCGGGGTGCTGGAATGCCTCCTGGCTTGCCGCCATGGCCTATGCCAGCGGCCGGAGGCTGGCAAGAGATGGTGGTAGTCGGGGAGCGGTGCCCGGCACTGCATGCTGGCACTGGGGCACACGGTGTGTGCCTTCCGGGCACTGGCAGTGTGGGCCCCTGCGCCGGCGGAGGCCATAGTCGGCCTCCTAAGGGCTTTGGGCTCATTTTTCAGGAATGGGCTGTTAGTGTTTATTCTCACTTTGTAAAACAGTTTGCCTTGCCACACACTGGCCTTATAAACGGAGAAGTGTATGAAGTGATATATACAGACCCATACCTCTGATGAAGCAAGCTCATGCCTCTGTAAGCCAACTGATAATGTTGAACTGCCTTGAACTCAATGTAATTACTTCTGAGTAAACATGCGTGGGATTCCCTAGTGTCCTAAAAGCTTGGAGTAAGGTAGAAGAGTTAGAGTCTTCAATGCTTTGCACAAACTATGAAAGCTGAGGTTTGATTTTACATTTTTTTACCTCTGTGCAAACATAGACCTTTTATGCATGGGTAGTTCCTGCTGGATATGCTGCTCTTTCAATGTACTTGAATGCTAAAATAACTATGCACAGGGGTTTTTCCCCTAAAGAAATTCCAGGAGAACTTGGGGTTAAATTTATGTATCATCAGGGAAAATGTGGAGCTTCAGAACAAATGGTGTATGTGTTATTCCCCTCCTCCTTCAAATCCTGCTTTGTGATTAGCTGCAGTCTATTTTTAAAATACATAACCAGCCCCCACCAGCCACGTGGCAGGATTCTTTCATTTTAACCCAGTAGCTGCAATTCGCCACAAACCCTCTTCAACCTTTTCCTCTGTTTTCCTGTTTCTTTTCCCAGCCACTTCTGTTGTTTGAATTCCCCCCACACACCTTTTGACCAAGTGCTTCCCTTCTTGCATGCATCCATGTGTGTCTCTGTGTGTATAGGTTCTCTGTTTGTGTGTCTTCACATTAGCTGAGCTGGGTAAGCTGTGTTCACTTGTCCATCTAGCCGAGGTCTGAAACTGACACTTGGTGTGAAACTGATCAAATAAGCAGCTGCATTTGTGATTATTTCAGCACTTGCACTAGTCACAAAAAACCCACAACCTGTTCAATCAGACTGAGGTCTGAAACTAACACACTCACTGTGAAACTGACCAATAAGCAGCCTCATAGTATTCGAGCTTCGAGGGGAGGGATTGAATGGGAGGGAAAGACAAGTGGGAGGGAGAAGCGAGAAGGGCGTGGGGAGAAAACTCCAAATTGACAAGTATACATAGGACCAGCTTTTGATTTGGGATCGAGGCAGACATTAAACTTGGGGTAAAACAGCATCCACAAAATGTGGGGGAAATGCAAGGGGAGAGTGAATAACTTCTAAAGGTCGGAAAATACATACATAATGAAAACAAAGCCTTGAAGTACTTTGGGTTTGATGGTGACGGAAACAACATGTGCATAAAAGGCCATAGTCAACACAAGCATGGTTTGGAGATTTTTTCCCTTGTTTGCATAGTAGGCTTTGGTATGGGTGTACAAGCCCACATTATGAAGCCCTCAAAGAACTTAAAGCTCTGTACCTAATAGGGACCCTCCTGCTGATCAATCTTGATTGGATATTCAGTGCTTGCTTCAGTGGAAAGAGAAATCCCAACAGAAAGAAAGCCACATGAAGGGTATTCCTGAAGCCTGCAGGAATACAGTAAGGAAGTCCTTGTTTGGTGGCCTGCAGGAATACAGTGAGGAAGTCCTTGTATGGTAGCCTGCAAGAATACAGTGAGGAAGTCCTTGTATGGTACCTGCAGGAATACAATAAGGAAGTCCTTATATGGAAGCCTGCAGGAATACAGTAGAAGGAAGTCCTTATATGGTACAAGTTTAGCTGTGGAAATCCAGCTAAGTTGAAATACAATGACTTTTAACAGCATAAATATAGGCAAAGAAGAGCTAGATTTAAATCTCTCTGAGTCTTTGACTTAAGAGAATCTCAAAGGACAAAAGGCTTGGGTATGTATGGATTTATTTATATACTATTCTAGATAGTGTGAATCAGATTCTTTTAACTAAATCAAACCTTTACTGTTATATTTTAAGTATTGGATTTTAAAACTAAATAATATGTAGAACTTGCTTGCTTTACTGTATATATTGTTATTGCTTTTAAGACTTTGTAATACTTGTATGTACACATATATATACACATTTATTTCATTGGAGCTACTCAATAAAAAGACTTACTTTTGTGAGTAAATAAATTGAGTCCTGCTTAGTAGGTGACTAACTGAATAAGATAACATACCACTTCTCAGGAAGGGGTTGATTCTAAGAGCATAGTCAACTGAAACACACTGACCCGCTACACACGAAGCCAGCTGGGTGACCTAGGACAAGTTACAGCTCTGTTAGAGCTCTCTCAGCCCTATCTACCTCACAGGGTGTCTGTTGTGGGGAGGGGAAGGGAAGGTGATTGTAAGCCGGTTTGAATCTCCCTTAAGTGGTTGAGAAAGTCGGCATTTAAAAACCTCCTCCTCCCCCTCCCCCTCCTCCCCCTCCTCCTCCTCCTCCTCCTCCTCTTCTTCTTCTTCTTCTTCTTCTTCCTTTATCTGCCTTTCGGTCTTAAGCTTTCTCTCCCCTCCCCCCCAACAGCCTCCACCTAGGTAAGTTGTGGCCAGTTTTCTGGTGCCAGCCACTGGGCCAGGCCCAGTTGTATGGTAGGGAAACTTCAAGGACTTGTGGGGGGGCACCTCCCTTTTCCCTGTATCCCCCTCACCACACTATTTTCTCTTTCCCTTCTCCTGGCAACCTCCATATCCTCTCCTCTTTCCCTGCCCCATTCTCTTCCTCTCAACCATTCACCAACTTACCTTTTATCTGCCCCCATCTTCAGCTATGTTTATTATTTATTTACTGTATTTATACCGTCTTTCTCCACAGTGGGAACCAAAGCAGCTTGCATTATTCTCCTGCCCTCCTTTTTTATCCACACAACATCCTTGTGAGGTAGGTTAGGCTGAACAAAATCCAAAATCACCCAATGAAATTCCACAGAATGATGAAAATTTGAACCTGGGTCTTCCAGACCCTTCTCTGATGTTATAATGGCTATACCACACTGCCTTTCATAGAGTGGCTGCTGTTGAACAGTAGCAAGCAGCCAGGCCTAGTTGAGTCATGCAAGTTGGGTAGTATCAAGTCACCCAGAAGTTGCTTCCAGGCTTATGGTTGCCAGCCTCCAGGTGGGACCTGGAGATCTCTCAGAACTACAACTGAACTCCAGATGGCAAAGATCTATCCCTCTGGAGAAAATGACTGCTTTGGAGGGTGGACTATGTGGCATTATATTTGGCTGAAGCTTCTCCCCTCCCCAAACCCTGCTCTTCCTAGACTCCACCACTAAATCTCCAGGAACTTCCCAGCCTGGAGCTGGCAACCTTATTCAGGCCTGGCCACAATAAGTCCCCCATCAAAGGCTAAAATAGACCTTTAAAGGACCCTGGTCTCTCTCCCCCTGGCTTCTACTCACAGATATGCAGCCTGGAATACTGTGATTGCCTAGCAACAGCCACTGAGAGAATTGGTAGCTTAAAGCTACAGGCGAAGCTTTTATCATTTTTGGGTTTTTTAAACCCCTCAAAGGTTTTTTTTTTTTTTTTAGATTTCACATTTTTAGGCAAACCAGGTGTCTTTTTCAGGTTTGTAAAAAGATCTGTCTTGCTCATTCACAGCTCCAGCCAGTGGATTTAAGTATCCTCAGATTTGGCCGAATTGCCTACATGTTCTCTCCAGCATCCAGTTTTTCAGTACTCAGATAACAACAACTGAACAAAAGTTTGATGAGTGTCCTATTGAAATCAGTGAGGCTTAATTTAATAATGAAGCTGAAAATTAATGCAAAATTACTTAAGAATAAGGCTGTGACCTATGTATGCTAACTACTAATGCCCATTGAAGTAAGTGGGAGCTACCAAGTAAGTAAGACCATAAGAGCATAAGAAAAGCCATGCTGGATCAGACCAAAGCCCATCATGTTCAGCAGTCTGTTCACACAGTGCCCAAACAGGTGCCTCTAGGAAGCCCACAAACTTCCTACCTGTGTCCCACAGCACCTAATATAATAGGCATGCTCCTTTGATGCTAGAGAGAATAGGTATGTGTCCCAGGACAGTGGTTTCCCCACCTGCCATCCCAGGCCTACCACCACAATCACCACTCACCCCGATGTTAGGAGGGGCCCTTCCTGAACCAACAAAGCCAGGGAGAAAGAAGGCAGTGAAAGAGAGTGACAGTGCTGCTGCAGCAGCTGTCTTCCAGGGCCCAAAGAAGTTCCCTGGGGCTAGGGCTGAGATGGGGCAAAATCCAAGGCAGCACAGGCACAAACCAAGTCCCCAACAGGACAGTCCCGGGAAAAGCATTCTCTGCCACCTCTTGCCACAAAACAGCTGAGTAGCAGGTGGGCCCAGGCAGAGATACAGCGGGACTCACCTCGACAGGACGGGGCCAGATAGGTGGGGAGGAGGCACCACGGGGTCTGGAGACAACAGACCCTTATATAGTCTCCCCTGGGCAGAGCCAGGGGAGGAGCTGGGGAAGACTGGGGAGGGGTGGATTCAAGAGCAGGGTATATAGGCCAGAGAGGGCCAAGGCCAGGGAGGATTGCCAACCACAGACAGTTCAGTACAAACGAGCAACCCTGGTGGGCACATAGGAGGAAGAAACCTCTGATTCCCCTTCTGATTGGTTTGAGGCTGAAGAGGTTCCACTCATCTGACCCTGCTCTGCCAAGAGGGGGTTGGAAGGAATGGCTGGGAAGGGAGACCCTCACAGTATGCATCATGACTAGAATTCATTTTGACTAGTATCCTCCAAGAACATGTCCACTCCATCTTTAAGCCTTCCAAGGTGGAGCCATCACCACATCCTGTGGCAGGGAGTTCCACAGTTGTCATCCAGTGGTCCAACCGACTCCCTAGCTGGTTTCCTGCTCCTACTGTATTTAAAGAATTTCTTATTGTTGGTCTTGATGTGTTTAGCAATATGCCCCTCAAAATCTTTTTTTGCATCTTGAATTGTTTGCTTGCACTTCCTTTGTGCATGTTTCTGTTTGCTTTTATTTGCCTTGTTTGGGCAAGCCTTCCAGTTTCTTAAGGAAGCCTTTTTTCTCTAATTGCTTCCTTCACCTTACCCATTAGCCATGGTAGTGACCTCTTGGACGTAATATAACCTTTCCTGACCTGCAGTATACAATCTAGCTGAGCCTCTAGTAGTGTGGACTTGAATAACCCCCAAACCTTTTCCAGAGATGTAATCCTCCTAACTGTTCTTTTCAACTTTCTTTTTACCAGGTTCCTCATTTTAGGGAAGTTCCCTCTTTGAAAGTCAAAGGTAATCATGTGAGATTCCCCAGTCACATTCCCACATACACATAAATTAAATTTGATGCCATTGTGGCCACTGTTGCCAATCCCACAATGTTGCCAATCCCACTACATCCACATTCCGCACTAAGTCATTGGCAGCACCACTGAGTATTAAGTCCAGGATCACCTCCCCTCTGGTTGGGTCCATGACCAACTGTTCGAGGGCACAGTCACTGAGGATTTCTAGAAATTTTATCTCTTTGGCTTGACTGGAGCATGCATTTATCCAGTCAATATGAGGGTAGTTAAAGTCTCTCATTATTACTACTTCATCCCATTATTACTACTTCATCCCATTATTACTACTTCATCACCATTGGATGCTTCCCTGATTTCATTCTCCATCTCTAGATCACCATGATGCTTCCTTGGGGGAATTTCATTCACCATGATCTAGAGATGGTGAATGAAGTAGTAATAATGGGAGACTTTAACTACCCCAACTGTGCCTGCCTAGCTGGTCCTGCGTGTTGAACAGGTAGCATTTCAGAGAAATATGGATAGACAGGTGGATCCAACCATCCTCCAGCCTAAGGAGCCTTCTTCCAATTTGAGTGGATCTTTCTCCAATGGAAGAGCCACTTAAGTTGGAGGAAGGCACCTTAGACCCAAAGGAAAAGGTGGGGTATAAATACTTTAATAAATAAATAAAATTGCTCACTTTAGTAGTGGGATGGGGTAGAATCCACCCTGCTAAATATAAGATTTGTCTTTACATGGGACAAGAACAATGAACAATTCTCCACATGGAGTCCCCTTCCTTTATACAAAAGTTTGTGAGAGGGCAAGGGGAGCAAAAAAGCAGGGGGAATGATTAATTTTTTTCTTTCCTTCCTTTTTCTCCACAGCAAATTGTACCCCTTACCCTAGAGCTTGCCCTTCTTGGAATTATTCCAGGGCAATAATTATTTGAAACCTTATGGGGATGATAACTGATAGAGGGGGAGGAATAATACAGGATAGTCAACAAAAGTGTTAAGTCCCAGCTGCAGCTTCTTGGCTTCCAACTGCCCTTCACTGCCCTTCAAAAAGCAGCTTTTCCTGTAAAACAATATGGAAGGAAGGTGCATTTGTATATAACACATCAGTTGGCCTTAATTCTCATTCCATTACTTTTGATTTGGCTTGACTAACATTTGCTAGATTGTACTCAGATTGCAATGTTTTAAGTGCAAGAGCTCCTAATACTGCTGGAAAAGATGGCTGATACTCTGTGGTGATTCAGCAAGTGATTCAGGCATCATTCTGTTTCTGTATCACCTCAATGAGGAGCTGGCTCTAAGATTATAAGAGAAAGATTACTGCTTTTCATGTCCTTTTTTCTTTTTCTCACTGTGTGCAGTGATGAGTTTCTGCCACATCAGATCTCCCACTTTCATGCAACATCTTGTCTCCAAATGCACATTACCATGGGTGCAATTAAAAGCACCCAGGGGCTACAAAGAGGCTGGTTAGCGGAACAGTCTTCAATAGGCAGACATTCATACATCTCAAGTTTCTTTCTTTCTTTGCTCAAATGGCAATCAATAGATAAGCTTTGAAAATAAGATTAAAAAAAAAAAGAAAAGTTCCACCATGAAATGCCTGTCCTCAACTTTGTTCCAAAAATGAAACAATTAACAAAAAATACCGATGACAGATAAAGATATAAACAGCAGCTGTCTGCCTTCCAGGGAGTACAAGAAAATTGCTTGCCTTCTCTCAGAACACTGGTTGTCATGGGATGGGAGTGGAGGAATATAGCCTTTGCTTCTGTCCTCCCCAGTCTGTACGGCGTGCCTCCAGATTGCCAGGCAAAATATTGGATCCTGACTAGTAGGTATGTGTGTGTGTGTAAAGTGCCGCCAAGTCACAGCCGACTTATGGTGACCCCTTATGGGGTTTTCAAGGCAAGAGACTAACAGGTGGTTTGCCAGTGCCTTCCTCTGTATAGCAACCCTGGACTTCCTTAGTGGTCTCCCATGCAAATACTAACCAGGGCTGACCCTGCTTAGCTTCTGAGATCTGACGAGATCAGGCTAGCCTGGGCCATCCAGGTTAGGGCAACTAGTAGGAATACAGAGCACCAAAAAAGAGGATGGAATATCAAGAAAATAGGAACCACTGCTGCTTATATATTTACTATATATCCTCCCCTATTGACTGAAATAGTGCAAAGATTGTCAGAATGTGGAAACACTGCACAAAAAGCCCATATAGACCATCTTCTGTGGAAACATCTGTTAACTCTTGTGGCTGGATGATTCCCTTTACTCAAATCATGTGTTGACGGGTACATCCAATTGAAAGGAGGTCTAAGACAAAAATACATCTAGTAAATACATAGAGACAATGGCCTGTTTACATTTTGCAGAAAGGGGAAACAAGCAAGAGAAATCTAGACTATATTGATCATCGTTGTGAAATTCTGCCTGTTGTGGCTTTGTCACTCTCGCACTGTTATAAGACAACTGAAAGGTGGTGACGAGGCCCAAGAAGCAATTGGAGAACTGGACTTCACATACTGATATAACCCAACTAACAAGTTAGTTAATTGCAGGCTTCCAGTACAAATAAAGTTTCATTCATCTATGGCATAATTTACCCTTCTGCTTTGAACTACTCTTTAAATGTAGATAAATTAGTTTTCATAGATTCAAATTGTATTTGACAGGAAAATGCTATCAGTCAGTGAAATATTGACAAGTCTGCTGTGAATAACTAAGCAAGTAAAATGTGCTTTTAAAAAATCATAGGACTTCATTACACTATTACTTTAATAATAATTACAGAAAGAAACACTGTAATCAGATAAATTGTTGCAGTATGATTGAGCTCCTACTCACAGACAGCAGAGTGCAGGGGTGCTTTTCAAAAGATGTATTGTAATTTTGCTTACCTTGCTCATTCTAGTTTTGCACTAGGCATGCTACATCTGTTTGCTTTTTCATGTGCACCTTGTGGCCAGTCTCCAGGTAGACCCCAGCTTATTAAGGATGGATGCAGTGTAGCACCTGGCCTGATATTGACATGGAAGGGTAAGAGGTAAAAGTATTTTCTAAGAGTCTAGCCCACCCACCCACCGCCACACACACAAACTGCCACCTGCATGCAGACAGGGCATAATTATGCCCTTCACTTTTAGTCTGCTTACAAAATACATGTGAAAACAGAGAAGGGGGGGAGATTTTATTTTACATGTCAGAATTCCTTCCTTCTCCTCCCACTGGCTTTATGTAATAACTGATTAATTTTCCAAGCAGTTTATTAAGTAAGGCACAACAACATAATAAATTGATCAGAGTCACCAGCTTCATTACCTGCATCAACTGCATGCTAAAAATCTGACCTGGATAGCCCTAGACTAGCCTGATCTCATCAGGTCTCAAAAGCTAAGCAGAATCAGCCCTGGTTAGTATTTTGATGGGCAACCTCCAAGAAATACCAGGGTCATGATGCAGAGGCAGGCAATGGCAAAATCACCTTTGAACTCTCTTGCCTTGAAAATCCTACAGGGTTGCCATAAGGTGCACTGGGATTTCTGTGTTTGGAGCTCCCAGAAATTATTTTAGCTTGATTTTCATGTGCGCTAGGTCCTCATTCAGATTTGGCCCATGGTTTATGTGGAAAGGAATGTTTGTTTATTTATTTACTTCATTTATATCCCACCTTTCTTCCCAGTAGAAACCCAAAGTAACATGTTTTTTATCTCCTCCATTGTATCCTCACAACAGCCCTGTGAGGTAGGTTAGTCTGTGAACATAACTAGCCCAAGGGTACCCAGCAAGCTTCCATTGCAAAGAGGGGATCTGGAGTTGGGTCCCTCAGAACCAAGTCCAGTATACCACACTACACCACATTATCTCTTTTATCCTCATGCCATTTGCTCGAGTTGAAAGGGCCCCCAGGGAGTTGCTATTTGCCCGGCTGGACCAAACTTACAGGTATTCATATGAGGGCCCTGTGTACCTTGAAAAATAAGTCTGAAAAATTGCTAGAACCACCAAATGTGGAAGTCGCAGCATACATTTGACTTAGCCCTCAGGTCCTGTAAGTAGAGATCTTAGGAACTGAACCTGGGGACTTCTGCATCCAATACATGTCCTCTCCCATGGCTCCTCTCCCATCATCCTCTCCATGCCATATACAGGAGTCATTTAAAATATTCTGAAGCAAAATTTAGATAGAATACAAGTGACATTGTTTCTACAAAATATGTCAATAGCGATCATTGTCTAGAATTACCATAAAATCATTATATTTTACCCAGTAGCTCGCATTCCATTCAGGACATGAGTTATCATCTGCCCACCAGAGAAAGCATCAGAACTATAGATAAGAAAAAGGATAATAATTGGCAATAACTGAAAACACAATCCAGCTACAGTTAAGTGCTTTGAATTCCTATTTACTGTTAATGGGAGAGTGAAACACATGCTCAAATCTATCACATTGAAAACTATGGGACTTAAAAGTGCCTAATTTGGATTGTGCCCAGTAATGATTATAGGAACTGGTGTTACTTCAAAATTGAGGCTAGAGGAGCCAAAACCATTAATATGGAATCTCTTAAGTATTGCCGAACTAGAAATCTGAAGTTTGAACTCTTTCTGGTTTCTCAGAACACATGACCAATATTTAAAAGCCACAGCTGTTGAAGAATAGCAGCTAATGTTCTCATAATACCAAAGAGGACTTTTATTAACCTCTTCATTTCCTGGGGTGATTCTCCCCCCTCCAGAACAGTGTATGGGAACTGATAATTGAAACATTCAGGGAAAATCAGGCAAGCTCAAACTAGAGCTGTGTGCATAATGCATTAACGTGAGAAAAATGCATGTCTATCCCATGACTCACGGAGCAATTAAAATGTATTTCAGTGAATTAATTTCCCATAATAGCTATGACAGTACTGATCAGGATGAAAACTTAGTAAGGGCTTAATTCACCTATTTAAATTAAAATAATAATCATAATCTTTGAAATAAGGTGGGAAACTAGTGCCAACGTTTTCTTTGCTGATTATTTTATTTCTGGCCCCCTCCTCTTTCTATATACATTTTTTTTTGGTTAAAAAATTGTCCATGGCTTTAGCAACAGGCTTTTGTGAGGTTTTGTGTGTGTGTCCCTTTCATATGATAATTGGGAGATTCTATGGCAACCATTGAAAAAAGGAGGTGAAAACAAAAGCTGTAGCAGGAGAGGATCAGTACGCTTTCAGAGCATCTGCAGGAATAACGGAAAGTCTCACTTTCTAGATGCAAAAGGTGCCTGATGGCAGGCTAGCAAAGAAGCTTTATTTAACTCAAACAGAGCTGGTATGGAATTAATGCAGCAGTTTTGCAGTTCCACATTTTAGCAGCTAAGGATGCAGCCCAACAAAGCACTGTTCCCATGTAATGTTCTTCCATTTTTCTCAGCAGTAATCTATATATTGCACAAGCAGGTCCAATTTAGTCAATCATTTTAGGTTGTGGGTATCAGACCACAGCCTGATACATTTAAACACCAGCATCAATATACATGAAGTTCTACACCATAAGCCAAACAAGAAGCCTGATGTGTGGTGCTTACACTCTAATGCCCAAACTATACCACATATGGTAAATCCATGATTGGATCTCTCACCATTTTATTTTGCTCAGGAGAAAGGCAGGCATATAACTATTTTATAAATCAATAAAACAGCTATAGGGGGCTCAAAATTAGAGCAGGCATGCCGGCAAGAGATGCTTAGCTGTTCTTCTTGTAAGTTCCTTCCCTTTGCTGTGACAAGCCTCTCAGTGAAAAAATTGCAGATGCCTGTATTTTTTCTCCTCCAGGAAGCACATATGAACACATATGTTCTATTGAGTCTGACCATTGGTCTACTAAAGTCAGTATTGTCTACTTTCCTGGAATGGCTTTCCAGGGTCTCAGGTCCATGTGTTTGCCATCATCTGATATTTTCAATGGAAGTGCTAAGGACTGAGAATGGGTGACCTTGGACTAGTCACTAGGGCTGTCGATTCAATTCGTCCCGAACCAAAAAACAGCCGAATTTCCCCTGATTTGGTGGTTTTTAGTTCGGATGGAACCGAACTCAAAAAAGGTGGGAAAACGAGGAGCCAAATTCAGTGAATTCGTGGTGTTCGGCGAATAAATTCGGCAAATTCGGGGTTCGGCACAGCAGCATAACCGTCAGTTAGTAAGCAGCATTCTCCTGCAGCCAATCGGTGACCAAGCTGGGTCTTCTTCTGGCCAATCAGTTTGAGCGATTGAGTGCATGAGCCCAGCTGCTGCGCGGTCTGGGAAAAGAAAGAGAGAGTATCTGTTTGTGTGTGTGAGAGAAATCCCCATGGGGGGATGCTTGTGCACATTCGCTCCTTTCCGTGGCTGCAGGGGGCACATTTTGGGGGGTAGAGACCCCAAACTTTCAGCAGAGCTTCAAAGGACACTTCTTACGAGACCCCCCAAGTTTTGTAAACATTGGGTCAGGGGGTCCCAAGATATGGGGCCCGAAAGGGGTCCTCCTCTTAATGTGCATTTTTATTCCATTTAAAGCACACATTCGCTCCTTTTCGTGGCTGCAGGGGGCGCATTTTTGGCGGTAGAGACCCCAAACTTTCAGAGGAGCTTCAAAGGACCCTTCTTGTGAGACCCCCCAGGTTTTGTAAACATTGGGTCAGGGGGTCCCGAGATATGGGCCCAAAAGGGGTCCTCCCCTTAATGTGCATTTTTATTCCATTTAAAGCCCACATTCGCTCCTTTCCGTGGCTGCAGGGGGTGCATTTTTTTTGGGTAGAGACCCCAAACTTTCAGTGGCGCTTCAAAGGACCCTTCTTGAAAGACCCCCCCAAGTTTTGTAAACATTTGGTCAGGGGGTCCCGAGATATGGGGTCCCCCCTTTTCCCTATTGGGATGAATGGGATCAGCCAATCCTGTGTGCATCTCGAGAGCGGCAAATCCAAGGCAAAACCTCCCGTGCTTAAATGGAATCGTATTGGATTATCCAGTCCTCCCAGTCCCTCCTGATGGAACAGAAGACATCCACAGTAAGACCCCTTTTGGGGCTTTAATCTATAATTTTTCTCCTGTGTGTGTGTGTGGGGGGGGGAAGCAGAGTCTGTGTTTGTGTGGGGAGGGAGAAGTTTCTGTGGGTGGGGGGGAAGCCAAAGGGGGCTTTCGCCTGTTCTGTCTGGGGTGTGTGTGCCTCCTCGAGTCTCTCTCTCCCTGGTTTGAGGGGGGGGGGCTTCAGTTGTGTGTCCTCAGGTTTTCCCTTATTCATAAGATCGGTTAGGTTTATTTTGATGCTTGCTCAAAAATTGTTTTCAAATTGTGACTTAAAGAATGCATTTGCCTGGTCCCGAGTCCGATGCAAAAGGGGAAATTCCACCTGCTCCTGATGCTTAGCTAGCATGCCTCTGTCCCTTTCCATGGTTTGCAAACTCCCAGGCGTCAGGTGTTGCTTTGCATGGTTGCAAACATGATGGTTTGCATGGTTGTGTTGCTTTTCATGGTTTGCAAACTTATTCACACCTGCCCCGCCCTTGCTCCCCGCAGCTCAGCTGTTTGTCAGGGCTGGGAGCTTTGAGTGGGTGGCAAGGTCTGCTAATTGCAAATGCACATTAAGGAGGGGGGACCCCTTTCGGGGCCCATATCTCAGCCCCTGCTGATCCAATCTTTACAAAACTTGGGGCTATTGCAAGAAGGGTCCTTTGAAGCTACGCTGAAAGTTTGGGACCTCTACCCCCAAAAATGCCCCCCCAAGCCGCGGAAAGGTGCGGTTGTGATTTTAATGGCTTTATTCGGCCGAATTTTTCCCCGAACTCCGAACCTCATGCCGAATTGCATGGACCCGAAGCAGGGGAGTTCGGACTTCGGCATTTCCCGAATAAAAACGGGTCGAATTTTGCCAAATCCGAATTTTACCAAAAAAAAAATTTCAACAGCCCTACTAGTCACACTCTCTCGTCCCCACCTACCTCACAGGGTGTCTGTTGTGGAGAAGGGAAGGTGATTGTAAGCTGATTTGATTTTCCCTTAAGTGGTAGACTAAGTCAGCATATAAAAACCAACTCCTCCTCCACCACCACCTCCTCCTCCTCCTTCTTCTTCTTTGCTCCCCGGAATGGCCATAAATGCCCCCAGGCTGACGGCATGAGCACTTGCGCCGTTGGGACGCCGGCAGGAGGCCAAGCCAATGTCCCAGGACTGCACTGCCTCAGCAGTCCAGGGAGCTGCTGTAAGCTTCCCAACACTGGCGTCCATGCCAGTCTTGGTGGCGCAGGAGGCACCGGCACAAGTGGCACAGATGCTGGTGCAGCCACTTACACACCTCCTGAGCTCTTTCAGCTTCAGGAATGGGCTGCCTGTCATCTTTTTTCCAAACTGAAATATCCCAGACTCTTTAGCCTTTCCTCACAGGATAGCTTCCAACCCCTTAACCATCTTGGTTGTCTCTTTCTGGACTTTTTCTAGCTTTGCAATATATATATATTTTTTATACAATGACTAGAAATAAAACAGTATTCCTAATGAAGCAGCAGCATGGCTTTATACAAGGGCATTACAATATTGGCAATTTTATTTTCCATTCCTTTCCTAATATGCTACAGGATGGAGTATACTTTTTTCACTTATTCCTCACACTTCCCCTAGAACAATACTGCTTTAGTTAAATTCAAAGGTTAACCCACCCCAGGCAGCTTTTCAGTAAAAATAAAAATGTTGTGAGATCTTTCCATGGATCTCCCAGTGTGTAGACCTAATGTTTATCATGATAACAATGAAGATGAAGACAGCAGAGAGAGGGTGGTAAAACTTGAGAAAGGACAGTCACAGATTTAGATATCTCAGGAAATAAAGGCTGGATGATATGTGGAGACCCTGGTGAATTTTATAGTTGTGGAAGTGCTGGATATGAAAAAGAATGGGTTCTCTATGCAGGACATCATGTGGTCAGAAAACATGAAAGTATACATCATTGTAGTAGTAGAATTCTTCACAGAAGTGAGGAAATTGAGGTGTGACAATATGAGGTTTAAGAGGTGGCAGAAGACTAGGCAAAAGATGACCAGAGCACTGACAATAGTTTTAACACAGGTAATAGAGGAGATAGAACAGTTTTTAAAAAAATGTTTTACAGGAAGAAGGAACATGATTTGGTAACATATTGGACACAGAGACTGAAGGAATGGCATGTTTTACATTGATGGCATCGTGATTTGCCTATGATGAAATTTCACACAACCTAGCTGCCATGTGAGAGCCTGTGTGGTGTAGTGGTTAAGGTGTCGAATTAGGACCTGGGAAATTCAGGTTCAAATTCCCACTCACACCATGGAAGCTTGCTGGGTGACCTTGAGCCAGTCACACTCTCTCAGCCCTGACCCTGGCTAATATTTGGATGGGTAACTTCCAAGGAATACCAGGGTCATGACAAAGAGGCAGGCAATGGCAAACCACCTCCCAACTTCTCTTGCCTTGAAAACCCTATGGTGTCACCATAAGTGAGCTGTGACTTGATGGCAAAAAAAAAAAGCTGCCTTATAATAGGTACCATTATCATGAGGCATGTGACTAGTTTGAAATTAATTATTGAATCAATCTGTTATTGGCCATTAGAATCCATTAATTTTAATTTGCTAAGTGTTATGGGAGCTGCATACCAAATTTACAGCCTTGTTTCAAAATACATGAAACGTCCTAGGAGAAATGTTGTGTAAATAATAATAGACCCGAATAGGAGCTGTATAAGTAACAGCTTTCAAGAATGGACCTCAGCATCTAAGACTCTGTTAGATGAACGAGCTGGGTACGGTACTTCTTCAGACAAGAAGCATCTGCTGGATAGAGGCAGTTTGAGATATGTGAGAAATAATCCAATGCTTGGGGGGTGGGGAGAGAGAAAATGGCTACAGTCCAGCATAGAATTAGGCATGTCCTACTGTGAGCTCAGTGATTTTAAGCATGCCTAACTTTGTGATAGATTGTGGCCAATGTGATGCTCATCCTTGCTCCTAATTAGATTCATTTCAGAGGACATAATTAGGAAAAAAACAGGATATGGCTCTAAGGCTGTTGGTCTCATCTTCATATTCCAATTAGAATAATTTGTTTGCTTATTTTCAGTGGGCTGCAGTGTTCAATGAGTACTCTGCACATTGGTTCTTCTAGACAAAAGTCAATAACAGTTTGCCTTAGGGCAGAACTAAAGTTAACACGCAAATACATGTAACGAAACCTGGATGGCTGCTTTTGTGATAGACAAGCTGTGCTGAAGGGGAGAGCTCTGGAGCATATATGTGGTGGGAGAAGTATTTGAAGCCTTTTCCCGCCCACTAGCTCCCCATTTCCCCACTTGGCTTTCATCACTGAATTCCAGGTGTCCATTTACACTCACGAACCCTTGACTGAAATCCTGTGGTGGTCTGGGGGGAAGGTCTGGGGCGGAAGGTCTGGGGGGAGATGAATTGCCTCCAAAAAGTGTCAGATAAGGGAGGTATTAAACATGCCCCCCTACTTCTTTGCTCCAAATACTCGACTGCTAAGGCGTATTTTTTCCTGTTAAAAGTGGCAATCAGGATTTTGTTCACACATTTGCATGTAATGTTTAGTTCCATTTAAAGAAGACAATCATTCAAATTTCCATTTAGGGCAAAAAGACCTATATAAGGAGGACACATCATGTATTTGCTCCTAATACATTTGTATAATAATGTATACGGTTATTTATTAATGCACTTTTTAGGTATTACTTTTTTTTATTTATTTATTTAAATACTATTAAGTTCCATGTCCTTTTTGGCATAACAGAATAATATTTTAATTTATGTCACTGCAAATGTAGGGTAATGCAGTGTCATATGTCAAGTTCATAAAGCAGGCAATCACCCTTATTAGAACTGCTTCCTCTTTCACAATGCACAAATCAAAATCCTGCAGTTCCTAGACAACAAAGGAGTGGGAAAGGAGGGATTCCCAGTTTTCCTAACACAGGAAGAACAGAACTGCTGCACTTATTTGGACGTGGTCCTTTGTTAATAGGGTTGCCAGGTCCCTCTTTGCCACTGGCGGGAGGTTCTTGGAGTGGAGCCTGAGGAGGAAGGGGTTTGGGGAGGGCTTTGGGGAAGGGAGGGACTTCAATGCCATAGAGTCCAGTTGCCATAGTGGCCAACCAGGTGAACTGATCTCTATCGGCTGGAGATCAGTTGCAATAGCAGGAGATCTCCTGCTAGTACCTGGAGATTGGCAACCCTATTTGTTAATGGTCTTGCTTAGTGAATAACCAGTTCCAATACACTGAAAAATATGGGCATGATCCAGTTATTTTGAAGTCATATTGCTTTTAATCGGAAAGTTAAACTTGTTTCTCCATTAGTGAAATCAATAAGACTTAAAAGTCTTTCACTAGTTGGATCACATCCTATTGGGGCCACAGAAATCCACATTAATCTTAACTGCTTGAGTCCCATTAAAACCAGGATTGCAGCCTTTATTTCAGGATCTACATGCTTGCCCAAATCTTTGAAGTTTGTCTGTATTTGATATTTCAATCCAATATTTACTTGGGCATAAATCCCATTTAACTCAATGGAACTAACTTCTGAGTAGGAATGCATAGGATGATGCTGTTAGTGTGCTGTTTCTGATTTTCAATAGCCTTTTAATTCTAATTTTAAGACTCCTTTTTTGCATGCTTTATTCATTTGTTTATTAGGCTCTTGGAAAAGTATAAAGGCAATTTAAACATTTTTGGCAATTCATAAATGTATAGGGAAAGGTCTTGTAAAGATGAAAGAGTGCAAAGATGGCAGGAGTGAAGATGATTCCATATGCCTTTTTTGACATCACAGACTACCAACTATGTGGGTATAGCCTGATATAAATAGCCCCATTCAAATGTAAAGCTCATTGGATGACATTGGGCCAATCACTCGCTCTCAGCCTATCCTACCTCACAGGGCTTTTGTGAGGAGAGAAGAATCATGTACATCTAGATGCTTGGAAGAAGGGCAAGATACAGATATAATAGATAAAAGATGTAATAGATTAAAAATAAAAGCATAAATTATGCAGAATTCCAGAGGCTTTTATTTCTACCATCTCCATTTTCATAAGCATGTTGATTGATTTTCTTAAAATAAACCTTTTTCAATTTAGATTATGAGTAGTTCTTCTAAAACATTGTTCCATGTCTGTTAACAGTGTTTTCTCTGTTTAAACGAACACTGAAGCTTTCATTAGAATGGAATTCCAATGGTGTTGCACACTCTTCAGGCTATTCACCCCCAATGAAAACTACATCATGAGTCAAGTTAAAATGTAGAATTCCCCAATGAGTAACAGTGATGTGTTCCCTTTGGGATTTCATTTTTTAAAAAGCTATTATCACAGTTATAAAAGATCAAAATCCCTCTTTCTCAAAAAGTTTTGGAAACTCCAGCCATTCTTGGCAGTGCATGTACTAAAAGAAAAAAAGAAAAAAAATGAATAGATGAATGTTGAGAAGGGCAAAATCTATATAATGATGTCTATTTACTAGTAAAAGGTGACTACTGTTACAAAACCACTTCAGCTCCCCACCCCCGCTTATTTCTTAGAATAAAGTCTAGCACAGCACATACATATATGGATAAACACATTGAAAGAGTGGCTTATCTGTACAACAGCTTCCCCCCCTTTTTTCCACCAGTCTACTGACTAAGGGAATGCATACCCTGCTATATTGCAGCAACTGTTAGTCTTCTACAATAATATCCAACAAGATTAACTAATTTATTTATCCCATATATGGATCCCCCATCTCCATTTTATTGTCATAGCAACCCTCAGCAGTAGGTTCCAGTGAGGGAGAATGACTAGGGCCCAAGGTCACCCAGTAAGTTTCATGGCAAGCAGGGATTTGAACCCAAGTCCTCCGCGGTCCTAGTCTAATCTGCTAATCACTATATCACACTGACAAGTGTGACAGCCTGTCAGCCCCCCACCCCTTTGGCAGTGTGAATATAGAGAGGTGTAACCAGAAATGTAAGAGGAGGAAAAGGGAGTAGACTGTGTGGGGGAACAGGCAGTCTTTCACCAGAGAGGTCTCCAAATGCTCCTTTCAGCACAGATTTCCATAGGTCAATTGAAAATGCTTCCTGTGCACAGGAATGCCAATCAAGACAAACTTGTTTGATATAAAGATGGCTAAATGTTTTGATTATTGAGCCCTGTGGTGCAGAGTGGTCAGCTGCAGTACTGCAGTCCAAGCTCTGCTCACGACCTGAGTTCGATCCCGACGGAAGTTGGTTTCAGGTCGCCGGCTCAAGGTTGACCCAGCCTTCCATCCTTCCGAGGTCGGTAAAATGAGGACCCAGCTTGCTGGGGGTAAAGGGAAGATGACTGGGGAAGGCACTGGCAAACCACCCCATAAACAAAGTCTGCCTGGTAAATGTTGGGATGTGACATCGCCCCAGGGGTCAGGAATTACCTGGTGCTTGCACAGGGGACCTTTACCTTAAATGTTTTGATAGAATGAGTGACTCTCGATTTGTCCCTTGCCTACTGCTTGCCCATTCCTGGGAAAGAAGTTACCAACATCATGAGGGAATGGAAAAACAAGCAGCTGTAGGCATTACAGTATCATTAGAAACAACATTTAGCTGTGGCGCTTATTTGGTTCAGCAAAAGTCAGAGGTAATTTTATCTAGATTAATCACCTGCCTAAGGTCAATGAAAGGAAATGTTTGGATAAGATTTTGCTTAGTTATGTTCCACATGTAACACATCTCAATCTGCATGACTTGCATCCAATGTACACTAAGAAAGTGGGCTAATAGAACCTGCGTGGAGTAGTAGTTAAGAGAGGTGGTTTGGAGTGGTGGACTCTGATCTGGATAACCAGGCTTGATTCTCCACTCCTCTACATGAGCGGTGGAGGCTAATCTGGTGAACTGGATTTGTTTCCCCATTCCTACACATGAAGCCAGCTGGGTGACCTTGGGTTAGTCACAGCTCTCTCAGACCCACCAACCTCACAGGGTATCTGTTGTGAGGAGGGGAAGGGAAGGTGATTGTAAGCTAGTTTGATTCTCCTTTCAGTAGAGAAAATTTGGGTATAAAAACCAACTCCTCCTCCTCCCTTTTCCTTTTCCTTTTCCTTTTCCTCTTCTTCTTCTTCTTCTTCTTCTTCTTCTTCTTCTTCTTCTTCTTCTTCTTCTTCTTCTTCTTCTTCTTCTTCTTCTTCTGTCATGCATAACAGGCTTGGAATGGGGGCATCATAACATTAACAGCACAGCTACAACATACATATTCCCAATAATGAATGGCTGTTTAATAGCTACAATATAATGGAGTCTGCCCAGTAAAATAAAATGAAGAAGGGGAAAATATCATGATTCAAACACCAGCTGAAAATGTTAGATTCCTTTTGTCAGTTCACATTTCTGTGTTATACTGTCTTGGAAAATTGCAAAAATTTACTTCTCATGTGATTTGTACAAATGATCGGTTCAAAGTTGGCTCTACCACATTGTACGCATTTATGAGGTAGGCCGGCAAGTCTCTGTTGACAGGCAAAAATGCAGTATCTAGTCCATATGTAATGGATGGAATCTGGCTTTCCTAAGTGTAGGAGGCTCACTGTGGTGCTTTATCCCTGATTTTTAGAGGCCAGAAGATGTATTACCCAATGCACAAAAAAGAATATGAGCTCTGCTTGCAGACAGGGGATTGGTAAAGGTGTTGAAATCTATGAGCCCCTTGTCATTTTTATGGTGGCCTGCAAATCCAGCTGAAGCACCAAGTCACCAGTCTAAACACTTCCTGTAAAGTATGTGAATGACATAAATTGACTAGGGGCTTCTTCAGATTTTTTATTTGAGGCTAGTCTATTTCTGCTCTAATGCAAATCCCTCTTTGCAGGTTGAGCACTGATGTTAATACTACAGCACAGCATGGTAATCACTGTGTGTGGGTTGCTGTTCCTTAACATTAGAGATGTTATACATACTTGGGTGCTTGAAACACTCTCATAACTACATTACAGAATGGAATGAGGTGTTATGAGATGCAGTTGCTGCTCATTCTCTCTTTGTTCCCTTATAATGTCCGCTGCAATACTACTGAGTATATGACATCACATTGTTGCCCTGATGCTCTCTTAAAGCTAATGATATGAGGTGGTGGAGGGAAGAAGAATAGTGGGGCAAATTCATGGCGTCTATAGCCATTATGAGCAAGAGAGAACAACTATCATGCAGTGGTAGAATCTCTGTGTTCCTTATGTTCCTCTTAAGGTGACAAAAGATGTGACCCATCTGGGAATATATGATGCATCCAGAACAAGAGCCCTTCCATCTTTCATCACTATGGGCATCATACAACAAATTCAGTAAATACTTCACATTTGTTGTGTTTTATACTGATCCTCTGGAAAAGTCCTATATCTATTCTAGATCATGGAACTACAAGTTAAGAGTTATAATAAAAAAGTACACAGACTGCACACTTAAAAACAATTACTATTACAAAAACAAATTTTTTCAAAGAGGTGAGTCATTGTTAGTTTCCCTACAGGTTAAAGCAGTATGCTTCAAAGAAAACCTTACATAACTGGTAGTTCCGTCTGTTTTACTTACATCTGAGTCACTGGAGAAAATGTATGAAAATAGAGAAAAAAACATTTCTGACATTGACTAGAATTTTTAAATTACTATTGTTTCCATGGGTCTTGTGTATCCTTAAAGACAAACAAAATTTTATTTCAATATACTTTTGTGAACTAGAGTCCACTTCCTCAGATGCAATGTCTTCAACAATCTAGCATGGCTAGTTCTCTGAAATTATTATAGTGGAAGGCATCATATACTTAAGAGTGATTCAACTGCTGTTTTACAAATTCTCTTTCTTAAAAATCTGCTCAAACCTTCTCTAGCACCCTATTTTCTTTCATTATAATAATTTATCTTAAAACATTACCTTATTGTTTGATTCAGAACATTGTGTATATTCCACTGTGTACATTGTGAACTCATGTACAGATGGACTACTTCGTTAATTTCAATGGAAGGATCAGGAATATGTTTATACTACTGTATGAATAGGGAAGCTATTGTAAGGAGGGTATTCTGTGTCCAGATCTGAAAATCATGGTGACATCAAGGATTAGGGTTGTGTATAAGGATAAACCCGAACCAAAAATAAACCCAAAATTAGCTGTTTTGATCATTTTCGTGTTTTGGATTTATTGAATGCCAAAACCTGGGGGTCTCCCCAATGCTGAATAGGTGATTCCTGAAAAATCGCTTATCGGGTTCGGCTTTTCACCTTTGCTCAGAGGCACGGCTCTGTGCTTTCTCCCATTTTTTAATCTTTTTTTGACTGATTTTATTAGGGCCCCATAGTTGGAGCCCTTTTGAGGTTGGGGTCGTGTAATTGCAGCTAACTTGGTCTGACCAACCAGGCAGTGGGCTGATCTGCACTTTAACAGATGGGGCTCACCCAGCCCCATCCAGAGGGATATATCCCCCAACTAAAAAACTCCAGCTTCTACAATGACTTATTGGGCTTTTGAAGAAGACTGCTAACCCGTGCAGATCAGCAACCACCTTCACAAGAGCTGCCTTGGTCATGACTTCTTCTGGCCCTGATATCACCCCCCCCCCTGAAAACCTGCTCTGAAACTGAAGGTTGCCCTGAGTAGAGGCTTGTTTCCTTGCACTGTGACCATCTCTTGAAATCAGATTTTTGATAACCATAATAAAGGACTGATCACAGGATGTCATTTTCCACCAAAATAAATGTTTTCAGTGCCTTATTTTTCTTGCATTTAAGCCATTTTCCTCAGTTTGGAAGCTAATATGCATGGACATCATACTATGCACCCCAGATACAAAGGGAGCCCCCAGACTTTGAAGCACCAGCTTTTTCCACCAGTCCTCAGCAATGCTGAACTTCTGAACCTGAAAACGAATGGACAGCTTGGCTCACAAATGCCTGGAGGATGCCCTTTGCTGGCCCATAAAATTGGACCCCCTGTCCCAAAGTTCACCAAACTTTGGTGACTATCTAGGGAGCGTCCCTTGCAGCCATGCTGAAAATTTGGGACTCTACCTCTAAAAATGCCCCCACAGGAGCTTTGAAAAAATTCCCATAGACTATAAATTGGCCTGAATTTTTCTGTTAATCCGGAAATAAGCCGAATACCAAAATTTACCTGTATGGGTATTCGACTTATTCGAGGTTTACTGGAAAAAAATAGGGCCCAATAAACCTGAAATTTACCAATTTTATTTTGCACAACCTTATCAAGGATTACACATGAGGAATTATGAATGTGTGCTAACTATATCTAATAGCCCCAGATGGCTTGTAAGGAGGCAATTTATCATTTGTTTCTTAAAATGTATAGAAACATGCCTCTTCAGCTACACAATGCAGTGTTTCTGCTATGTCACAATACAGTGATTATGACAACCACATGTGTTGAACGTGTATCCAGCTATGCTTACCATCTGTGGTACTCATGTATTTGGACACGCACTGTTCTTAACCAGGAACCATACATATAGCCCTGATTTCTGGAAATGTGCATCCAGCCAGGAAACCTAGGCAGAAAGCACACTGCTAACCACAAAGTTGCCAACTTAGCCAACTGACACAAAGCTAAATTCCAGCTATCAATTCATAAGAGTAGTAGCTACATAGGAATTTACCAAAAAGTATCTGCAAAAGTCACATTGTGGAGATAATCAAGCAGGAAATAATTCTGAAGGTTCATACTATTTTATTTTTTACTACGGAAAACAAGGCTAGCATGTTAGCTGAAGCTTAAGAAATACATTGCAAAAAGGAAAAAAGAGATTTCCTATGTAGGGAAGCAGCCTCAAATCAATCTGGAGATATACATGTTGAGAAAAGATGTCTAGAAGATGAAAGGTTCGGTGTGGTTAAGAATAACTAAACTTGTGTGATAATTAACAAAGGAACAATATAATTTCCAGTATACCAACATATCTTATACTAGGGATGCTCTGCAATACATAAAGAGCAGCGTGAAAAAGAAGTCCTCTGCTAAACAAGATAAGCGACCACAAACCAGTCTTTCTTCAGCTCTACTTTAAAACAGAAACAAAGACCGCCCCCACCCCACATTCAACGAAGTGAGGGGAGGGGCGCATTTGGCTGTGGTAGCACGAAAAGAGAGCCAGTCCTCTTGCATCTTCTGGCCTGATGTGGGAAGAGGGCGGGCCTGGGAAAAGGGCTTAATAGCGCCGGGGTGGAGATTTCCTCCCTCTTTTGAAGCAGATGGAGCAGACATCCCACCCTCCCTCTCCTTGTTTCAGAATAGGTGCAAGCTGGTCACCCATCTGGGGGCCGGGTAGGAATTTTTTACCCCCCAGGCACTATTGGCAACTAGCCAAAGGGGTTTTTCCGCCTACCCTGTGAAAGCATATGGGCCGCCTAAATTCCTGGACTGGACCTGGCAACCCAATATGCAGGCACACGACTACTGTTCTGGCCATGCGCCAGCCCCAAATGCTACGGGACGGTCGCTACGCGCTCTGTTGAAAGGACACGGCCGCTCCTGCGAGCTCCATGCAGCCAGCAGCTAGGAAACAGATGCAAGGGCAAACTCCAGTGAACCTGAGAGACTCCATGTTCCTGTGCAATCACTGTTCCAGCCGCAGCCGTGTGGTGGAAAGCAGACAGTCACGTAGTCAGTGCCAACACCCCCTTCCCATTGCAACATCAGCAGCTTAATGGGCAATCAGCAGCGATCCTGATATCCGTGATGAGTCGTTCCTCCAGTTATGCAGCAGCGATCCCCGGACGTTTGCAGAGATCACACCCATTGTTCCAGAATGTTAATCACTTCAGCAGAGATCTCCCGGTTCCTCCCGGGTTGCAAAAGCCATTGGAATCAGAATAGATTTCCAAATTCTCACTACCCCACCCCGGTAGCCAACAATTAATCCTTTTGTCACCTTTTGTCACCTGGGAACCTAGGAGGGGTAATCCCCCTCTCCCCGCCCCCAGAAAAACAGTATATCTGGGGTGCCCCCAGCCCATTATGTCACCTTAGGTCTTTTCTGGCACCTTTGCCGTTACTCTGTTGGTTTGGGTTTTGTGCAGCCTGACCACGCTCCCTCCCGCCTTGCTGGCCAAGTCTACGGGAACCCCTTGCCCCCACCTTTGCTCTTAATTTCTTCTGTCATAGTCTACGTGAACTTGGACAACACCACTTCAAGAAGGTAGATATTACCCCACCAATGATCCCTGCCACGTTGGCATCTGTGCTTGTACTCCTCTCTTTGAATTTCCTAGATTTCTCTGTATGTGTGTATGCAACACTGATTTGAATGAAAATGACATAAAGTCTTTTAATCTGGAATCCATTGCTTCTGTTTTTATTTAAAGGTCACAGTTACCGGCTCTGGTAGACAAAGGTTGCGATACCGCTATAAAAATAAATATTGTAGTTTGGCCATCTTGCTTGCTAATTCCCCAAGTTAAAGGGAAATTTGGCTAACACCTGCTATGAAAGTGATAGGTAGCATGCGGGAGCAGTGCGGAAAAAAAAAGGTGGCTTCATGGTTCATGTTACAACTCCGGTGAGCACCCTGAGGCATCACTTGGGAAGATGAAGGAGTAACCCTCAAACCAGGACTGGGGCCTCTGTGCTTGGCAGGGACCTGGGACAGGAACTCCTTGAGGGGTGCTACTATCCTTTACCTATAGACCTCGCGGCTAGGGTGGATTGGACACGGCACACCTCCCTCGAGCACTAAAAAGGCTTGGCAAGGAAGAGCAGGAGCTGTACCACATGTGATGGCTCGGAGCTCAGAGCCAGGGTGAGTCTCGCCCTTAGAACAGGGATGCAAAAGCAAGAGGAGGCCCGACTCTTCAGCATCCCCGCAATGGCCCGCACTGCAGTCAGTTGGGGTGTTTTGGTTTTGCGTGCTGCAGATCCCTCTTGAACGATTAAATAAAGTTGGCCCCTTTTATTATCCCAGCTCTGGTGTCAGATAATTTTGATGCACCAAAACACTCATATCTTTATATGAACCTCTTCAGCTGTACTGCTTTCAGTGTGTTCCTGTGTTCATTTCAAGGAACTGTTTTTTGTTTGTTTGTTACCTTTAAAAGTCCTACTGGTCTGGGTCCAGGGTACCTGAAGTACTACCTCTACCCAAATCAGCCTGCCCAGGTGTTGAGTTCTATGCATGGTACCTTTCTGCAGAAACCAGCCTTACCTAATGTTAGATCGGTGGGCTCCCCCCCCCCAAGTTGTGACATTTCCTGACTCAGGAAGTGATATTGGTGCTGTCTCTACACTTCTGGTATAAAGACTTTCTATGTTGGAAGGCAGCTGAGCTGGCATGACAGGGGAAAGTACTCATTTATAACCCTTGCATTTGTTGATTTTTTTAGATGTTCTATAAAAGTTTGGAAGCTAAGCAATGTTGTCCATGGTTAGTATTTGGATGAGAGAACATCAAGCAAAACAAGAGTTGTGATGCAGAGGAAGGCAATGACAAACCATTTCTACTCATCTGTTGCCTTGAAAACCCCTCAAGGGATCACCATAAATCAGTTGCAACTTGATGGGACTTTATTATTATTATTAATCTTTTAATCTATTTGTTATCTGACCTAAGGATCCATGTGGGCAGAAAGTCAGCCAATACATGTTATAAATAAAAAAGATAATAAATATTTTTTGCTAATCAAAGAAGTCTCTTCACTCACTAATATTTACTGAGGCTATCCATGCCCCTCTCTATCCCTAGAGTTCACATAGCAATAGAAACACCCCACTGTAGGCCTCTTCACAGTCTGGAATGGCTGCTGTTCTACTGACATTTTGTTTTGGAAAAATAGCACTTCTTTCTAGTAATAATGATATTATCACACACACCAAATCATACTTGGCTATGTGATGATGTCACTGAAGGTGACCAAAGCTAGTTCAGAGTGAGGGCAATTTGTACTCAGTGATCATGTAGCCAAAATCAATGGCTGAGTTAGGAGGAAGATGGACTTTTTGTTATTCAGGACCATGAACAATACTGAGAAAGCATGATAAAGTTAAAGTTTTGAGAATCTTTTCAGAAACTTTAATGTCCTCATAGAGCTTTTTTTTCATGTCAGCAAATGATCACTGGAGAATATTTGACTCAGCACTATGTGATAAAAGCTTTGCTGCCTGAGATATGCCCAATCTACTATTGATTCTGTTAATGCTAGTTTTTGGTAAGGCAGTTGTTATGTTACAAAAAATTGATTTTTGAACAGAGACAATAGTGTGGGCAAAAAATATGAATATTTACACTGGGGGAAGTATCCTATATCATCCCACCTTTATCCAAAAGTGCAAGATCTCTGGAGAAGAGCTGGGGAGTGGATTGGCAGATACCCAAGTGGCTGGAAGAGAGGGATAAAACCACTTTTGCTACCCCCTCAGGCCTATATCAATTCCATGTTATGCCTTTCGGGTTACTTGGGGCTGCCACCACCTTCCAGTGCTTGGTGGACCAGTGTCTTGTCTCAGTGTCAGGGGTATGCTCTCGCCTACATAGATGATATAGTAATCGTTAGTCCCGACTGGGGATCCCACCTGAAGCACTTGGAAACAGTACTTGTAGCTCTGCATGCCACTGGCCTCAAGCCCAACCCCTCTAAGAGCCACCTGGGGTTCCGGGAGATTCGCTGGTGTCATGAGTCAGCCTGAGAGTTACTCTTCAGAAGAAGAGGAGGCAGCAGAACAATCCCTCACTCCCTCTGAAGAGATAACACCGGAACAGCAAGACGGGGCCTCTGAGCCAGAAGACTGGCCTTTTGAAACAAGAGAACAGGAACAGGGAAGAGAAAGCCTTTCACCTTCAGGGTCTCCTCCACCAGTGGAGAGAAGAAGAGTAAAAGGTAGAATGGCACTGCAGCAAAGGAGAAAGTCGGCCCGGCTTTTGGACAAAAGACGTAAGTTGGCGCAGGAGGAATCAGAGTCTGAAGCCGACAGTTGAGCTGAAACACCTGGAGAGTCATGAAGGCAATATAAGCAAGACTGACCGTTAAATGCCTCGTGGGAGCAAATGTTATTGCATGCCGCCTGTCTCTGACAACCTCACCTGAGATTTATCTCTTATCTTGAGAAGCTTCATTTGGAGTCCGGTTTGCCGTGGTGTTGAACTTCAAAGAAAGCCGTGGCCGACAGCCAAGACCTTAAGGGCGAGGAGCTTGTGTCTGTCTGTGACCTTGTTCCTGTATGGTGAGTGTACTGTTTCTGTGCTTATTGAGGAGCTGCCAGCCCCTCCGGGCAAGAGTAAAATACGAGTCAGGCTCTGCTTCCTTCAGCATTAGTCAGCCACATAGGCTCTGCTTCCTTCCATACATTGCTGTGTGGAAAGCAGAGACTAAGACCTGCCTGTACGCAACAGCTACCTAGGGTATATTGTGGGAAATGGCCAGCTACACCCACTCCCATTCCAAGGTAACCTCACTCGAGTCAGCCTCCCTTCCTCACACAAAAGGTCAGCTGCGACGCTTCCTAGGGGTTGTGGGCTATTACAGCAAATTCGTACCCCACTTCGCTAGTTGGGCCGCCCCTTAACTGATTGTGAATGGAGCCTCACCTCTGACGGAGAGCTCAGCTCAAACTCCCCCTCAGAGTGGTTTGAGGCTGAGGAGGCTCCCTTGGTTCAGGTATGCCACTCTCCAAAGGAGCAAGGGGCGGGGCTCCTGGAGTCCAGGAATCACACCCTTGCAAATTCGGTGACTCTACCTCCTAAAATGCCCCCACTGGAGCTTTGAAAAAAAATTCTTACAGACTACATTGGATCCGAATTTTTTGGTAAACCTGGAAATAAAGCTGAAATACTCTTTTTCCATTATGAATATTTGGCTTATTCCAGATTTACCCAAAAAAAATCAGGCCAATAAACCCAAACCCGAAATTTACCGATTTTTTTTTTGCACAACCCTAGACCATACAATGAGCATAGTAGTTGATTTGACCCCACACATCCAATTATCTTGCCGCTACACCATGCTGGCAAGAAGGATCCTCAGGGTTTTCTTCAGTAACAGTCATGTAACAATTTATAGCAAATGGATTTATTGTGGGCAGATGAATTTCCAGTCTACAGGTGCTTTGTTGTATATATAGGTTTTTAATACCACTGGCTTGAACACATTAATAAGTTTGACTCTGAGCTATTCTTGCACATTGTAGTGTTTTTCACAGTAAAAATGACATTGAAAGACAATAATAAAATACAATATATATATTGGGAGGCACTGCAGTACAAACGGAGCAATGCTATCTATCACTCCACTTCTTGGCTGCAACATCAAAACCACTGTTTTGCTGGTACCATGCCTGTCCACAAGGATGAAGTATTACTGCAGATAGCCATTGAGCCCTCTTTTCCTATGTGGCTGACTAATGCACGGATGAGGAACAGCACAAGAGAACAAGGTGTAACCCTGGGAGAATTGGTTGGTAAACATGCTTAAACCCTCCTCTTTTTTTCTTTTTCTTTTTTGCTCTCAACTAATAACTGACTTATGCTGACCCCGAAGGGTTTTCAAGGCAAGAATCATTCAGAGGAGGCTTGCTATTGCCTGCCACAGCATCATGACCCTGGTATTTCTTGGAGTTCTCCCATCCAAATACTAGCTAGGGTCAGGGCTGAGAGTGTTTAACTGGCCCAAGGTCACCCAGCAAGCTACCATGGGCCAAGTGGGGATTTGAACCTGAGTTTACAACATCTTAACCACTACACCACTCTGGCTCTCTAACCTTCCTTTTATTCACCATTTATCTATTGCAAATGTTACACAATCATAGTGTTGGAGGCGGTTTCATAGGTCATCAAATCCAATCCTCTGCTTAGCACAGGGAATCCAAGGCTAGAACATTCCAGACAGGTTGCTTCCCAGTCTTTGCTTGAAGACCTCAAATGAAGAAGATGCCACTCTTTAGTAATTGGTTCTATTGTTGAACAAAACACAATGAAGCTCTTTCTCCAGGTTCCTCTTCCAGAAACCTCTCTCAATAAACTTATGTCTCTTTGTGAACCTGTCTTGAAATATTATTTAATAAATAGGGTTGCCACCTCCAGGTGGTAGCTCAAAATCTCGCACTATTAGAACTGATCTCAAGGTAACAGATATCAGTTACCCTGGAGAAAATGGCTGCTTTGGAAGGTGGACTGTATGGCATTATACCCCATTGAACTCCCTCCCCTCCTCAAACCCCACCCTCTTGAGACTC
Organism: Euleptes europaea; assembly: GCF_029931775.1. Lineage (NCBI taxonomy): Eukaryota > Metazoa > Chordata > Lepidosauria > Squamata > Sphaerodactylidae > Euleptes > Euleptes europaea. The sequence goes on along the minus strand of NC_079321.1, from coordinate 67,528,593 downwards.
CATCCCCCCAAATTCAAGGCATTTCCCAACCTGGAGCTGACAGCCTTATTAATAAATAATTACTCCCTTTATATCTGGCATAATGAACCATGTTTTAAGGATTGTATAGGCTAATGTTTAGTATAATTCAATCTGTCTATAAAAACACACATATGTATACAAACGTTTTATGCCTTTCTATTGATAAATTCACTGTAACTTGTAGTTTGTATGTTACCCATATTATTAAGGTTACTGACAGTTTAATCACTTCATCAATCCAAATATTGCAATACTTTCAATATCTCACAGAAATGTAGAGATTCTTCATAGTTAAAACCAAAAGAAAAATGAATGATCCGGAGGTAAAAAACATTCTATTCTAGTTTTTGAAAAATGGTAAATGGAAATTGAGAACAACACATTTCTCTCATGTTCCATAAACTTAAAGGACATAATAAAGGAAATATGAATTATCATGAGAAGTTATAAATTGAGAACACCTGCTTTAGAATCTTACAGCCAAATAATTTGTTGATTAGTTCAATATATAAAATTTAGCCTCTCCCTCACACCTTGGTCACAGCTGCCTCATTTGGGTTGCCTTGTCATGGCACTGCAATAGCAGCAGAAGTCACACGTTGCAGAATTCCCCAGCCAGGCTCTGGTTCTAGAGCTCCTAGCCAATGGTAAATATTCTTCCTGCCTCTAGTATCTCTGCCTTGACCGCCTCAGTCCTTTTTACATGGTTTCTTTCCTTTTCTCCCCAGCCTTCCACTTACTATTTCCTCAGCTTCCTGCTGTTCTTATAGCCTATTGTTTGCATTCTGCCCAGTGGAGGAAGAGGAGCCTCTGAGCGACATCTACCACCACCCCCCTTACCAACAGCTGCCTTCTTGTGGGCTAATGGAGATGGACCAGAACATTGGCTACAAAGGAGAGAAGACTTGCATTCCCTCCCAGAAAAGGTAAGATGTAGGTAGTTGTAGTGGTCTGGTAGATCTCACTTCCTGAGGACTACCTTCTTTTGAATTTTGGATAGTTGAGTGAAGACAGTCAGCATGCTAAAAAAATTTAGGTGGTCTTAATTTGTTATTTGTACTGAGTGATTTTAAAAGTCTTTGGCGCATATGTTTGTGATGAAGTGGTTCATGTAAACCACTTTGAGTTTGCAGTTTTGTTAAGAAATAAAAGTATCAATGTAATAAATGTTATTCTTTTATCTGATACTTCAGTTTGTCCTCCTTCTCTTAACCAGTCTGTCTTGCACTCCTTTCTCCTTTTCTCTCTAGCAAATAATCTTTCTTTGTCTTAATTGCTATGAAGTTTCTTCAGAGCTCCCTCTCTGATGTTTCCCTTCTTGCCACAATTTCCTATACCTTCTTATTTTTCTTCCTTAAGTCTTATTCTTCAGGTCCTCCTCAGATTCCTCTTTCTCTGTTGCCTTGTCTGCCTTCCACTTCCTTTCCTCTACACTACTTGCCCATGAGGCTTTATATAAGCATAATGGTTTGAGTGGCTGAACTATTTTAGAAAAGCATACTTTGTATTGTGTTCAGATGAACAATTTCTGCTCCAGAACTGAGCTAATGGAAAACTGGTTACATCTGTTAGCAGGAGGGTACTCATTGGCTGATGCATGTGATATCTCATACACACACACCCATCCCTGAGTGATTTTGCAGTGCCTTTAACATTGCTATTACTTTTAAAAAATAAAGCAATGAAGAAAGGTTACATGATAAATCTTCATGTGATACTTAAAAAAAAAAAAAGCTTGACAGCCTTCTGGTGCACAAACGTGAATGAGTCAGTGTTCAGATCCCTGATAAGTATGTCAAATAAATTTAAAGGAAGGAGGAAGAGAAGAAGAGTTGGTTTTTATATGCTGACTTTCTCTACCACTTAAGGAAGAATCAAACCGGATGTTTTGTGTGTATGTGTGTGTGTGTATACCCACACCTCATATGTACCTTTAGCTTTCCCATTTCTCAGGAACCCTTCCCGGTCCTCAAACCCTGTGTGATATTTCAATCCCAGCCAGACTTATTTGCTAATAGTTGGACTGCAAACTGCTTTGATCTCTGAACTATTGAATATTCCAAGTGTTTTCACCAACACAGCCAGTCAGCTTAAGAGGCCACACTTTCATGGGTTCAGTGCAACACTGATAAGATTTCTATAGAATAGTTGCACAGCAGTTCTGCCGTTTCATCAATGTCCCCTTTTAAAGCTACGTTACCATGCAGTATAATCCTCCAGAAAGATCTTTGTGTGATTCTCTTCAATATCTGTGATGTTAACGTAAAATACAATAAAAATAGTAAACACTTCAGTGCCTCACAAGGCAGTTCTTCATGTCTGATGGGAGGCCTTGCTGTCTGCCCCTTTCTTTTGGATGGCTACAATCTGAGGAGCCCAGTTATAACTGGTCCAACCCACCCAAATAATGAGCTTTCCAATTTTCCCCTTTCCTTCAGAGATTCTCAGGGTGGAATGTTTTTTAAACAGAATCTCAACATTAATGTTTTTTGTATGACCCCCCCGTCCCAGCTGAGCTTGGTCCCTTTTCACACAAGCCTTTGATGCTTCTACTCATCCTTCCCCTTAAACTTCACTATTGAGGGCAGAAGGCAGGGACTGGCTGATTAGAGAGATACAACTAATTGAGAAATTTGTTACGGAAATACTGAAATGTAGAGTTCCTTTAAGGTCTTAGAGGTTTTTTTTATCTCATGGGCTGAAGGAAGCAAATCAATAGCTCCAACAAACAAACTAAGGCAATGTTCTTATGAGTACAGTTTAATGGAGGGAACTTTATTTGGTTTCTCCTAGAGCCGAAATGCAGAGGAAATATTTTCAGCAGAGGGTTTATTTTCCAACCCATTGATGTATCATCAGGTTTTTATTTAATCCCCTTGATAATGTGATTTGTTCTGTCCCGCATGTCTTATATCAATGCTGTGTTTCAACCAGCACTGCAAATTTAAGAAGGCTTAAATAAACTTACTTCTGCCAGCCCTATGGGAGGGTTGATGGAGTGGCTTTCCTTTTCCTTTTTGCAACCCTCCTGCTAACACTATTTTTATTGTTGGCATTCAGGGAAATGTATATGTATATTATTTGTTCACGGTTCTATTAATGCTAATGTTGCTTATGGATTTATGTATGCTACCCAATAGGGCCCTGATGGCCCAAAAACTATTTATAAACAAAGACAGAGGAACAGATTGTCCTCATTGTAGATGCAAAGCCTTGTCCCAAACAGCACATGCAAGATAGGTGGCTTGTAGATGGAGCTGTTTGCCATGTACATTCTTCTCTTTCTCTGCATATGCAGTCTTGTTCCCCTCACAACACTGCTGGGACTAGAGGAAACTTGAACACCCAGTTCTCAAATAGCAGGAGGAAAGAGTGGTGCTTACTCTAGATGTGGGCTACCAACGCTGTGTCTTATGTCCTCCTTTCACATGAGGGCAAGGAGGCGCTGTAACCAGTATAGGAGGAAAGACAGGAAAGTACTCTTTTCCCTCTTCCCTCTCACAGTCAGCATACCACACTTTCCCTTCCACTGTGTGACAGAGGGAGAATGTGAAAGAAAAAGTAGTGAGTAGGGTTGGTTCAACATCAACCACTTGAGGTGCCACATTTCTGGGGCTCATTTTCCTCTCGGCTGACAGGGATGTGAGAGGAGGTGACAGGCACAGGCATCCAGCCGGCATCCCCTCCAAGATTTGTGCTGCTGCCTCCCAGGTCTTAGAGTGGGCTCCAGATTTACTGGCTATGCCTCTGGAGTTTGCTTAGACCTGGCTGGAGGCAGTGGCATAGGAAAAGGCAGCAAAATACCTTGGGATACTTGGGGCATCTACTGTATATACTCGGGTATAAGCCGACCCGAGTATAAGCCGAGGTGCCTAATTTCACCCCAAAAATGGGGAAAAATTAGGCACCCACATATAAGCCGAGGGGGAAATGCACCCCTATCCCCCCGCAGGCTAACCTGACCGGGCTCCAGGCGCACAGGTGGTGGTGGCGCGCAGGAGGCCCTGCAGGCCGCTCCTGGCCCGCAGGGAAGGCGCTTGGGCAGGCGGTGGCGGCGGCCCCCTCCCTGCGCACAGGAGGCCCTGCAGGGTCAGCTGGCAAGCAGGAGGACAGGCCCGGGTGAGGTGGGGGTGAGGTAGGGGGAAGAAACTGCCGCCGCCCAGCAGAAGGCGGGGTGGGGTGGGGTGCGGGGTGAAGAAACCGCCGCTGCGCAAAAGGCGTGATCGCTCAAATCGCGCAAAAGGCGCAATCACAAAAATCGCGCAAAAGGCGCGATCACGCAAAAAGCGCGATTTGGCGTGGTCGCGCAAAAGGCACAATCTGGTGGGGTGGGGTCGGGGGGAAGAAACTGCCGCCGCCGCGCAGAAGGCGTGATCGGGTGGGGGAAGAAGCCGCCAATGCCGCCACGCAGAAGGCGCGATCGGGTGGGGTGGGGGGCATGAAGGCGGGACAGGCCGCCCATCAGCTGGCCGGCAGGAGTGCGCTGGGAGAGGGCCTGGCAGGCGAATTACCATATTGACCCGAGTATAAGCTGAGGTGAGCTTTTTAAGCCAAAAATCATGGCTAAAAAACTCGGCTTATACTCGAGTATATACGGTAAATGCCTAGAATCAGCCCTGGCAGTGAGCCAGTCACCACTAGAAAAGTGTGCCTGAAGGGACGTTTGGATAGAGTGCTGTGAACTTTTGGAGGAGGGAAAGAACTAAAGGAAGTGTCCAGGGAGCACAAAGAGGAGAGTTTTATTTATTTATTTATAACATTTATTAGCCACTTGTCTTACAGTATAAATAAAATGATTATAAAAAACATGTAAAAGACCACAATTTAAAATCTCCAATTAAGACTACCAATACATAAAAACTAAATTAGTCAAATGTAGTCCTGGACAAAACTGTCTTCAACTGCCTCCTGAAGAACAAAAGTGAGGGGGGTCAGACAGGGGGTCTCCTCCCTGGAGAGGTTGTTCCGAAGTTGTGGGGTTGTCACCAAGAAGGCCCTCTCTTGCTTGCCCACCAGATGAGCTTCTTTGGTTGATGGGAAAGTCAGAAGGGCCTCTCCCTGCAGTCTTAATTCCCAGGCAGGAATGTATGAGAGAACATGGTTCTTCAGATACTCCAATCCCCAGCCATGCAGAGCTTTAAAGGGAAAACCAACACCTTGAATTGGGCTCTGGAGTGGATTGGTAGCCAGTGTAATTACTGTAGTATCAGGATCACATGCTCCCAGTAGCTGGCCCTGACCAGAAGTCCAGATGCAACATTTTGCACCAGCTGCATCTTCTAAACACTTTTCAAGGGTATCCTCAAGCAGAGCACATTGCAATAGTCCATTCTGAATGTAACTAAGGCACTGTGACTAGATCTGATTGAACCAGGAACAGATGCAGCTGATGCACCAGCCAAAGCCGGGCAAACGCTCTCTGAGCTACTGCAGCCAGCTGATTTTCAAAGGTGATTGCTGTGTCAAGCAACACTCCCAAGCTGTGAAACTGGCTTTTTAAGGGGAATACAACCCCCATCTCAGACAAGATGTTCTCAAGTTCCTGGTCTACTACGTTAGTCCTCCTGCTAACTCATCTCTGTCTTGTCAGGATTAAGTTTCAGCTTGTTCACCCTCATCCAGTCCATTAGTGACTCTAAGGACTAGTTCAGAACATCAGTAGCATTCATGGAATTATGTAGAAAAGAAATGTAGAGCTCAGCTGGGTATCATCCACCTATTTGTGACACCGCAGCCTGATGACTTCTCCTGATGACTTTTCCCAGTGTCTTCATATAAATATTAAATAACAAATAAGATTGATTGAACCCTGTGGAAGCTCACAGGAATCTCCTGACACTACCTTTTGAAACTGCCCACCCCCAGACAGGACTTGAACCACTGTAACACAGTGCTGCTGAGTTCCAGCACTGAGAAGTGGCTCAATAGAATACTATGGTCAATAGCACTGAAGGCCTCTAAGAGATCCAGCAGAACTAGCATGGTCACATTACCCCTGGATCCCCACAGGTGGAAGTCCTTGCACCTGTCGAAACACTATGCTGGACCCAAACCATCAATTGATGTCAATGATTATGTCAGACTCCTCTCCCTACAATTCCCCACTGCCTTAAACCCAGTGTTCATCAGCCCCACAGGCAACCTTTGAAGACCTACATGCCAGCCACCTGGCCCTTTAACAGACAGCTATCTGACAATCTGCCCTTGGGGTAGGAAAGGGGAGGAGGAAGGGTGGGATTGCTTCAAGGCTATGACTGGTCCTTCATGGGTTTAACCGAGGCTCTTTCCTTGGATTACATTTCCAAACAAACAGCAGATTACCTACGGGTTTCTCATCCAAGAGTACCTATTTTCTACACTCTCCCTAAAGTTCACAAATCTTTATCTAATCCACCTGGCAGGCCAATCATCATCCTCATCGGCTATCTGCTCGAACCGGTTTCCAAATATTTTGATTATTTTCTACAAAGTTTTGCCAAAGACACCCCATCTTACTTGGCAGACACAAGACAACTTATTAGAGAAATTGAAAATACACCTCTTGCCAGAGAAAATGTCATGGCCACCTTTGACGTGGCAGCTCTTTACACTAACATCCCACTTGAAGAAATCAGGCTTATTATAGAAGACAAATTAAAATCAAGATCCAATGAAACACCACCTACCCACTTTTTGATGGGGCTTCTTGACATAGTCCAAGAGAACAATTTCTTCCATTACAAAGATACCTTCTACTTACAGATTCATGGAGTTGCGATGGGGGCAGCTTGTGCCCCCTCCATTGCGAATCTGTTCATGATACATTTTGAGCAGAATCTCCTTCCATCTCCTCTCTTCGCTGACAATATAATTTGGTACAGGTGTTATATAGACATGACGCTCATCAGCATAGAGTCTTACAGTCTCACAGAAAACTGGCTTAACTCTCTACATGAAGCCCTGTCATTTTCAGGCACCCACGATCCCGACAGCATAGCGTTTTTGGACATTACCATCTACAGGTCTTCTAATGACACTCTGGCAGTACGTCCTTACAGAAAACCTACAGATCGTGGTGGAGGCTTACACTTCACCTCCTTCCACCCTTTACATCTGAGAAAAATTTTGCCTTTCAGTCAATTTCTACGTTTGAAACATAATGCCACCTCCGAATTAGATTTTTCATTAGCAGCTGATCAATTATCCTCTGCCTTTCTGCATAGAGCTTATCCGATTGAAGTCATAACACAGGCTAGAAATAGAACACATGAACGGGACCGTGGTTCCCTGGTCACTGACTCCACACGGAACCAACCTTCCTTTCGTCACCAAAGTTTGGTCGCTTCTTTGCAATACACTCATCTCACTTACGACATTAAAAAGATCGTACAGCGACATTGGCATCTGGTTGCAAACATTCCCGGATGCCAAGATTTCCCACTTTTGGGACTTAGAAAATCTAAATCTCTCAAAGGCCATTTGATCAAAACGGACCTCCACAAACCCAGAAAACATATGGATATTCAAGGCCATCACAAATGTGGGTCATGTTCTATGTGCCCCTACAGCTTCCCTATCAAACAAGTCAGTTCCACATCTTCCAAATTTTCTTATACTCTTAGTATCCAATTGTGGATCAGAAATGGTGATTTATTCAATAATTTGCTCGTGCAAATTGATGTACATTGGCTGCACATCAAGACCCCTTCGCCTCAGGATCGGGGAACATCGCGCCAGAATTCGGGCCAGAACGGCTGACGCCACCCTGGTCCAACATTATAAATCACATGGCCATTCTGATACTGATTTCCTTATTTTCAGCAATAAATGGGTACATTTAGACTGAGAAATGATCAGTAGCATTTTTGCTGTTCTTTACTTTGTTATTTCTGTTGTGTTTTCTACTTTTTTACTGAGACTGAATCAGTAACGTATGTACATATTTCTTAGATCCCCTTTTCTTAGACTGTAATTTATGCCGCAGGAGTCATAGCGTTATATATATTAATATTGCACATGAGTGCATTCTTGCGTTTATCTGTTTTTGAATGTTAGTCAATTTCTTATTAAATGTCAGCTAAATTTCCACTCATTGAATGTTGGTCAATTTCAGAATAGTGTTTTTTAATGCTACATTAACACAGAGCCCACGTGCTGCTCATTCCCTCAGATTCGACTATTTACAGCACAGGTTACATATTTATCTTAACCTCCAGGTACTAGCTGGCGGTTTCCTGCTATTACAACTGATCTCCAGCCAATAGAGATCAGTTCGCTTGGAGAAAATGGCCACTTTGGCAATTGGATTCTATGGCATTGGAGTCTCTCCCCTCCCCAAACCCCGCCCTCTTCAGGCTCCACCCCAAAACCTCCCACCAGTGGCGAAGAGGGACCTGGCAAGCCTAAACATGGCTAAGGCCTGAGAAAGGAGGCTGAGAAGAATGCTACAGCTTTGGCTCCCAGCTCTAAAAGGTGTAGAGCTAGGGGAGAGGAGATGGAATAAGGTGATGCTCAACCCCTACCCCTCTCCATCTGATGCCAAAGGAAGGAGGTTTATCTAGGTCAGACCCTGGCACACAGCAGACCTGACAATTGAAATTTATCAACCAGTTCTTGGGCTGCGGGTATGTAGTGGAGCAGCATTACCCATTTTAAATTTGCATTCTGTTACACTGCATTTTAATAGATGGTCACTGAAGTCACCTTGTTCTGCAGTCTATTTTTATTAGTGCCATGAGAAATATTTTTTCTGATTAATCAAAGCAGACTTCGAATACATTTAAATTAATGGTCCAAAAAGCAAACAATTTCAATTTCCACAATATTTATTTGCTTAATTGCTTGGGTTACTCTTATAACATTGGATAAAATTACTTGAGATGGGCCTTTCAGGTGGTAGTATAAAAATTTTAAATAAAACTTAACTTGGGGCAATAATGTTTTGGGCATGAAATGCAAGGGCCTCCATTTTCTCCTTGACTTTTTTGTTACCTGATAATATTGTTGCCTTATATTTATGACATACCATTGAAAAGACTGGTTTCAGAAGCATCTGTGCTGAAGTTCTGCCAAGTATATGGTTGAGGACAGTGATGGTTATGTGGATTAGTTGGCCTCCCATCCCTCCCCTTCCTCTTTTCCTTTCCTTCCCTTAACCTCCTTCCCTTTTCTTTTTTCTTCCCTTTCCTTTCCTGTGCTTAGTATTCTCCATCCAACAATGCCCTTTGTTGTTGGGCTTGTGGTCCTCTGGGTGGTTATTGGCCTTTCTGAGTGCCATCCTTAGGCTAACCACCATGTTGAGGAAGAAGAGTTGGTTTTTATACCCGCTTTTCTCTACCTTTTAAGGAGTCTCAAAACATCTTACAATCAACTTCCCTTTCTCTCCCCACAACAAACACCTTGTGAGGTAGGTGGGGCTGAGGGAGTTCAGAAAGAACTGTGACTAGCCCAAAGTCACCCAGCAAGCTTCATGTGGAGGAGTGGGGAAACCAATTTGGTTTACCAGATTAGCATCCACCGCTCATGTAAAGGAGTGGGGAATTAAACCCGGTTCTCCAGATTAGAGTCCACTGCTGGATCTCTGTTGAGGACAACTGGTTATAGGAGGTAGTTGGAATGGAGGCACCATCTGTATTTTAGAATAGGTGTATAGTTTTTAAAGTTCTATCTATATGTTTTAATGTCGGTTTGCACTGTATGTGCATTCATTGTGTTGGAAGCTGGGAAGAGTGGGGTATAAATCTAATAAATAAAGTCATTGTTGAGTGCTTTCTGTTGTTCCATAGTACTTCAGGGACTTGTTCTTACTAGGCCCTCCTCAAACACTATCTCCATGCCATTTATCCTGTTTGCTTTGCCTCCTTCATGACAAAGAGATCTACATGTGTTCATTACTTTTAAGAAAACCAATGTATCCATCTCTGTGGTACAGGAGGACCCAAATTAAACAGTAGGATCCCAAGAGCTATGGTATAATCACAAGTTGATAAAAAGTTGGATCTTACCCCATTAATGTCATATGGATTCTTAAGAAATAAGCATTAATCAGTCCTAAACACCTGTATAGCATGTATTACACACTTAATCTGAGTGCCTGAAACCGTAGAGATGAATCACATATGGGAGCAAATCTTTTCTGAGACAAAACTGATCCTGTTTACAAAGGTAACTGGTATTTCTTAAGAAATAAAATGGTTTAGATTTTTTCTTGTCTTTAAATGAGGTGAACATTCCAGGAAGTATCTACAATTACTTCAACCAAACCAAGAGGATGTTTAATTCTACCCTCCATTTATTTTCTTTACTAGCCATGGGTTGCATTACAGCTGAACCTCCAAGATTCCTCTTTCTGTTATTTTCCTGATGGGATCAAATTAATACCTATTGACCCCTGTGACAGCTGTACAAATAAGGATGGAGAAAATAATGCTAATTATTACTTTCAAGATAAATATGTCGAAGTACTGAATTTATATTTATTGTATTTTATAATGATTCTTGTAGTTTGATTTTTTTCTACCTCAAACTATTTTTAATGAGTCTTTTCAAAAGAATCAAATCTGGATTAGAATGGCAATTGGGTATGTGTGGTGCCAATACCAGACCTAAATTTAAACTCAATTAGATTTTTGTTTCCTGACGGCAACCCTTTGAGCTGCTGTTGCTGCTACTCTTGCTGCTGGTGTTGTGGCTGTGTTGTACCTTGTGGGGCAGATGTGTGACACAGTACAGAGGTCAGCACAATGCTGGGAAAGCAAATGAGACTGTAAAGGTCCCCAATCCATTTCAGCTCAAGGGAGCTCTCTGCGTTTATTTCAGCTAAGGAGAGCTTATTTGAGAGTCCACCCCAACAAAGAGACTCTATGGTTTTACCATTTGTTTTTATAAACTAGACGCTAAAAAGAACCTTCTCACTTTTCTGTGACTATCTCCATGCCAGCCCTGTTACATATCCATATAAATAGGTGCAGTATTCTTGTGACAGTTGGCTGCTCCCCATAAAATGAATAAAGAATGGCAGCAAAAAGTGTCTATTATTTTGAAAACTAGGGTCATTTATTCTTGGTGATTAGCTGGGCATTCCCAGATGAACTCCTCCATGGCTAATTTTTTGTTTTTCATGATTTCCCCCTCCCTCAGCAGTCGCTTCGCATGCACCGTGCCCTTGCGCCGCATTTTCCAGAACCTGTGTTAATCTGACTTTAGCTTTTTGCCTCGAACCCAAAGCGAAGGCAAAATTGTGAATAAACAAAACCTTGGGCTTTTCTCTTTCCCACCTCTCCCGCCTCCATTATCATCCCCCCTCCCACTCCCGCCTGCCCTCCCTCCAACTCCCCCCTCGGCACCCACCCTACTCCATTTTATTCTTTTCTTTTTGGAGTTGCTTTTAAGAACACAGTACAGGATCAATATAGACAATTTGATTTTTTTTTAACTTATGAAATAGCAATAAAGCATTTGCACGTTAATAAGAATAAGATCCCAAAGCACATAATCTAAGTAATTTCCACGCTGGAAAAATATGCTTATGGAGGGTTTTTTCCTGATTTCTTGGGGTGGGATGCTAGGGTTGGGTTACGTTTGTCCTGACAAAGAGTCAATTAAAAATGGGATGGACTAAAATGAAGGACAGGCTAGCCCGTTAGAAACAATGGGAGAGGCTGCACAGCCCATTGAAGATAATGGGAGCCTGGATTGCCCATCTACTTGCAGGGCTCCATTGAAATAGGTTACAGCACAAAAAGAGTTGCAAAGAAAATGTGGCATGGATTTTCCAGTAAGGTCTCTGATCCTAGCTACATTACTCTGGTTTGTCAAGTGTTTGCAATGTGGCCTAGAGCTGCTGGTTCCTTGGGTGGGGGGTGTTCTCTTGTAACCTTTTCTCCCTGTAGGCTGTGGTGGAGCTCGAGTTGTTGCTGGGTCTCCAAGGACGGGATGTTTTGCGGGGGTGGGGGTTGCTTTGGATGGAAATTGAGGGGAAGGGCGCTGCTTCCTGCATGCTGTTCCTTGGATCTGTCCCACAACAATCACTAGGGCGCCTAGTTGGCTCCAGGCTTAGTTCTGACCCCTGGCTGCTGTGCATTTGGGAAAGCCTTCCAGGAGAGAAAGAGAGCGATTGTGCCCCTCGGGCTAGCAGCTACAGCTTCAAGGTGACGACTGGGATGGGGTGGGGATTAAATTCAGGGGGGGGGGATCTTGCAAATGGGGAAAAATGGCTAGCAGGACATGATGGACACTCCGCACACAGGGGCAAGGGGGCATTCCCCAGAACTATGTAGGGGGCGTGGCAAACAACGTAACCAGGAAGACATTGACCACAAGTGTGCCAAATACCGCGGATTAGGCGTGCCAAGAATAAAAACAGCCTCACAGTATCTTTTTTAAAAATAGCATCCATGAATAACCATTTTAAGCAAAGTTAAGATTCGGATTAGAAAGCTGTGCAGCTAACCACCAGCAGATTTTTCCATGAATAAATGGCCTAGGAGTCCAGAATTAACCCACAACCTAATAAAGGCATCTAATAAATGTATTCTCCCCCACCCCAGTTTTAAGAGAATCTAGGGTCTTATTTGGGAGGGAAGGCCACATGGCATAGCCTGATCTCATCAGTTCTTGGAAGCTAAGCAGGGTCAGTACTTGGAAGGCAGACCACCAAGGAAGATTCTGCAGAGGAAGGCAATGGCACATTAACACATGAAGCTGCCTTATACTGAATCAGACCCTTGGTCCATCAAAGTCAGTATTGTCTACTCAGATGACAGCGGCTCTCCAGGGTCTCAGGAAGAGGTCTTTCACATCACCTACTTGCCTAGTCCCTTTAAATGGAGATGCCGGGGAATGAACATGGGACCTTCTGCACGCCAAGCAGATGCTCTACCACTGAGCCACACCCCCTCCCCACAAACTACCTCTGCTTCTCACTTGCCTTGAAAGCCCCCTGCTGGGGATGCCATAAGTCTTACCTGATCACTAAGGGTCTTATCTGATTACTTTCTGTGTCCAATGTGAAATTGTTCATGGATGGGTGTATGTAATGATCTATATGAAGCATTGTAAGTTTCTAGTACATTAGTTCTAAACACTTTTCAAGTCTTGAAAATTTCATGGTTCTCTCTGTTTTCGATCATGGCCTCCTTCACTGTCCAATTTCCTCAATGTTTGGCAGAAAGTGTTGCCTCTGTTACAATGAGTCATGGCTCCTGGGTATAGGTGACAATGATGGCTTCTAGCAACAGTAGTAGGAGAAAGTAGGAGCACAGCTCTGGAGGCAAAATGAGAAATAGCGGGAGTTCCTCAGGTAAAAATGCAAGTATCTTCTGGAGCATTTGAACATATGATGTCAAATCTTGAGTGATGAAAACTGATGACGGACTGACATCCTGTCCTGGTGTCTTCCCTAGTTGCTTCCCTCTCATCTTCCTTTGACTGTTCATGTAGAAATAACAGACCAGAAAATCAACCTACAGCCAACTCATAGCTATGCCTTTATTCATCCTCAGACATGGTATATATGTATGCGATGCTACAATGCTATGTTGTTAGAACAATGCAGTTATGGTGTTGTCAGTAGCTTCCATTCTGTAGTCCTCCACCTAATATCTTCAAGCTCTGTAGTCATCCCATATTTCCCATGACACCAGTAAAGGCCCCTTCTTATAATGCTCTGGCCATAGGGGAACCATGAAAATATTACTCTTCCCCTATACAGCTAGAGTGCCATGGCCTGGATAGACCAGGCTAGCCTGATCTCATCCGATCTCGAAGCTAAGTAGTATTGGCCCAGGTTAGTATTTGGATGGGAGACCTCCAAAGAATACAAGAGCCATTATGTGAAGGCAGGCAGTAGCAAACCACCTCTGAATGTCTCTTTCCTCGAAAAGCCTATGGGGTTTCCATAAGTCAGCTGTAACTTGACGGCAAAAAAAAAATACAGCTAGAGAAACGTGAGAAACAACTATGTAAGAAAAGTCCACAATGCATGACAGTTACCTTGGTTTGAGAAAAGGTAGCATTGGCACAGGAAGGAGTATGGTGTGGTTTCCTGCCACATTGCCCATAGCACCACATGGTCACTTGGGGTGTGGGAATAATTTGCACTGAAATAGCTTCCACACTACAAGCTTCATTTAGTGGGGTGGCGGGGCAGCAAACTTCCTAAAGTAATTTCTAAGTGATATAGAAACTGTGAACTGAAGATTTCAGATGTATTGCTAATTGCTTTCAGTTGTTCCTAGTTGGTATGGTTGCTTGATTCACTTTAGATAAAATCCATAATTTGTATACAGACATTAATATCAGCAACTCCCCTCCCCAATAAGTTCTTTCTGTACAAGATTAAACTTGCAGAGAACATTTGATCTTATTGTAGATATTAACACCACAAAATTCCTTTCATTTCTGTAGTCTGGATTCCTACACACATTATCTTGGCAGTAATCACCACTGAAATCAGTGACTCTTACTTAGATGTAAAGATGGGTGGCAGTTGAAAGTTAAGCTCTCCCCATGCAAATATATGGTAATTCGAGTGGGACTTGACCAAAGCAGGAAACACTGGATATTTCATCACAAAGTCTGTTTTTGGCATGATTTCCAACCATGTTTAATAGGCTTGAAAAGTCACTTGATAAACATCTGATCTCTTGGGTTCTTACCTGAAAGCTATGATTTATCAGATGGTAGATCTAATGCTATTTGATTGCACAAGCACCAACTAAAAAACAGCCAAAAAGAGGAAATTAATTCTTAATTAAATAACAAAATCTCCCTCAGGACATTAAAGCAATCAAGACAGGTTAAGATTCAGTGCTTCTTGCCAAAAAGGAAATGTGTACATTCAGCATGAGAATAAGGACCAAGATTTTCTGGCACTGAGATATTGCAAGGGAATCTAAAAAACCCAAAAACAAAACACCAACAACTAGGTCTTTTCTGTTACAATAATTAGAGAATGAATATACTCTCCTGAGAAGAAAAAATGTTGTTTTATTAAATACATTATTTCTGTTACTTTATTAAAAATTATTTGAGGCCTTGGTTTCTCATTGTATAAGTTGGAGTAAAATGTGACGGTTTGGTATGAAGAAATTAATCTTCCTTACAGTGGTATGCATGGACATGTTTCCAGGTCATTTGTAAAACTATGTGTACGAACAACATACTGATTTTGGAAGGCTCCTTAGAAATAAACTCAATCTTATTCCAGTACAAAGGAAAGGAAAGAGAGCTTAGAAATACATGGAGAATTGCTTGAGAAAAGGGCTGTTTTCAAGTCCATTAAAGAATAGGTCTATCTTCTGCTTCATCATTTAAGCACCTTAGAGTGCTGTTCTAAGCCCATTGATAGTAACCAGAAGGGTGTGGCTGTTTGCACTGTCAGTTGCTTAATTTGTATTTCTTAACAACCTTGGTTGCTTTCTAAGCCTGTTCCCTCACTCCATTGTTAAAATCAAGGTGATTACATCAAAGGGAAACACACTTGAATACCATCCTCTTCTCTCCTCTCCTATCAGAATGGCACCTGGATAAATGGATAAAAAAATTCTCAAGCAATGTATTAGCTTTCCAGGCCCACCTCTGATCATCCCAACATTGCAAGTACTCTCAGATGTAGCCATTTTGTCTCTGCTTCCCTGCATGCATGTAGGGAAGAACAGAATGAGAGTGAGGCATGGGAACAATCAATGTTGGAGTCTGTTGGCAACCCATCTCTTCTACCCACCCATAGCACAGCCATTCTCACACTGTATCCATGTGCTTCTCTGGTCATTGAAGCAGACTGGGAAAATAATTAGTAATTTAAATATTTAACAATGATGAGTTATTTAAAGCTACCCCAGACCTTGGAAACGGGCAGAGCTTCATGTGACAAACCTTTATTGCAACTTCAAATCCCACAAGCAAATTCTACAGGGGGGCAGGTCTCTATTCTTTTGCAGTGTAACTTCTCCTGCTGCGGCTGAGCATAAGTTCTGTCACTGTCAGAAGTATAAGGGGGAAACTTTCATTTTAAATTGAGGGCAATTGGCAGCTTTGTGAATGTGGTCTCAGGTGTAGTGCAACCGTTGGGCTGTATCAAACACTTGTGCTTACAGTACAAGAGGTGTTGCTCATTTCCTGCTTTGTATGTTTCTTTGGTGAACTTCAGTGTGAAGCTTATTAGGTGTATCAATGCCAGTTTTTTAAATGACAGAAAAACAGAAGAAATATGATTACATTATTTTCATTTCATGGCAGTTGAAGGGGGTAAAAAGTTTGAGAGTTCAAGGACTGCAGGACAGAAAAGACTGCTTCCTTTCACTGAAAGAATGTGAAGTTTCCCCAAAGGAGAGTCATCCTGTTGTTATTTCAAGGATCCTGGCAAGGCTAGTATTTGAAAGCCACCCACGAACAATAGAACGAAAACAGCTGTGCAGCAACCCTAATCTGGTTAGTGACTGTGTAAATACAGTGTAGTGCCATGAAAAGGTCACTGACAGAGGTGCCCTGCTGTGCTACAATGCATGCAGGTGTTGTGGGTGTATTTGCATCATATCACTCATGGCAAGGAATTAGTGGGTATGTAGCCCAGCTTCTTCTTCCATCCTATCCTACATGCCATAACTCTAAGTGCAGCATCCTCCACTGTTATATGGACGTCAATGGTCAGTAAATTGCCTCGTTGCCCGCTCCATATTGACAGAGATTCCCCATCCTCCTCAATTTCTAAAATGAAATAATGCTTCACAGGTAGCCCCAAGGCATGAATGTATCAGCTCCATTCTGTGCCTTAGCTGACTTTACTCTGTTACTGCTCTTGAGGAGAATTAGGAAGTGTGATGGCTAGAATAAGTAATCCCGTGAGTAAGCTGATGATAAACATCTATGACATGACACATTTTGTTGCTTTGTACTGGTGAAGCAGTTATTCTGCTTCTTCTTAATTACAAATACATCAGTATAGCACCCTTTTTGGAATGAAAGCTTTCAGATTTCAGAGAAGTCAGGCAGAATAGTTAATTCATAGCTATGTGGAAAACATTGTTACTTATTAATGCCGATGTCTTTTGACTCTCTTTGTACCTGTCAAGTCACATAATATTTTAGCTTCGTAAACAGTTTAAAATAAATAATGCTAGTAAGAAGGACCACTACCAGAAGTAGCAGCAGTGGAGGATTATAGAATTTGCGGTGACCCAAGACTGCTTTTCAACTTCTGCATTCATCAGTGCTGTAAGAGCTTCATCAAACTGTTTCCTATGATTTCTTTTAATTTCAAGTGACAACAAATGCTCTGGAATAAGGTATTGCTTTATTTTCCTTAAAAATCACCTCTGATTGTTCGCAAATTGCTTGAACTGTATGGCTTGTGCAAATATTTAGATCCTACACCTCTGATTCCCTGCCATTAATGTTTAAAGTGGGGCTCATGGATGGCACCTTGAGTCTGAACTTCCTGGCTTCCCTCTAGTCAATCATTCTCCCTTAAACAGCACCATTGTTTCCCACTTCACCCTTGCCCTGCTGCATCGACAGATGCTTCCTGCATATGAAATAGTTTGCTTATAGTCGACAAGCATGTGTATAGATTAACTTGAACCATTTAGTTAGTCTTTTGTATGAAAAAACAATTTATAAAAATAAACAGCATTGTGCTAAGGTGTTAGTGTGCTGCAATCAACTTTTCTCCTTCTCTTTCTTCTATATTTATCTCTTGGAAAGGAGTATTTTCCTGGCTGTTCACTGGATATTTTATAAAACGTATGTATGAATAAAATTCTCTCTATTGAATTTCTTTAGTGCTACATTATGTGCCAACCAAGTAAACCAGGAATTTATTCCTTCAAATTTATTTTTCTCTTTAAATTAGACACTAAACTATAAATCTTTTTTAAAATAGATTTTGTGTTGGAGCTGTCCATGTATTGTGATGTAGATCCTAACATTAAATAAAACTCAGAAAAAGACAGACAGACCATTCCTTTTTTTTTTTTAAAAGGCAAACCATTCTTGAAGGGGGATGGAACTGCATTGGAACTGGAGTGACTCCTACACTGGTGTGTGCCACTTGCGCCATACAAACTGGGATGGATGCTGGCACAGGGCAATTTATGCCAGTTCTGGGGTGCCACACAGCAGTGCAAGCCTCCTGCGCCCGTGCCACCTCCCCAGAAGTTTATGTCTTGGGAGGCATTCCTGTGGCATTCCTGGGGGAGGGACTGCCTTTAGACAACTTCCCAAACCCTTTCAGACCCAAAACATGCCATTTTGCAGGAGGTGAGATACGCCTGCAAAATCGTGGCACAGCCCCATGGAACTCTATGGGGAGTTCTATGGGGTTTTTTTTTTTGCTAAAAATAATTTTAATTCATTTTTCAGCTTGTTGCACTGGCAGCAAGCCACTCTGGAGGCAGCACGACTGTGCTGCCTCCAGGCACCATCTAACCCTCCCCTTTCAGGAATGGGCTGCTAATCATCTGATTCCCTTAACTGAACGACTTTTCACTGAAGTGGCACAAGTTAGTAAAATTCATCCACTGACTCAATGCTCTTTGTCGCCCAATGCCCCACTTTGAAGTGTGTGTGTGTGTGTGTGTGTGTAAAGTGCCGTCAAGTCGCAGCCGAGTTATGGCGACCCCTTTTTTGAGGTTTTCCTGGCAAGAGACTAACAGAGGTGGTTTGCCAGTGCCTTCCTCTGCATAGTAACCCATAGTAACCTGGTATTCCTTGGTGGTCTCCCATCCAAATACTAACCAGGGCTGACCCTGCTTAGCTTCTGAGATCTGACGAGATCAGGCTAGCCTGGGCCATCCAGGTCAGGGCCCACTTTGAAGTACTAATTAGTAAATAGCTATTCTATCAAAACAGTCTGAAACTGTAATTGGTTTGCCCCATGCATTTATTTGGGCAAGATGTATAAGAAATTTTCATGGAATCACCAGGATCTCAAGCACAGTAGAAAATGGGTCACATGAATACTCTGGCATACGATTCCATTTCTACAGCCCTTCAAACCCCCTTGCAAGTGATGATAGAGTAGTAGTCTGATTCAAGTAGTTGAGTGTGAAAACAATGGATTATTGGCCAAGATAAATGAGACACTAGTCCTCAAAAGCTATAAGTTGCCTAGGCCCCTTGAACCTCTGAGAGGGTCTGCTTGGAGCATCAGTTCTCAATTCAAAATAATAAAGTACACTAACACTTGTTGTTTCTAATAGTGAGGGTCCACAACACCTTTCTCACCAAGGACCCCATGAGCTCCTGCTCACCATCAATAAAATACACAGAGAGGATCAGAGTATACCATTTTAAGCATACCATTTTAAGGCTCTTTATTTTGCATACAGAGGGGTTTATCTTGTGAAAAGAAGCCTGACCAGGGTTCATTTGGTCTTGAGAAGTCCAAATAAGTTGATTGTTTTCTGTGACTTGTCCAAGGTGCTGAAGAGTCTGTCTCTGGCTGCCCTTCTTCCTCTTGCATGCATGATCAGTGGGAGTAGTCTTTGACTATTAGGGATTACTTTTGCTAGCAATCCTGACCTTCCACTGGGTGTTGTCTGTTTCATCTATGCCATGAATTTAGCCATGCTAGCACTGGAACTTACCATCATTAAAAAAAAATTGTGCACCTTTATTATTCACCATCACTAACAACAGGGCCCCAACTGTTTGCTCATCCCATCAAGATTCCAGGCTGGGCTGCATTAAAACCACCAGTGGTTGTTTTCCTTTTTCTAACTTTCATTAGCTCTCCAGTTATTTATAAGTTTTCAACAACCAAACAAAATGGAAATGGAAGTCATCATCCTGCATTTTGGAAGCCACCATGGACTCAAAGAAACATGTGCTGTGTTTCTTTTTGCCAAAGTTACATAGCATCTCTTTAATGGATATATATAAACACAGAGCTAGTTAAAAAGTGGTCTTCCCATGTGTGCATGTGTGTAAAGTGCCGTCAAGTCACAGCTGACTTATGGCGACCCCTTTTGAGGTTTTCATGGCAAGAGACTAACAGAGGTGGTTTGCCAGTGCCTTCCTCTGCACAGCAACCCTGGTATTCCTTGGTGGTCTCCCATCCAAATACTAAACAGGGCTGATCCTGCTTAGCTTCTGAGATCTGACGAGATCAGGCTAGCCTGGGCCATCCAGGTCAGGGCAGTCTTCCCATAGCGAGCATAATTATGCTGGAAGCGTTAATATACTCTAATGGAATAGATTTGTGTTTCCAGAGATATTTCATGGAAAACTCATTCATGGGGATGCCAGATGGGCCTTCTTTACTTAATTAGTTTCATACAAGTAAAGTTTAAAAAGTCACTGCTTCAGTGGGAGCTTGTCTTTTAGCTAACAATTGGGGAAATCTTGGGAATATTTAACTATTTTGTGTTCTTGGAGCCTACTTTATCTTTTCCTGCAAAATATGTCTTTTTAACTGTTACTTATTCCCACAAAAAACATTGTTAAAATTCCACATAGATAGTAAGTTATAGCACTATAAAGAAGAAGAAAAACTAATATCCACATGCAACATATGCTCTTTTCCAAAGGAATGCTCAAGAAAAAATGTTACATTGGAATTAGCATTAATTTCCTCTAAACTAAGTATGTATAGCAGATGTGGGCCTGAGTAAGGTAGCTTTCCGTATAACTAGCCATCTGGCACTCAAGGCACCTAGACTTCACAAGACCTGATTGTTCACCATCCCTTATCTATATCTGTGCTTTTCCCCAGAGCATAATTTACAATAGCTAGTGCTGCCACTACCACCAAGCCTGCATTCTATCTGACTGCATTCTATCTGACTGAAATTATTCATTTTCAGAATAGTGCCAGTTTGAATAGTGGTTAGGGTGCTGGGCTGGATTCAAATCCCCATTTAAAAGCCCTCTAAAAATTTCATCACTTTACTAACAGTTTTTTAAAGTTTCAGGAAGGAGTGGGAAGAGGTCTGACCCATCAAGGGAAGTAGGATTGATGCAATTTTTTGTACCTTGAATGGTCAAAGCCAGTGGCAATGTTTTCTCCACAATATCAGGGGTTTGCTCTTAGCATTGGTAGGATTTGAAGCAAATTTTTGACTGATTTGGAAAAGGTTTGCAAACATGTTGGTTTGGGCCAGCAGGATCTGGTTTGGCCAATCAGTTGTTTATGGATCCATTTCCATTAGATGATGCATTCCTTAAGATAATTTATCTATAGGGAAAGTCTGGAGCCTCTTGTGATCTACATGGCATTAACAATGTTTGTGTGATGGAGGTCTAGGCTACCAATATTTTGAGCAGGGCCACCCATACTCCAGAACTGGCCAACAAGCTTCATTTATCCTAGCCTGCCCATAAAGCAGTGTCAAGAGGAATTAAACCTCATCTACCTCCCTCCCCCATGAGCCACTCAAACAACTAGGGAATTGGTTGATGCTTCTCAGCACCAAGTTTATCTCCTCTATAACCTACCCAGCCCATCAAGTCAACAGATGGTCTCTTTCATTAACATCCCTTCCCCCTTAGATGCCTCAGAGTGCTTGCTAATTGCCATGTCTCTTGCAGGCCCCTTTATTCCTGCCAATCTTGATATGTCCTACTGAGTCCTGAGACCAAGCTAAATTACCCTTATAATAAAAAAAAACCACTCTGGAACAGTGTGGAACAAGTGAAAAGCAGTCTTCTTACACACTCTGAACAAGCAATAATTTAGCATCTGAAGGTACAACTGTGCTAATCAGTACTTTCATATGTACTGTCAAATGTTCTATATGAAACAGCTGTTTAAGGCTAAATAAGTCACATGGAGGCTAGAACTAATCAGCCTCTTGACACTAAACAGCTGTATATTTGCACTCACACATACTTGGACACCCATGAGTCCAAACAATTTCCACATCCCTTAAAGTGTCCACAAAAATGCTGTTGCAGTGTGTTTTTAAGACCAATGACCGGCTTAGCATTGCACAACACGATAACTCTTTTCTGTAGAGTTTAATATCTAAAAAGGCATCTGTTGATATTCAAGCTTTTTTGCTATTAAATTTTCTACCTTTGGCTTGCTGACTCATTTCAGTTTTTAACTGACAAGATGTTAAATGCTGGCTGTAAAGTAACCCTGTTTGCTCTTAACTGAAAGCCTAATGAAATCCAGATATTTCCCTGTTATTTGCCACACAAAAAAGTGGAAAGGTGAGTGGAACTGAAGCAATGAGACTGTCTTAGTAATACCCAAAGAGTTTGGCTTAAAATACCTTCCCAACTCAGACATGTCTGAGGGCCAAGCTAGATGTGATGATGGTGTTCCATGCTGGCCATGGGGCCACCAATGCCATTTTAAAGTGATTTTAAAAAAGCCGCAAGGGTCTGATCCTGATTGGGCCCACAGAGCGGCAGGCTGATGCTAACTTGTTCCCCCACCTCAGCACAAGGGCCAAAACAGTTGTGGGGGCAGGAGAGCAGCCATTTCAGCACTTGAAAAGGAGGGGGAGGGGGAACAAGAGTGCCTCAGCCTGCCTTAGGCCCTTACACCATTTGTCAATCCCTTTCAATTGGCAGTGGGGTCCTCATGGCACACATGAGGACATTACGGCTGTTAACACATGGCCGTTTTGTCCCGTAAATCTCCTGCGGGTGTAGTGAATCTCCCAAGGCCACACGCATGGCCATTGCCTGCCCACGGGATGAACCCTCCTGATTCTGGTTCCTTCCCGGGTTTCGCAGGTGCGGGGTTGCGGTGATGTTTCCAGGGAGATTCTCTGCAGCCGCGGGAGTGTGATGGTGCGTTTCAGCACCCAGGTCGACTCCCTGCTTGCAGCAGCAGTGTACCTTTCCACCCACCGTGCCCTCCTCCTCTGCTTCCCTCAGCCCTGGCGGCAGCAATGGTTTGAGTCCACCTTGCAGCAGCCTGCGAACACTGGCGGGAAGGCCCGGATGCTGGTCGCGGGGCGCGGCCATGGCGGCACCGGCCTGGGATGCTGACGGGGCCTTCTGCTGGCGTCCAAATGCCAACAAAGGATGTGCCGGCATCCCAGGAGGCATTCCCGGGGTGTTCTGGCACCAGGCTGGGGGTGGGGCAGCATGGTACAGGGAAGGCAGCATGGTACAGCCCGATCTCATCAGATCTCGGAAGCTAAGCAGGGTCAGCCCTGGTTAGTATTTGGATGGGAGACCACCAAGGAATACCAGGGTTGCTATGCAGAGGAAGGCACTGGCAAACCACCTCTGTTAGTCTCTTGCCATGAAAACCCCAAAAGGGGTCGCCATGAGTCGGCTGCGACTTGACAGCTCTTTACACACACACTGTGGCTTACCGCTCTGTGCCACAGGGCTCCTAGGATTTGTGTTAGAAACTCAAAAAATGACATAATCTCATGTTAGCATACCTTGTTAAATGATCCTGAGATACAGGCGACGAAAATATGTACTTAAGTAGTTTTATGAATGGAACTTGAGAAAGCATATATGTTCACTTCCATAACTCAGATAAATAACCAACTACATCTGAATATGGAAGCTAATTGGCAGACAAAGCTGAGCAGAGTCAAATAGCATATCTGAGTTGGGGCCTCAGCTTCCTGCCAACAAAAGCAGCCAGTGGATTAGCTTCTCCATCAACATGAGAAGAAGAGATTCCTTGAATAGCTTATAGTGTAGGACAACTCTTCCTTGATGAGGTTTGCTTTTCTCTATCTTCATGGGAAATGGTGTCTTAATCAGAAGCTGTGTAGAATTAAGTTCTGATGCTCAGTGGTTGGGGGAGGCAATGACAGCGACTAGAGCAAAATTGTAGGCAGAATCTTCAAACCTGCACCAGGTACAATACAATAATATCCCACATGCTATGGCCCAGGGTAACCATGGACAGTTACATATGTGAGAAAGGCATCTCATTATTAATAATGCCTTTTTGGTGTTTGCCTGTGACAATTGACAGGGACTTCAGAAGAAAGGTGTAATTTTTCATCCCACTGTATACCCCAAGTTTACGTCCTATACTATTACTGAGGGTCTGCTGACCCCCTCTAGAATAAAATATGGGGAGAGGCTCACTTGGCTGCAGTGAAGGGGAGTCAGGAAGACCAGTCTGCAAGCTTTGTTCAGTTCACCAGTGTGGTGTAGTGGTTAAGAGCAGTGGTTTGGAGTGGTGGAGTCTGATCTGGAGAACCGGGTTTGATTCCCCACTCCTCCCCATGAGCAGTGGAGGATAATCGGGTGAACTGGATTCCCCCCCCCATCTCCTACACACGAAGCCTGCTGGGTGACCTTGGGCTAGTCACAGCTCTTAGAGCTCTCTCAGCCCTACCTACCTCACAGGGTGTCTGTTGTGAGGTGGGGAAGGGGATTGTAGGCCGGTTTGAGGCTCCCTTAAGTGGTAGAGAAAGTTGGCATATAAAAACCAACTCTTCTTCTTCACATATATTGTATGATACAAGCCAATAAATTAATATATGCTTAGCCTAGGGTTGCCAACTCTGAGTTGGGAGATTTCTGGAGATTTGAGGATGGAGCAGAGTTTGGGAAGAGGAAGGAGATCAGCAGCAATATGATACCATGCAGCCTGCTTTCCAAAGTTGCCATTTTCTCCAGGGGTACTGATTCCTATAGTCTGGAGATCAGTTGTAATTAGTGGAGGTCTCCAGACACCATCTGGAGGGTGGCAACCCTAACTAGGCCCCATGGCAGGTAGCACAACCAACTGACATCAGGCATGGGCCAAGGGGCTCTATAGAATACCTAAAGGAATCCCCACCCATACAGAAATGGATCCCCCCAAGTGTTAATTTATATATTATTTAAAATGTTTTTTATTTTCAATTATGAAGAAATATTTTGGAATAATTTCAATATTTCCAGGTTTTTGATTGCTCCCCTTTCCCTAGAGGAAGAAAAACCACTTCCCACTAGCTTCCTTTCTCTAACCTACACATCTCTAGTAGTAGTACCAACAAGAAGGGTGACTGCCAACAAAAACTTAGATTATATAAACATTGTACTGTTACAGAGCCCTCCCATTCAAATACTTCCAAATACCTTGGGAAACCTAACTAGTGGTTAATGATATCCCTTGGTGCTAGCATGAATCCTTACAACACTTTCATATACAGAGATTTAAACTGCATTTTAACTATGTATATCTGTATGTCAATCTGACCATTAAACACTTAATTATTTTACAGCTTTTAAAATTCCTTTGCTTTCCAGGGGCAGGCCACCTTGTTTCTATTAACTGCTTCCTGCCAACCAGATGACAAAAAAAAAAAAAGAAGCCCATGTGACATATTTCTAAGTGAAGGAGTCTGTGTGACGTTCAATGACTCCTGCTTGATAGTTTTATGAGAGCTGGGAAAGGGTGAGACAGAGCAATATGAAAAGTGGGGCTTTGTCTCTGCTGTAACAGTGAAAATATGGCAGTGGTTAACTTTTCTGAGAAAGGAGGAAAAAACCAAGAATAAAGGCTTCTACATAGTTCAAAGCCTTAACTAAGCCCAAAGGCAGCTATCATCTTAAAGAGCAACCCTAAGGTAATGTCTTGCTGTAAAAGCTAAAATGAGGGCAGATGTTACTCTTTGATACTTGTGCACATGCTAGAAAGGAACTGGGAGACACAAACATTTCTCCAGGCCAATTCATGTGCCCTCTTGCAATTTAATTTTGTCATATTTGATTCTGATTCAATCTTTTCCTGTCTACCTGAATTAAAACAATATCCAGTTAATGTTACGTACCATAAGCAGATGAAATAATTTCTTATTCCAAACAGAAGTCACCAAAATAACTTTTGGCCCATGAGATGTTATTTCTTTTACATTTGACAAAATGCTGGAGATCAATCAGTGATCTGTCAGATTGCAGTTTGGATTTTTGCATTATAACTGAGGATCTTCCACAAGGTGTGCAAGGTCAAATTGTTTAGGTTGGCCTTTGGAGTGTAACCAACATGTTTGGGTTGTTTTGTTGGTGGTATGATGCTAACCACATATTTTAATGTGTGTGTGTTAAGTGCCATCAAGTCACTTCTGAGTCATGGAGACCTTATGAATCAATGTCCTCCAAAATATCCTATCATTAACAGCCTTGCTGTCTTGCTAACTGAGGGCCGTGGCTTCCTTCATTGAGTCAATCCAATTCCTCTTTTTCTTCTGCCTTCAACTTCTCCTAGCATTATTGTCTTTTCCAGCGAGTCTTCTCTTCTCATAATGTGACTAAAGTATGATAGCCTCCGTTTAGTCATTTTAGCTTCTAGGAAAATACAGGCTTGATTTGAGCTAAAACCCACTGATTTATCTTTTTGGTGGTTCATGGTATCCATAAAACTCTCATCCAATACCACATTTCAAAGCAACCAACTTTCTTCCTGCCACCTTAGAGTTGAGTAATTCTCCAGTAGTCATTATTTTTTATCTTCTTGATGGTCAGCTGCAGTCCTGCTTTGGCACTTTCTCTTTTAACTTTCACAAGTAGTCATTTTGGTCTTCACTAGTTTTTGCCAGTAATGTGGCATCATCGGCATATCTCAAATTATTAATGTTCCTCATTCCACCTTCATCTAAATCCAGTCCAGTGTTCCTTATGATATGCGCTACATCTAGATTGAAGACATAGGAAGATAAAATACATCTTTATCTGATACCTTTGCCAATTGGAAACCATTCTTTTTCTCCATATTCTGTCCTAACAGTAGCCTCTTGTCCAAAGTACAGGTAGTGCATCAAAAAAATCAGATGCTGTGGCATACCCATTTCCTTTAAAACCAGTCATAGCTTAATAGTTTAACAATTATAATGTTAATATTTTATATTTTTTATCTGCTTTAATGTTGTTTTTAACTCAATTATACTATTTTAATGTTGTAAGTTGCCATGAGACCCTTTGGGTGAGCTGCAACTAAAAATCTAATAAATAAATAATAAATTAAATAAATTAATACATAAAATGAATTGAGACCACCACACATAGAAACTCCATATATGCATGGTAACAAAAAAAAACTCTGGGACATTTCTCCTTAAAGTGTTGGTTGGTTAATGACCGCTTTTTCAGATCAATTCAAGAGGGGAAAAAATACAGAGAAATGTAAAAGGATTAGCAACATTCCACCCTCCCTTTAACTGGTATCTACTATTACATATGCCTCTGAATGTCTTATAATGCAGAATGTTCCATAATTATATATCCCTTTTAAAACAACTTTTCTTCTTTGCACTCTAAACTGGGAAATTCTTTTGAAGTTAGAAACTCAAAATGTGATTTTTTTTTCCTCTCCAGAAACACCCACAAACTCATCCAGTGGGTTTCCGTAAACCATGAACTCTATCAAATGCAAACCTTCAAAGGTTGTTTACATGCTTCCTATCTGCAAACCACAAAAACATAACCTGTATCTCAGGCCTTGTGCCCATGACCCACTGACTTCTTTACATCCTGAGGTTATGCATCCCAAGCATGTGTAAGCAGGAAACACCAAGTTTCACTCAGCCACATCCTGGTATGATTGCAGTGTAAATTAGAGCTGTTTGAAGGCCCTGGGAAAAATATTTTGGCATTTATTCTTTTCTTTTCCTCCCTTTCTCTTTCGCTCTTTCAACTGAGTGTGTGGAGCAAGAATGACTCTAATTCATCGGTGGAAATTTTAAAATACTGGGAAAATGAAGACAGCTGTGAATAAAATACTGGGAGGAATCCTTCATCTTGAAAATGAAAATTGCCCTGAACGATGAGATCTGTCAAAGACAAAGCAATGCCTTGGGAAGTCACACAAAATAAAAGGCCACTTCTTAGCAGATCATATTGGATCATCACTAATGGTTTAAATTTAACAGGAATAATTTAAAAGTTTTTTTTCTCCCTTGTTATTCTAGAGAAACAAACGTTACTATTTCCATTAGTAAAACAGTGTTCCTCTTCCTATAATAAATTTTGCAAGGAAATTTAAGCTGTCAGGTTTTTTTTAAAAAAAAAAAACTTTTATGATCGTTTTCTAGAAAAAGAGAGTTAAATTAAAATGTTGCAGAAAAGAAAACATTAAATCATATTTATTAGAGAGAAGACTAAAAAAAATACACTGAAATGATGCCCATTGGCTTTGTGATAACACAATGCCCTCAGGAAATAGGAACACGTTTTCAGCATACTGTCATTGATGCACAACCCCATCCTAGATTCTATCTCACAGGCTTGGGTGATAGACTTGCCTTCTCTTACAGACAGCTACCTAAACTGAAATGGTTCCTCAA
This sequence comes from Euleptes europaea, assembly GCF_029931775.1. Taxonomy (NCBI): domain Eukaryota; kingdom Metazoa; phylum Chordata; class Lepidosauria; order Squamata; family Sphaerodactylidae; genus Euleptes; species Euleptes europaea. The sequence goes on along the minus strand of NC_079321.1, from coordinate 67,500,394 downwards.
CAATATCAGATGGAGGTATAGGGTTGCCAACCTCCAGGTGGGATTAAAACTGATCTCCAGCCGACAGAGATCAGTTCCCCTGGAGACAATGGTCGCTTTGGAAGATTACTCTGTGGTAGGGTTGCCAACCTCCAGGTACAATGTTTCTTAGCTCCCAACTTTCAACTTTACCAAAAATTGCAAAAAGAAAAGAAAAGAAAAAATAATATTGAAGAAATTATTTGTTGAAAAAGTTTAGAGATTTTTTCTCCTTTTTTGTATGCTTTCAACACATTGAGAGGTAAGCTGGTAATGTCCAATTTTTTATCAATTTTTTAATAATAATGTTATGATGTTTAGAAAATAAAAAATGGAGGCTAGAAGTATGTTGTAATATTTACATAAATTTACATAAAGCACCTCAAATTGAATAAATAACAGAATAATTTTAACTCCGTTTCTGGATATGATTTCTATTGTTTAACCTTTGTGCTTTGTAAGTTGTTCTTAGCTTAGTGTAAAGAAGAAAGAACCTCTCCCTCTTTTAGGGTACGGTACACTCTTTCCAGTTGACCACTAACAGACTTAGTTTCAAATTTGGCTCTGTGATGCGCTCACACAGAGTTTACCAGATGGAAGGCTCTTCTAATTACTTAAGTCTGCTTTAGTGTCCAAACAGAAGCTGGCAGGCATGAGGAAATGGCAGGCAAATCCTTTCTCCTGCAATAGGCAAGCTCCCATGCATCGGTAAGAATTAACTTCATGTTTAAATAATTGGGAAATTAGATTATCTGGCAAACAAATTAAACAGCCTTAAGACATAAGCTTCCTTGCCTTTTCTCTTACAAAGAAAAGGAAAGTTGATTCACATTTCTAGGCCTCACCTTGGAACCATCTAGATGTTTGCATTGATATTCTGCATACTTGTATTCATATTGTACTGGTTTGTGTGAGGAAGGCTAATTCTGTGAGCTATGCCAATTTTCCGCCTGATACCACAGAACCATGGGGATGGAATTAATAACCAAATGTGGGGGAAGGATACTTATTGTTCACGTTTAACTCTGCTATAGATTAATGTATTACATGTATCTGAAACAGTTTTATTTATTTATTACATGTATCTGAAACCGTACTAAATATATGATGGCCGCAGCATGTGAAAGGGTGCATCGTATATGACCATGGGTGTAGGTTACCTGAGATGGAAGCTGGGTTGCTCGATTACTCATTGTTTCAGCTTGCATCCTTTTTGCAGGAAGCAATCATTGGAGCCATCTGCATCTCAACCACTCAAATATGTCCAGTTGTGTGTGTGTGTGTGTGTGGTGTGGGAGGAGAAAAGACTCCTCTCACAATTGAAGCATGCTTAATTGCATACTGCTTTGTTGCAGCTGCTGCCCCACCTCTCACCAGACCTGCTACCACTGCTACTTCCGACTTATAGGCACATGGTTAATAGAGGGGGAAAGTTTCACATTATATATTGAGACTTGGTATTTTGGTGTCTTTATGTGCCTTAATGAAGCATAACTCAATTTCTATGAATGGCTGTTTACTTATCTGAATCAAGAGAAATTCAAGCATGCATGTTCTTGCACAGCCACATGGGAATTGTAGTCTTTCTTCACACTGACATATATGCACACACTGTGAACCGTATGAGCATCATTTCAAGAAACATGGAGCTCCAATGGGAGGGAGATGCAAGAACGTTCACTAAAAGAGTGGAGCTCCACATATTGATCATGGAAGCCAATATGATGATCCAATGGGAGGGAGATGCAAGAACATTCACTAAAAGAGTGGAGCTCCACATATTGATCATGGAAGCCAATATGATGATCCAATGGGAGGGAGATGACAGAACATTCACTAAAAGAGTGGAGCTCCACATATTGATCATGGAAGCCAATATGATGATGAGGATGATTATCTAACAGCAAAGTCTGGTCCCCATCTGTGGATATCTAAATCTGCGGATCGGAGCCACACTGATGCTAAACAACTGCAATTTTAATTATATACAGTACTCGTTCTACTTGATATTAACTAGCTATGTACCTCTGTAAGTTTTCCCTTTTACGCATTTTAATTTTAATTGTATTTTGTACTTGTTTCACCTTACACCATTCAGTTATGTAAAATTGCTTTGTTTGATGGTCTATGACTGCAAATAAAATGATTGATAGATGCTAAACAGACTTTTCTGCAAACTAGGGGGGCTTCCAGGGTTGTAGAACAATCTAAAATGTTTTTAAAAGCTTAAAAAAAAACCCAGTAAAAAAGCATGTGCGGACAGTGCTCTTACTGTGATTCTGCAGCAGCCATTGGGAACTGCAGCATACCCAGCAGCATCTTCAGTGGAGCCCAGGAGCCAAGCAGTGGCTGCATCAGGGCCCAGGAGCTGCTCTGGGCCCAGCGGCAACAGCAGATACCAAGAGCTGCTTCAGGTTCTGCTGCGGCGGCGGCAGCAATTGCCAGGAGCCACTCCAGTCCTAGCTATGGCTGTGATGATCCCATCATTCATATCTGGAGAATGTGGTCAAATGGTATCATACAGAGTATAAGAGGGTGAAAACAGGATATAGAGTCTATTGAAAAAGTGCATATGGGACTGTTCACATTGGAAGCTTACTTGCAATATTTAAAACAAACGCTTAAACATGGAACCAACATGGCTACAAGGACATGAGTAATTCTTTATAATTCCGCAAAAAGCAAAAACAAAAATCAAAACCTTCAAAAATGGTGCAGTGTCAATGCTAGGTTTCCCACCTGCCCGACTATGGATTTTAACACACAGTCAATTGCTAAATGTAAAAACAGCATCAAAACTTGACAAATTCCATAGGCTTTTTAAATGGGAAGGGCCTGCTTCCCTACTAGCAGGACAGCAGACAGCTTTAATTTTCTTGTATGAACTCCTAAGCCAAGCATTAAAAGTTACAATTGCAAAGTCTGAATGGCCCAGGGGGTTGGCAACACGATATGGAGCCTTTCAGCCCTAGGTCACTGGTTTGAATTTGGTAGGGTTGGTATGGTAACCACAATTCTTACCATATGACAGCTGAATATAGCCTTAAGTCTATTAATGAGTTGATGGTGTCTACATCCAAGCTTCCTCGCTGGCCTTCTTGACATTTTGAGTGACCTTCTCACCCTTGGATATAACCTATCCAGGTCATTGCTAAGGCACATTGATTGGGCAGAATTGGTGAGATCATATTACCCTTGTTTAGGCTTCCTAACTGTGCTTCCATTCAACACCCACTGCTATTTAGTTCTTGAAACCCCAAAGTGCTGCTGGAATTGCATAGTTTACAGAGTATATGAGAAACTGCCAATACTTTTTATTTCCAAACCCATAATTTTCAGTATGGCCCTTTGAAAACATGTTTCTCGTGGATTAAAGACTTAAAATTTATATATTGCCAAAATAAGCTATCCAGCAGAATTATAAATAACACAAATAGCTTTCTCTATAATTACTGTGGTCAATTATGCTAACACCAGCAAATAAGGAGTTTTTTTCCCTCCTGCAAACAAATATTTGGTTAGTGAGTTCTGCATTACTGATTTCTAGTGGTTGGCAAAGAAATTCGTACAGCTAAAGTCAGATGCCTCCTGAGTTTAGAACCCAAACACAATGCATTCAAGTTAGGGTTGCCAACCTCCAGGTGGGCTGTACAGACAAACCAAACAGCACGCAGGCTCTGCAAACAAGCTGTAAACAACAAATTCACTGAAAGGTTAGAGCACATAAGAAGAGTTTCAGAGCAAAATGCAACATGCAGCAAAACTAATACTATAGACAATGTATTCCAATATACAACATATAACATGTAAGGCACTGAAATCCCAGGTACAAAAACAGGTACTGTACCTGGGATTACAGTGTTGTAAATTGGAGTACATTGTCTATATAGTATTAGTTTTGCTGCGTGTTGCATTTTGTTCTGAAACTCTTCTTACGTGCTGTAACCTTTCAGTCAATTTGCTGTTTACAGCTTGATTGCAGAGCCTGCGTGCTGTTTGGTTTGTCTGTACAGCTTATCTGTTACAGCATAGGGTTTTTCTTGTTGTTGCTTATTGCTTATTGCAGGGGTCTCAAACTGCGGCTCCTGAGCCGCATGAGGCTCTTTGGCCCATTGAGTGTGGCTCTCCGAACTTGGTTCGGAGCCCCTGCTCTCGCGCCCGCTTGCACCTGCAGCCGGGCTGCGGAGCCGGCGCGCCTGAGGGAGAGAGCGAGAGAGCAAGTGCGAGAGAGCAGGCGAGCGGGCGCGCTGTCTCTCCCCCCCCCCCGCCGTGGAGAATGGCCGGGTCCCCCTTTCCCTTGCCCTCAATGGTTGGGAGGCTAAAGCCTCCCCTCCCCTCTAGCTGCGCGATTGCTGGGCGGGCGGCTCGGTGGTTCCTGCCCCCCGCCCGCCTATCAGCTGTTGGGTGGGGCGGGCTTCCTTTGGTAGACCTGGCCTCCGGCTGAGTCCCATTGGGAGGCCATGTCTACCCACTGGCTTTCTTGGCAGTAGACCTGGACTCCGAGGAGGGGAAAAAGTCCCCCTTCAGAGGCCAGGTCTACCAATTGGCTTCTATGGGCCTCCGGAGGCCAGGTCTACTGCCAAGAAAGCCAATGGGTAGACCTGGCCTCCCAACGGGACTCAGACAGAGGCCAGGTCTACCAATAGGCTTTTATGGAGGTAGACCAGGCCTCCAGACGAGGACTCCGGCCGGGGAGGGTGAAATAGCAGGGACTTACAATTTAATTTTTATCAATAAATAAGATCACTATTAAGTATGATATCAAGTTTTATTCAGTGTACCTATAGTTTAATTAAGACTTAAAACTTTAATTAAAGTTTATTAAGTTAATAAACATGTACCTACCTATATAGTTTAAGTTTAAGAAATTTGGCTCTCAAAAGAAATCTCAATCGTTGTACTGTTGATATTTGGCTCTTTTGACTAATGAGTTTGCCTACCCCTTATTGCAACCTCCAGGTGGGGCCTGGAGATCTCCTGGAATTACAACAGATCCCAAAACTACAAAGACCAGTTCCCCTGGAGGAAATTGCTATATTGGAGGGCGGATGCTGTGGCATTATACCCCTCCCCAAATCCTGCCCTCCACAGGCTCCACCTCCAAATCTCCAGGAATTTCCCAACCCAGAGTTGGCAACCCGAATTCAAGTTTGTCTGTGCTTTCAATGAGCAACTTCCATTTAGTTTTAGATTTTTATTTGGACTTTTATTTTGACTTTTTAGTAAAAGTAATTCAGAGGAAAGGCAAGATACCAGCTCAATAAAACTGTAACATAGCTCCTTTGAAACCTGAAGTAGACTGTTCTCTTAAATAAGATTTTTGCTTAGAGCCTCTGAAGGATTTGTTGTTTTTAAAAAGATACATGTTTTTGCTATAATGTTTAGAGGTATCATTCATATAATAAAGTGTTCATCATCCAAATAAGAACATTAAAGAGGCAACTCTAAGGCTACAAAGCACACAGGGCTGCCAACATAATGGCACTGCTGTTTTTGGCAGTAACCCTGTTTTTGTATTGTGTTGTTTTGTTCTTCAGCTTGAATATGAATTAAGGGATTCTTGAGATGGGGTGGTTGCGATGAAGGAGCTGTGGCCAAACCTGCCTGATTTCACCCAATCAAGAACTTTCCTTGTGAGAGAATAACCAGTACTAAAACCCTTTCTTTAGAACCATAATTCTTTCAGAATGAAAGTTTGTAGAGTTAATCAGAGATGAATTAGATGTGTTAGGAATTGGCTTATGGAAACTACAAAAGGGCTGAGTAAAAACCCAGGCTGCCTGATTTTCACAAATATTTTCTGCAGCAGCATGAAGCAACCACCCCTCAACAGAAATGTTCAAGCGATCATGATGAAAGAAAGAAAAACAGTTCATTCATACAAAGACCAGCCTATGATCCGGTTGACTGGGATCACCTTGTAACTAGTCCACACTATCAATTGTTTAAAATGATCATATAGCCAAATATAACATGATCATGCTGATGTGATGTACTAGTTAGAGTTCGGGTTGCCAGCTGCCAGGTACTAGCTGGATATCTCCTGCTATTACAACTGATCTCCAGCTGATAGAGATCAATTCACCTGGAGAAAATTGCTGCTTTGGCAGTTGGACTCTATGGCATTGAAGTCTTTCCCCTCCCCAAACCCCACCCTCCTCAGGCTCTGCCCCAAAAACATCTCGCTGGTGGCAAAGAGGGACCTGGCAAGCCTAGTTAGAGTGTTGAACTGCAATCCAGAAGACCCAGGCTCAACTTCACACTTGGCTATGAAAACAGAGTGACCTTGGGCCAGCCTCTCTGCCAGCTTAATCTACCTCACAAGATAATTGTTCATAAATCAAAGTAGGGGGGAACAATATAGACTACTCTCAGCTCCTTGGAGGAAGGGTGGGATAAATATGTATGTAATGATAACAGTAGAAGAAGAAGATGAAGAGTTAGTTTTTATACACCGACTTTCTCTGCCACTTAAGGAAGAATCAAACAGGCTTACAATCATATTCTCTTCCCCTCCCCACAACAGACACCCTGTGAGGTAACATAAGAACATAAGAAAAGCCCTGCTGGATCAGACCAAGGCCCATCAAGTCCAGCAGTCTGTTCACACAGTGGCCAACCAGGTGCCTCCAGGAAGCCCCCAAACAAGACGACTGCAGCAGCACCGTCCTGCTTGTGTTCCACAGCACCCAAGATAATTGGCATGCTCCTCAGATCCTGGAGGTAGGTGGGACTGAGAGAGCTCTAAGAAAGCTGTGACTAGCCCAAGGTCACCCAGGTGCTTTCATGTGTAGGAGTGAGGAAACCAACCCGGTTCACCAAATTAGTGTCCACCGCTCATGTGGAGGAGTGGGGAATCAAACCCGGTTCTCCAAATTAGAGTTCCAATTGCTCCAATCCACCGCTCTTAACCCCTATGCCACACTGGCTCTAGTAGATTGGTAGGGACCACTCTGTGTGTGTGTTAAGTGCCGTCAAGTCGCTTCCAACTCATGGCGACCCTATGAATGAAAGTCCTCCAAAATGTCCTATCTTTGACAGCCTTGCTCAGATCTTGCAAACTGAAGGCTGTGGCTTCCTTTATTGAGTCAATCCATCTCTTGTTGGGTCTTCCTCTTTTCCTGCTGCCCTCAACTTTTCCTAGCATGACTGTCTTTTCCAGTGACCACTCTACAATGCCTAATTATCCAGAAAAATGACACCAAAGCATGAGAAGAAAAATGGCATTAACAGCAACACATGGACTCCCAGAAAGTTGAAATGGTGTCTTTCAGGAATCATTTTGATCAAAGTTATGTTTTCAATCTGAACTCTGAAATGAATGAATATTTGGTGTAGCCCTGAGCTGCTATGAGACAACCCAGTGATAATTTAAAACATCATTATCTTAGAGTGGACAGGTTTTGAACAAATGAATGATGATCTATGAGGTACCCCCATTAATTTTAACATTACAGATATAATCATGCTGACATTGGTGTGCATTTTTGCTGAACTCCCCTCCCCCCCCATCCCCGTGGCAGCGTGCCATTGCACAACCAAGCAGCACAGCAATACAGTTTTTTCCCTTGCTGGAAGAGGAAGTAGGGGATTTGTTTTCAAGAAGTAAATTTCTTAAAAACACAAGAGAAAACCCAAAGGTCTCAGCTGTTTACCCCAGTGGGGAAAACTGCGGTGAGTTCTTATTAGGAACAGTTTTAACTCAAGCTAATTGGTATGCATGTCAATAAAGTAGTAACATACCAATTCTCATATAGTGGATTTTATTCACTCTTCTTAAAGACTGAAGCAAACCAGTGTTTCTTTGATAGTGATAATGCTTTATTTTCATTTCATCCACTGAAAGCTAGGGTGGGGGAACTAATGATAAAGATAAAAAAGAAGAAGATCTGCTTGGAACCTGTTTGGTCCTCGAAGTTTCTCTCCTACTGTGGTTTTGTAATTGTTTGCATTGTGCATTGGGCTGACGAAGCCAAAAGCGAAACATGTCAAATTGATCTGGATAACACATCCTGAAGATCTTCCCATCATCAATCCTGGACCCAAGCCTTTACTACTCTCTTGGAGGGCTTTTTGCCCATTTGAACTTACCAAAGGCCTTTGCCTTATGAATTGTGTATATATATTGCTTGGTGACTTCTTGTATTGAAATTCATACCAGGTTTTGATATTTTGGTCTATATACCATGTAGGTGTAATGTACATATATTTGTCATATCACTTCTTGTAATATAGCACTACTTGTTTGCAATTTGTCTTTGGGTACTGGTTTCTTCTTTAGTAAATCTCCAGGTGGTGGCTGGAGATCTCCTTCTATTATAACTGATCTCTAGGTGTTAGAGATTAGTTCACTTGGAGAAAATGGCTGCTTTGGAAGGTGGATAATACACCACTGAAGCCCCTCCCCTCACCAAACCCCACCTTCCTCAGGCTCCACCCCCAAAATTGACGGATATTTCCCAACCCAGAGCTGGCAACCCTACTTGCTAGCCAGAGGAACAGTTCAGTTCCCTGAATCATCTACAAGGTTTTGCTCAAGAGTGCCAGTTCTAAGCCTTACACGGAAAGCATTTTCCTTCTCCATCCAGCCCACTTGGGAAGCTGAAGGCAGATGAACTGAGAGAGGAACACCAGTGAAGAGGAAATTTTTCTTATTTGCAGGCTTGTCAAGTTCGTCCCCAGTTCCTGTTTTTGAGCCATCCAGGAAGTTAGTGAGGGAAGAAATGGCCAGGGTATTCAGGGGTAGAGAATTTTTGCCCTTGACTGAAAATCTCAGTCTTAAAATGGCTGGAGTGTGGTGTGGGTGCCACAGTGTCAGACTAGGATCTGGGGGAATCCTAGAGCTTAATGCCAATGTGATGATGTCGCTTCTAGGTTTCTTCTGGAAGTGATATCATGGCATTGGCACACTGCCTATTCTCTCCCCAATCCCCTCCCTTGGTGAACCATGGCTACCTGGCAGCCCTATAATTAGTGTCTATTGGGCACAGTAAATCCTTGTACTACAATATTAATAGAAACTTTTGACAGTTTTGTAATCCCAACTCAGACATTTGTGAAGGCCATTTTATATTTTCATTTATTTAATGAGGGCAATGTACCATATTTTTTGTTTGTTTTGCGAAAAACTGCCTATATAGGACATGAGCTGCACAGTTTAAAAATGCCAGTGACAGTGGCTAAAGGTGCCAAAAAAGCAACTCTAAACTGCTGGAGAAAATGTAATCAAGTTCCCAGTAAAAGCTGAGTTAGTGTTCAACATAGTTTTGCTTTTAAAAAATTACCACTGGTTTTGACATTTCTGCACAGTTACAAATTTGCACTATTTTGGGCCTTCCTCTCCTTTATTTTTATGCCTGTCTGACACTAGTTGTAGTGAACCTAAGTAGACTACAAACATGGGGGAAGGAGTATTATCAGGCACCTCACAGGCCACAATATATGGTTCAGCAAGTCATATGCAATCCTTGGAAGGTATATTAACAGCAGTGCAAGTGCTCCTCCTTTCTTACCAATAAGGGTAGGGATGCCAATGTCCAGGTGGGGCTTGGAAATCCCCCAGAATTACAGCTTATCTCCAGGCTACAGAGTTCAGTTCCCCTAGAGAAAATGGATGCTTTGGAGGGTGGACTCTACGGCATTGTACCCCACTGAGGTCCCTGACCTCCCCAGGCTCCACCCCCAAATCTTCAGGAGTTTCCCAACCTGGAGCTGCCAACCCTACCCATCATTCCCCCTCAGTGGCTAGGGGGGATCTGGCAACCCTAAATAAGGGCCACACTAAACCTGATGGTGTCCCAATGGCCACCACAAGGATGCCACTGCCAATTGAGAGATATTTCAAAATGCAAGGTACTTTTGTTTCCCACCCCCTGCATTTTTTCAAGGGGCAGCATTTAAATTTTTTTCTTTAAAAATTCATCATCCTTGTAGTAGCCATGAGGATGCCTCATATTTAGTTTGGCCCTAACACACATGGCCAACAGATTTATAAGCATATTCTGATTTGCACAATTATTCTGCCTAAAAACAAATAGCAGAGGAATCACAGGTATCTGTGACATTGTATAAGACATTTGATTGTGGTTTGTAGGAAAGAAACCAACTTCAGTTTGTCTAGATCCTCACATGTGGATAGGGTTGCCAGGTCCTCCCTCTCCACCAATGAGGTTATTTGGGGGGGCAGGGTTGGGTGGCCATGCATGTGACCATGCACAAAGTGCTAACGTCACTGCCAGGTTTACTCCCAGAAGCGCTGCATTGTGAGGGGATTCATTTCATTATAACTTATTGCGGTCCTTGACCAGTATTACAAAGTTAAAACATCATTAAAACAACAATAGTTCAATACAACAACAAAAATAGCTGCATGAACATTTGAGCTAGTCAAATGGGTTTAAAACTCTGTGTCAGCTTTAATATGTTTCCCCATGTCTTGCATATCCCTAGACAGAATTTGGCAACTTGTCTGGATACCCAGTGGTTTCTATCAGACAACAGATATTCTAGTTTGGCCGCATCAGATTAATCAAGAAGCCCAACTAACACTGGCTGGAGATATTTTGGTCTGGCCTCCTTGTAATGTGGACATCTCAGAAGCATGTGCTCTGTAGTTTCCAACTCCCCCAGCGAGCATAAACATAATCTTTCTAAGTAAGGGATGCTTTACCACTCAAACCCCCGGTGCTTCTGGGAGTAAACCTGGCAGTGACGAAAGCATGTTGCATGTGGCTGCGGACATGTGCGGCCGCCCCTTTGAGCAGCCTACTGGATTGGCAGACAATTGCCCATTGGTTCCAGCAACCAGGCCACCCTACATGTGGATCACATGACAAACGTTCTACTGAAAGCTGATCTTCCATTTCTCTCCATGGATAGCCCAGTTCACATGTTACAGTGAACGCATGCATGTCCTGTATGTATGAGCATACATCTATTTGTAAAAAATTACATTTATAATTACAAATTAAACAAAGGGCCAGTACTTGGAAAAATGGGGGGGGGTTATATCACATGTTTATATGTACATATGTTGAATGTAATATGAGAATTATTCAAAGCCGCTATAAAGAAAAATCAAGTGTATACTGCACACAGATGGTATGTGCGTTCACTGCAACTTGTGAACAGGGCTAGTGAAAGGAGGGGGGAAGGAGGGTCTGGAAGCATAACAAGGCAGGCTAGTGCGTGCCTTTGATTTGTTTATGATGCCTGAACGCAGACACTATTTCCAACTCAGAGAGTTATAAACCAGCCCACAGATCTCAGTAACTTCTATTATGATATTCATCAGAACAATACTTCCTTAATTTACAGGAACAGCGACTATGCCTGTGCCATGTATTGTTGGCTTCTGTTGATGTGAAGACAGACATAACATTTTTAGAGTGGCAGAGGCACTTCAAGTGCTTTCTAAAAATACATTTTCTGCTATAGGGTAAGCTCTGAACACTCCAGTTGTGCAGGTTTTATTTATTATGATTAATTTACATGGAAAATTTGCACCCTGCAGTTCAATGTACACAAACGTTCAATGTAGAAACAATAGGATTAAACATACGATTTAAAACAAACACACACACACACACACACACACACACACACACACACACAAATCAAACAACCAATCTTGTCCAGGAAAGGTAAAGCATAAACACCAGTTCATCTCCAGGCACATGCAAAGATTTAAATTTGCCTAAAAAGACATGTCTTAATTGCCCACCTAGATAAGGCAAACTCTGAATGGGAGCAATCTAGTTGTGGAAGGCCTAGCACTTCTATTTGTACCAGATCAATGGATTGCCACGAATCCTTCCACAAATAAAAGGGCTAGCACAGGAGGAAGTGCCTATCTAGAGTCCCCAAAACCTGTTCACAGGATCCAAGCCTGTGTCTATCTTCACCCTCTAGTCTAGCTAGTCTCATGGAAAGGCAGAGCCTTCAGTTACTTTATTATTTATTTATTTATTTGCCTCATTTATACCCTGGCTTTCTCCCCATAAGGGACCCAAAGTGACTTACATCATTCTCCTCTAGGGCTGTTGATTCGGTTCGGCCCGAACTGAAAAACAGCCGAATTTCCCCTGATTTGGTAGTTTTTAGTTCGGGACGAACCAAACTCAAAAATGGCGGGCAACCGGGGAGCCGAATTCAGCGAGTTCGGGAGTTCACGAATAAATCCGGCCAATTTGGGGTGGCAGTAAGCAGCATAATCCTCAGTAAGCAGCATTCTCCTTCCCCGGCCAATCGGTGGCCAAGCTGGGTCTTCTTCTGGCCAATCAGTCAGGATTGAGTACTGGAGGAATCAGCTGATGTGCGGCCCGGCCGGGGAGAGAGAGAGAGAGGGAAATCCTCGTGTGTGGGGGGGGGCTTGTGCACATTCGCTCCTTTCTGTGGCTGCAGGGGGCATATTTTTTGGGGTACAGACCCCAAACTTTCAGCAGAGATTCAGACAAGCCTTCTTAAGAGACCACCCAAGTTTTGTAAACATTGGGTCAGGGGGTCCCAAGATATGGGCTCCCCCCTTTTTTCTTTCCATGGCTGCAGGGGGTGCATTTTTGGGGGTACAGACCCCAAACTTTCAGTGGAGCTTCAGATGAGCCTTCTTAAGATACCCCCAAGTTTTGTAAACATTGGGTCAGGGGGTCTCGAGATATGGGCTCCACCCCTTTTCCCTCCCCCCTTTTCCATTTCTGTGGCTGCAGGGGGTGCTTTTTTGTGGATACAGCCCCCAAACTTTCAGCATAGATTCAGACAATCCTTCTTAAGATACCACCCAAGTTTTGTAAAGATGGGTTCAGTGGGGGCAGAAATATCGGCTCCTTCCTTTTCTCTTTCCGTGGCTGCAGGGGGCACATTTTTGGGGGTGCAGATCCCAAACTTTGAGCGGAGCTTCAGACAAACCTTCTTAAGAGACCACCCAAGTTTTGTAAACATTGGGTCAGGGGGTCCCGAGATATGGGCTTTCCCCTTTCCCCTTTTCCTATTGGGATGAATGGATCACCCTGTATGCATCTCCAGAGCAAAACGTCCCGTGCTTAAATGAAATCGTCTTGGATTACCCAGTCCTCCTCCCAGCCCCTCCTAATGGAACAGAAGACAGCCACAGTAAGACCCCTTTGGGGGCTTTAATCTATACTTTTTCTCCTGTGTGTGTGTGTGTGTGTGTGGGAAAGCAGAGTCTGTGTGTGTGGGGAGGGAGCAGTTTCTGTGGGTGGGTGGGAGAAGCCAAAGGGGGCTTTTGCCCGTTCTGCCTGGGGTGTGTGTGCCCCCTCGAGTCTCTCTCTCCCTGGTTTGAGGGGGGGCTTCAGTTGTGTATCCTCAGGTTTTCCCTCATTCATAAGATTGGTTAGGTCTATTTTGATCCTTGCTCAAAACTGATTTTCAAATGGTGACTTAAAGAATGCATTTGCCTGGTCCCGAGTCCAACGCAAAAGGGGAAATTCCACCCCCTCCTGCTCCTTATGCATAGCTAGCTGCCTCTGTCACTTTCAATGCTTTGCACAGTTGCAAAGGTGTTGCTTTACTTGTTTGTGTTGCTTTGCAGCTGGGTTGCTTTGCAAACTTCTCAGCTGTTTGTCGGGGCTGGGAGCTTTGTGCATGGGCGGCAAGCTCTGCTCAGAGATGCACATTAAGGGTGGAGGGACCCCTTTCGGGGCCCATATCTCAGCCCCCCCGACCCAATCTTTACAAAACTTGGGGGGTCTGGCAAGAAGGGTCCTTTGAAGCTCCGCTGAAAGTTTGGGACCTCTAACCCCAAAAATGCCCCCCCAGAGCCGCGGAAAGGTGAGGTTGTGTTTTTAATGGCTTTATTCGGACGAATTTTTTTCCCGAACTTTGAATTCCCGCCGAATTGCACGGACCCGAAGTGGGGGAGTTCAGACTTCGGCATATGCCGAATCTAAACGGGCCGAATTCAGCCGAATCCGAACTATACCGAATTTTTTTTAATTCATCAGCCCTATTCTCCTCCCATCCGTTGTCTCCTTACAACAACCCTGTGAGTTGGATTAGGCTGAGAATGTGTGACTGGCCCAAGGTTGCCAAGCAAGCTTCCATAGCACAGTGGGGATGTGAACCTGGGTCTTCCGGATCCTAACCTAACACTCTTCTCTACACCACACTTGCACAAGTTGTTAAGCGAGCTTGTCTGTGGAACTGTTTCTAGATCCTACAAGATGGATTTGTTGTGAGCTTAATTCTCTTTACACAAACGTTGGGCTTAACATCCTAACATCTTCACCTAGTTCCATTAATCTCACGGTGTCGTTTTAAATACACCTTTAGTTAAATTTGTGATTGTCATGGGTGTCAGTGGCTGGTTTATTGTAGTTCTTTGGACCCTAGTATATTTGCTGGGCTGCTGAAGACATTTTTTTTTTCACAGCCTCTTGCATAAACATCAAAAGACGTTTATAGCTGCTCAGTGAAATAGCTTCCAGCTGCACAGCACCTTCTCGTGCTCTATGAATATTTAAGATGTCACAGGAGAGTTCTGATGACCAGTCTGTTTGGTGTCAAACGGTGCATTCACAGTCACAGTGGGTTTTTATAGCACTTGGAATTGCAGTACTTCAAAAAGTCCTAAATGGCTTTAAGTGTGGAAAGTATGATTGCTGGGCAGGAAAAAGGCAAAACTTTTTCTGAAATCAGTACAGATAGCCTCACTCAGAGCTATTCTATCCATGATGTACAAGGAAAGGATAGGCTGAAGTGGCTGAATTTTGGACTGTTCCTCTTCAGACTACATGTTGACAATGCCATATTTTTGAAAACTTCATGTAGAAAGCTTTCTGTGCACAGAAAACTAGCTCATACAGATGAACCCTTTCTCTATAATATTCCATTTATTTCTACTTAGGCGGCTTTCCCCCTGTGAACTATGACAGAAGTCTCACAAGGATTGGTATTGGGACTGGTGCTATTTGTTCATAAATGATTTGGAAATGTGTAGTGGCCAAGTTTGCAGATGGCACTCAATTATTCAGGATGGTGAAAACCAAACACAATTGTGAAGTTCTCCAGAAGGATCTTTCTAAATTGAGTGGACAACAATGTGGCCAATGAAGTAAAATGTAGGACAGTGTAAGTGCATGCACATTGGAACAAATTTAAAATATCTGATTAAGAAATCTGAACAGACAAAGATTGAGAGGGGAAGATCTTGGGGTCATGGTGGATGGCTTGATGAAAATGCACTAGGCTTCAAACAGGAAAACATCTGGGAATGATTAGGGCAGGGTTTGGAAATAAAATGGCCAATATTTTAATGCCACTGTATAGATTAACGGTGTAGCTTCATTTGGAATACTATATGCAGTTGTCATAATTCCAAAAGTATATTGTAGATATGCAAAAAAATACAGAAGAGGGCAACCATGATGATTAAGATTTTAGAGCACCTTTCCTATGTTGAAAGGCTAAAGAAGTTGGGACTTTTGAGTTTAGAAAAAAAAGGCTATGGGAGAAATGACAGTGTGTGTGTGTGCGTGCGTGCGTGTGTGTGTGTGTGTGTGTGTGTGTAAAGTGCCATCAAGTCACAACTGACTTATGGAGACCCCAGCAAGGGGCTTTCCTAGTAAGTGAGAAGCAGAGGTGGTTTGCCTTTGCCTTCCTCTGTAGAGCCTTCTTTGGTGGTCTCCCTTCCAAGAACCAGCCCTGTGGAGCTTCCAAGATCTGATGAGATCAGGCTATACCATGCTGCCTTCCCTCCCAAAATGACAGAGGGTTATAAAATTATACGAGTTGGAGAAGGTGGATAGAGCTTTTTCTCCCTCTTCTGTAATAACTTGGGTGGGGGTGTAATGCCTGAAATCATTATATGTTATTGAAAATGTATTCTTTCACTGAAGAAATGTATTCATTCACTAAAAATGTATTGAAAACGTATTCTCTGATTTGAAATATATTCTTTGTAATCAATAAAGTATAATCTGCATTTATGAATATGCCATACTCAGTGTATAAGAGTTGGCATCTATGATTAAAGTCACACCAAGCACATATATATGTTAAAGGCCTTGAGTATAAGAGGCCCAGCTTTGCTCGTTAGAAGCTAATTAGAGAATCCATAGAAGGCCTGAGTATGTTTTCATAAGCTGGCTCCCCACTCATAAAGGCCAGCTAGGAAAACTCCCTTAGTTAGCCTTGGCAGCTGCCAGGGTCCAAGATAAGAAGAACTGCAGTAATTTAGGATCAAATAGAGAAGCACCTGACCATGAGGGTCTTCACTGCTCATTAGTGAGAATGAAATCACTACTTCTATGTAATGCCTCCGAATCTCTAATAGGGTATTCAAATCCTTAAATATCTATTATTGGTTCTATGTATTGACGCTGTAGGAGGCGTGGACTCTGGGTTCCCAACCCGTTGTTCCTCTAACGCCTGAAGAGGGAGAGCCAGTGGAGCTTCCTCGGCCTCAGACCATTCGGAGGGGGAGTCTGTCGACCTCTCCCTCCTACGAAGCCAGGATCTCACCACTGCCAGACGCCAGAGCCTCCTGACCACCCTCTTCCTCGGCCTCGGCTCCAGTGCCTTATATATAGGCCTGGCCCTGCACGCCCCCTGCAGGCCCCGCCCTTCCCGAAGCCCTATTGGCTGACAGCTTCTCCCCAGAAGCTGTCCATCTCGGGCCGTCCTCCCACCCCAGATCCCTTCCACCCGCTTGCCAGCTGGGCGGTGGTAACGCTGCCTCGCCCCCGCCCTGCCCACGCTCTTCCCCCTGCTATCGGAGTGGCTGGGGTGGTGGTGCTGGGGCCCGGCTGGACCAGCGTGGCTGCTGGCCTCCCAGCCGCCTGGTTGCGCGCCTGCCGCGGGCTTCCCGGGGCGTTCTCCCCGCCATGGATCGGGCGGGTCGTGAGAGGCGTAGAGGTTGGCTCCTTCCTCGTGGCAGCGGCCACCGACCGGGGCTCCTTCGCGGAGGACTGCGCCTGCGGGGGAAAGAAACTTGCCGGCTAAGGGGGCGGCTACCGACCTGCTCCCAGGTTTGTCCGGGGTTTCTTCCTCTGCCCGTGTTCTGCCGGGGTGGGGGTGGTCGGTCAAGTCCCGACGGGTCCGTCACAGGACAGACGCCATGTATTACATCTTTGTACCTCCCAGTACCAAAGATTATATCCGTGCTTGCACTCCTTTGATGTTTGTGTGAATTGTCCTGCGCATTTGGGGCAATTTTCACCCGGTGTGTATATTGGGCCTAATAAACAAACTGCTTTGAACTATCAACCTCCTACTGTGTTATTGTCATTGGGAATTGATACAATAATACAGGCATATCAGGGGCACCCTATTAAACTGATTGGCAATAGATTCAAGATAGACAAAAGGAAGTTATTATTTACTCAGTGAGTAATTAAATTATGGAATTCCCTGCCAGAGGACATAGTGACAGCCGTGAGCATAGATTATTTTAAAAAGGTATTCAACGGATTCATGGAGGTTAGGTCCATCAATGACTACTAGACATGTTGACTAAAGGGGATTTCCATATTCAAAGGCAGTTAACCTCTGAGGTGATATCAGCCTTGGCCTCTGTGCTCTGTTGGTTGGTCCTCCAGGACAACTAGCCTCTCCTGTGTGAAATAAAATTCTGAACTAAACAGACCACTGGTCGGATCCAGCAGGGCTCTTCTTATGTTGTTATGACAGCCCCAACCTAGAACAGATAGAATCCAGAATTCCAGTCTATGTAATACATAGATCATCTCCCTGGCCCTTCACATTGCCTTTGTTTATGAACTTGGGTATGGGTGCCCATGTCACTGGTGTATTTTAAACACACTGTTCCTCACTGGTATTTTGTACTGTAGAGATATTTGTCAGAAAAGATGTAAATTACCATACTGATTTTCTGCTACTTTGAAATCAAAGGTAAGAGCTGCTCTGATCATAATATAAAGCTGATCTAAAATATCCCCTTTTGTATTTTGCATTAGCATGTGAAAGTTTTGTGAACCATGATGAAAATTTCCCCAGAGCTTTCACTGCAGAATCTCCAAAGTGTTTCAAGTGTTCAAGTCCTTGGGAACAGCTGAGCTCTGTAAATCAATGAAGGTTTCATTATTGTGTACGTTGCTAACGTTGCAAGAGATCTTTGCATTGTTTTGCTCACTGGCCATGCTTTTAAACAGGAGGAGGGGCTAGCATTTTCATTGGTGCTTTAATGAAGCTTTTCTTGTTTAAGTTAGGCATTTTGTTGTCGCAGTTTTGTCCTTTCATTTCTTTCTTTTTCCTTCCTCCTTGTAGGCTTGTATCTGAAGCAGAGTCTTGCTGACGGGGATTTTTACAGGCAGGAAGTTTTGCAATGTTATTTACAACTAGACTAGAGCTTGCAATTGAGTGGTGAAAGATAACTGCGGTAATAAACTGGTTTAGTGCTGAATGTCCAAGCAAGTCTGGAATTTCCGCTACGCAGCTAAATGCACATATATATTATCAGAGGCATTTGCTGGCATCCAGTTTTGGGTTTTGTTTCAGATGAGCAAAATGAGCAAAAGTGGAAGTGAAACAAAATGACAGCTGCCAGGGATTTAATTCCATTTCCACATTTCAAATCTCCAGGTTACAAAGGAAAATAAATATATCTTTTTCAAATAAACCTTCCCAGTATTTCTCAGCTGAAATGTTAATACACCCACATTGAGAAGCAGGAAATATGTTTTTTTTATTACCATGTGTACAGAAAGGAACAAAATGAAGCCCTCCCCCTTTCCTGTCTCCATTTACATTGTGCTACTCTGGTCTTTGATTGAAGCCCTTCATAAATTAAGGAACTGGGACTAGAGTGATTTGGAAGGAGATGAAACTCGAGAGTCAGCTTTGGGTGAGTCAGTCTGCAGCCAGGCTCTATGGGATAGATGCTGTCTCTCATTAAGTGAGTGAGGAATGCTGACCACAAATCTCGCTTGCCTTCGTCTGGTTTGGCAACTCTCTCCAGCTGTCACTGTTGTGTATGGATTATTAATAACCAGCAAAACTTCACTAAATCACTCAGGCAGCTTTACAAGATACAAAACAGGAAATGTGACATCCATACAGAGGCTGTCACTTAGGTTAGGAGCTACTGTCCTGCTAAACTGTATAACAGCATATCTTGTTACAATATATTTTAGTCGCTATTGTGGTGGCCTACACTCAACACCGTTGTGCTGGTGAACAAAGGACTCCCTTGCTCTTGACTACAATGTAAGGCCAGAACACACTCACTTTTTAAAAATTTATTTGCTTGCTGTGTTTCTAGAGCCAAATTCAATAACCAATTGCCTTGGCGGTTTACATAAAATCACACTGTTAAAGTTAGGAACCATTAAATCAGTGCTCCTAAAACCACGCTTGGTTAACACAGCAGCAGGAATCAGACTCACGAAGGCAAAGCACAAAAATCAAAGAACAAAACAATATACACCAACATCGCTCAACGAAGGTCAAGGTTTCAACTTCTTTCCAAAAACATGCCTAAACACATGCATCTTCATTTTCCACTGAGAAAAAAGAAGGCCAGGCAATGCATCCTCTGAAGTTCCAAGAGCAGAACATGCCTTCATTCTGGAATTACTGCATTGAAAGCCTTATTCCTAGCACCAGCAAACTCTGAAAGAGAGCTTCCATAGCAGACAGTAATGCTGTCATCTCTTGGCCATCCAGCAAGACTCCTTTCTGGAGGAATGAGGAAATGTGTGTCAGCATAAACACTGTTCAATAGGTACCCCTAACAGCCTTTGATGTTTTCTGCAATGGTGAGGCTAGCCAAGTATGAAAATGGCATTCTACTAGTAAGCCGGGTATGAAGGCCAGACTACCTGAAACAGTAGCAATAGTATAGGTAAGATCTTTGTCTGCAGACAAACAGTTTTAAAGGTACTGTCATCTCTGTCAAAAATGAAAAGTCTGTACATGTCATATGTGTCAGAAGCCAAGTTGTTAGTGAAGTGTAAAGCTGTTGCCACAGCTGGAAATTCATTAAGGCTTAGCCCCTATGCAAAAAAAAAGAGAATGCAAAGTTTTAAGTTTCATGTAAGTCTTCCTTGGGTAAAATGAAGACACATACACTCAAACATTTTATACTGTGCTGCCACAGAGAACAAGGGTAGTTAGGGTGAAACTCACTTTAACTACTTCAGAAGAAAAGCATTCTAAAGAGAAATTGGACCCTCAACATAATTTTTAAAATGAGTGAGCTAAGAGTGAGCTGTTTATAGACTGGGCTGGTGGTGACCCAAGAATCTGCTCATTCAGGGAATGGATAAAAGGTTTTGATGAGAAGGAAATGGGGAATGGCCAAAGCATCCTTTTATATCCATCCAGGTTGGTAAACGTAAGGCAGGGTCTTTTATATTGTCATATGGAAGCAATTACAAAGTGTGGTAGATAACTAGAGTTGAATACGACCTGTTGGTCCAGGCCACTCCGCCCTTCCCATTTCAATCTGGCTGAAAAACATGGGTTCAGAGCAATGTCACAATGATTATTAGTACATTTTAGGAAAAATAGCCTATACTGTGAGATACTTGTACATACAAATGTGGAGGTGTGCATAGTCAAGCATGCACACAGTACATGTGTGCACACAAATGGTAAGGGAATTAGTGGGGGTCTCCTGGTTTTAGTGGGGAATTTAGCTACGAAGACACTTCGAGCAGTGCGAGAGGTTTTCCAAATCTGTTCCCAATGTATACGAGGGATGAGCAAGTCAGTGGAAAACGCTTTCAATTGGCGAAAACGCATGGTCGCTTTAGCCTCCTTTATTCCCTGTTTCAGCTAGGATTCAGCCAGGATCGAACTCACATTTGGCGAAAACGTATGCATTCGATCCTGGCTGAATCCTGGCTGAAACAGGGAATAAAGGAGGCTAAAGCGACCATGCGTTTTCGCCCAATAAAGAAACGTTTGTATCAAAAGAAAGTAGTTTTATTGAAGGGGTTTGAAAGAGGTACAAGGGCACACAAAACACAATATGAGAGTACACACACACACACACACACACACACACACACAAGATTAATAGGTCAAAGGGAGATTGTATAGCTACCTGTCAGAGGAGAAGGATGAAGTCCAGGGGAACAACTGCTTGGAGAGATCAATAACCAGTGTCTCTCACTAGGAAGGAGCCACACAGCAAAGTATGGGGCACAACATTTTTGGATCCAAAAATGAAGTACAAGGAACCATAGCAAATGGTGGCTATATTTATACCAAATTTATGCCCTGGAGTAGGGTGACTACACCGGCAAGGGTGGTTGCTGAGAGTGGACACTGGACAAAGGCTGATTGCTTCCTGATTAAATTAATCCTTTGAGTAAGAAAAGAGAGGAGACAAGGGAAGGCGTGAGACAGCACCCTAGTGGTTATGATTAAGTATCGTTAATGGATTTTTAGATGGGGAAAGATATTCTAGGACCTGTTCCCAGGAAGGACAGAGGGTGTTGACTTCAAGCCCTGAGGAGGGAGGTTCCGGGAGTCTGAAGGGAGTTTGATTGTCTCCAAACTCCAGTGTGATTAGCATACCTATTGCAAGGAGAGTGTGAAAACAAATGCAAAGCAGGTAGTATCTTTCCTATTGTGAGAGGTTTGCAACTGGCATTGACCTGGGGGAGTCACGAAGGAGGTCTGATCTTGCCCTCTCAGCCTGTTTAGAGCTACCCCAATATGGGTGCCAAGTGACTTCCATTTTGTCCGTGGCAGTACAGCAGTGTGTGTTCTCTTGTGCTTCACTCTGTTCCTGCACCCCTCTCCAATGGGTGCCAGGTTAGGCCTAGGGTAGATAGGTGGCCCAATACACATGGCAATAGGACAGACTGCAAACACAGAGATGCTCAGATGCCAATAGTGCCAGTTCATATGGCCCTTCAGTACAGGGAAAACATGTTGCCCCCACCGCCAAGATTTTTATGTGCTTTAACTTGCTTTGCAAGAGATCCAACATGGCTGCAGTGACTCACCCCTGGACCACTGAAGTATTCACAAGACTGAGTCCAGACTAGGATTGCCAGGTTGCTCTTCTCCACCAGCAGGAGGTTTTTGGGGTGGAGTCTGAGGAGGGTGGGGTTTGGGGAGGGGAGGGACTTCAATGCCATAGAGTCCAATTGCCAAAGCAGCCATTTTCTCCAGCTCTATCAGCTGGAGATCAGTTGTAATAGCAGGAGATCTTCAGCCAGTACCTGGAGGTTGGCAGCCTTAGTCCAGACATTTGTATCTGATGAAACCAGGTTCTTTTAATCATTAAAAATAGATAGTTGAATCATCTCTTAGATTCAGGCAAAGCTAGTTAGAAGATTCAAAAGGGTATTTCTTTGGCCTGAAGAGTTAGACTTCTTAGAGCAGGGACGAGTGCTGAGCATGCACAGCATGGATGATTATAGAAGCTGTTCTTTGCAGAGCTAATGTTATGGCAATTAAAGTAAAATGAACAAATGGAGATCTGAATATCAGGTACTGGCAGTCATTTGAATTCCAGTCAGAGTGAAACAATGGCAGAGGGGAGCGTTATCTGCAAATCATAAGAAGCTTAATTCAAAGGTTTTTTTAGTGCCACCATTATGTAACCCAGTGAAGCCCCATCAAATTAATTCTGATTTGTAAGGTAGAGAGGAGAGACAAAACATGCAGAGGCTTTTAACACTGACGGACATAATCTAAAGCAGTGTGGGGCGCATGATGAGGAAAGGGGGCCTGACAGCACATCTAGCCAAAGGCTCATTTGTTGTTTCTGTAACTAAAGAGAGAAGTTGCTTTTTAACCTGAATGCACTGCGCATATTTGGCAGTGAGGCTGTAGTGGGAGAAATGACAGGCAAAATTCAGCTGCTAATGGAGTTTCCCCCTCATAGACTATCACTTTCAGATTTGTCCTGCCTGTTACTGTCAGTGAGCACATGGGGGCTTCCAATAAATAGGATAACTGGAAATACCCAGTTCATAACTCCAGTGTCATTATTTCCTAGCAAAATTTCCTATTTTCTGTGAATAGAAACAATGTTCATCTTAGTAGTAGTAGTAAGAATAAGTAGTAAGAATGTGCACATGGACTCTCCAGATGAGACTATACCACATTATTCTTACTACTACTACTAAGGATATTGAAAATAGGCGACCAGCCACTATTGGATACTCTACTTTTATGTGTGTGTTCTAATTTTGTATGTTTTAGTGTGTTAAGTTTCATAGATATAGTTGTATCTCACTTATAGGATTCACGGGTGTGTTAGAATTGACTGTGTTTGGTTGTTAATAAAATGCTGTATTACTTCATGAGTAGCCACTCTATGTGAGTTCAGTACTGATTGCTTAGGACATAGATAGGTATTTTTTTCTCTTATTGTTCAATGTCACATGTCAACATGACAATGAATACCTTGTTTCCACCTCCAGATTCTCACTCTGGGGTTCCATCAAGGGCTGGTAATCCTACTGGGATGAGCTCTCAAACTCCTTGGTTTTTTTCTCTTCCATTCAATATTTTTTGAGTTTTACCTCCAAAATTAAAGAAGGAAGCATGTGCCAAGAAGTTGCTGTTCTAGTGAGAACCTACTTCCTTCTAGCACCATAACTGCCTATCCTAATAGGAAATGGTGCTGAATGTGCTGGAGTTGAAGCAATTCTATCAGAAGCAAAACCAGATCAACTGTGAGATTAAGGGCAAACTTCAAAGGCCACTATATGAACTGCTTAGTATGGCAACTAAGTCTGAGAAATGCTAGCTAGCCCCCTGATGACTGCAGGTATAAGGGCAAAAATAGGCAGCGTGAGGAACATGCCTGGGGAGAAAAAGGCCTTAGCTGGTGTTCCAGAGTTAAGTCCTGCTCCCAGTTCTTGTGAAACATTGTGCCTAATGATGTAAGTATGTTAGGGGGTGGCCTTCAAAGAATTTGGTGTGAAAATAAGGGTGCATATTAGGGTTGCCAGGTCCCCCCTCTCCTCCAGCGGGAGGTTTTTTGAGTGGAGCTGAAGCAGGGATCATGTGCGCACAGCTGCCCCAATGTGATCGTGTCACTTCTAGTTTACACCCAGAAGTGCCGCATCGCAACAGGCCTTTCACCACTCAAACTGGGAGTTTGAGTAGTAAAAGGCCCATTGCAATGTGGTGTTCCTGGGTGTAAACCGGAAGTGACATGAAAGCATCGGTGTGGCCGTGCACGCAAGCGATCCCTGCTTCCGAGCCAGGCAATGGATTGGCAGGCAATTGCCCACCAATCTAAGTGACCTGGCAACCCTAGTGCATATACTAGAGAGTGACCCTGTTTCCAGTTCTGAAATGTTGAGAAGTATGCCAGCTCACTTCCTACTTTCTAACATTTGTCTTGCCCTAGGCTGTGAAAGGCTCTAAAGGTGATAACTGTCCCAGAAGCACTTGCCATAGGTCAATAAGATACACTGCTTTATAAATGTTTGGGCAGGCTTTCTCAATAAAATCCATGTGCCCACTATATTAACTGAAAAGAGTTTGCTTTCTGGTGCTTTTTGACTCTTCTCATCTTTTGCATATGGTTCAGCATTTAATCTTGTTATGAAAAAGCAATTTTAAAAGGAAAAAAACCCCTGTTATGTACAGGTGAAATACTGATGATAATTCCTCCAGAGTATGAAATCAGATTTTAAGAAAAGATTTATAAAAATTTGGTCACTAGGCATCATTTCTGAAATAGTCAATGGATACCTTTCATCACTAGAAATCGAAGATAATTTCAAATAAATTTAATCACAATTGTCTTCACCCAGCAGGAACAATGAAGACCCAGCAACAGGCTTCTGTGCATGTAGTATTGGAAAGGTGCTATATGCACCTCTATCTGTGCACTCAGATCTATGAGCCCAAAGAGGCTCTAGGGCTGTTTTCCTCAAATAGCTGCTTCCCCTCCCAGCTCTGCCTGATATTGCTTTTGAAAGTTGGGAGCAATTCAAATGATTTGCTGCATGGCTTGCTGCAAAATTGATGCATGGAAACCAACTGCTCAAAGCAAAAAAAATCAAAAATTCCACAAGGTCAAGCAATAGAGCAATGCCTGAATAGAAACAATGTTTATCTCCAACATCTTTTGTCTCTACAGATATTTAAAGAACTTGTTAAGTATTGCCTGTACCCACACTTGTAACAGGAAGTTTCACCTGGTTTTATTGGAATCCAAAAGGTTAGATTACAAACAAAGCTAAAAAACAACAATTGCTTACAAAAACCAGGCCTAGGGCACACAAGCTGCAGCCACAAAAGCTAGTACTCCAAGGTAGGCCTGCCACCACGGTGGGCAACCTTCAGTTGCCCTGGCCCCTGCCCTTGTGCTATGGATAGGGATGCCAGGTCCCTCTTTGCCATCAGCAGGAGGTTTTTGGGGCAGAGCATGAGGAGGGCGGGGTTTGGGGAAGGGAGGGACTTCAATAGCAGGAGATCTTCTGCTATTACCTGGAGGTTCAATCTTAAAACAACACCTTACTATGCACAGTACATTCCCAAAGCAACTCGCATAGTATAGCCACTCTATTTCATATAAACATACAACAACTTCAATAATTCTACATCAACAGTCTAAAAATTCCTGGGTTCGCCTGGAAACGGGCATGCTAAAAATGGAGGCAAGAATTACCCTAGCCTCAATTTCCCTTTGGTTAAAGGCTCATAAGGCATCAGAGGGATTTTTACCACTGCTTAGTCTGGACAATTATAGATCCAGATGGTGGACACAGTCTGTAAAAAGAATGAAGAGTCTTGGTTTTGCACCTCAATCCCTCTTAGAGCTAAAAAAAAAAGAGCGAGCAAAGCTTCTAGTTAGACAAAAGATCTTCAATACAGAAAGACAAATAGAGCTCATGAGTTCCCCAGCTTACTTGGCTCCTACTAGAATACGCTATCGTTTAGCGCAAGCTAAATATCTGTCTGTTATAGAGCTAAATAAGCAAAGGAGAGCCCTAACCCTGGCTAGAGGGTCGGCCTTGCCTTCAGGAATCCTGGAGGGAAAGTATAGGAATTTATCAAGATCTGAGTGGGCATGCCCTTGCGGGTCAGGTGAAATGGAAAGTACAAGTCATGCTCTATTTAGGTGTATCTATTATGAGGGAATTTGTCAGAAGCTAATTCTTTTTCTTATTAACACAATGGAATCCAGTTTGGAGGAAGAGAAAATTAAATTCCTCTTATGGGAGGGAGACTCTCAGCGTTATTTGCAGATAGCCAAGTATAGCTCTGCAGCAATTAATATCCGCTCAGAAAAGGGTATTAGTGTTAATAAGGTGAATTTTAATTGATATAATTTTATCTGTATTTTATTCAAAGAGATTATTTATCATGTAATCGGTTTTATTGACAAGGTTTGTATCTTTTCTGGCTAATGCCGTAATAATAAATACCTACCTACCAGTCAAAAATTGGAATGCAAAACAAAAACACCCATGTTTCTCCACAACCAGTGTATACATCTATCAACCCCACTATCTATACCTACACCAAAACATAATCCTTTCACAATGCAATATTTTAGTTGTAGCGTAACAAGCTTATACAATCATGAAACATATATCCACAGATGGCTTAGCGCCTATGCAGAGTACCACTTGTGGTCTCAACAAAGTCACAGTTCAGTCTTATGTGGAGAGTCTTGTTGGCTACTTATGGACTCTTACAAAGCATTTCACTTGTCCCACATGTACACCATGGAAAAGTCTGAAGACTTTCTCCATTTTTCCAAAGGAAAAAGTGGAAAATTTTGGGGAAGAACTGAAAAAATATATCCTCTTATACTGTAGACATATACCACATTTTCAAGAACTTTTTTTGTTTAAGGGTAAATGTTTTTGGCAACAATCAATATGTTATAATGTGTTTAATGGTAATACATTATTTAAAAATTCAGTGTTTTCAATGTTATAAAGATTATCTTAAAATCAAAACTTGCTAGCAGTCCTGGCTATGGTGACCGTGAGAGAGTGTAATACACTTACTTTTGTTTACCATGGAATTTATTTTTTACGATCAACTTTTGTTTTCATACCTCTCAGATAGCAATAAATAAAGAAATAGGTGCTATGATGGCATAGGGTGCAGCCATTTGCATTTCTTTCTCAATATTGGGCGTACTTGCAATTTTTCTTATAGAAAATTATATTTTTAAATCCCATGAATTTGTCAAACAGTACAGTTTAATAAACTGATTTCTAAATGATGTATCTTATGTTGCTAAATTGATAAAATAAGTTTTGGCTTGATAGGGAAGTATATATTTCCTTTCCCTCCAAACATTTTCTCTCCCACCCCCCAACCCCCGTGATTCTTTTTTCTGAGGCTTCTAAAACTTACAGAAATTTTACATCTCCACTTGGATAATCTGAAATTTCCACTTAGAGATGAACCAGCCATGCAGTGGAGTTCTGTGTTTGGGTATCTCTGTAATTTTTTAAACTAAATGTTCAGACCTGCAAGTGCCTGATTTGGTTCAGGACCACGACACACAGGGGATGTTTAAGCCCAATGTACAATAAGCATATTCAACTGAGCAAATATTTTCTCCCCAGGGTCATTTCAGTTTGAGAAAATGTCATGAGGAAGTCTTAAGTAGGGCTGTCGATTCGGTTCGTCCCGAACCAAAAAACCACCGAATTTCCCTCGATTCGGCGGTTTCCGGTTCGGGAAGAACCGAATTCAAAATAGGTGGGAAACGGGGGAGCCGAATTCCCCGACTTCAGGGTGTTCGGGAAATAAATTCAGCAAATTCAGGGTTCGGCTCCCCCCCACGCGCCTTCAGGGGGCTTCCATGAAGCCGGGCGGGGGGCCCTTTAAACAGATATGAGCCTCCCGGCTGGGAGGCACAGATCTGTTTAAAGAGCCCCCCGCCCGGCTTCAAGGGGCGTCCCTGAAGCCGGGCGGGGGGCTCTTTAAACAGATCTGTGCCTCCCAGCCGGAAGGTGCAGATCTGTTCCCCCCCGGCTTCAAGTGGCTTCTCTGAAGCCGGGCGGGGGGCCTTTAAACAGATCTGCGCCTCCTGGCCGGGAGGCTCAGATCTGTTTAAAGCCCCCTCCCCGCCTGGCTTCAGGGAAGCCCCTTGAAGCCGGGCGGGGGGCTCTTTAAACAGATCTGCGCGTCCCAGCCGGGAGACTCAGATCTGTTTAAAGAGCCCCCCCGGCCGGCTTCAGGAAAGCCCCCTGAAGGTGCATGCAGGGGGGAAACAGATCTGTGCCTAACAGCTGTTAGGCGCAGATCTGTTTAAAGCCCCCCCCCCGCGCGCCTTCATGGAACCCCCGTGAAGGCCCGCGGGGCCCCCGAATTTTCCCCTGAACTCCGGATCTTGCCCGAATTTCAGGGATCCAAAGCGAGGGAGTTCGGACTTCAGC
Organism: Euleptes europaea; assembly: GCF_029931775.1. Classification (NCBI taxonomy): domain Eukaryota; kingdom Metazoa; phylum Chordata; class Lepidosauria; order Squamata; family Sphaerodactylidae; genus Euleptes; species Euleptes europaea. The sequence goes on along the minus strand of NC_079321.1, from coordinate 67,472,072 downwards.
AAGGCCCGAATTTAAAAGGGCCAAATTTTGCCGAAGCCAAACTTTACCAAAAAAAATTTTCAACAGTCCTAGTCTTAAGCTCTCCTCCTTGCATGCCTTGGTCCTGATCTAAATTGTATTCCTGACTGCCTAATCCGCAAGGTTTAAAAAATTGACTAGAAGCTCCAAACACAGGATTCACAGTGCATGTTTAGCTTGGTCCTCAGCTATGAAACTTGCTGAATGATCACCCATAAGTGATGCCACCGCACCCCCCTGTCTGCTCTAGAAATTCCAGCCATAGAGATCGGTAAAGTCCATAGAGATGGGAAAATGCCCAGAGTGTTGTGGACATGGTGACCAGAAGTGATGTCATTGGATTGCAACATCTCTCCCCCCTCCCCCCTGCAAAAGCACTTAAGAGCAGAGGAAAGTCAGTAGGTGCCTGGTAAGTCTATGGAGGAAGGAAGAACCATGTAAACTACCTTCTCCTTGCAGGAATGATGAGATAAAAATTTGATAAGTAATACCAAAATCATTCCCATCTCCAAATTTTATCATGAGAGTGACATGCATGGAATTCTCCTATGAATGAAAATAATCACATGGCTTGGATAACTGTTGTAGCATAAGAAATCAAATGGGAGTTTAGAGCAGAATATGTCCCCATTTATGTGAGTAGTATATTGTCTACCCTGAAATGTGCAGACACACTAAATTGGTTTTGAAAAATAACTACAGTCATACTCAAGTGCAGTTGGGAAAAGTGCCTTATTTTTATTTTCAGTACTCACTACAATCTCCAGGCATATTCAAAATGTCATTTGCTGTAAATAAAAGGCAGCTTTGAATGTGTGCCTTTGCTTCAATGAAAACACAGTCAAACAACAATTGAGTTTGAAAGCATGATGTACTTTACAGTGGCAGCTATGCTGAGTGCAGTTTCACAAGTGAGAGTATTTCAGTGCTAGAAGCGTGGAACCAATACAGTCTACAAATTCTATAGTCAGGTCAGAACACTGAAAGGGAAAAGAGAAATGGGAGGCTTTTGTTTGCTCCTTTCCTGCAATGAGACCTGCTGTTTAAGAGGGAAGGGTGGAGTGTTTAAGAACTGAAAATGTGTAGTGATTACACAGCAGTTATTACATCATTATGATTATATTAGGATCTGAATCAGGATATGCAATTGAAGCTGATATGCTGGAGCTTGACTTGTGAGCAGCTATAAATCATTAAAACAGCTGGATTATATTAATCTACTAACACTTGGACATGCTTAAGCCACCATTATTTTTGCTTAAAGACAGGGCATTTCAGTCAGTAAAGCAGCTAATAGGGGAACAGCCAATTTATATGTTGGCTGTGGAGCATAGTTGCTGCTTTTCTAAGACTGGCTGTCAAGGCATAGAGGCAGAGAGCCCCAGGCCATCTTCACAATCACACACCTGCGTGTGAAAGACACGTGTGATTGTGACCAACCCATGCCACTATTTGGTTTACACACACTTCCCCAGTGGTGTAATTTCATGCAGCTGTGTGTGTGGATGGAGGAGACCACAATTTCATAATTGCCTAGCAGGTCCATACCAGATGTGACCTTAGAGCTCCATGAATATGATAAGGGCTGAGTGTGTATGCATGTGTGTGTGGGGGGGGGGGAGCGGGGGGTAAGATTTCCCTCCTGATCTGAAATGGAGCCGCTATTTTTGTAATTGAGGCAAATATTCAGGTACCTGTATCAACACTGGTATGCAACCATGCCAGTATCAAACTTCCCTGGGGTATCCACTACTACTGCAGTATAGGTTTCGTCCATGTAAAAGAAGCATCTGCACAAATGAGAAGACTACTTCAGCCTGAACTCATGTAATATGTTCAGACAAAACCTGTGATGTTATACATGCTCACCTCACATCAACATACCACCATCAGTTGTTGTGAAAGCAGTATGTGGTCTGTCGTCTCCAAGGAAGGCTGACGCCTTCCAGCTCTGAAACCTTGACTAGCTGCAGTCAAGAAGGAGCTGTGAAGTGATGCCAGGCCAGCCCCACAGTAATTACTAAACCTGAATCATCCTGATTGGTGCTTTTCTTTCTTCGTTGTTTTGGGAATTGTCTGCAGAGGATGTTGAGATTGGTGGAGGAGTTGCACCATTGCTATATAGTGTATGTATCATAGTTCCTACATTTTATGTGTTGCGGCTGTCTGAACAGAAGGAGTTCTTCCAATGGGCTCTTCCCTACTTCTCCTTTCCTTCAGTGCTCCTACATGTTCTAGAATCATAGAATCATAGAGTTGGAAGCGACCATCAGGGTCATCTAGTCCAACCCCCTGCACAATGCTGGAAATTCACAACTTCCTCCCCCCACCCCCACCCCACCCCCCAGTAACCCCTACTCCATGCCCAGAAGATGGCCAAGATGGCCTCATGATCTGCCTAAGGTCATAGAATCAGCATTGCTGACAGATGACCATGTAGCCTCTGCTTAAAAACCTCCAGGGAAGGAGCGCTTACCACCTCCTGAGGAAGCCAGTTCCACTGAGGAACTGCTCTAACTGTTAGAAAATTCTTCCTAATGTCTAGATGGAAACTCTTGATTTAATTTCAACCCGTTGGTTCTGGTCTGACCTTCTGGGGAAATAGAAAACAACTCGGCACCATCCTCTATATGACAGCCCTTCAAATACTTGAAGATGGTTATCATATCCCCTCTCAGTCTTCTCCTCTTCAAGCTAAACATACTGAGCTCCTTCAACCTTTCCTCATAGGACTTGGTTTCCAGACTCCTTGCCATCTTTGTTGCCCTCCTCTGGACACGTTCCAGCTTGTCTACATCCTTCTTAGATTGTGGTGCCCAAAACTGAACACAGTACTCTAAGTGAGGTCTAACCAGAACAGAGTAAAGTGATACCATCACTTCGTGTAATCTGGACACTATACTTCTGTTGATACTTCTCTAGACCTTCTGCTGAGGATTGAGAGACTCTTATGGACAAACTCCCATGCAGCATTTGGTGATGCGATAAGGACAGAAAATTAAATAACAATATCCTCCCTTGTTCTTGCATGAGCAGAGCATGTTTGCAGGGATCACACAAGGCAACAAAAGTCATTTTGCCCAATTCCCCTCTTTGCTGCAGGCTCTGATGCCAAGAAGGTCTCCTGTTGTCAACAGTGAGCTTTCATGGAGGAGGAAAGCAGGGAAAGTCCTTTTGTGAAACTATTTTTTTTTTTACTTTGCTACTTTGTTGAACTGACCCTGCTGACTTAACATAGTGAAAGCAGAAGTATATTGACAGTCATTTTACCTAAACTATCGACTTCAGGCTATTTGTTAAATATTCTCAGAATTACGTCAACCAAGAATCTCCCCAAAACATCTTGTTTTGTCATACAGCTTTGGAGTTCCTTAATTGTCAGAACACATACAAATATTACACCTGAAACTGTCTCCATGGCAGTCCCTTTCCTGTCATTTCTTTTTGAGTTCTTTGCAGTAGGGTCGCTCACATCAATGATAACACAATTCACTCAAGTTATTTTATCTTAAAACAGAAAATGCTGCTTGTTTGTCAAACTTTCACTCTGTGGCAAAAGACTTGCAAAGCCAAGAAAGTTCACATTTGTTTTTCATCACAGTTGACAACTTGCTTCTCTTAGCTCAATAAACATGCTGCTCATAAAAGCTCTTTCTTAACCATTTTCCTCTCCCCACCCCTATGGTTTGCATAGGGGACAAAAAGAGGGTGGGTTCCATGAAAAATGATTTCAAAAGTAATGTTACAATTAGATCTATGAAAAGTTTGTACAAGGGGTTACCCTGTGTGGGAGAATCTGGCATGTAGCAGTTCCTGTGGTGGTTGTAATTGTTAACAATTCAGGATTATTATTGTTGCTGCTGTTACAGTTTGTTAATTGAGTACCCATCTGCAAAGAGCACATTTAATACTTGCACACAGTCCTGTTCAACCCACAGATTGCTGTCTATATATGTTGCATGGATCTTTTCACAGTAGGCCCACCTGTCCACAGGGAAACTAGTTACAGATTGCAAGAACTTCACTATCTGGTGACAGCTTCTTTAGTGTTGGCACAGAAGGGCCCGCATGGGTACACTGATCAACGAAAGCGCAAATGCAACAAATGTGATTGCAAACACATGAGTCGTAAACATACACAAGGAGTTGGGGTTAGCCATGGCTCCCTGTTAAGTAAACACTCAGTGGAAAACATGAGGAAATTGAGTGGGGTGAGGGGATTATGGGAATGTGGGCACCAGTTGTTTGTAAGACCCAGGCAGAACATTTGTCTCCCTCCTGTTGCAGGCCTATAAAAGACTGGGTGAGGCAAGGCACATGTTCACAGATGTGCTGTTGGACTTCCATGCTCACAATTTAATTCCCAGGCCTGGGGGGGAGGGATGATTCAGATCAGGCACACACCATTTTTCCAACCTGAAATGCTCCTGGGGTGCTGCTATTTGCCTGTTGCAGAAACATACATGTTGCCCATCATTACACGTCCATTCCCCCAATGGGGCATATAGTCATTGCAGCAGCTATTGTAAATGTCTGTCTCTTGGTTGCAAGGTCCCTGCAAAAATGTTAAAGAATGCACAAACAAGACCCTGACATTTCTGCATGGTGTCCAGTAATTTAATGATGGTCTCATTTGCTGAAAATTGCTGTTTATCTTCCTCTGTTGTGTTGACGTAGTATTTTATGACAAAGCTCCCATGTCTCACACTCTTTGTTGTGAATTATGCTCAACAAGAAGTGGATCCTTCTTACAAAACATACATGAAATGCAGAGAATGAATGTTCAGAGGATTAGGGGATGTTTTGAATAAGGCTTGATGCAAATGGTTGATGTGCTTTTGGCAGCTGATTCCTTCTTTGCTTTTGGCAGGTCCTTACAGAAGGCACATGGGTTGACCAGCATTGTTTGGACTGAGTAAAAGCTTCTATTTTACAAGCTGGTACTCTGACGAAAGCCACTTTCAGAATTTGGAGGTATTATGTAAAATTGTGGACAGCTGAATCATTTCAAAGAATCTCACTGCTCTGAGGCTAAAGACCTGGCTTGTAGAATTACAAGGTTGCTGAATCTGTCTTTGTACCTGTTGTTATGAGTAGCAATCTTTCTTTATTAATGTTCTGTACCACTTTTAATTACAATCTATAAAACAAAAATACATTCAGTCATATAAACCAGTGAATAAAAGCAACTGGTAGCAAAACTAAGAGCCAAAGCAAATGAAATGGCTGGGGGGTTCTGGCAGCAGGCCTAAGGATACCCTTCTGGTAGAAAGCCCAATTGTATAACATGGAACTTACTTCTGAGTTGACCTACTTAGGGTTGCTCCTGGACAGTCCATTCCTGAAGAGGGGCAGTTAGGCAGCAGCCAGGAGCGGCACAGCCACGATGCTACCACAGAGGCTTCCTGGCCACTACAAGGATAATAAAGGTAATTTTATAATGAAAAAAAGGGAAAATGCCACCGTAGAAAGCAATGGGGCTACACCACCAAAAAAGGTGGCATAGCAACACTGCTGCTCAAGGGGGCATTCCCTGGGCAAAAGGGGTTAGGAAGCTGTCTAACGTCAGCTCCACCCTGTGGAATGCCCCCTCCTCACTGGCACAGGCTTCCACTTCCAGGATTTTGCTGCCGGCATAGCAATGGCAGTGGCAGAGCCCCACGCAGCAGAGTGGCATCCCAGGGCCAGCATAAATGCCTCCCTTGCCAGTGTAATTGCCCCTTATCCTGGGATAACTGGGCACTTACACTAGCATGGGGTCACGCCAGCTCCTATGCTGAACTGGGAGGGCGGGCTCAGGACTGCTCTCTAAGTGTATGAGTATTATAGACCCCCGCCTGCCTTTATTAGGCCGAATTGCTTTGGGAAAACCTGCTAGATGTGTCTTTTCCCTGGACCCATGGAATATTGTACAAGGAAGAACAGATCTTTTATATTCTTAACAAACATAGGAAATATCTTTACTGCTGATTTATTATATTTTTATCCTGCCATTCCTTCAAGGAGCTCTGGGTTTCTTGTAGCATTCTCCTCCATTTTTTGTCACAACTACCTTTGGAGGTAATTTACAGCTCATTCCTGAGAATGGGGCTGAAAGTCAATAGGAGGCGGCGTGACCTGGCTGCTGGTGTAAATGCGTGTAATCATGCGATTGCACGCATTCACGCTGGCGGCAAGGCCAGTCCTGGCGGCGGCTGAGCATCGCGGGACTGCGCCTCCCCATCACGGGACTGAGCATCGCGGGACTCCCCAGCGTGGGACTGAGCATTGCGGGAGCATTGCGGGACTGCATGGGACTGCGCCTCCCCAGTGCGGCCTCTCCGTGGGGCCGGCAATGGTGTGGAGAGGCCACGCCGGCACAGGGAGGCGGGCTGGGGCTGGGCCGGGGGGAAGAGCCACCAGTTAGGCTGCTCCCTATTCCCTTTCGGCCAATTCCGTCGGCTCTGGGAATGGCGGTGCTGCACCTGCTTTTTAGCAGCCGCAGCCTCACTACCGTATATACCCATGTATAAGCCGACCCGCGTATAAGCCGAGGTGCCTAATTTCTCCCCAAAAATGGGAAAAAATTAGGCACCCACGTATAAGCCGAGGGTCGGCTTATAACCCCTCCCTCCCCACAGGCTTACCTTACAGGGCTCTCCAGCGGCGAGGGTCCGGTGGCGGCACGGCCCGAGAGGGGGCGGGACAGCCTTCCTGCAGCTGCAGGAGGCTGCCCCAGGCCGCTCCCGGCGGGGAGAAGCGGCAGCGCGGCCGGGGGGGCGGGGCAGCCTTCCTGCAGTTGCAGGAGGCTGCCCCAGCCCGCTCCCAGCGCGGAGAAGCGGCGGCGTGGCGCGGCGCGTGGGGGGGCGGGGCAGCCTTTTTGCAATTGCAGGAGGCTGCCCCAGCCCGCTCCCGGCGGGGAGAAGCGGCGGCGCGGCCGGGGGGCGGGGCAGCCTTTCTGCAATTGCAGGAGGCTGCCCCAGCCCGCTCTCGGCGGGGAGAAGCGGCGGCGCGGCCAGGGGGGCGGGGCAGCCTTCCTGCAATTGCAGGAGGCTGCCCCAGCCTGCTCCCGGCGGGGAGAAGCGGCGGCGCGGCCAGGGGGGGCGGGGCAGCCTTCCTGCAATTGCAGGAGGCAGCCCCAGCCCGCTCCCGGCGGGGAGAAGCGGCGGCGCGGCGCGGGGTGGGCGGTGCAACCTTTCTGCAATTGCAGGAGGTTGCCCCAGCCCGCTCCCGGCGGGGAGAAGTGGCGGCGCAGCCTGGGGGGGGGCCGGGGCAGCCTTCCTGCAATTGCAGGAGGCTGCCCCAGGCCGCTCCCGGCGGCAGGAAGCGGCATGGCACGGCGGCGGCGGTAAGTTTCCCCCCTTCCTCCCTCCTCTTTCCTCCCTCCCCCAGTATTGACCCGCGTATAAGCCGAGGCCGGCTTTTTCAGCCCATTTTTTGGGCTGAAAAACTCGGCTTATACGCGAGTATATACGGTATTCCCTATGCCGCGAAAGGCCCTGGTTAAACAAAAAAGAAAAGAAAAGCAAGCCACTAAATGCCTTTTTTTATGTTTATTGGTGTACGGGGATCGGCTTAGGAAAAGGTGCCACTGCGCCTCTTCCCCACCGTCCCCGTACGCCTCAGCACAGGAATGGGCTGTTAGGCTGAGAAAAGGTGACTGGCCTCCAAGGTCACTGTGATGGATGGCGATTTGGAATTGTATATAAATAGCTTATTTTCTGTTGTCACAGTCTCCTTTTCTGATTGATTAAATCAAGTGGAGCCCGAGGGTAAGTATACTAGTATATATGAGGAAAGGTTATTTAATTATTTTTTAGGCTTTCAAATGTATCCTGGAGTTAGAGTTCTTATTCCTTCATATACTGTCTTATTTCTTTTTGAAAATACTTTGACCACCTATAACCAGGTGTAAGTCAAGCAACTGGCATAATTTAAAAAAATACAGTTTATTTCCTGCCTTGGAAGGGTTAAAAATGGTTTTGCAAAGAAGCATGAAACTATTTACTATGCTGCTTATGCTGGCCACAGTTTGTAGGAAAATGATACAGTTAAATGTTATGAGTTTAGGGGCAGACAGCAACTATCAGCCTAGTTTATGGACCTTTACTGTAATCCTTAAATGGTTAGTTTTCCTGGTTCCTGTTCCAGGACATACACATTCTCCTGGTTAGTTAGGACTCCTAGTGACCTATTAAAAATTAAATGTAACATTGGGTTATAGGGACAAATGAAACATTTACTTAGATAAACCACTCAGTGATCAAGAATGAGAATATATTTTTTCAAAGGGATTAGATTTCTCCGTCAGCTTGCAAATAAGAGAAAATTGAATTAAGATGGTATATATGTGGTATTTAACTCCAATTAGAATAAGTAAAATCTACAAATCAGTGAACGATAGTTGTTGGTACTGCAATAAAAAAACAAGCAGACTTTATACATATGTGGTGGAAGTGTGAGAGAGCTATAATGTTCTGGACTGAAATAGTGAAATACCTATCTGTTGGAATGGAGACTGACATCCCATGTAAAACTAAGATACTCTTGTTAAATTTAGTTCCAAACCTAACTAAAGATAGATGATGTATGGGGTTACACATGGTAACTGCTGCTAGAATGACTTTTGCCAGACACTGGAAACAAAAAACGACTCCAAAGATAGAGGAATGGTTGGTTAAAGTTAAAGAAATATATGTTTTAATTAACAACGCATCAGAAAAATGGTGATACAATGAGCCTAGATGAGCTATGGTTATGAGCTGTAAATAAAATGGAAAATCCTATAATTAAGGGTGAGAAAGGAAAATGCGCAGCGATGATAGTCTAGTTATTTTACAGAGGACTAAACTGTGTGTTCGGTGTGGTAGTATGAATGAGGATATTGGAATAAGTTGTAATATAGAAACTCTGTTAATTTTTTAAGTTTACATTACACATATATATTGTATTTTTAATTATGAAGATTGTTGTATGTTTTTGTTGTTGTTTATTTTACTGAATACATATTTTTTTTTAAAGGCACCTAGTCTGACCCTTTAGTTTTCTACAAACATAAAAAGCCTAAATCTTCTTCCAGCAACCACTGTTTATTAGCCTGCCTCCTCAGAAGCCAGACTATGAGACCTCTAATGTTAATTCCTGTCTGACTGAAAACAGCAGTTTAAATAGGTTTTTACTATCAACTCCCTTCTTCCTCCTCCATAGTTACCTGGGCTGACTGAGTGTTACCTGCTCTTCACACACTTCAATCAAGCATAAAGAGTATTGATTGGATACAGAAAGGGGCAGGTGCATGGCCTTTTCCCATCTGTCACAGTCATCCAATGAGCTTCATGGCTGACCATGAACCTGGGTCTCTCCTGGGTTTTGAGCCACAACACCACATACAGTAATTAATATGCTTGATTAGCATAATAAGCAAACAGTTGGCATAATATGCAGTTTAGGTTACATAGCTTTGGGGCACTTGAATATGGCAAGCCTACTTGAAAGGTTATATTTTTGCATGCTATAATGTGATCCAAGCTGAATTTAGCATGGGCTGACTGACTAACTGGCCCTTACAAGCCAAGAGGGTCATAGTAGGAACAAGCCTTTTGAAGGCCAAGCATTCAATTTTGTTATGAGGTTGCTTGGGCGGGGGGTAAGGAGTGTTATCTGGCAACAGAGTGTCTTCTCTGATCATATCTTACATTTCTGATCAGCTTCTTAGTAGCTGACCTAGTGGTTTTAAATTTAGATTGTTTGTGTTCCCATTTTTATTCTTATTATTACATCCATTCCTGCTTCTTTCTCTGTTCATTAGGGGCTTTACAACACAAGCCTGAGGAAATTCTGTTAAATGAATTGCATGCCCTTTGCAAGAGCTCTTTGAATGACATGTTTAATTATTGACAATTAACAAGATGCTAATCATACCTTCAAATTATAGCCCTGTTGAGCAAAATAAAAATCTCTTATATAAGAGAAAAAAATGTTAAAGGCACAAACGCTATATTAAACCAAATGACAAAAACTGGCAACTGGCAACAGCATAAATCAGCCAAACTGCTGAACACATCACACAGCTTGCCAAGATGGATGAATGCCAACAGAGCATTTAATTGTATCCACAATAGGATGTGTGTGGATGTGTTTGAAAAAGCAAGATTTAACAGCATTGCCTCTGTTCAATCAATAAACAGAAATCAGAAAACCATAGCTGTTTAAACTTTGCAGAATAGCTATGCTAATGGACAGATCAGATCAGCATTATAAGTGCTGTGTAAAAAAATACAAAATGATTGACTGTAATTTCAAGCACTTCATTAGTTTTACATTTGTAAAGGGAAAGGCAAACAGTCTACAAGTTCCTGAAGGGTAAAACAATGGATGTTTGATCCTCTAGTGCTAATACAAGGACAGAGCTTTCAATGCATATATAATCTGTTTTTTTATTGATCCTTTAATTATTTATTTAAGCACTTTTACACTGCTTTTGTCCCTAGTATGGACCCAAAGCGGCTTACAGACATACCAAAATACAACGAAACATAGGAAAGTATACAGTAAATCATACTCCTTAGGGTCAGCCCTCTGTGCAGATCTTCTGCCTGTAAAGAAAAGCAACCTTGCTCTTCTTCTGATCACCAAACTTTGGTTCAGGCTGCGGCCTTCTATGTCTTCAATGTCTTGATATCAGACTAGGAGCTGATGACCAGCTCTCTCTCACAAACCATTCCCGTGGGAAACCATTTCCATTTCCCATGGGAAGCCACTTCACTTTGGGGGGAAAGGTGTGGAGACCGGAGGCATTGCCACCTCCACTTCAAAGCACCTCCATTTCAAAGCCTTCCTATTGTAAATCAGCTATCTGTTCTTTTGGTGACAATCCTGTTAGAAGCCTGACATCTCAAAAGCTTGAAGGAGCCCAGATGTTTTGTATTGCTGCAGAGATGCAAATACATCTGTAACTTCAAAAGGCCTAGAGGTGTCATGCCAAATATCTTACAAGTTTATTGCGCCCCAACATCTCATTGGGCGGAATGGCCATCACCCAATGAGATGGGAGAGATAAATATAAACTCTGTTCTAATCAAAATCATGAAGCTTGGGAGGGAGACATGCTGGTCATGTCTCCAAGCGATCATCGTCTGGCAACCATGAAGGGCTGACACTCTGCGTGTTAGGACCAAAACTGGGTCTTGGTAACTATAAATCAACTAAAACCTTGCATTTGTTACTCTCTTGGAAACTTTGCCTATTTTGCCTGAAACTTAAAGAACTACTGTGAAGTTAGAGATTGCTAAGATTTCTTGTTTTTATGCTATCTGCCTCACAAACAATTTCCTTTCTGTAACGAGCACATTTTATTAAATAAACTTATAGACTTTATATTGAAGTCTGAGAAACCTTTTTTGGGTCTCAGGGCTAAATCCAAGTACCTGAGTGTGTGTGTGTGTGTGAGAAACCACCTACCCTAGTGTTTTGTGGCAATAAGCCTCCCCTGGCAGAAGCTCTACTCTGCAGGGACGATTTTTTGCTTGTTTTGACTTTTGGGAAACTGGCTGGGGAAGAGTAGCTCTCAGCTCATCCCTGGAAAGCCAGCCTTTTGGAATTGAGAGCTGGTGGCGATATACTTGTACTGCGCTCAAAAGGGGAATCCTGGGGCACAGTAAGGAATTTGGGTTTTCCTAGGAAAACATTTGGTGACTTTGAACTAAAGACGAATTGGCCTGCTGGAGAGCAGACCGAGTCTCCTTGACAAGGTAGCAGAGCCTACCCGCATTGTGGTTTGGGGGGAGTCCTGAAGCCCAGTGGGAAGTTTGGCAACTTTTGACCCAAGGAGGAACCGGTTTGCTGGAGGGCAGGCCGGACCTCCTTGACATGGTGGCAGCGGTGGGATCTAAATTGGGACCCTGAAAGGTTTCCTTAAATCAATTTTGTGCTGAGGTTGCAGCGTGAGGCACCTAGCAAGTTTTTGTTATTTTGGAAGTTTGAGTTAGGACAGCAAAGGCAATAGGCAGGCTGTCGTTTGAGAGCCAGGAGGAAAGCAACCTCGAGACGGTTGACCAGGCTGGCCTTTTGGAAGAAACGGTGGCCGAACCCACCATTTGGACTTTCCCGAAGGAAGAGTGGAAGGAGAGGCGACTTCGTTTGAATGCCGATAACAACATTGGTGAGCAAACTTTGCCCAGCACCTTTGCCCTCTTTCCTGATACCTTGGAGGCCGGGAGCCCTAACCCTCTGGCTCGCGAGCGGCACCCAGAGACGCGGACGGAGGAACCCCGGCGCAGACCCTCAGAAGGTGACCCATTACAACCCAGCTGACTATACCGGTGAGAACGGGAGGGGGAAGGAAAGGACTTTCCAAGCGGATTCCCTTGTAACCCGACCCCAAGAGCTGGAGAAAGGCAGCCAGGAGCGGAGATGCTGTGTGCCAAAGGAACCGACCGTGACAACCTATAGTGCTGCAGGCGAATTTGGTGAGATTGGGAAAGGGAGAGGGGAAGTGGTGCGAGAATACTCCCCAAAACCCCAACCCAGGGATTCACCAGAGCGAGGGCGGCCCAGGCAGAGAGACTTTGTCAGGAGGGAAGAGGGGAGGAAATCCCGACTTTACCCTGACCGAGAGCGGACTTACAGAGGAGGGGATTGGAGACCTAGCAGGATAGCATCTTCCCCAGAGCGGCACCGAGACTGGTGGAGGGGCAGCCTTGACGGCAGGAGGGAAGACTCTGAGCCCCTGAGGTGCCCACAGCAATGGAGGAGGGGAAGGAGAGATTACTATACTTCGGATGAAGATGAGGATTTTTCTCCTTACTGGGCCCGATCCCAAAGAGCAGTTAACCCTCGCGTCTCTGTGGAATCTGGCCTGTGCTTCTTTTGTAAGAAACCGGGAAACAAACAAATTGCCTGCCCAGCCCGGACGGAGAGGGAGAAGGGGAAGTCCACACCCCCCATTCCTGCTCCAAGGATGCATCTGATTGAACCCAGTCAACAACCTGCGGTGGGAGATTGTGAAGCTGAGATCGCTACAGAGAGCAGGGCGACGGCTTCAAGCGACCCAGCGAGACAGCGGCCTGCCGGGAAACAGCTGCCAGAAACTGCGCCTGCTGGGACGTCTAGAGGTTTAGAGACTGTGTGGATGGCGTTTATTGATTTTGGTTGTGAGTTGAAGGGGAATGATATGACTGTTGGGAGGGCATGTAACCCTATGGGAAAGGGAGAAACAACGGAGGTGGGGGGGGGAGAAATTCCTCTCCGGTGCTGACAGCCAGCTCTTCTCCTACAGCAGAGACTGGTGTGAATTCTTCCCTTGCAAATGCTGATGTTGTGGTTGGAAGAAAAGGAGCGAGGGATCCTTCTTTTCCAGTCTTGACAGTGAAACCGGCCTTGCGGCCAGAGGGCCCTGTACATTCTTCCCTTACGGATGCGAATGATACACTTAAGGGGCAGGAAAGGCCGAAAAATTCTTTACAGCTAAAAAACCCTGTACATCCCCTGGAACGATGCTATGGGCAAATCCCTAGGATGCTAGAAATATTCTCTGCTTGCCAACTGCCTAGAGAGTCAGAGGAGATGGGGCTAGATCCGGAGGTGAGAGACATATTAGCTGCTAGGCTGAATGTGATGGTGGAACAATTTGGGGCAGTAAATCCCGATCGGTTTGGGAGAACTGCAAGGATTAATCATGTAACTATTGCTGGGGAGGCCTTGCCTGTAAACTCACAACCCTGCGAAGTGCCAACCCAACAGGGGTCATTGTATCCCACTGAGGTCCCTGTCCTCCTCAGGCTCCACCCCCAAATCTCCAGGATTTTCCCGACCTGCAGTTGGCAACCCTACTCCTTCCACCCCCACAGGTGGCCAGGGGAGACCTGGCAACCCTGGTCATTAACCATGCAGGGATCCGTGTAGACTTTGTGGTACCTTTCCTGATTTATGCATTTTATCTGGACCTCAATTAGTGTAGTTTTGACTAGTTTTCAGGCATCCTTGAGGGATTTGACTATCTTAATTCTCCTTTTAACTTCCTCCTGACTAATTCCTTCAGTGCACCAAAGTTCCTTCTTTTGAAATCAAAAGTGATTGTTTTGGACTTTGGGGACAACTTTTCACTGACATGAATACGTAATAGCATTGTGGTCACTGTACCCCAATTGGTATTACATCTACATCTTGAGCCATGCTCAGAACCAAGTCCAGAGCTATACCTCTAGTCAGCTCCATGACCAACTATTCCAATGCACAGTCATTTATAATGTCTAGAACCCTTGTTTCTATGTCATGACTCAAGCACATATTTGTTCAATGTGTGAGTAGTTAAAGTCATCAAGTGTTACAAAATTTTTCACTTCAGTCAACTCCCTTATTTCTCTCTTCATTATTTACTAATTTACTATAGGAGAAGCTCTGAAGGAAAGAACAGCTGCAGAGGCACCCTAAGATCTTTATAACATTATTCTTTGACAAACCAAACTTTGAATAACCAAGCTTGAAGTATTGAAAAACTAAGCTTGAAGTATTGGCTGAAGAAGCCACTTTTTTGTGGTGAAAGCATGTTTGTTAATCCGGACAACATTTCCATGTCATAGAGTCCTATTGGACTGATATTGATGTGCCAACATGATACAGTTGAATACATGAAGATACCTGCAAAAAGAAAAAAAAACAAGAAAGAATTTTAGTAAAAACATTTGCAGTGACTTTGTACTTGATACCTCCATACCAAGACTTTTGTGTTTTGTCTTTCTTGTTTTGTAATGTAGATAATATGTTTGTAATTTGCACTGTTCACTTTTTGTGTTGGTTGTTGTTATGTAAAGTGCAAGTAAATCACTGTGTTATGCACTTTCACTTATACAAGTTTGAATTGTGTTTTATATCATTCTAGAGCCTAGTACTGTTACTTTTCTTAACTTAAATCACCTGGAGGTTGGCAACCCTACATTATTTCCCAATGAAGTTCCTCCCCTCCCCAAACTCTGACTTTCTCAGGCTCCACCCACAAAATCTCCAGGTATTTCCCAACCCGGAGCTGGCAACCATATCCTCTGTCCGTGAGGAACCAACCATTTACCCCTCCCTGTTCACTCAATCGCCCCTGCACCTGGGTCTGGCCCAACCTCCCAGGTTTCCCTAGTCCAGGTGGCCCTTTTCAATCATCTGCTGGCTGGCTTCTGTAGATTCTTATCTGCCTTAGGCAGAGAGCTTGTTCCCTGGTACCAGTTGATGGCATCATCAGTCGGGGCCAGGAGAATGTTCTTCCTGGTGGTTGCTGCCCAGGCAAATCTTCCTTACCCTTCCTCAGAAGCTCACAGTCCCAGTGGCTCCTCCTTGCAGCCCCACAGTGGCATCTTCAACACTACTGGGCTATTGTGGTGGTGGCGGGCTCTGTGCCACTGACTGGGTCCCCTGGGTCTCAGCCATATACCTCTCTGTATCTTTCAGCTTCTTCAGGTTGCCAACTCCATCCTCATGGGAATATATCTGTACCCTGGGAGCCATGAGCTCTACACAGTAAGTATACATTCAACATTTCTGTTTCATGGTCAGATAATCATATAGGTTGTACACTTTGTATTGGATAGTTCCTCCTGCTGGCATTCTAACTTCATAGCTGTTTAATGTGTTAAGTGTAATAAAGGGACCTTGCCAGAAACTATGCAGAATCCTGTACCAAGAAAGTTAATGCATCAAACTCCAACTTCACCCAATGATGAACTTGCACAGCAGCTTTATTTGTGTGTCCTTGTTTAAAGGTCTCGGTGATTGTCCCTTGTTCCCCCTCAACCCCACTCCCCGCTGAACTCCCTCTGTTGTCAGCTCTGTTTGTGTCTTGTTTTTGCATGCTCCACAAACTGCAGTCTACGTTCTAGAAGCTTACCTCTAAATCTGTGCTTGCAGCTAGAACCTGGAGCTCCTCGCTCAAGCCTCCTGTGACAGGCTTAGACAACCTAGACACTCTGACAATAGCAAGCTACATCAGATGACTCATCTCAGTCAGCAAAAGCAAGAGTTCCTCCCACTAGGAACTGGTTTATTGTCTTTCCTGCATCCTTACATCAAGCCATTACTGTGGTTGTCACTGAGATGTGCATCAAATTTTGAGAAACATAGTCACCCACAGATGCCATGGCTAACTTATCATCAATTAGTCTCAAGGTTCCAAGAAAACTGTCTAATGCGGGGGGTTTTGAAAATAAAAACAGAATTTGAACAGTTGTTATGTAAACCAACGCAACACCTACTAGGCAAAATCTACAAACTATTGGTGATATATGATACAGAAGACGAGCAAGTGATGGCGTGCCAAATCAAATGGATGGAGAACTTGAATGAGATCATAACGGTTGATGAATGGGAACAACTATACTGTAAGAATCTCAAATTTACGTTATGTCAAGGGATTCATGAAAACTGGCTGAAAATGCTGCATAGGTGGTACCTGACGCCAAGTGACATTCAAAATATGAACACTCGGTCCTCAGGTTTGTGTTGGAAATGTAATAAAACTAGTGGCACGTTTTATCATTGTTGGTGGACATGCGAATTAGTTCAGAAATTTTGGAAGGGAATACATAAGAACCTAGAAGGCATTATTAGTCAAGGTATATTATATGACCCCAAATTATTTCTACTAAGTAAAACTCCAGAGAATATTAACAAAGATCAACAGAATATGCTGAAATACTTAATCACAGCGGCAAGAGTAGTATTGGCATCTTTATGGAAAACAAACAAAATTCCTACTATAGAGACCTGGATGGATAAGTCTTACGAATATATAATGATGGCACATCTAACTGAATCCTTGCAAATGAATAATCAAAAGCAAATTAGAGACAAATGGAAACCTTTCTATGACTATATGGCAACAAAATAATAATAATAAAAATTCAAGAATTACAATAGACCCAAGGTGGAGTTTTTATCCACTTTATTAGAAAATAACTGTATTAATAAAAAAAAATCTAGAGGGTAGCGCAAAGCGCTATACTGTTAAATATTAACTGAGTAATTTACTGCTTGTTATTTTTTCTCTTTTTCCCCCCCTATTCCTTTTTTTCTTTTTGTACCCTTACTTATTGTTAAAAGTCAATAAAAAAATTTATAAAAAAAATTGAGAAACATATGTAGGAATATGTGTGACTAACAGCCCATTCCTGAAAATGCGGCTTGCAGAGTCGGCGGGGAAGAGGTGCAGGAGTGTCTCTTCCTAATCCGATTCACTCAGCCCGTGGAAACAAAAAATGCCTTTTTGCGGCTTTTTTTTTGTTTTCAACAGGGCCAAAAGCCCCATTGAAAACAGCGAGGCTGCGCCTGCTAAATAGCAAGCGCAGCACCACCGTTCTGGCTGCCGGCACAAGTGGCTGAAAGGGGATAGGGAGCCGACTAGCCGGCAGCCCCTCCCCCTGGCCCGCCCCCCGGAACAACGCTCTGCGCCAACGCGGTCTCTCCACGTTGTTGCCGACGCCACGGAGAGGCTGCGCCGGCAGAGGGCCAAGGCGCAGTCCCACTGCGCTCGCCCACCGGTGGGACTGGCCTCGCCACCAGCGTAAGTATGTGTAATCACGTGATTACAAGTACCTACGCTGGCAGCGAGGTCAAGCCTCCTCCTCTTGACTTTCAGCCCAATTCTCAGGAATGAACTGAATGTGCCCTTGAAAGTCCCTGAATAGTGAGAGCAGTGTGGTGTGATGCTTAGTTGTTGGACTTAGATTGTGAGACCAATGTTCAAATTCCCATCCAGCCACAAAATGTACTGGGTGACCTTGGGCCAGTCATCTTTTTTCAGTCTAGCTTATCTGAAACAGTTGCTGAGAGGATAAAAAGGGAGGAAGCCATATATGTTACTCTGAGTTCATTGGAGAGATGGTGGGATAATAATGAGCTGTTTCATTTTAGGCTCCTGTATTCCCAAGAGCTGACATTCCCAAGAGCTAAACTATCATTCAATTGAGTTTCTGGTCAGTAAATATTCTGTCAATTGCTCATCTCTGGATATTTGGATCAATATATACTTTGTGGGGATTTTTACTTTTTACTTTACCTTTTTTACTTCATTTTTTTACTTACTTAATGCAAAAATTTCAAAACAACATCTGATTGATGGAGACTTAGTTCTCAAAAACAGCAGAAGAGGTTGTAATCTATGTCTAAACCTTACCACTCCAGATTGCAGATAGGAGTCTCTCATGTTGAATGTCTTTAATAAAAGAGCCCCCCCCCCCTACATTTAAAAAATAGACCAGAACCGGTCTCCTTGACATCTAAGCATATCACTTGATAGCCCCCATCTGACTAGACCAGACCTCAGAAAGCTTCTGGTCAGACAAATGGAGTATCACCCAGCATGAAAAAGATATCCCAAACAAGATACATTCCTCTGAGCCACATAATTGCATATCTCATCTATATATGCCAGGAAGTCATGGCAAGAAACAGTGCCTGAAATTTACTGCTGTTCTGATAAGTTTTCGCCCCTTTGGATATGTATTTGTTTCAGTGGTTCCTGACATATCATTGATCATATCATTGAGTTATGAAAGGACCAAGTACAGTATGCTGAGAGTCCTTTTAGATAATTTTCAGGGGAGGGTAATATGCAATCAAAGAATATACAGTATACAACATATACAGTATATACAAAATATACAGTAACCCAAGTGCAAAATCTACCTTTTAGCAAGAAGTGAAAACAGCAAAAATATCTAGGGAAACCTTGCAAATCAGTTACATTAAGGTGCTGAAATTGTGGCAGCATCCATCAATTGACTTCATCCTCCTTCAGGCTCCTTTATTTGTATATAACTGCCCTGTTACATTTCCCAGATAAATATCCCATTTAAAGACTTAAAATGGCCTATTATTTCCTGTTTTTTTTTCTGTATCTGCTAGTCTAAACACATGCAGAAAATTGGTTCTGTTGGGCCAGTTATTGTTTATCAAGTAAATATGTGTTTAAAATGTATCCAGAATTTATGATCTGTGTGTAATACTCATTGCACTCTAAGGGCTGTGGGGAAAAGCAATATGGCCTATGATGTAAGTCTCTCATAGTTCACAGATTCTTGACTTTATAGCTCATGCTGACTCCAGTGTGTTGTGGTAATCCAGCTGTCACACAGGCACATGAAAACATGTGAAATAAAAATCCATGAGGAATTTGAGAGTATTTCAAATCAGAGTGACTCTCTAGTTCCCAACTTGTTTCCTCATTAGTATCACCCAGCAAAAAGGCAATGAAAAAGTCTAGTCAAAATCTTCAGATGATCTTTTATGTTGCTAGAGTATTTTTTTAAATAGCTCCAGAAAAAAATATTTTCATTTTAAAAGAAGTTTTGAAGTTGCCTTATTAGAATGTTCCAACCGTTGATATTGCTTAACTTGTTTTTATGATTTTCATTTTTTATGAAGTCCATTTCCGCCAAAAGACTAAAAAATATATATATAATTTGTAACAAAAGTTCATATATAACACTAGGAAGCAATTGTTAAATGTTTGCCTAAGACAAAATGGCTTCCAACAGCTGGGGAAAGCATCTACTATGTTACCAAGTCCAGACCAGGTATATTGGACGAAAAGGCATAGTTCTGAAAATTTGAAGTTATCTCTCTACTCAAGACTATCTAGAATTAAACTATGATTAACAGAACTGTACTAAATTCCTGGCTCTAAAGAGATCAGGTTGGCTAGTCTTACCAATCTCCAGATGGTGGCTGGAGACCTCCAGCTATTACAACTGATCTCCAGGCGACAGAGATCAGTTCTCCTGGAGAAAATAGGTGCTTTGGAAGGTGAACACTATGGCATTATATCTCACTGAAGTCCCTTTCCTCCCCAAACCTCCCCTCCCCAAACCCCATCCTCTTTAGGCTCCACCCCCAAAATCTCCAAGTATTTAACTACCCGGAGCTGGTAGCCCTATGCCAATATATCTCAAAGAAGTCCAGGCATATCCTAAAGATGTGTTTGGTGTATCTGGAGATATGCTAGAGCCAAGCAGCCTTGGAGCTAGTGTAGTTTTGGGCAACATCAGGGGCAACTTAGGGTGCAGTGTAGGATTGCCATCTCTGGCTTAGGAAATTCCTGGAGACTTGGGAACAAAGCCTGGGGAGGGGAGAGTGTGGGGAAGGGAAGGAGCTCAGTGGTGATTCCATAGAGCATATCTTCTGAAGCTGCCATTTTCTCCAAGGGAACTGATCTCTGTAGTCTGGAGATCAACTGGAATTCCTGCAGGCCCCACCTGGAGGATGGCAAACCTAGGATTCAGTTAGTGTCACAGATATAGCCAAAAATCTAGGGGAGCAGTTGCTAATCTTGACTAAAAAGATCACGAACAATGCTTCTGCAGGCTATAAACAGGACTGGCCAGGTGTCTCATTATTATTACACCGTCTAATAAATATTACTATTCTGTTATAACTTTCAGGCTATTGGTTTAGTTCAGGTTGAATTTTTTTCTTTTTGGATCCCCCAACCACTCAAAAGTGTGGGGCAGAAAGAAAACAAGAGACCCTCCATAAGACCCAGGAGTGCTTGTGGTGGTTGGTGATGGAAAAATAATTAAAATAAAAGGAGATCCATCATAGTATCCTACAGAATTCTGATGTAGTCTGTTGTCAATTACAATTTCTTTTCAAGAATGACTTCATAGATAACACAGGCAAGGTTCAGCTTTACTAGAGCCTGCATTTTATACACATCAGCATACTTCTCCAGTTTCACCAGAAGGTAGCCAATTCCATTGCCAAGGCTGCCAGGTGCCATGTTCCTTATTTCAAGTGACTAAGCACTCCAAAATGTTTGTGCTTCCAAATTAACATTAATCTTTGTAGGTGTCTTTAAAAAACACTATTAGATAACATTGCCATATACCTAACTTAAACCATCCATGGATACCTCCATGGTAACCTGGTGGTCAAGTCAGATGTGCACACATGGGTATTTAAGTATATACATAGATATATGAGGCCCATAATTATTGAGTTCGCAACAAGGAATTCCACTTTAACTGTGGTGTAGATGCAGTTACTTGAGCATAAATAGCCTCAAGTATTTTCAAAAACTTAGAAATATCAAATAATAGCTATAAAAGATAATATAATTGTCATTAGCAGATATGGTTAACAATAACCATGTAAAATCTTGACATGGCGTTGCAAATGTAAAATTCCAAAAACATGAGGAGACATTCCATATAGAAGAATTTTTATATGTCTTACCAAATTTATATAGAGAATTTATATGCTGCCTCTCCAGAAATCTGCTTGAGGCAGGTAAATAGCCTGGAGCTGATGTCAGTTTTTTTCTCGAGATAGCCTGGGAAAAAAAATCTATTGGATCTAGACACTATCAGGCTGTATAAATGTTGCTTCTCAATGTTTAGAACTAACTTGCAACTGATTCATCTGTTGCCCAAAGAAATGAGGAAGCCTAAGGAAAGGGGGGGGAATCGCAGTTTTGAAAGTTTTCCCCCCTGAATATATCAATGTCACAGGTAATCAAGACATTGCCAATGAAGTCTCTAAAGGGTCATTCTCAATTACACTTCATTAAGGAATCTAGATAGTTTAATCAATATGCATACTACTATGAGCTGGCTGGTAGTTATGTGTAATATTTGTCTTATTCTATAGCCTTTAAGGGGGGATTAGTTCTTGTGGCTTTATCTGCTGTAAACATACAAGAAAAACATCCGGATGGCGCACTTCCATGCGCCGTCCCTGGGAGGCGTTCCGGTGCCAGACTGAGGGAGGAGCCGCCTTTAGGCGGGTTCCAAAGCCCTTTCAGGCTGGGAACGCCCTCTTTTTATTTTGGCGAGATAAGCCCCTTTTTTATTTCGGTGAGATATTTAGGTGGCATATCTCCCATGCAACCCTATGAAGGGTTGCATGGATTTTTGTTTCTGCGTGGAGGTTTCGACCCCAGTAGGGAGTCGAAACCTCCTTTGGAGGCAGCGCAGCTGTGCTGCCTGCCAGGCATAGGCCTGAGAATGGTATGCCGTGGTTACACCAGGTGCCGACCAAGGCCGGCTCCGAGATTGTTTTGACTTTCTCCAGTGGGAACTGCCAGAGCTCCTGACAACCCTAGGGAGGGGGGTTGCCATGGTACCCAGACTTATCTCCCGTTTGCCCATCTATTTGTGCCATGTACTGAACCTATGTTCTTTACTAGTGTCCTTTTGCTCCTGGCTTCTGCTACCTGTAGATTTTCTAATAAATCAGCTTTCTTTGGACTGCCTGTCTGCTGAACTCTGTTTATGGGATTATCACGGGACTAGAGCCTACACTGCCTCCTATGACCGGCGTAGCCATTCGGCTCAGGAATGTGCTGTTATTCTTTGAATTATTGTAACTTCTGCCTACCTAGAAATAGATTTTCCTGTAGCATTTCCTTACATGCTCAGGGTAATCTCAACAGCTCATATAAAGGTTAAGTAGGTCATTGGAATTTGTGATCTGCCTTCTTTTCATTATTTTTTTTAAAAGAAGACAGAACTTCTTCAGGTGTCCATGTATGAAGCTGGAGTATGGAGTGAAGAAATGAAATAAGGCCTGAATACCAGGATAGAAGATGAAGATGATACAAAAAATTACACACAGACTTGGGAAGGATCGAGATCATAACCTTGTTTCCCTATTTCATTAATGGTCTGCTTCTGTGTCCTGCAGATTCGGTATGGTTCTTTGTGTGAAGAAACCTAGGTCTTGGACTGTTAAAACGCATTTGAGTTAGACTTTGAAACTAAGCTTAACCTACCTCACAGGGTTGTTGTGAGGATAAAATGGGATAGCCCCAAGTATCTACCCTATGCTCACAGCAGGAAAGGTGGGACATATATGCAATAAAGAAATAATAATTGATCTTTTATCTGTGGTACTAAATCACATTCTTATGTTTACATTTGATCTGAAGCACAGCTGGTTTCATAATGAAAAGGAATGTATCTGGACTCACTCTCATTCCTGGTGTATTATTTCAAGTGTGCTTTCAAGTCTGAGAAAGGAAAAGAACAAATGGTTCATTTTTGGATGGCAGATCAAGCCTGTCAGCAGGGAATGTCTCAGACTTCACAGAGCCAGCCAGGGACATCATGTTAATTTTTTTGACACTATGCAAAATATATTATGTCTTGTTTTTTAACCATCACACCATTTATCTGCACTCCCTGGCAATGGTTCAGACACTCAACATATCACCAAGTTAGCTGCTACTAGCAAAAGGCAATTATTTTGCCATAGCTAAATGAAAAAATTATGGTAACTGTCTAGGGCTGTGCATATTGGTAAACCCGAATTGAAAATAAACCTGAAATTAGCTGTTTCAACAATATCCGGGTTAATTTCAACTGAATACCAAAACCTGCGAATCTGCCTGAAGCTGAATAGACAGTTCCCAGAAAGCAGACTAGATATTCCGGTTTTCAAGTTTCCCTTTGCTCAGATGCATGGGAGAAGGCAGCCTTCTCCCATTTTTCTGTCTTCTACTGGTTTTGTTAGGACCCCATAGTTGGGGCCGTTTTGAGGAAAGGGGTTGGGTAATCAGAGCCAACTTGGACAGACCAAACTATCCTTCACCCTTCAGTGGACAAATCTGGATAGCAGAAGGGTCCTTTGAAAGTCGGGGATCACCCAATCTCATCCGGAGGGATATACCCTCCAACTAAAAGCACCAGCTTCAACAGCTGCTGCTTCAGCTTCTAAAGAAGACTCCTCACCCATGAAGATCAACAAACTCCTTCAGAAGAGCTGCCTTGTCATTTGGCTGGCTCCAATATCTTCCCCCCCCCCATGAAAACCTGCTCCCCAACTGAAAGTCACTCCAAGCAGTGGCTTTGTTTCCTTGCACTGTGACATCTCTTGAAATCAGATTTTTTATGACTATAATAAAGGACTGTTCACAGGATATCATTTGCCACCAAAAGTAATGTTTTCTGTGCCTTATTTTTCTTGCATTTGTGCTGTTTTCCTTGGTTTGGCAGCTAATTTGCATGGACATCATGCTATGTGCCCCAGATATGCCTGGAGCCCCCAGACTTTGAGGTGCCAGCCTGCCAATTGGCTATTTCCACTAGTCCTTGGCAATGCTGAACTTCTGAACCTGAAAACTGATGGACAACTCAGCTCACAAATTCCTGGAGAATGGGGCGACCCTTTTGTGGGCCCATAAAAGTGTACCCCCCTGTCCCAAACTTCACCAAACTTTGGTGTCCATCTAAGGCACTGGTTCCCAACCAGGGGTCCATGGACCCCCAGGGGTCCGCGAGAATTAAATTAAGGTCCGCAAAACAAAGTTATAAACCCATAATAAATTAATATTTTCAATTAAAAGTTCTCTATTATAAAATATATATATTCAAATATTATTCTAAGTTTAATGTTTAACTAACAGTTATGATTAAAGTTTATTTTCAAATTCTCAGAATTTTTATTTTGAACCTTGGGGTCCCTGCACCGAACAAAAAAGTCCTAGTGGTCCCAGGTCAAAAAAAGGTTGGGAACCACTGATCTAAGGAGAGACTGTTGCAACTATGCTGCAAATTTGGTGACTCTACCTCAAAAAATGCCCCCCCCCCCCCTGGAGCCTTGAAAGTTCCATATAATGATTAGTGGATTTTGCAGGGGATATTTCTGGGTGTTTCACATCAAGGAACTTCCTACATATTTTCCACTTTCACAAACTGGTTTATGACTGTAAGTAATTTATATTGCTTATAAAATTAACATTAAAAAAGCTAATTGTAATTTGTACATTTGCTCTCTTAGAACAGACTCTTCAAATTCCTTTGAAGGTTACCTATATCTTGTTGACTTATTTTATTTATCAGCTTTGAAATTTGCAGAGAAACATGGGGGAAATGGCTGTATTCCGAGCAAGCTGAGAGAAGAACATGCCAGGCCTTGAGAGCATCAGGTTACAAGAGATGCATGTCAGCAGCATGAAGAACAGTGCATGCCTGGGTGGGGGGACTCCTTTGGAGACACACACACACCCCAGACCGTGGCAGCAGCGCTGCCCTTGGATGCTGGCATGGTCTACTGCTGGCATTCCCCCGGCACAAGTCCCCATGCCGGCATTCCATGGGGTGGAGCTGCCATTAGGCAACTTCCTCACCCCTTTCGTGCTGGGAATGTCCCCTAATGCAACAGTGTTGCTGCAACACCATTTTTGCAATTGGGTTTTTAAAAATTGGGTTTTTGGGTTTTTAAAAATTAAACCCCTTTTTTCCACCGCTGCAGCCACAGAAAACCATTGGAGGCGCTCAGCAGCGCTGCAGCCATGCCATCCCTGGCTGTTGCGGCTCTTAGAAATGGGCTGGAAGTGTCAAAAGATCCAAGTGCTTTTTTAACTTCATGGCAAATTGTAAATGTTGTCTTAGCTCTCAAGTTCATCTGACCAAATCTACCAAACACACATTTGACACTATAAAGTCTGGTTAAAACTGAAGTGCCATTTTATTGCATCAGATAAAAACATAGTGATTCCAGTTCAGAGCTAGCTATTTTTTTATAAAGGTTAATGTATAGAGTGACCATAATAATGATGAGGTAAGAACCATCAAGACCATGTGCACTTTCTCTCTCCCTATGAGGTTCAACCTTTGCAAGCCATAAAATCTGGTTAGTATAACAGAAGTGTTTGTAATTAGAGTTAATGGAGTTAGCTAAGACCGCAGGAGGGGAGAATAGCTTTGATCCCAGGTGGCCCTGTCACAAGAAAACCCAGAGTGAGGGACCGCTCAGAAATGGAAAATATTGCAGGCATTTGCTGCAGCTCTCAAAAGTCCTTGCTAGAAAAGCCAAAACACAAGAATATAATTTACACACTCAGCTATTTTAGTTTTCCTGCTACATTCTTTCAACATCTGTCTCATCAGACACAATTTTAACTAAAGTCCCTTTGATGTGTGTACATTTAAAATAATGTTTCTATTATAGGAAAGAGAAAAGTGGCATAACATATCTTCTGCTATGGAGACTTACAACATATTTTCCAATAGTGTCACAGTAACAGAAACCTAGCAATCTCTTGCTGATTCTCTTTGACTTCCAGATGAAGCCGTTGTCATTTGCTGTTAATTGACTGGCAACTTTCAGGACTAGGGAAAACTATTGTTTTGACAATTGTTATATTGTCATCTCTGCTCCTTTAAAACAACTCATATCATTCTCATTCCGTTTGTGACAGAGTTGTGGTCCATCACTTGGAGTATTTATGTAATTGCTAAGTGCTTCAGTATCAATACACTGAAAATTTCAGGGGAAGTAGAAGAACACATAACACATTACAATGGATTCTTTTCCCCTTAAGAGTTATACATACAACCTTTTTACACACACACAAACAGTCATGCATATTTTATCATGATGTTTTCATATCCCAAGTTATCAACTTTACTTGTGGTATACACACAATAGTAAGAAAAGGCAATAGAGGCAGTGGAAGTGAACACATAAATTTAGGACACAAGGCTGGCAGACTGGTACTGGCTAACTCTGCTTGCTGTATAAACCCTGGAACACTGAAGGAAGGTCAGCTAGTTTTCACATATATATTGGGTATCATTCTATACTGTTGTATCTGTAAGAGTGGGGTTGATGATGAAAGCCACCCATAAAACAGAACTGAACACATAGACAAATGATCCAAATTCTACGTATATATGCACATATACACACATCATTAAGTTATTATGAAAGCTTCCCTAGCAACAGCATCCTAGAATCATAGAATCATAGAGTTGGAAGGGGCCATGCAGGCCATCTAGGCCAACCCCCTGCTCAATGCAGGATCAGCCTAGAGCAACCTTGACAACTGTAAAAAACTTTTTCCTAATATCCAGCCGGTACCTCTCTGCCTGCAATTTAAACCCATTATTGCAAGTCCTATCCTCTGCTGCCAACAGGAACAGCTCCCTGCCCTCCTTTAAGTGACAGCCTTCCAAATACTTAAAGAGAGCAATCATGTCCCCCCTCTTCTCCAGACTAAACATTGCCAACTCCCTCAGCCTTTCCTCACAGGGCTTGGTCTCCAGGCCCCTGATCATCCTTGTCGCTTTCCTCTGCACCCATTCCATTCTTTCCACATCCTTTTTGAAGTGGGGCCTCCAGAACTGCACACAATACTCCAGGTGTGACCTGACCAATGCTGTGTGTACAGCGGAATTATGTCATCTTGCGATTTGGATGTTATGCCTCTGTTGATGCACCCCAAGATCCCATTAGCTTTTTTTTTTTGCTCTATGAATCCTGTCCCCTGCCAAAAATTATTTTTAACCTTGTTGGTATTAACCACTTGTGCATAAGAGATATTGATGAGGGAAATAACATTGATGTTGCCTGATCCAATTTCCCCTTCTGTAACCATTACACAAAATCTTCTGAATAAGTTCTCAAAACATCAATGGTATGGGACACACCTATATCTGTGGATCATGTCTGTGATAGGGCTGTAAATCAATTAAATAAATTTCACTTGATTCGGCAATTAAAATTAAATACATTGATATATCAATAGAACATATGTGTCTTCTTGAGATATCGAAGAGATAATTTACATCTGAATAAACAAAATCAATCACTCATTAGGATAAGAAGTCAACCTAGGATTTTCTTTCAACTCTGCAATACATTAACATACCAGAGAAACAAATTTTCAGCCTCATCTATTAAAACTGGTTCCACTATTTTTAATAATAATAATTTGAACTGGTCAGCTTTGATTAATCTACCTGTTTAACCAATTGACCCCTCTTGCAAGTCTAGTTCATAACAAGGTGAAATTAAGATTTGGGGAATTAAAGCAACACACCTCTGAGTGTCTGTATGTATAGCACTCAGTCTCTGGTAACCACACTACCATCACAATGAAAATACAGTTGGGCTTTTCATACATGACAATCCGTAGGTTAACCCAATACCACAGTCTGATTTCTTTAGGTCTATCATAAAAATTGGGGCATTCGTGACCAAGGCTGACAATCCATGGAACTGAGTACCTCTAGGTTGATACTGAAAAGCCCAAACATCAGTTCTCTTACTAAAGGATTTTTAATGCTGGGTGTTTTTGAAATAAAGGTTCGAAATCCAGTCATTATTTCAGCAAACACTGACTGAGAAGGGTATAATTAATATTTTTTAAAAATTTAATGCAGTAAGATGCAAAAGCTAGCAAAGATCGCTTCATACCTACTCTAGTATAGGAAAGCACCACTGCGTCATCCGCATACAAAAGAATGGGAACATGATAAGAGTTCAATTTCGGGGGATGATTTCCCTGACTAGACAAATGCGAGGAACTGCTCAGACTGGCTTGCTCCAGTGCCATTTGCCGTTTACACAAGCTATTACACAATAGAATGATAATTGATAGAAAAAATCAGGATGAAAATCCAGGATACTTTGTTTTTGGAAAAATCTTGTGTGGTCAGAAGATCTGTACCCCATTTTTAAACATTCTCCTGCATCTTCCTTCAGTGCTACTATAGAATCATTGTGCTGATACAGTAGATGTAGAGCATCTCTACCATTTATCTGGTGGTACCTAAGGGCTGCCTGTTTATCAAAGGAGACCATCCACTGTCTCATTACTTGCTTGCCTAAAACAAATGGCTAATTAATTTCAGTAACCCCTAAGCAACCCAATTTGTTCTAATGAACAAAAGTCAATTTACTCTGACAGACTCCCCACTGAGTCTTCTGTTGAGCAGGTGAGAACACCTTCAGGGCTGGCCTGTTTCTCCTCATTACTTCTTGTTCGAGGAGCTGAGGGAAAAGAGAGTCCCAGTGCAGTTAGTCAACTCACTGGTGAGAATTTCATTTCATTGTTACACAAAGTCTTGTCAATCTTCTCTTAGTCTTATGACCTCAATATCCTGCTTCAGGAACACTTGTTTAAGTTTAAAGATTTTGGCTTTATGATTGAGTGGTGGAGAGACACAAAGAAAGACAGCAAGGAGGTTGACCTTAGATCTCTGGTAAATGCTCAAAGCTCTCCTTTGACATTATAGTAGCTGTATCACATGCCTTCAAAAAGATTTATGCATCCATCAAATCCTTAAACAAGAGTTATTAAAGACGGCATTTCCTGCTCAGTAAAGTGTCTGCCTGCTTTTTCTATTCCCACACTTTAGCTACATTTGGCATAAATAAAAAGGTCAGCGAGAGCCATTTATTTATTTTTTCTATACAATCTTTATGTTTTTTCTCTATCTGCAAACTATTGGTGTTCTTCACAGAAAACAGCCATTTCCTATTATTAGAGTCAGCTCTGAGCAATATACTTGGTGTGGGGAGGGATCAGGAGAGGAAGAAATGCTGTTTGGTGTGGTCAGTCAAGATGGTGTGTCTGGTCTGCTGGCTGTTTTATACACTCTTTTATACACAAAACAAGTGTGAGTCTCACAGCAATGGTTCTATATTGTACAATTGTACAATTCAAAGGAGTAGGCTGAGGACTGATGTCACAATCAATAGAGTCATTAGAAACAAAAAGATCAGAGTAAATTGACTCAGAAGCCTTTTATCCATGGGTTGTTTCTGTAGTGATCACCCCACAACTACTTCGGGGCTTTGCCAGAAACAGCATCCAGAAAATGTGGGGGAAATGTGAGGAGAGAGCAAAGTGACTTCTAAAGGTCGAAAAAGATGTGCATAATGAAAACAAAGCCCCAAAGTAGTTGGCGTGTGTGTGATCACCAAGGAAACAACCCACGCAAAAAAGGCTGCAGTCAGAAAAAGCAAAGAAACAGCTTGTTTCGCATATTTAAGGCCATTCTTTAAAAAGCCACAAAATATTTGTGTAACATTGTGTTGAGTTTTCATTGGGTTGGATCCAGTCCTTCCATTACCAAAGCAGGTTCATGGAAGGGATTTTTGTCACTATCCCAGTTAAGCCCCCAGCACTCCCCGCAAATATTCCTAAGGATTAGGAGACCCCCATGAACAGTATGAGCTATGATGTAGGATACCTGAATGCAAGAAGAAGGGGGAGTCTGCAGAAATCTAGAACCTTTTGCTTGCTCTAGAGTGTGCATGTGGATGCCTCTGGAGCCCCATGAGCCCAATCCTGTCCCATTACTTTGTATACAAAATCAGCACCATCACTTTCTTAAGTTTACCCTTTCTTTCCTGGCAGGATGCAACCCTAGAAGCTTTTGGATGCTTCCTTAGGAAGGAAATTCATGAAGGCAAGGTAGCTGCCCCCAGTTTCATGCAAATTAATCTTTCAGTGACCTCCCTAATCTCTGTTTTTTGAATGCAAAAGAATGTGGGAATCTCCTGAACTGGTACATTTGCCAGGCAGAGAGGTCGGTAAAATGAGTACCCAGCTTGCTGGGGGTAAAGGGAAGATGACTGGGGAAGGCACTGGCAAAACACCCCATAAAAATAGTCTGCCTAGTGAACGTCGGGATGTGGTGTCACCCCTTGGGTCAGGAATGACCTGGTGCTTGCACAAGGGACTACCTTTACCTTTACAGAGCAAAACCAGGAAGAGGATTCAAACAGGCAATTGTAAAATAAAAGCAAAGCACTTACTTGCATAAAGAATCCTAAATCTCTTGGCAAGTCAAATAGCTTCCCTATACTCCTGGATGGACAGGAGTATTTAAGGCAGCTGATATCTCTGAGTCACAGTCCATCAGACCCTCAGCCAAGGTCTGATTTGATTACATCTGTTATGGTTTCAGGTATACTGTGTGATGTGAGAGGCAATCATCAGGAATCACACATCTCAAACAGTGAACTTTAACCACAGAAACATTTTGTTCTTTAGGTCTTTCCTCCCTTTCTCTTACTGCTAGGGAGCTAAATCATTATGCCGAAATATGAACAAACAGCTCAGGATTAGTTCTTGTGCATGTTTAAGTCACTGCACTATATCATTTGGGAGGTGCAGCAGGTTTGTTCTTGCAAAGCAAGTTTGAAAAAATGATTGATGGATTTGCAAGCAGAACTGGATACAGGGCCTGTGTGTGGCTGAGTGTGTTGCATTAATCAACAGCACTTTAGAGTAACACTGGTTACTCTTAGATGAAATAGCTCTTGGCCTGGCTCTGCTAATACAACGCTATGAACTGAATCATATTCTGTTTTCTGCTGCATCCTAGGTTTTTGTGTGTGTGTCAGCAGGAATTAGATTCTTTAGGTTTACATTCTTTAACTATTCTCCTTATAGCAAACAGAATCTCACTTCCTCTGTGACATTCTGACTTCCTGTGTCTAATTCAGTAGCAAGCTTACCATCATTGCTTAACAAAATAGCTGTGTGATTTGCTTAGAAACCACGTGTGCTCTCTTATTTGAAATACTGGAATGTACGCAGGAAATCTGGGCTTAATTTGTGTATGTGCTTGACCCCACTTTTTGATCTTGGACAAGTTCTAAAAGTTTGCGGCACTTCCTCATTTATTTGTAAAATGGGAATAATTTTAACATCTCATTAAACAGGGACGGAACTGATAAATTTAAAAGGCAGAGACTGGACATACAATAAATATCACTGAAAATCCTAACAGCATACAAGTCATATTAGGCAGGGCTAATGTTTCATCATCCAGCACATATCTATACAGGAAATTACTTCAATGCTTTAATTCCCTTATTAAGTTACTGTTGGAGATGCTATCTTTTGTAGGAGACCCAACCTATTTACCTATGGTTATCAAGTTTCTTATAACACTTATCTGGTGAAACAGTGATATCTTGATTAGCATTACTTAGGCTGTGCTACTAATCACAGCAACTGAGAAATAAATTCCACTGAAATTAATAGAACTTAAGGCAGGTACATATGATATGGTTACCTTGAGGCAATCTAAATTGTTCATGGGAAATGCTATCTTCCATGGCAACCTATTTTTGAACAACTAATCCACTTAGATTGAGTAATGATTTTCCAATCACTGCAGATGTCTTTTCACATCTGTACAGAAAACTGCCTGATCTGCATGGCAGGATAGTACCCATCATCACTGGATAAACCCACAATGAATCTGTTATTAGCCAGTCCTTAGCTATCTTGATCATCCCTTTACATATTCTCTGTCTAACCTTCCTTTCTGGACTGAAATCACCTTCCTGAAGCTGCTGTTTGCCCTCCAGAGGGAAACACAGGAACTCTAATACTTTCTTCGTACAGCACATAGCAGCTTTATAGAACAGTTATATAATAATGAAGTTTTTTTGATTTAGGATTGTTAGTATGTACAAGTTAGACCGAGAATGAAAAAGAAAGCATTAGGTAGCTTTCTATCTCTTCATGAAGCCAGCATATTGTTTCCATCCCAATCCCTTCCCATCACTGGTATTTTAATTCATTGTAGATAATTCACAGTGGGTAGCCATGTTAGTCTGTCTGCAGTAGTAGAAAAGGGCAAGAGTCCAGTAGCACCTTAAAGACTAACAAAAATATTTTCTGGTAGGGTATGAGGTTTCGTGAGCCACAGCTCACTTCTTCATTGTAGTTAGCATGAACAGTGATCTGAATCCATTTATTCATGGTATAAGCAAAAAAAAGTATACAGTTCACTAAACAAAGTAGTAAAAGGCAAAGAATGTGTGGCTTTACAACAGGGAAAAGGTGAATTTCCTTTTGTTTTAAGAGGTCAGAAAAACTGAAATAATTGCTTCTAATCTTCATTCTTCACTTATTTTGTCACTCTGGGTTAAGAGGACATAATAAAGACTCTTTCTCAGTTCCTTCTTAGCAGAAATATTACATACAGCTGTGTTTTGGAAAGTTTATTATTCTATACAGGATAGAAGATATCTCATCCCAAAGCTGGGAACACATCTTTTTTGGATCAGTCCTGCCAAAAATTTAGTGGTTGCTAGGGAAGTTTAATTTACACATTCTTAACTGGAAAATGTCTCTGGCTGGAGAAGTCTTGAGAAGTTCATGGATTTTTTGCAGAGCCCAAGAGGGAAAGCTATCCATAATGTTCTGTTAGATTTCATTCTGAATCTTCCAGGGTATTGACATATGAAATTGGCACTGATGATTTTTTATTTTAGACTTTTACATGCAACCTCTCAGAGCATAGACTGAATGCCTGCACAGGGAGACCAAGCATAAGGATGCTGGCCCCACTTTGGCTTCTGCATGATGACCAGCTCATGAGCAGGATGTTCTCCACAGTAAGCATGTACCCCATGGTTGGCAATGTTTAAAAAGAAGCATTCCCAAGCAAGGGGAGGGAACGTACATGTGGACACTGCCTCAATGCATAGGTGCTGTGCTCATGAGACAGCAATCACATGGTACTTTTGCCCACTCTCCTTCTGTGCATCCTTAGTCAACACGTGCTCAGAAAACATGCAGAGGGATTATGGTAGCTTTAGTTCAGTGGTTCCCAAAGTGGGCAGTACCACCCCCTGGGAGCGGTGGGATTACCTAGGGGGGCACTAAGGGGCAAGGGGGCAGCAGGGGGGCGCTAGAGGTGGGGCCCTTCAACTGTGTTGTTGGATAGGGTAGGGGGCGCTGGGGTTGAGTTTGTGGAACCAAGGGGGTGGTGGCCTGAAAAGTTTGGGAACCACTGCTTTAGTTGATTACCTCTGGTAGCTTTAGTTGATGACCTCCGCCTGAATGTAGACAAAGTCTGTAGTTCTTTGTTTCTCCTCCTGGATCTATCTGCAGCCTTTGATACAATAGATCATGCCATCCTATTGAGAAAATTTGAGGCAGAAGTAGGTATCAGGGGATTTGCCTCGGGCTGGCCTCAATCATTCTCCCAATTTCCTGGCTTTTCACAAACTATGCAAAATGGAATGATTCAAGATGGCTTTTTTGCATGGATAAATAAGACTGTACTGTAATGAAATGGTTCAGAAAGCTGCACTGGTAAAAGGACAAGGAATGTGGTCCATACTACTGTATTGCTGCCTATCATTGAAAGTATGCTCCAACTATGTAGTTTCTACACCATGTAACATGCCATGTTTAAATACATATGCTTTGTTTCAGGTTTGTTTCAGCTCCATTTTAGATTTCTGCTTGTTTTCAGATTTCTGTAGCCCAAACCCTACTGCACTGTTCATTGGATATCCCATCCTGTTGATTGTGTTTGACCCACACTTTGTAATCAACCTTTATTCTCACCGAGAAAGGTAAACTATAAATAACGTCAATAAATTTAAAAAAAATGTTACCAAAATGGCTACAAGGCAAATTGGTCAGTCTGGAGAGTATGTTTCACTTTCATGTCCCAGGCAATTCAGCTAGGCTTTCTACAAGAGCCAAAAAGGATTCCAGATATCCATAATTATTCTAAATACCTGGAATTATAACATTTAGAAATATTCAGAATAATATTGTCTACATATAGCATTATTATCAATATTTCTGATCCAAATTGAGCATCTTTGATCCAAACTACATGTTACTGGCAGGCACGGGACAATCTGTGGCTGCTAATGCCATTTTAGACATTGGCAGTTTGAAAACTACCATGAGGGCCCAATCCTGATTCAGCCCCCGGAGCAGTAGCACCATGACATCTTGTCACACACACCTTTTTCAAGTGCCCAAACAACCACCCATGACCATTTCATACCTCTTTTGGGATAGAGTATTGGCCCGCTTCTGAGAAGAACAACTTATAACGATTTCCAAATTAAGGCTGGAAACATAATGTAGCTGTAGCTGCCTGTTGCATTCCCACGTATTTCACTATCACCTCTGGTTAAATTCTATTTGACCATCAGATCATCAAGATAAAATAAACTAATGTCAACAACATTGGCAATCTCATTGCTCTACTTTTCACTCTCTTAAAAACCATGGCTTCCTTAAAGTTCCAATACTATAACCTCACCTACTTATTTGGAGGAAAGACGTTTGGGTTTCTATTGACTTTACTTCAGATGAAGTATATTTTAGATCAGGAGGATAAATTCTGAACTTCTTCAATAGTGAAGTTCATGCTGGCCTCATGGGAGAATTTCATGAAACCATGTTTTTAATTCAGATTGGAGCATGAAATGGAAGTCGGTTTCAGGTAACCAACTCAAGGTTGACTCAGCCTGCTATCTTGCCAAGGTTGGTAAAATGAGTACCTGGCTAGCTGGAGATAAAGTGTAGAAGACTGAGGAAGACAATGGCAAACCACCCCATAAACAAAGTCTGCCTAGTAAATGTCAGGATGTGACATCACTCCATCAGTCAGTAATGCCCTGGTGCTCGCACAGGGAACTATCTTTACCTTTTACCTCCTTTATTTGTTAAAGTTCACAAACACAGAAACAAGTGAGGACCGACAAGCTTTATTGGATTTCATTCCAATGGAAGACTACTTCTTCAGCTTGGCTAAACTGAAGATAATGAACATTGTAATAAATTCAGAGGTCACTTCCGAAGTATCTCCTGCTCAGTTAAAGTTTGATCGCTAAGTAGAAATTAAGAAATTATCACTTACAGCAAGAATGACAAGATACTGGCTTGGATCCACTGGAAAATTTCTACCAAAAAAAAAAAGCAATTTTTGTCCACATGGTCAACTCCCCCCTCCCCTTACCTCTCCAGCCCTAATTGTCCCATGAATGCTGCTCCTGGGAAGCAGGGAGCCCCTAGGAATAGCATGAGGGGAGGGATAGGTCTGCTGCAAGAGGGGGTAATCAGCAAAAATAAGCCCCATGTGTGCATGTAGATCCAAGCCACTATTCTAAACAGCAGATATTTTGTTGAAGTTATTTTCCAAGTTGTTCAAATAATTGACCACCAACTGCTCTTAAATCAATATTGTTTTTGAAGCAATTCAGTCAGCTTATTTCTCCACTTCTATATGCATATGTTGACAGAATATTTGTATTGCCAGAAAACCCAAAGGCCGTTGTCAAACTGTTTGAGAACACATTTCAGTTTAAAAAACGAATTAGCCATATAATATGAGCAAGCTTAAGAGCTGTGATAAAGCCAACGTTCTTCTCAAGAGAAAAATAAAATGAACCAAAATTAATCCTCCAAACAAACCAACATAAATAAAAAAAGCCGAGTTCATCTCTAGTTTGCTGTCAATGCAAAGGACAAATTGTGAACACGTAGCCCTCAGTGAACTTATATATCCACAGGAAAACAGCTGTATTCTTAAATGTCTATAATTCATACATTCCTCCATTTCATGACAGGTGAAATATATCGTATTTTTCGCTCTATAAGACACACTTTTTTCCTCCTCAAAAGTGAGGGGAAATGTCAGTGCGTCTTATGGAGCTAATGCAGCGGCAGCGGGGCGCAGAGCCGGCCGCCCCCGGAGCCGGCTGGGACGCTGCCAGCTGGGGCCGGGAGGCCCCTCCCAGCCACCCAGCGCAGGGCAGAGCAGTTTAACCTCCCCCTGCGCTTCCTGGGGCCGAGGCTCAGCTGTTGGGCGGGTCCTCAGACCGGGAAGCACGGGGGTGTGTGCGGAGGTTAAACTGCTCTGCTCTGCCTGCCCAGGCAGCGCAGAGCAGTTTAAACCCCCACCGCCCCCCTTCCCGGGACTCCCGGGAAGGGGGGTGGTGGGTCTTTAAACTGCTCTGCGCTGCCTGCTCTGCTTCAGCCTCCCTTTCCACGCTGCAAGCCTGACTGGTCCCAATCGGGCTTGCAGCGTGGAAAGGGAGGCTGCAGCCTTCCCCCAAGCCCCGCTGTGCGTACTGTCTGATCTCTCAGAGCGTGCACACAGTGGGGCTTTGAAGGCTTCAGCCTCCCTTTCCACGCTGCTAGCCTGACTAGTCCCAATCGGGCTTGCAGCATGGAAACCGAGGCTGGAGCTGAGCCTCGGGACCGGGAAGCGGGGTGGGGTGGGGTGCGGAGGAGCAGTTTAAAGACCCACCACCCCTCCTGATCGGGCTTGCCTGACTGGTCCCAATCGGGCTTGCAGCATGGAAAGGGAGGCTGGAGCCTTCCTCCTAGCCCTGTTGTGCGCACGCTCCACAGAGCAGGACTAGGAAACTAGAAGTGGAGTGCAGTAATCCCTCCACCCAGCCCTGGCCATAAGAACCTCTCAGCTGTTGGGTGGGAAGCGCGGGGTGTGTGTGCAGAGGTTAAACTGCTCTGGGCAGGCAGCGCAGAGCAGTTTAAACCATAACCGGGAGTCCCGGAAAGAGAAGGAAAAGGGAGGAAAAAGAAGAAAACATTTTTTTTAAAGACCAGGTGGGTCTTTAATATATATATATATATATATATATATATATATATATATATATATATATATATATATATATATATATATATATATATTTCTTCTTTTTCCTCCTTTAAAAACTAGGTGCGTCTTATGGTCAGGTGCGTCTTATAGAGCGAAAAATATGGTATTCAGAGAAGAAAGTATTTAATCTTTGAGGTGTATACAAACAAGAAACTGAGAATAAACAGGTTTGGGAATTATTTGCTAGTCCAGATACAATTTTCAAGTGCAATAATGAAACTGGACTGTAAACTGTCAGAATTTGGGAACACAATTCAGTACCATCACACATTCACACAGTGGTACTGATACCATCTGTATGTCTATTGCATCTCTTTTCCTTGTATTCACATAGATGGCTCCTGTTCTTCAGAAGAGAATCATTAATTGTTTACTCCACTCTTTAAAAAATGCTAGATGTCAGAGATTGTCCAGCCTTGTTAGTGAGACTCATTTGAGCCAATAGAATGGGAAAATCCCTTTTCACCTACTTCACAGTGCTTGTAATAACAGGAGGGATCCCAGTTTAAATAGACTTTTGTGAGATGGTTTAGGAGCTAACTAAGAGTAGGCAGAATTATTTCTTGTTAGGTACTTCGAGTTTATTATACAGGCAAGCACCCTGAGGCATCTCTTGATGAAGTTAGCTAAATAACCTGATGGTCTAGAGGAGGAACTGTCTCACTGTTGGGCGTCATCACTTGAACCCACACACTGACCACCATAAGAACATAAGAAGAGCCCTGATGAGACCAGTGGTCCATCTAGTCCAGCATCCTCTCCAGCTTAGGGGAATTGTGTTGATGAACAGCATCTTTCATCACCGTTTAGTGTGTAAGCAAAGAAAGTGAGTAATGCCTTCATTAGAACTCCAAACTTTGGGACATATTGATTCAGCCCAAATGCTAATTAACCTATTGGATAGCCTTTTAGGGTATAGCTATTTAGGGATAGCCTTTTAGAGTTAATAGGTTTCAGTTCAGCTGTTTAATAACCCACATTGATGTCTGGCATCTCATTTTGGCGTGTCAAAGTAATAAATCTTTTGAGAAAGACCTACTAAAGGATACAAGAAATTCCTTAGTTTGTGTTTTTAGAGCTTTTACAGTGCATTCCTGAAAGGAATGTCCGCGCCGGGCTTTGGAGACAAACCAGCGCAGTTGCCTCCTAAAGAGGTATTGGCTGTGCCGAAACCTCTGCCCAGTGCCAAAAACCTGTGCAGTGGGAGATACGCCAGCAAAAAGCTGGCGTATCTTTGTAAAAAGAAAAAGGGGCATTCCTGAGCTGAAAGGGCTTGGGAGGCCGACTAATGTTGGCCCCGCCCCACGGCTGGCGCCGTTACGCCCCAAGAACACCTCCCAGGGCACCGGAACACCTCCCAGCTTGCCGCCGCAGCCTGTGCCAGCTGTGGTCGGGGAGCGGCGCCTGGCCCTGCACACTGGTGCTGGGGCCACTAACGCTGGCGTGCACCTTCCAGGCACCGGCGGTGTGGGCCCCTGCGCCAGCAGAGGCCATAGTCCGCCTCCTAAGGGATTTGGTCCCAATTTTCAGGAATGGGCCCTTAATTTCTTAAAATTGTAAGTATCCATGTCGGTCTAGGGAAGATATCCCAAAACTACAGTAATGCTGTATCTCTTTATAAGCACCAAACAATATATCATAATATATTGTTCACCAGAATTCTTCATCAGGATAGATGTTAAGTAAAAAAAAAAAAAAAAAGCGGGTGGGGGAAAGGTATTTCAGGGCATGTTGGAAAACATCTGCAGGTTGTCATGTTGTTGCTATTTTTTAATCTTGCACCTATCACCATGTAATCTAATGGATCTTCAACATGGCCTCTCTTGTTCTCCATCTCCCATTCTCCATTTTAAGAAATAAAACATGTTTAAACTGACATGCCTACAAAAATGGAAAGGGCCACCATTCCTCTAGAGCAGGTTTTATTTCGGGGGTAGGTGAACGGGATTTAACTGTTGAATTATGACAATGAAGAGAACTCTGTGTTTTCTGTCTGTGATCTAGAGTGTGGGTCAAAGGGTTATTGTTACACGATGGACAAATGAAATATTAATGGACTGTTTTTGTATCCAGCTTGATCTCTCTTTCTTGCCAGTTGTTGAGATCTGGCCATAGTTAAATCTATCATGCAAACATGAGCTTAAAGATAGCATTTGTATAATTAAAGGTTTTATGGGATTTTTAGTGAATGCCAGTTCAAAAGCAAATGGATATCACCTCTCCTAAGAGGACATACCAGTCTGAAAAATGTTGGTCAAATGAAATACTTATTGGGGTGGATCCAAAGAACACGAGAGTAGGATTTATACTCTGTAGTAGTACAGTGCTAGCACAGTGCTAGCAGGAGAATTTGCTGACTGCAAGGGAGCCACCATCTCAGTACAGCTGTAAAAGTTTTGAAAATATCATAACAAACAATACACACACTGAAGCATCTTGGCATTAGATTTTTTGCTGTAAAATAGAGAAATTCAAAGAAATTGAATTTAAAAGGTAAAGGTCCCCTCCCAGATAATTGCCTTCCCAAACCAGCATCACTTTCATCTTGTCTGGGTTCAAATTTATTTGTCTTGTCCTTTACATCACTCTTGAATCGGTAGACTTTTCCTCTGTGGATAAAGTGACAGATGGTAATGTAACTCAAACACCATAACAGCCCATTCCTGAGCTTGGGTGGCAAAAGTGCTTAGGAGGCCCGAGGGGCCTTGCACTGGCATAAAAGGCACTTACGCCGGCACAAACGGGCTGGGCATCGGCGTAAGGCCAGTTACTCCGGCAGCGGTAGTCGACGGAGGGGGATTGTGCAGCTGCACCAGTGCAAGGCCACGCCAGCGCCCGACTGGCACAGAAGCGGCAGGTGGCAGCCGCAGGGGCATTCCCAGGGGCGTTCCTGTGGCTAGGAGGCCTCCTAAGGCCCTTTGGGCCCAGGAATGCCCCCTTTTGCTGCTGAAAAGTTACGCCAGGTCTTGTCTTGGCGCAGCCCATTGACTGCCATGCAAACACTCCGGACCCTCGTCTCTCTGCCACGCCCAAGCTCTGCCCATCTCAGCCTGGCACCTCTGGAACCCGCCTACAGGCTGGCCAATAGGGCCAGGGCAGGAATTGGCAGCACCCCTCTGGAGGAGGGGCCTCGGAGCCAGGAGTTCCTCTCATAAGCGGCACTTGGCAGCCGGTGCTCACTTGACAGGTAAGCCTCGCACAGGGGTTGGGACTTTGCGGGGTTTTAAGCTCCAACTCCCTTCTCTGCAGGGACTGTGCATGGTTTTCCCTCCAACTCCGCTCTCTGTGGGGACTGTGCATGGTTCTTGCTCCAGCTCTGCTCTCCGGGGGGGGAGGGGCTTGCCGCTATGGCTCCTCCAGCTGCCCTCTCCAGGGGGGCTTCTGGTATGGGGGGGCTCAGGTACTTTTTATAGATATATACAAGAGTTATTTTGTATTTCAAGATGTAACTAAGGTGGTTCTCGTACAAATGTTGATACGTTTATTATGTACTAAGGTTGATTTTTCTTCCTTTGTGTCATAACCATAAGCTTCTTCAAACAATAGTTCTTAATTAGGAGGAGTTAGGAATGTGTACACCCTTTCTCAGTTTATGGCCTGGGATCACTCTTTTCCTTAGAGTTATTTCCCTTAAACACTTCGAGAACACCCTCTCTACAGCAGAGCTATTTCCCTTTATGGCTCCTGCTTGATTCTAAAAACAATGTTCCTCTCTCACTCCAAGGAGATTCCTCAACAGACAGTTTACAGCTCTCTCAGCTGTCTCCTGTTCTGTCTGTTAACTGTCTCCTCCAACAGTCAGCCCTCAACTGTCCCTTTTCAACTGTCATCCTCAGTATTCGGTTCTATGACTGGGACAACTCCTTAGAATGCAGCTGTCCATCACACCAGTCAATCCAGCTTTTTGTAGTGGAGTCTATTGTTGGTGCTGTATTTTTGAAGATAGAAATGCCTTAATGGGTGACATTATAAATTTTTGGAATCTTAAAATTTGTTAAAAATGGATTCTGTGCACTCTGCTGATAGCCAAATTGTAGAAAGCTACATATCCACCATTTATCTACCAGTGGACAACCAACCTCCATACCTTAATTATGAGGAGGTGGGTTGCAGCATAATTCAAGGGAGAAGAATGGTGAACAATTTCACCATATAAGACAAAGTATAGCTATAAATGCAATATTACACCCCATTGACTGTCCATCCATTCTTCCTTTTGTATTTTTCTTCGTTTCCCCTGTTTTCCCCTCTGTTTCTTCCAAATATGCAATTTCGATTAAAATAATTCAATAATTTTAGTTATTTGGAAACTGCCATTTCTTAAATCTACTGTAATATTGATTTTGCATTTTTTATGTTTGTGTGAAGAGAAAAGGATTTTGTAAAAAGACTGTATTGTCTGGTAGATTTTGAAGTCTGTGATGATGGGAATATGTGGCAATATCTTCTACAATGCCCACTGTGTGCCGTTATTCTCTATGTGCTGTCAGTAGCACTGCTGTGTGTAATAATCTCTACACAAGGACTAAAAAAAATGTAGACACACACCTATGAAGATGTGTATACACACACACACAGAGAGAGAGAGAGAGAGAGAGAGAGAGATCAAATCAAGCCTGAACTGACCCTAGAAGCTAAAATGACTAAAGTGAGGCTATCGTATTTTGGTCATGTCATGAGACGACAAGAGTCACTGGAAAAGACAGTCATGCTAGGAAAAGTTGAGGGCAGCAGGAAAAGACGAAGACCCAACAAGAGATGGATTGACTCAATAAAGGAAGCCACAGCCTTCAATTTGATCTGAGCAAGGCTGTCAAGGACAGGACATTTTGGAGGACTTTCAATCATAGGGTCGCCATGTGTTGGAAGCGACTTGACGGCACTTAACACACACACACACATACAGAGAGAGAGAGAGAGAGAGAGAGAGAGAGAGAGAGAGAGAGAGAGAGAGAGAGAGAGAGAGGGAGGGAGAGAGAGAGAAATTAAAACTATTCCAAAAGTTCAATGTGTGTTCCATTAGGGATGTAGGTTTAGCGGTTGTATTTCTCTTTAGTTCAACAATAACCTTTCAAGTATCAATGAAGCATACAGATTGTGAGAAATTCACCAGGATAATCTGTTCATTTTACAACCCAGTTGGGTTATTGGTCCTTTAATGAGTGTCAAAGCAAGGCAAGATCAGTTATTAACAAGCTATAATCATACACTCTTACCAGTTATATAAACTAACAGTTTTGTGAACTAACAGCTGAGAGCAAAATCTGAAAGCTCATCAGAATTTAATTATTGCAGAGTAGCTGATGTCCTTTATATCATTCAACCTTTCTTTTTTGTTCTTGGCAATAGCAAGTCTCCATGATTTAAAATAATTTCCCCAGCTACATATATTATTTTGGAATTAAATGTCCAAAACATTTTTGGATTCAGAATGAAATGAGATAATAATGGCTATCCTATTCCAGATGTGTGGGTGGTTAGGAACAAGATAGCTGTGTTTTATAGTGCCTGTGCGACATCATTCCATTAAGCTGCAAAATAAGCACAAAAAAGAGCCCATAGGGTATGTTAGCATCCCAGAGAATGCACGATTAGCAACAATAGGAGGCCCCGTTCATACATTTATTTGGGCACTGAGAGTATTCACATGGTGGATGAGCAAACATTTTCCTCTTCCTTGATTACCCAGATATCAATGCATTTTATTATTGTGAACCGTTTTGGGAACTGTTACAGCTGATAAATACTATACAAATACTACAAATAAATACAAAATGCATAAATGACTGATCCAAGCTCTTGAAATGACAAGAAAAATGCATGTACCATTACATCCTTACGGTCTAACCAGTTGATGATTCTGTTCCTGTTCCTATCATATTCTTTAAAAAGCACAGAGTATTTTACTGGGTAGTACCAGTTATTCTAGATGTAGTGATTGAGTTTGCCTGATGCATACTATGAACACTTGAGTGCAGACTCTACACATAAACCTGTGGAACAAATGTCCATTTTCTAGCATAGACCCCAACTGTATGTGGCAAGAAAGTCTACTGAGATTGTAAAGTTAAAGTGCCTTTTAAGTTGCAGCCAATTTACAGCAAGCCCATAGAAATTTCAAAGCAACTGTAATTCAGAGGTGGTTTGCCATTGCCTGCCTTTGCATCATTACCCTGATATTCTCTGATGGTCTCCCATCCAAATACTAACCAGGGCCGACCCTGATTAGCTTCTGAGATCTGATGCGATTAGGCTAGCTTAGGCCATCCAGGTCACAGCAAAACATTCTTACTAGGAAGAAATTCCACTGAACTCAGAAGAACTTGGTTTATTTCTAAATAAACATGATTACAACCATCATTTATATTGTTACTACAATAATTTAGCTAAAAATGATAACTTAGCTAAAACTGATGGGGAAACATTCAAGATGTACTGGATTTGGTTACAATATTTTTGAAGCATTTCAGTGAGACACTAATGTTGTGTTAATTCATGTAAATAATTAATCTATCTATCTCTCTTTCTCTTTTGCTAGGATTGCTAGGATTAAAAATCATACTAAGATTTTGGAAAGCCACTGAAGGAAACTGAGCCTAATTAAGACATTTCCAGCTTCCACTATTTTGCTTCATCCATATAAACAAATCTGTCAACATTTTTGATGAGTTATATTAGTCTTGAGAGGTCCCTGGTGTGTAAGTAGGGTGGGCTCTTCAATATTTGCCCAGACTAGGCACCTATGATAATAAACATGACTTGACTCCACAAGTGGGGCACTGC
Source organism: Euleptes europaea (assembly GCF_029931775.1). Taxonomy (NCBI): domain Eukaryota; kingdom Metazoa; phylum Chordata; class Lepidosauria; order Squamata; family Sphaerodactylidae; genus Euleptes; species Euleptes europaea. The sequence goes on along the minus strand of NC_079321.1, from coordinate 67,428,120 downwards.
AGTCTTCCCCGCGGCTGGCTCTGAGGGAATGGGAGGTCTCGCTAGATGGGGGGGGGGGTCCATTCCCACTCTCACCCCTGTTTGCACGAGATTCAGCTCGCCTCGCCCCCCGGCTTCCTGGCCTATCGCAGGGCAGGAGCAGGTGAGTGTGTGGGGGTGACCAGGCGGGCTCCCTCGCCCATCCCCATGCCTATTTAAGGGCGTGCCACCTGGCCGCCATCCTGTTCTGCGGCAGGATGGTGGAGAGACCCACCCACTCTTACCTTTATGTTAGATTGTTTCACTTCTATTTCGTCACAGATTTGGGCGGTTTGGCATGGGGACTGATCCAGCTGGGAAGAGGTGCCTTTCCTTCCCATTTTGGGGATCCCCATAAGGGGTCTTAAGATGGAGTACATCATTGTTGCCCAGTTTGGGGGGCTTGTTCTGAGTGCTCCACTTCCAGGTGGTGTTGGCCTCACACAGAGATCTATGTCCTGGTGGGGTCACCTAAGTGCTACTCTGGTGCTGTCCCAACATGCAGTTTGGGCCGTTTATCAATGCTTTCGATACATCGGATGACAGGGTGGTCATTCAATCTCTGGATCCGCCCCCATGTTCCGCCAATGCTCCATCTGTTGTAATCAATAAAAGCTGTGGCCATGTGTTACCCAAAGTTATGGCGTCTGTGTGTTTATTTGGTTTTACCCTTCCCCGGGGAACCGTTTGCCCGTGGGACTGCAATAGCCAGGACTGTGTGTTCAGCAGTTTTAAAACAGTGCCAAGAAAAGTTAAATTCTACACATAGACAGACTGTGCAAATAAAATATGTTTGCATTATTTATCTTATTTTGCAAACATTGCGCATGTTTTTATTGTTTGCATAATTTAGGTTTTGTTAGTCCTGGGGAAAGACAAGGAAGAGTGCAAGGCATGTAATCCTGCCCACAGCTATGGTAAATCTTATTCATCCTCTTCATTTAAGCCCGTGTGTTTTCAAGTGTACCTTCATCATACCTTCACGCTAGACATTTGCTCCATTAATAAACCTGGAATTGAGAATTCCAGGATGCTGAATTCTGCACCAAAACCACATTCTGATATTTTGTGTCAATACACAGAAACTTCATAGAAGCCAGAAATACATATCTAGATTTTTAAAAAGCTTACATTTGGTCTAAATAAACCATTCCTCCCAATAACTAATAAGCAGAACCCTACCTGATGCAATCACATAGAGTTTTCCTAAATTCTTCTGCATTGCTGCAGCTCTTTCTAGAAGACAGAGGAAGCCCTTGAGGGTCTGCTACACATTATCCTTAAAATTTTTGAAGAGCCATTGTTTTCTGTGAGAAGACCTGGCCTCCTGGCCATTGATGATGTCCTGCCCTCCCTAACTAAGTGGTTGTGTAAAATCTGCACACAAAATGCTATGTATCCCCATGAGTATGCTATGTATCCCCAGTATAGAGTTTGGAGTCTTATGTACACACACTTTACTATAATGGTAGAGAGTTTGCAAGCATTCATTTTTATCAGTATGCACAAAGGATAATTCCCAACTTTTTGTGATATGCACTAGTATAACAGAGAAGAAGAATAATGCAAATAAGAGCAGGCAGGATCCTGGATGGCCCAGGCTAGCCCAATCTCATCAGATCTCAGAAGCTAAGCACCAACCAAGGAATACCGGGGTTGCTATGCAGAAGAAGGCACTAGCAAATCACCTCTGTTAGTCTCTTGCCTTGAAAACCTTATTGGGTCGCCATAAGTCAACTGCAAATTAATGGCGCCTTCCACTGTGTGTGTGTGTGTGTGTGTGTGTGTGTGTGTGTGTGTGTGTGTGTTTATAAAAGCACCCAGGACCAATCCCTGGTATCTCTAAAATTACAGACAGACCTTGGAGAGCTGCTGTCCCTCAAGTAGATGGTACAGACCCAGATAAATTGGTAGTGGTGGTTGACATCAGTGCAAGGCACCTCAAAATCTGTCCAATAAGAAGGGCTAGGGAAGTGCTCTGTAGTTATTTCTATGAAGGAAGTAACATGCACTAAAAAGAGTCCTTCAGCCTGTCAGCCCCACGTGCAACAATTGTGTAGTATACTCACTGTATTCTCTGTGCACTGAGCTGTGATATTTTATTTCATCCATGATTTCCTGTTCCAATATGTACAGCTGTATATCATGCATTCAGCAAATTGTACTGCACAACGCTGAGCATGGTGTCTGAATCTATATTATATGCTTCACAGGTCAAGGAAGTAAAAAAGACTAGCATGTCCTAAAGAAGACCTAGCAGCAGTCCTAATGTACTAAACTGCCAATACTGGATACTACTACAACACTGCCACATACAGGCCCTTGTTTTTGCCTTTCTGACAATCCTGCGCTGAGCCATCCTCAAAAAAAGTTCAGCACACTGATTGTGCTTGGTCTGTGATTTTCATTGTATTTCTTCTGCAAGATTACTTTAGCACATCTGGTAAAAATTAGATAAAAAGATTAGTTCTGGTTCTGTTTCTAGTTAATTTTCTCCAAGCCTCTGCCCTCACTTCTCTGCTGCAGAAGAGAGACATAAATTTCCGATAGGAATAAGTGTTCTCATTACTGGCACTGCTTAGTGATTGCACAGTCAGTGTCAAGTGTAATTAGATTTCAAGAACTCCACGTTTGTAATTTCTGACAATGGAAGTGTATGCTGATGATACATCTCTGCTGGGAGCACAGCTTGGCCAATGAAAGAGATCTCACTATAATCCACAGCTATAGTTGCTTACTGTTTTAATGAAACCATAATCAGCCTAACTTAAGCTATGTTTCATCCTTGTTATACTACAGAAAAGTCAGAAAATTATTCTGTGACCTAAAGTCACATGACTTCTAAAATATACTCAAAGGTTTTTTTAAAAGGTAAATTTATTTGTATATGGTCATTGGCTTTTACAAAACATCACCAACAAGTATAACACATTATAATGTAGATAAACAGTAAAAGAAGAAAATCTATAAAAAGAATGTACAATAATATGAGCAACCACATAATGATAAATATTAATAAAACAAGTCATTTCTAATGGATGGAGAATTCGTACAGAGCTCCAAGGAACAACCGAGTCAGACTGGGCCGAACGTGAGTCCAAGTGCTCATGCATAATGACCTCTGTCTGCATGAACAAAAGTGCTAACAGTGGGAGTTAAATGTGGAAATGGTACAAGAGGCAAAGAGGGGGTACGTGTGTCTCTTTGTGCAGGGGGCACTGTGGTTCTTAACCTGATCGGGGTTTACCTGTGTTTCTGGAGCTTGGTGTTGCTGTAGCACATGGTCCCAGTTGGAAGAGGTTTTCAGATGGGTGTGTCATTTGATGGAGCATTGGATAATTTGATTGAGGCTTGGTGGATGAGCCACAGGTCCCAGCTGTATGCAGAGTTAATCAGAGGTCAAGGGTCTAAGGCAGCGGTGGGGAACCTTTTTTCTGCCAAATGCCATTTGGTATTTATAACATCATTTGCGAGCCTTGCAAAATTATCAACTTAAAAATTAGCTGACCAAGCCCGAAGCAGGCAGTTGCCCCAGATGACACCCCCCTGCACAGGCAAGCAGGCAGGCATCCAACTAGTGGCGCACTCGCCCACCTGATGGCACAGGATGGTCTGATGCACCAGCCGGGCGTAGCCATCCAACTGCACGCCGAAGTTGCTCCTACCCTGCATGGTCAGGGCCGGATTCTACAGCTGGCTCCTGCTACCTCTGCCCACTGGGATGAAAGGAGGACACACTGGCTAAGAACTTGCCCCACCTGCGCATTCTGGCCCTGCCCCCTTTAACCCTCCATTGTCGCCACTTTTGCCCCCAGCCCTCTTGTAGAACAGAGGGAATATATTTCTCCACAGCCCAGGTGGGAAAGGGTTAACACAGTTTCTTGGGTGGTCCTAGCAGCTCCATAGCTAATGACTCTTCTGCAAGTGGAAAAAAGGTTCCTTTTCTCGGCAAAACAAACTCACATCTGCCTTGAATTGAGGCTATTCCTGTCCAAGGGAGGAGGCAGATCACCAGTCTTAGATCCTCCTGAGCTAGAGATCTGCCAGGACCCATGAAGGGCCAAACCAAATGATTTCACGGGCCTTAAATGGCCCCCGGGCCTGACATTCCCCACCCCTGTTCTAAGAACTCAGACAGCAGCTCATGGAGCACACAAGCAAAGTATGCAAACATCAGCACTAACAGAGGGAGCTAAACATGGGAACAAGAGACAAACACAGAGACAAAGCTTTTCTAAACAATGACCAATGAGTAAAACTCCATTCAAATTCAGCACTGCAGCAAGGAACTTGTACAACACATTCAGTAAGCCAGAGGTGGTGTGAGGGTCTCTGTGTCTCTGCTTTCCATCACCTGCTTGGTTATCTGTGAACTCATAAAAGCAGTTCACACTTTCTGGTCTCAGGCGCCTGGCCTGATTGCCCCAAGTATCTCCCCCCCACTGTTCTTCCTGTCAGTACTCCCTCAGGCCGGTGCGGCCTTGGAAGTGTGATAGCTTCAGCAGACTTCCTGGGACTCGTTTGATGTTTTGTATTATGCCAAGCTTGTAACTTCCCATAACAATAAGTGTGAACCCCAGTGCCCCGGTGCCCTGGAGTCAATATATTCTGTAACCCCGATAAGCGCCTCACTTGCAACTTTCTACCTGTACCTGTCTCATCTCCTGATGTCTTCAATAAATCCTTTGTTTCTGTATCAACGTCTGAACATTTGATTTGGAGAAGTAAACTCAGAGAGAGGGGATCTCTCACATTAAGTTGCAAGTCCTTGCCTCTCGGACTGCAGCTGTACCTTTTGGGACAGAATGTCAGCCGACGAGGACACCACCCCTAACCCCGATGTACCAGAGAAACCTGAGGTGCCGGAGAAACCGGACCCCAAGGAGGAGGGCGCCAAGCCGAAGGCACCTAGGGCTCCTGTCCCCGACCAAGGCCGGGACGGACGCCCCCGGGACTTCCTCAACAATTGGCTGGACTCTCCCAAGGGTTGGTCTCTCTCCCGGACTGCGGCAAAGGGACGCCGGTTGGCCTTCCCCAGTACAGGACTCGAGGGGGACCCTGCACGCAGGGAAGTCGTGATGGACGAAGAACGGAGGCAGTGGCAGGAGGACCGCCAAGCTATGCAGGACCAGATTGAGACCATGCAGCGCGTGATGGGTGAGATGGCCGCGGCCCTAGATGCGCTTAAAGTGCAACCACCCACCGGTAATCCCCCGGAAGGGGTACCGGCAGCTCCTCCCGCACCTCCTAGCCTCCCGACCCGTCGGGACCTGAAAGTCACGTATGACGGTTCAGGAGACCAATTAACCTTTTTCTTGGTCCAAGTGGACATTTTTATGCGGGAACAAGGCCGGACCTTTACCTCCGAGGAGTCCTGAGTGCAGTACGTGGCTTCTCTACTGCAAGGGGAGGCGGCCGCTTGGATGGTGTTGCAGTACGAGCTCCGCTCGCCTGTGCTGCGGAGCCTGGACGAGTTTATGGTTGCACTCCGAAACCGTTTCGAGGACCCGACTCTGGGTGAGCGGGCTAAGGCCTCCCTGATGCAACTGCGCCAAGGGACCAAGTCGGTGGCGCAGTATGCAAGCGAGTTCCAGTCCCTGGCCAGCCGAATCCTGGACTGGAGTGAGGCTACTCTGGTACAGTGCTTCAGGGAGGGTCTCAACCCGGACCTCCAACATTGGGCCTTCATGCAAGGGAACCCCCCAGACGTGGAAGGCTGGGTCCGCCACGCTGCGGACATTGAGAACCGTAAGCAACTCCTAACGTTGTCCAAGCAGCGCATCGGACGGGACCTGAGACCCCGGAGTGACCGTGGCCGGGACTTCCGACCGGGAGGGAGCGGAGGCCCCTCGGCCGCTGAACGCCGCAAACGCTTTGAGACCGGTGTCTGCCTAACCTGCGGGGGAAAGGGGCACTTTGCGTCGCAATGCCCATCTCGCTCGGGCCGTCCAACCCCTCCTCGCCAAGTCCAGACCGAACCGGAGAAGGCTTCCGCCGAAGACCAGTCCCGCCGCAGGAGCGGACCACCGGGCCGACGCTCCGGCGCACCCTCCGCTCTCCAGGCGCGCCCCCAGGATGGAGCTTCCACCTCCATGGTCCCAACGGGGTCCCGGATTATAAGTACCACTTTTGATTCTGACGAGTCTCCGATCGCCACCACCCCGTCCCCCTCTTCCAGCGAGGAGGAGGAGTGGGAACAACCGGCAAAAAACGCCGTCGGTCTGCTGTAGAGGGGGCTCCGCAGCAGACCGTCCCTGTCGTTGTGCAAGGAGCTCCACCGATGGTAAGCGACCAAGAAGACAATGTGTATGTAAGGGTTCACCTATCCCTACCCAAAGGGGGTCCCCGTTTAGAATTCCCCGCTTTGGTGGATTCGGGATGTGCCCGCACCATGATTAGTGAGGAGGCAGCCAAGAAGCTGGGCGTCCGGCGCAAGCGGCTTCCGGGACCCCTCCGCTTTTCCCAAATGGACGGCAGTGATTTTAAACGGGGCCCGGTGACCCACAGAACTGCGGCTGTGATTATGTCTGTGGGGGAGCATTGGGAACGCTTGTATTTTACCATTGCCCCTATTGTAACCCCGGTGGTTTTAGGGATGAACTGGCTACGGGGGCACAACCCCTCCATCGACTGGGTTAAGCGGCTGCTCACGTTTCCCGAAAACCCCTGTAGGTTACATGATGAGGAACGGGTGCTCAGTGCTCCGGCCGCCGCGCTGGTAGGGTCCCCCGCCCCAGTCTCGGTTTCTCCCCAATTACCTACCGAATACTCGCAGTTTGCAGATGTGTTTGATGTTAGAGAATGTGACGAACTGCCTCCCCACAGAGAAACGGACTGTGCTATCGAAATTGTGGGGGAAGGCAAATTATCTAAAGGGAAGGTCTATCCCATGAGCCCCAGTGAAAAAGCAGTATTACGGGACTATCTGGATGTCAACTTGGCCAGAGGTTTCATACGCCCTTCCAAGGCCCCTTATTCGGCCCCAGCCTTCTTTGTGAAGAAAAAGACGGGAGATCTAAGACTGTGTATTGACTTTCGCAGGCTGAACGCGGTCACCCAGTCTAACGCTTACCCTCTCCCTCTTATTCCCGACCTTCTAGCACAATTAAAGGAGGGCCGAATCTTCACCAAACTGGACTTGGTAGAAGCCTACCACCGCATTCGCATTAAAGATGGAGACGAACCCAAAACGGCCTTTTCCAGCTGTTTTGGAATGTTTGAATACCTTGTCATGCCGTTCGGACTTTCGGGGGCCCCGAGTGTTTTTATGCAATTAATTAATGAGGTTTTGCATGATTTGCTGTTCCGGGGGGTGGTGGTATTTCTCGATGACATCCTTATTTACTCTGAAACTATGGAAGAACATGTGCGTCTGGTTCGAGACGTGCTCCAGCGGCTGCGGGAGCACAAATTATATGCTAAGGTATCTAAGTGTGAATTCCACAAACCTTCTATTACGTTCCTGGGATACGTGATCTCCCACCAGGGTTTGGAAATGGACCCCGACAAGGTCCAGGCGGTGCGGGATTGGGAAACCCCCACTACCCGCCGCCAACTTCAGCAGTTTTTGGGGTTTGCCAACTTTTACCGCAACTTCATTCCCAACTTTGCCCAGGTAGCGCTCCCCCTCACTGCCCTGTTGCATACCAAAGACAAGGGGGCTAACGCCGCTCTTCCCTCGGCCCGCTTGCAATGGTCCCCCCACTGCCAGCAGGCTTTTGAACGTTTAAAGCTACTTTTTTCGTCCGAACCAGTTTTAGCTCACCCGGATTGCACTAAGCCTTTTGTGGTGCAAGTGGATGCCTCCGATGTGGCAATGGGCGGGGCTCTATTGCAGAGGGATGAAGGGGGGCGGTTGCGACCATGCGCCTACTTCTCCAAAAAGTTTTCCCAGTCGGAAATCAACTGGGCCATCTGGGAGAAGGAGGCGGCAGCAGTCAAACACGCACTCACCATTTGGAGGCACTTCTTAGAAGGGGCCGAACTGCCATTTGAGGTGTGTACCGATCACAAAAATCTTGAGGCTCTCAAGGGAGCTAGAAAGCTCAACGCCAAACAAATTCGGTGGGCCCAATTTTTCGCCAAATTCCGGTTCACTCTCAAACATGTTCCTGGCAAAGAAAATGCCCTGGCCGATGCTCTGTCACGACTTCCCCAGTATCGCAACGATTTCGACCGTCCCGTCGACTCCCTGTTCACCCCCGAGCAGCGAGGGGAGGTCCCGGGCTTAGCCGTCACAACCCGTTCCCAGACCCATCAACCGGGGACCCCCCCTACGCTCAAGGGTATTCCGGAAGCCTTCCAGCAGCGGCTCCGAGACGCCTCCTTGCAGGAGGAGGAGCACCATCTCCTCCCCACTGGCATGGAACGAACGAACACCTGGTGGGTACAAGGGGGAAAGCTATATGTCCCATCTTCCCTTCGCAAGGAGGTATTGGGACTGGTACATGGTGCCAAGTTGGCGGGTCATTTTGGCTTCGTAAAGACTCTTCACCTGGTGAGGAGGCAATTCTGGTGGCCAGGTATGAGGTCCGATGTGGAACTGTATGTGTGCAGCTGCCCCACCTGCGCCACAGCTAAGAAACGGATGGGAAAACCCCCCGGGCTTCTCAAACCGCTAGAGAACCCCTCCCGTCCCTGGGAAGTCATAGCCATGGATTTTATCACCGACCTACCTCCCAGTCGGGGAAAGACGGTTCTCTGGGTAATCACGGACCTTTTTTCCAAACAAGTTCATTTCGTTCCGTGTGCGGGTCTTCCTTCTGCTCAGGGCTTGGCCAAACTATTTATCACACACGTCCTCAGGCTACACTCGATCCCGAGGAAGGTCCTCTCCGACCGGGGGGTCCAGTTTGTAGCCAAATTCTGGCGAGCTTTCCTAAAATTGTTGGGGGTTGAGGAACAGGGCCTCTCTTCAGCTTATCACCCCCAAACTGATGGTCAAACTGAACGTGTAAACGCGGTGGTAGAATGTTATTTGCATTGCTACGTGAATTTCCACCAAGATGACTGGGTCGACCTGCTGCCATTTGCCGAATATGCGTACAACAATGCGCCCCATTCCTCTACCGGCTTTAGTCCCTTCCAAGTAGTATACGGGACGGAATTTGGTCCTTTCGGTTCCGCCCCCGTCACGCCAGATCTCCAGTCCACCCCTGAACTTCAGGAGTGGATACAGGTGATTAAGTCTACCTGGCCGTGGCTGCTCAAAAACCTTGAGAGGGCTAAAAGCAAGTACAAGGAACAGGCAGACAAACACCGGTCTCCGGGATGGGAGCTTAAGGTGGGGGAGCAAGTTTATCTGTCCACCAAAAATCTCCGCTCTCTTCGTCCCTGCAAAAAACTCAGTGACCGTTATGTGGGACCTTTCTCCATTACCAGGGTGATCAACGAGGTTACCGTGGAACTAGAACTCCCAAAGACCCTCAAGGGAGTCCATCCAGTCTTTCATATAAGCCTCCTCAAACCCTATGTAGCAGCTCCCCAGTTCCACCCCCCTCCCGAACCAGAGATTCCTACCGTGGTGGGAGGGGATACCCATTTGGAAGTATCCAAAGTTTTAGATTCCAAATGGAAGAAAGGAAAACTGTATTACTTTGTTCGTTGGAAAAACCTTGGGTCCGCACACGACGAGTGGGTGGCCGCGCCCCACATGGCGGCCCCTCGCTTAGTTCGAGAATTCCACCTCGCTTATCCCGATAAGCCTCGTCCTCTCGAGACCGCGGGAGGGGGGCCTTAAGGGGGGCAGAATGTGAGGGTCTCTGTGTCTCTGCTTTCCATCACCTGCTTGGTTATCTGTGAACTCATAAAAGCAGTTCACACTTTCTGGTCTCAGGCGCCTGGCCTGATTGCCCCAAGTATCTCCCCCCCACTGTTCTTCCTGTCAGTACTCCCTCAGGCCGGTGCGGCCTTGGAAGTGTGATAGCTTCAGCAGACTTCCTGGGACTCGTTTGATGTTTTGTATTATGCCAAGCTTGTAACTTCCCATAACAATAAGTGTGAACCCCAGTGCCCCGGTGCCCTGGAGTCAATATATTCTGTAACCCCGATAAGCGCCTCACTTGCAACTTTCTACCTGTACCTGTCTCATCTCCTGATGTCTTCAATAAATCCTTTGTTTCTGTATCAACGTCTGAACATTTGATTTGGAGAAGTAAACTCAGAGAGAGGGGATCTCTCACAGGTGGTCTTCATGATTCTGGGGCCCTGGGGAAAAGTCCAGAATGGGCCCACAGAATCAGGCCCCATTGCCACCCCACTGCTGATCTCCCTCACCAGGCCCAAGCAATGGGTGGCCCGGGCGAGGTAGGCAAGAGGCACTACTGTCACTGGAAGCCAGCTGACCAAGTCCCAGACAGGACATGTACAAAGACAGCAGGAGTCTGTTCTTCTTTTCCATCATATTTCAAGGGGCACAGCTGTGGGCAGATGCCTCTTCAAAATATGGGGCCCAGGTAAGGTTGGCAGGAAGGTTGCAATCTGTATGTGTAATGCAATGACATCACTTCCGGGTTTACCCCGGAAGCGCTAGCATCGTGCGGGATGCTCTAGCACTGTCCTCCAAAAACTCTATGGAAACCATAGAGTTTGGGGGAGAATGCTAGAGCATCCTTGTTGCGATGCCAGTTTTTCCAGAAGTGACATCATCACAATGTGTACATGGATTGCTTCCCTTCCTTCAGCTGGCCTGCTTCCACCTACCAACCAGCTGAGGGATGGCAGCCAGCCCAGTTAATTGGCGGGCAATTACCTGCCATAACCAGGCAAATGGGAAGCCTAGACCCAGGACAGTTATCTCTATTGCCCATTAGCAATGACCTTTCCTGATTTAGGCACTCTCTTTTATCCCTTAACACATTTGAATAACCAAATTAGTTCTGAAGTTTCAATGACAGTTGGGAGAGGGGTTAACCAGTGCTTTGCAAATGTCACATATACTGTCCAATCGATAGAAATAGTGGGCATGTGCTTGATGCATAGAGCTCTTGGCTTCCAGGGACCAGATTCTCTCCCTTGAGACTAGGGTTGCCAATCTGGAGAAGTTGAGAGAGACAGGGAAGTAAGTGATGAGACCTTCAGGGAGAGTCAGAAGGAAGAACTAAGAGAGTCAAATCCCTCCAGGGTGCCTGGAAACTATTTAAAACACACCAATTAAGGCCCACATAGAGTGCTTATGCAAGTCAGGAAAGGTACCACAAAGTCTAAAAGGATGTCTGTGTGGTTAATGACCCAAGTCAGGGAAGCCATAAAAGGCAAAAAGTGTTCTTTAAAAAGTAGAAGGTTTTCCCTAATGAAGTGAACAGAAAGGAGCACAGGTTCTGGCAAAACACGTGCAAGTTGGCAAAAAAGGGAGCAAAAAGAAAAGTTGAGGAGTGTGTTGCTGAAAATATAATGGAAAACAATAATTTTTTCTTAAAATATGTTAGGGGCAGGAAGCCAACTATGGAGGCAGTTGGGCCTTTGGCTAACAAAGAATGAAAGAAAGACAGGGATATGGCAGAGGAACTGATTGCATTTGTTGAGTCTGTTTTCACTGCGGAAAATGTGGGGCACATACCAATGCCAGAGCCACTGTTTTCAAGAAAAGGAGTCTAATTGAAGTGAAGAGAGGTGAAGTTCTAGGACTACTAGGCAAACTGAAAACTAACAAGTCTCCAGGTCCATAATGCATATACCTGAGTGTTCTTAAGGAACTCAAATGGGCAGTTGTTGATCTACTAACAAGTATATGTAACTCATTACTAAGATTAGCCTCCATGCCAGATGACTGGAAAGTATCAAATGTCACCCCAATTTTTAAAAATGGGTCCAGATGGGATCCAGGGAATTACAGGCCAGTTAGCCTAACATCTGTTCCAAGTAAATTAGTAGAACTGTTACTAAAGAATTATTAAGCACACTGAGGAACAAAGTCTGCTGAGGAAAAATCAACATGACTTCTGCAAAGGGAAGTTCTGCCTCACCAAATCTTTGCAGTTATTTGAGCAGATTAACAAGCATGTGAGTAAGGATGATCTGGTAGACATCATATACTTGGATTTTCAAAAGGCTGTTGGCAAAGCATCATACCAAAGACACCTGAGCAAGCTTAGCAAATCAAGGGATAAGAGGACAGGTCCTCTTGGATTAAAAATTGGTTAAATGGCAGGTAGCAGATAGTAGGAATAAATCGATAGTTCTTGCAAAGGAGGTTAGTGAGTCATGAGGTCCCACAAGGATCGGGATTAGTACTATTTACTTTGCTCATAAATATTTTGGAATTGAGGGGTGAGCAGTGTAGTAGCCAAGTTTGCAAATGATACTAGATAGTGGACAGAGTCATTTGTAGTTTCATCAACCAAAAGAACCACATATACTTCCATCCCTGGCATGAGGGCCTGAACCTCAAGGAGGCTTACAGTTTACCTGTTCCTCCAGCAGTGGCTATTTCAAGGTGGGAACCACCTGTCAAACAGAAGCCTCACTGGGCAAGGGCCCTGCCTACTTTAGTGAAACATGAGTCAGGTGCCATGGTACCCAGAAGAGCCACCAGAGATATGTCAAAGAGCCACATGTGGCTCCCAAGCCACTGAGGAAGTATTACTGATGAAAACCAAGGCAGATTGTGAAGATTATCATTACATAGGGTGAGGGTGCATATTGGACCCCTTATTTTGAATCTATTATGGCAGAATCAGCTATGTATATGAAAAAAAGGTTGCATCGATGAGCTCTGATGTGATGACTCAACCATAGCTTCCTGGGCTCATCCACCTTGTGAGCGCATTTCCCCCTGCTAATATACTGACAGTTTACCATAGTCTTCATTGGGCGAAAATGCATGGTCGCTTTATCCTCCTTTAATTCCTGTTTTAGCCAGGATCGAATGCACATTAGGCGAAACGCATGCGTTCAATCCTGGCTGAATCCTGGCTGAAACAGGGATTAAAGGAGGATAAAGCGACCATGCATTTTCGCCCATTGTTTCCTTTTTCACACTGAAGATCTAGCAAGATGTGATAGAAAATATCTCTGGATACCCTGCTGTTGTTGTGATTTTTTAAAAAAACCCATAAAAGTAACTCCAAGAGGTTGCTAATTTGATTAGTGAAAAGGTATTGGGAGAGGAGTGAGTATTTAATTCCTTCCTCCCATTCTATTGCCCTGTTCTCAGTTGCCTCTCCAAAGCTCCTGGTATCTTCTCAGGAGGAAAAAATGCAGGTATGTAATATCTGCATTTTTTTTTTAGCTCTGAAGAATTATTTGCAGCCCAAGCTACAGCACTAAGGGACAAGTGAACACCATATCCTTTCTGATTCAAAGTAGCCATCCCATATGGCTGCTTAGAAGCCTAAACATTGGGAAAACTCAATTACGGAACTTTCATGTCATATTTAGTTTTGCTTTCAGATCTACTATTTGAGATACCTGCTGGTCAGCTACCAGAAATAAAAGCAGGGACAATGAAAGAACATCATTCTAAGTTCCACAGTCATTTTTAAAGGATTCTCTTTCTTTTCTGAATGCAGCCACTGGGGCTGCTATTTGGAGGGGAAGAGCAGTGCAGTGGTAAGAGGGCTGTTAACCCTACCTATTTACACTGAAAGAGGGATCCCCAAGGCATTGTACCCTCACTGGAGGAAAATATGGGAACCGTGTTTTGTCCCCAAAGAAAATGCAACATTGAAGGGGCAATTTTTGGTGGGGAAATGACATGTGGGGAAAGTATGGGAAAGCCCCTGTTCCCCTGCACTGTTCTCCCTCCCCAAACAGCAGCTTCACTGGCTGGGTTTAGAAAAGCAAAAGGATGTCTTTGGAAAGTATTGTGGAACATGTAATTCTGCCCTCAGATATGCAAAGCCATCTGCAAATGAAATGATTTAGGGGTCTTAAGAGAAATCAGTAATGTAGTTTATCATCTTACCACTACCAAGCTTAAAACTGCCTGTTATTTCCACACATTGCTCTAAGTTACAGTTATGCATTTATTTCCTAAACACAAGTGTTGCTGGATGCCTTTCCCCAGCAATGTTCCGCTTAGACTCTCTTGGCACTATGCAGTGGCACACACTTCCCTTTTGCATGTTAGGCTGCCTGGCTGCGGACCATAGGTTTCTAACTGGGCACAATGGAAAAGCACCAAAACATTGCACTCCAAGATAATTATAATCATTCGAAGTTCTTGGTTTACTTGAATTGCTAATATTTTCCTGGATTTTTAAATGGCTCAAATATTGTCCCTCTAAGCCTCTGCATGTTTCAGACAGAAAGGGCTCAGGCCATTCGTTGAATTACATGTACTAGGGCCCTTCAGAGCTTGTTTGAACAGCGGGAAAGGTTGCTCTGAGTTTTACCATCTAGTTCCATCTGCAAGTGACATAGGAATTACATCTAAATTTATCAGAAAATAGTATGATACCAGAAGAAATCTGATATGGCTGTAAAGCATTTGCCAGATCGAAACCTTTTGACTGATCCTCACTATATCTAGATAGTAGTTGTGTTGGTCTGCAGTAGAAGAGCTAGGTACGTCCAGTAGTACCTTAAGAGACCAATAAGATTTTCGGTGTATAAGCTTCCAAGAGTAAAAGCTCCCTTTGTCAGAAACATCAAGATACAGAAAATACTGAGCTGGCAGATGATGTTGGCAAGGCTCAATATTTTTAAAGTAAAAAGTATTCACAATATATAAAGTTCCTTGTTGAAGATGGGATAGTTTGGAATGACTACTACTTTTGGTATAAACTGCATAAGTGAGTGTTCACATACTTGACTAACAGCCCATTCCTGAAGGGGGGGAACGGAGCTGGTGTAACCATCACAGAATAAGGTGGCATCTATGTTGGTGCAGGGGCAAACACACCAGTGTCCGGGAACCACTGGCCCCCACAGCCAGCGCAGCTATGCTGGCAGGGCCTTCCCGGAAGGGCTTTCCCGGTGTGGAGGGGCATTCCTTGGGCATTCCCAGGGATGGAGCTGCCTTTGGCCAGCTTCCTAACCCTGTTCACCCCAAGAACGCCCCCTTGAGCTGTGGTAGGGCTGCGCCACTTTTTTTGGTGGTGTAGCCTTGTGTTGTTCAATGGGGCATTTTCCAATTTTTTAGTATTGTTATACTGTATAATAAACCATTCTTTTTTGTCTCCCTGGCAGCTGGGAAGCCTTTGAGGAGGTGGCATGGCTCTGCTGCTCCCAGTCGCCATGGATCTACACCCCCCCCTTCAGGATTGCACTCTTCAACACTAAGGGGCAGATTTAACCACACTTTAACAAACAGACAAAATGGAGTGGCCTTAGGAGGAGGAATTGTGTAGCTTGTCACTCTCTGGAGGATGCCTATGAGGATGGTGTGAACACAGACCGTTCCTGACTGTAATGAAAAATATATTAGGAATGTGAGATTATGTTTCCTTAGCAACTAAGTATTGTGATATATTGATGTGAAAATGTGATTTTCTTGTGTCATGAAATAAGGGCCCATTTAGAAAAATACTCTTTCCTTCCTTCCTTCCTTCCTTCCTTCCTTCCTTCCTTCCTTCCTTCCTTCCTTCCTTCCTTCCTTCCTTCCTTCCTTCCTTCCTTCCGTCCAGTAACAATTGCTATACTAACATCTAATGGGATTTGTAATCTGGTTATATTCACTCAGAACTAAATTCTATTTATCCCTAACTGACTATAAATTAGGTTTGTAGTCTCAGATAGCTTCCAGTTTAATACTGGTAGCTTCCAGCACTTATTGGATAGTTTATTTACTTCAGAACAACTAGTTTCTGAGAATACCACATGATAGTGGTTACTCTGGCAACAGTTACTTTAGATTTGAGAAATCTTATTCAAGTACTGAATTCTGGCATTCATGGTTTCCCATAATCTTGTAAAGCACCACATAGTGTTTTTCTTCACCCAATACCTTTGTACTATTTTCTGCATTTTAACCCTTCTACCACCTCTACCTGAAATACAAAATGAAGTCAATCACTATAAAAAAAATGACTTCCTGTTATAATATTTTCCTACATGTCTCCATTGAATTATTTCTGTCCTCATTCAGAGTCTGCTCCAGCCACTGGCATTTGGAGGTCAAGTAACTGGGTCCGAGTTAAATAAACATCACATTTCTGGGTTAACATAAATTTCTGATCCCTTTGAGACAAATGTTCTAATTCAGTTGTTCTGTGGGTTGGGGTGGGTGATCTGCCTCCATTCCAGAAGAGGAAATTAGAATAAAGAGAGACAAAGTAACACAGTCATTTATTCACCTCCCCGTACGTTTCTTGTCTCAAAATAAATAATGACTTTTGACCTTCCATTGAGACAGCATGGAAATTCGGACACGTGACCATCTTTCTTATGCGTTTCCCTTGAGGCAAGGGTGGCCCTTTTTCACAAACTATAAACTGACTTCCCTTTCCCTCAGATAAAAAGCAAGCTATAAAAATAATAAGCGTTTCATGCCAGTTCACAAAGCAGTTAACATAAAAGCCTGACTAATGATTAGTTAAACCCCCTTCCCTTCTCTTATTGATCGAAGGCTAAAGTAGTGTTATAAGTCCCTTTGCTTCAGGAATGCTGAAAGCGAGCATAGAAGTGCTTGTTTTGTCTTGCGCACTTAGGTGTGCCACAGTTGTAAGCAGCCATCAGCTCATTACTTCAGATCTGGGTGAGGTGATCATCCACAGTCTCATACTGTAAATGGGTCATGAAAACAGTCTAAAGAAAACACAAAATGCACCAGCAAGTAAGGCGTTGTGTGTGTGTGTGGGGGAAATGTACACTTATTTTGCTAATTAATAGTGAAGTATAACATATTGCAGATATGACTACCATTGGAGTAGATTTTTCTCCTCCTCAGAGCATCTGCGGTGTAGGTTAGAAAAGAGAAATCTGGGTAATAATAATAATAAATATTAGTAATGGTGTAGTAATGGTGAAGTACCCTAAAACAGTTCAAGGGGTGCATTTGGGTTCTCACTTACTTATACACGTCATGTATTACTTCATTTTTTAGAAATATAAGTGGGGGACCTGCAAGAATTTGAGGGGGCATCTCAACGCCCCCCCCCCAATTATTTCATATTTCCCTTCCCTGGCAGCCACCATAGCCTTTCCTTTTTCCCTCTTCTTTTTCTCATACCCACCCACCAAACAACCTACCTTTATCTTCCTTCCTGACTTTAGCTATCTTGGCTTTTCTCCCCCTGGTAGCCTCTACCATGGAAACTATCCTCTATTTGTACAGTGGCAGCTATGGGGCTGGGGCCAGTGGCATGATGGGAAACCTGCAAGAAACTCCCTATATCCCCTTTCTCACATTATTTCTGCTTTCCTTCCTCCAAGCAAGCCTCATACACTCACCTTTCTTGGCTTCCTTCTCTCCTTCACACATACCAATCAACCTACATTTTATCTGCCACCCATCTTCAACTCTATTTATCATTTCATTTATACCCCACTTTTCTCCACAATGGGGACCCAACACAGCTCCTTTCCTCCATTTTATTCTCACAAAAACCCTGCGAGGTAGGTTAGGCTGAGATTGTGTAACCAGCCCAAGGTCACACAATGAGCTTCTAGAGCAGAGTGGCTAGTCGGACCTAAGTCTCCTAGTTCTTGGTTCGGAACTGTAGCCACTACACTACACTGGCTTTTGTGGGGTGGTTGCTGTAGTAAGCAGCTGAGCCTGGTGAGTCATGCAAGTTGGGTGATAGGAAGTCACCCAATGGTTGTGGCCAGGCCTCATCAGATGAGTCTTTCCTCAAAGGCCAAAACAGACTGGAAAGGGCTCTGTCTCCTACCCCTGCCTTTTACTGATAGAAGCCAAGGCTTGAAGGTTGGCAATACCGTGTGGTTTCCCAGCAACAGCCAATGAGGGTATTTACCTCTTAAAGTTACAGGCAATGTTTCTATTATTTTTGGGGTTAACCCTCCCATTTTAGATTTCAGATTTTTCTGCAACCTTGGGACATTTTTCAAGTCTGTAGAAAAAATTCCATTGTCTGTTCATGGGGCCAGTCTCTGGATATAAGTATCCATAGATTTGGCCTTATTGAAAATTAAATACATTGATGATGCCTTGTGGCAGAATGTTTTATATCAGTAGTAAGAAGCCTTACAGCAATTTTACAGCACTGAGATTCTGCTATAGTATGTAGGGCTTTCAGTTGCTGACAAGGAAGGAGCTATGTCCAAAGAAATAGTACCTGTTCTAAGCAGACAGGTGTGTCAATTTGTTTCAGAAAAATTCCCAACATGTTTGTTCATTCTGGAATAACTCAAGGTATGTGTTAGCTTATTTATGTGTACTCAGAAGTAATGTCCACTAGGTTCAGTAGGACTTATTCCAAAGAAATGGTACATGGAACCATAGTCCTTGGCTCCCATGTCTTTACAAGCATTTCAAAAGTAGATACAAGTGTGGGTTTGTACATGGTGCTGGAGGAAAGGGGCTGAATCTTTTCCCCTGTGCCATTTTCCCCAATATAAATTACTCTGCAACTAGTCATCCCCAAAATTTTCAAAAAATTACAACCCAACATTATTTTGACACTGACTAGCAAAATCTTTGATGCTGCAAAAGTCTTCCACTACAAAGGAGACATAAATGATGCTATCAGACAGGGCTTTAAAAATGTGGTAAATGTGCAATTTTTTCATTGTTTTACTTGAAGATATTGACTATACAGTACTTGTATAGAACATAGTTCATTTCCTTTCTTGTATGAGTGTAAGTAATCAGCTTTTGAATGTTTTTAGATAATACAGTACCAAATTCTTCTTAATATTGGGCTACAGCTTCAGACAGAGTTTTATGATAAGTTCTGATATTAAGCAACAAGATTCTTCACCAACAAGATGTTTTGAAATAATACAGTTAGGGCTGTCAAAAAAAAAATTCGGTACAGTTCGGATTCGGCCGAATTTGGCCCTTGTGGGTTCGGTACGTGCCGAAGTCCGAACTCCCCCACTTCGGATCCGTTCAATTCGGCGGGAATTCAAAGTTCGGAAAAAAAATTCGGCCGAATAAAGCCATTAAAAACACAACCGCGCCTTTCTGCGGCTCTGGGGGCGGCATTTTTGGGCTTAGAGGTCCCAAACTTTCAGCAGAGCTTCAAAGGACGTTTATTGAAAGACTCCCCGAGTTTTGTAAAGATTGGGTCAGGGGGGGCTGAGATATGGGCCCTGAAAGGGGTCCCCCCCACCCTTAATGTGTATCTCTCAGCAGAGCTTGCCGCCCACGCACAAAGCTCCCAGCCCCGACAAACAGCTGATGAGAGCAAGGGCGGGGCAGGTGCTAAGAACTTTGCAAAGCAACACAACTGAAAAGCAACACCTTTGCAAACATGCAAAGGGCGGGGCAGGTGTGAAGAATTTTGCAAAACAATACTGCAAAGCAGTACTGCAAAGCAACACAAGCACGCAATGCAACACCTTTGCAACAGTGCAAAGCAACACCTGACACCTGGGAGTTTGCAAACCATGGAAAGGAACAGAGGCAGCTAGCTATGCATAATGAGCAGGAGGGGGTGGAATTTCTCCTTTTGCATTGGACTTGGGACCAGGCAGATGCATTCTTTAAGTCACCATTTGAGCAAGCATCAAAATAACCTAACTGATCTTATGAATGAGGAAAAACCTGAAGAATAAAAATGAAGCCCCCTCTCAAACCAGGGAGAGAGAGTCTGGAGGGGGAACACACACCCCAGGCAGAACCGGCAAAAGCCCCCTTTGGCTCCCCCCCCACCCACAGAAACTGCTCCCTCCCCCCACACACACACAGACTCTGCTTCCCCCCCACACACACACAGAAAAGAAAAATTATAGATTAAACCCCCCAAAGGGGTCTTACTGTGGCTGTCTTCTGTTCCAGCAGGAGGGGCTGGGAGGCTGGGTAATCCAATATGATTCCATTTGTATCCAATATAAGATCCATATGTATGCATCTCTCGAGGGTGATCCATTCATCCCAATAGGGAAAAGGGGAAAGCCCATATCTCGGGGGGCCCTGACCCAATGTTTACAAAACTTGGGTGGTCTCTTAAAAAGCCTTGACTGAAGCTCCGCTGAAAGTCTGGGGTCGGCACACCCAAAAATGCGCCCCCTGCAGCCACGGAAAGAGAAAAGGGGGGAGCCGATATTTCAGCCCCCACTGAACCCATCTTTACAAAACTTGGGTGGTCTCTTAAGAGGGATTCTCTGAAGCTATGATAAAAGTTTGGGGGCTGAACCCCCAAAAAAGCGCCCCCTGCAGCCACGAAAATGGAAAAGGGGGGAGAGGAAAAAGGGGTGGAGCCCATATCTCGGAACCCCCTGACCCAATGTTTACAAAACTTGGGGGGTATCTTAAGAAGCCTTGTCTGATGCTCCGCTGAAAGTTTGGGGTCGGCACACCCAAAAATGCGCCCTCTGCAGCCATGGAAAGAAAAAGGGGGGGAGCCCATATCTCGGGACCCCCTGACCCAATGTTTACAAAACTTGGGTGGTCTCTTAAGAAAACCTGTCTGAATATCCCCTGAAAGTTTGGGGTCTGTACCCCAAAAAATGCGCCCCCTGCAGCCACAGAAAGGAGCAAATGTGCACAAGCACCCCCTCACACACACATGAGGATTTCCCTCTCTCTCTCTCTTTCCCCGGCCGGCCGCACATCAGCTGATTCCTCCAGTACTCAATCCTGACTGATTGGCCAGAAGAAGACCCAGCTTGGCCACCGATTGGCCGGGGGAGGAGAATGCTGCTTACTGAAGGTTATGTTGCTTACCGACGGCCCCGAATTGGCCGAATTTATTCACGAACTCCCGAACTCGCTGAATTCGGCCCCCCCGGTTGCCCGCCAGTTTTGAGTTCGGTTCCTCCCGAACTAAAAACCGCCGAATCAAGGGAAATTCGGCTGATTTTCAGTTCGGGCCGAACCGAATTGACAGCCCTAAATACAGTTCAGAATACTTTCAAGTATAGCAGATTGTATTAGGGGGGATGTTAAAAATGTTGTCAAAACTACAAAGAATGGGTGAGATTCTCAGTTCAAGGA
Organism: Euleptes europaea; assembly: GCF_029931775.1. Classification (NCBI taxonomy): domain Eukaryota; kingdom Metazoa; phylum Chordata; class Lepidosauria; order Squamata; family Sphaerodactylidae; genus Euleptes; species Euleptes europaea. Next base: position 67,407,101 of record NC_079321.1, on the reverse strand, counting down.
AAATAATGTCAGAAATTCCATTAAATTTAATGGATCAGGATTATTCCTGTTCCATACATACAGCAGCCATATGATGTTTGTCAAGAAAAGGTCCTGTAAGATGGAGGCTAACTGACTTGCACAGGTGGTGAAATGCTAACATACATGGGTGCACCATGAGCCATTTTCAGAAGCGTTTCTCAATAGCCAGTCTGCATAATGCCAATGCATGAGGTTGCTTGTAGAATTGGGATGTAAAGTACAAACAGGTGTAATCTTTTCACACACAAGCAAATCTTAATAACAATATCCTCTTGGAAACGCTGGCCTCCCTGGCAGTCTACTGAAAATTTAGAAATGATTAAAAAATTCATCATCTCCTAGAAATTTATTTACCAACTCTAAATTCTAAGTTATGGCCAATGAACATTATAGGATGTTTATTTAAGAAGAAAGACACAACATTTCACCATGGTATCCAAAGTTCTTGACCTTTAACATCTTGTGGTTATGTAGAAGTATGGGATTTAGACTTAGAGAAAATATCTGGTGAATTTCCCCTTTCTTCTTTCCAAGACACAAATAGAAAAAGAAGAATTATTTGAGGTAATCTATTCAGGTAATCTATTCTTATCAGATATTCCATGCTTTCAGACAGGAGATGTTTCTCTTAGGCACATCTTCATCCATCATTCAAGGATGTAATCTCAAGGTACACCATTGTCATTCTTTATGTTACTGCCTTTCATTCTTTGCAGTGGTTGCATCATATTTTCTGTGACATATCAAATGAGGACATGTGACCAAGCTTTTGTAGACAGAGTCCTCACAACTGGCTCACACTGTATTTTCCAGAACATGGGGACTAAGGGAGCAATCCTATGCAGGCCTACTTCAGTCCACTCAACAAGGAAAGTCTCTTAAGGATTGTACCATAAATGCCTACCTTGAAGTGTGGTGTAATGTGATATTGCACTAGTTTTAAACTCTGTTAAATGAGGATATGCACTTGTTCAAGGGTTAGATGCACACTGGACGTATATCACTATGGTCCATGATGCACCATGTAGTTCAGTTCATGCTGATTTCCCTTTTCTATCTACAGAACATAGGGGTGAGATTAAGGCCAGAGAAAAGAGGTGCACGCAGCATCACTGAAGGAACTGTGTCAGTCTGAGATTTGTAGCATCAGGCCTTTTCATTTTGGCATTTTCATGGACTGTTCTGCTTCTACATCGGTGGAGAAAAATCAAAATAAGGATTTGTGGCCTGATTCTTCCCCAGCCTGCTTCTCCCCAGTGCAATGTGTCTGTGTCATCCTTCTTCCCCCGCACCCTCCATGGCCTGGTCCCCACTCCTGGCACAAGCAACTGCTCCTAAAATGAAGATTTTTCCACACACCTAACAGCAGCCACAGCTGGTGCAGAGTAAATCAATGCAATATCCTTTCCTTTGGCCCTTTAACAGCTCTAGGGTTGTTTCTGCATTCATTGTGATTTAATCTAAGTAGTAGAAAATGGGTTTAGGATTGCAGAACATACACAGGAGAACAGTCTCAGTTAAGCAGGAGTCCCCTGGGTTAGAAAACTCTTCAACGGGACTTTGCATTGGTTCAGAATACCTCATGGCTATTAAACATGTACTTTAATGAGAAAGGTGACTTTTTTCCTGGTGCATGATTTCCATTCTTTCAGTTAGATAACAGAAAAGGCCTCTTTGTTAGCCATGCTACTTTCCATGAATTAGTGAGCGCCAGCCTGGTGCAGTGGTTACAGTGTTGAACGGGGAGACCCAAGATTGAATCCTCCCTTTGCCATGGAAGCTTGATGGGTGGCCTTGGGTCAATCTCAGCCTAACCTACCTTTCAGGGTTGTTGTGAGGATAAAAAGGGGAAGGGCAAATTGTTGTAAGCCACTTTGAGTCCCCATTGGGAATAAAAGTGGGATATATATGAAGTAAATTAAAATAAAAGAAACAGAAAGCTGTCTTTCCATTAAACTTGGAATCTCAGAGCCTAACTATATATCACACTGTTTCCCAGCCTGCCCTGTGTTTGGAGTGCCACTCAGCCATTTTTAAAATGTAATTCCCAGGTTTGTGGGAGCCCAATTTGGATGAGGACCATGGCATATGGGGAGAAAGGGCTTCAGGCTCCTCCCATGTAATTTCCTGACCTGAAATGTCCCTACACAGCTACCATTTGCCCTGTTGGGTAGGATTGCCAGGTCCCTCTATGCTACTGGTGGGAGGTTTTTGGGGTGGAGGCTGAGGAGGGTGGGGTTGGGGGAGGGACTTCAATGCCATAGAGTCCAATTGCCAAAGCGGCCATTTTCTCCAGGGGAACTGATCTCTATCGGCTGGAGATCAGTTGTAATAGCAGGAGATCTCCTGCCACCACCTGGAGGTTGGCAACCATACTGTTGGGGAATAAAGCTGCCAACCTCCCGGTGAGGGCTGGAGATATCTTGGAATTTTAACTGCTCTCCAGACTACATGAATTGCTTATTTACTTATTTAAAACATTTATTCCACTTCTCCTGAAGAAAATTACCGCTTTGGAAGGGGGACTGCATGGCATTATATCTTACCAAGCTCCCTCCCCTCCCTAAACCCCACTCTCTCAGGCTCCATCCTCAAATCTCCAGATATTTCTGAACCCGGAGTTGGCAACCCTATTGAAGAAATTTACATGTAGCTCATCAGTATCTGTAACTTTCCCCAACAGAGTAAACAGTGGCTTAGTGTTCATGTTGGAGAAGAAGGACTGAAAGCCTGTCCTCATGCCAGTCTGATTTAAAATCAGGCCTCCACATGTCTGAGAATTTTCAAAAATTGCTGGGGCTCTAAACATGGAATCCCCAAAACATGCCTGCTTCGACTAGACCAGGGCAGAGCTGGAGACAACAAACCTTGTATATAGGGCCTGAGTCTCAAGCATACCAAGAGAGCAGTGCCCCATATTCAGCATCTAAATTTAACGAGATTACCCATGCAACTGAGCTAAACCCATTTGTTTAAAACAATAAAGCATGTATGTGTTTAATCTTGGCTTGATTGTACCTTTTTTTTTCTTTTAAGGCATTCCCTTTTTTGCAAAGTCTATATGGGAACAGATTGGTAGGCTGCATAAGAAAATGCTCAGCTCCATCCACCCATGAAAAAAGAGGGCACATCTGCTTTACAGAAACAGCTTTCTCATTCCTGCCTATGCTCAATTGAAATCCCACCCTTTGTAAATTCACTTCCTCAAAAATACCTAATCTGGGAGTTGCTCTTACAAAACTCACATTTTTCAGTCCCATCATGACTTTTACACTGAATAACTACATTTGTTGATGGAAATACTGACCTTTCCCTCTAGAGTAAATGTCTGAATTCTGGCAAAGACACCAGCTTTTGTCTCCGAGCACTCACAAACTTGAACTTGGCAGTTCCAAATGGCTCTGTGTCAACATATGTGAATTTTCTGGCATATGCAGAGGTGAGGACCTGAAAGAGGGAAAGCGAGGCTTTGAGGTTTAGCTGCAGGAAGTCTTGACAAAAGATCTCCAAGGATTCTTTTGTTTGTTAGTAGCTCACAGAATTCTGGAAGAAAGGGAAAAATTCATATAAAGAATAGACTATCAGTTATCGTGAGAATGATTAGAACCTCTTCCAATTTGTGTATATGAACACTTGGCATCCACACATGCAATCTGACCCTTTTGAGAGGCTTTCTCTTTGATTCATTTCCTGGCAAATTCTTGGTATGACATCAAGCAACATAACCAAATGAAAGTTCAGCCAAAGGGCCATCTCCGCATATCATTTATGCATTTAAACTTTGCAGAAAGCACCTCGTGATCTGTATTGTGCATCTGCCCACCTCCCACAGTGGCAGCAGCCTGGGGAGTGGGAATGGTAAAATCTCAGGGAAAAGTCAGGGAAAAGGATGCAGCCAGAATGGACAGGGTATAGCATCCTTGCTGAAGCTAAGCAGGGCAAGGTTTGGCCAGTACCTCAATGGGAGGCTTCCTGAAAAACTTGCATGTGCCTTGAATTTTATGGTGGAATTTAAAAAATGGGATATAAATAAAGAAAGTCAATATCATAAGGACACTAGTAATTTATGACAGACATTCAGGAGGGGAGAGGAGTGACAAGACTGTCATTTACATTTATAGGAATGTGTGTATTGTAGTATTTTATCCTTCTCTAGATTTCAGAGTTAGCAACATGTCTTCAGCTATCCCCCTTTCAGCTAGACTTTGCCCCTGTGGTAACAACTGCATTGAATCAACTGTACACATCTTATTCCACTGTAGAGTTTATGCAGAAATTCACAGCAAATTTTTAAGACCTATTTTAACAAATAAGTCAAATTCTCCTGATTTTCTTAATGCTCTTTTTTTTAATTGAACAATCACTCTCCTGTAACATTGGAGAAAGTGGCACAATTTCTGAGATTTGCTGTGAAAGTTCGCCAGCCATCTAATTAGAGGGTTTTTATTAATTTTAGCATCCTTTTATCTATCTATGTATGTTCTAACCTTGTCAGCAATGCTCAATTGCAACAATTTTATGTTATTATGTAGTCACCCCGTGTTTCGATTTTATGCCAACAAATGAGATTGTGTGTGTGTGTGTGTCTTCAGCATATTCATACTTCATACCTCAAGTTTGGGACTAACTCAGCCTGGGACTTGGAGCAGGAATCTTGCTGAGGCCTGGATTCCTTGATTCAAACCTTAGTGGGTAGGGGAAATTGAAGTTTTCCCTTGAACATTTGGAAGCATTTGACTAGGATAAACCTCGACAATACTCATGATGTCTTATCATGTGAATCAGGGTGGAATCAACCAGATGACCTAGAGGGGAACTGACACATGTCTACCTTATCCCTGATGTTTTGATGATATGATGACAGAATGGGGAAGCTAAAGTGTCTGCTCTGCACATTGCAGCTTCTTTGCCATAAAACTTGATAAAGTTGTGGCCATATATTCACTCAATAAGAATGGGGTGTCTGTGTGAAAAGCATTTATATGCAAACAAAATTCTGACATGTAAAGCAGCCATTAGCACATAGTGAATTTGAACCAAATCTTTCCAACACCAGTCCAGTGGCACAGAAATTTTGAAGGCTAAGAACATATTGAATAGCAAGTACTAGTAGTGAGGAAGAAGGGACCAGCACATGAACTGAAACCATTCATCGTGAATTGTCTTTGAGATTCATATGTTTCAGTTTAAGCTGAAAATGGAATAGGAAAAAAATAAAGAATTCAGCTAAAATACTCCTAGTAAAATTTAGTAAAAACCAATTCTGAACGTTATCTCAAGGCTTAAGGTAAAGGTAAAGGTCCCCTGTGCAAGCACCGGGTCATTTCGGACCCATGGGGTGACGTCACATCCCGACGTTTCCAAGGCAGACTTTGTTTATGGGTTGGTTTGCCAGTGCCTTCCCCAGTCATCTTCCCTTTACCCCCAGCAAACTGGGTACTCATTTACCGACCTCAGAAGGATGGAAGGCTGAGTCAACCCTGAGCAGGCTACCTGAAACCAACTTCTGTCAAGACTGAACTCAGGTCATGAGCAGAGCTTGGACTGCAGTACTGCAGCTTACCACTCTGCGCCACGGAGCTCGATCTCAAGCCTTAGGTTAAACTAATATTAACCATCAACAAGACCAAACTTTAAGGTGAAGCTATTCAAATAACAACCCAGAGTCACCATGTTCCACTTCTACGCCAAATGTTCAGGAAATATGAAGTGTACACAGTCCTTCCTGACTTGCTCTTCAGTGTAAGGGAGAACCACACCGCAACAAAGGGATGCACATAAGGTCTTGTTTCTTCCACTGAAGTGAATGCTATAGCAATGCTTGATCATCACACTATTCATCTGTGTCCAAAGATCTCAAACAAGTTTGATAGTGAAAAAGGATAACAGAATTTTTGCAATTAGATATTACTTTGCTGTAGCTGCCACCCCCTCCTGGCTGCTGTGTCTATCAACTCCAATTGCTAAAAGATACATTGTTGAAAGTGAAATAAAAAAAAATATCCTGCAGTTTTGATAGGAGACTTACTAGTCTGTGTGGCTTATGGCAGCAATATTCAATATCTGTTAATGGTTTCTGAGAAGCCCAGATTCAGATCAATTCATGATTCTATATATTCAGTGCCTAAATATTCGGTGAGCCAGTATGGTGTAGTGGTTAAGAGCAGTGGTTTGGTGTGGTGGACTCTAATCTGGAGAACCGGGTTTGATTCCCCACAGAGGCTAATCTGGTGAACTGGATTTGTTTCCCCACTCCTACACATGAAGCCAGCTGGGTGACCTTGGGCAAGTCACAGCTCTGTTAGAGCTCTCTCAGCCCCACCTACCTCACAGGGTGTCTGTTGTGGGGAGAGGAAGGGAAGGTGATTGTAAGCCGGTTTGAGTCTCCCTTAAGTGGTAGAGAAAGTCATATAAAAACCAACTCTTCTTCTTCTTAATAAAAGAAGGGTACTCATGTACAAGGTTGCACTGATTTCTACCAGTTCCCCCTTTCCTCTACGAAGTCCCACTAGGCTGTCCATTAACCCACAGGATATAATTTCACAGGGATCAGTAGGCTGCAGCAGAAGAGGGGGGAGTCACTGCTGTCCCCTATTAAGAAAAAGGTACTTTTCCCCCCTTAATAGTGTGGTTGGAGACAGGGAATTATCTGGTACTCTTTACAACAACCTTGTAAAGTATGTCAGTATCATCTCCTGGGTGTAAACAGCAGTCTGAGACTGAGAAGCTGTGGCTAGGCTTGTGCACACAAAAACAAATTCGGTAAATTTTGGGTTTATTGGGCCTGAATTTTTTCAGGAAACCAAAAAAAAGCTGAATTCCCATACCTGTAAATATGGGAATTTGGTTCATTTTTAGGTTTCCCCAGAAAATTTGGGCATTCGTGCCTATGAGGATTTTTTGAGAAGCTCCTGGGGGTGCATTTTTTGAGGTAGAGCTCCCAAATTTGCAGCATAGCTGCAAGGCCATTGCTTTCAATGGTGGGAAAGTTTGCTGGACTCCTCCATAGGGAAGCATAGCAACATTCACAATAGAGAATCTGACCGCAGCCACTTCATTATTTCTTCTCTATGGAGGAGGATGGGATAACCCAGACCCCATAAAATTGGACCCCTGGACCCAATCTTCACCAAACTTTGGGGTTCAGGCAAGGAGAGTCCTGGGGGGCTTCACAAAACTTGGGGAAAGCCGAACCCGAAAAAGCCAAATAAATACTCATATTTTCGGGAATGGCCAATTTGGCTTTGGTTTTGTCCCCAGGTTTTGGCATTCAGTAAACTTGAACCTGAAATTTACCAAAATGGCTTTTTCGGGTTTATTTTCAGTTCAGGTTTATCAATATGCACAAGCCTAGCTGTGGCTTTCCTAACTGAAGGCTACCCGTGAGTTCAAAGCAGTAGTGAAAGTGGATCTGGGGACCTGCTGGTTTTATTTCTACTCACTTTTCCAAATGTGCACTAAACCCTTCTATTGGTGATTTGCTGGCAAATTTGCCAACTGAGGAAGGGGGAAAGCCTGACTTAATAAAAAGGTGATCTGCTGAAAGCAGGCAAAGACTTTTTATAGTGTGGAGATTAGCATAAATGTCTGCAGATCAAGCTGCTCTTAAAGACATAGGAGAGGGGCTGTTGAAAAGTTAGCAATCCTATTTACAAAAGGTACCTTGAGAATAATCTCCAAAGTTTAACTTTGATCTTTTGCTTCAGCAAGAAGAAATCTCACTTCTTTTACCTTCTTGTGGATCTACTGTCAAGAAAATCAGGAGTAAGTTTAGCATGCAGAAAAGCCCTGAGACTCCTGGTGGCACCTTAAAGAGTAATACATTCATTACATTTCAGTAGTCATAAAGATTCCATAAGACTATCATGTTGGATCCTATTGGTATTTCTGCCGATGAAAGAGTGGGTCCATTCTGACCACTGAAAAACCTATTCCAGGGATTGTGAGATACATGTGGACAAAAGAGAAATGGGTCAGGAATGATAATACAGAGGGGAATTAGCTGAGATCAAAGAGAAAAACTGGTGGGATCCAACCCATTGTTTTTGCTGCAATAGATTAACTCTCTGGATTTTAACCAGATGAACTCTGCAAATAAACTTTAAAGTATTCTGTAGTTTACATTGTTTATACCCAGAAAGGAAGTCTGTACACAAATTTCAAATTCTTAGCTTGTCCATGGAATTATTCTACTAATGACCAACATGCAGAACATTATGAAAATAAAAATAGAAATGAATTGTAAGAACGTTTGATGCTTCATATTGTATGCTTTAAAACTTGATGTTTGATTTTATCTGTCACATCTTTCCTTATCTAAATCACTTTTTTACTTTCCCATATCATTATTTTGAAATTCTCATCTACAGAGCGAGGAAAAGAAGGTAGGGGTTAGGATTAGAAAAATTGGGAGCAAATTTAACAAAATGAGAGTCTTGATATTTTCAAGTGCTTTGGGGTTTGTTTTATTTTGCTGGCATTCTCAAGATGTAATTCCATTTGCTTTGTTACATAACAGAGTGCAATACATAAGACGAAGTGGAAAATCAGTCTCTTTGATTTTATGTGCACAACAGGAGGTCTACGAAAATCCAAACATATACATTAAGTACACCTTCTTTTCATATAGCCTGAAAGAGTAGGTTGTGATGCAAAAGGAATTGCAGTGCAAGAAGCCAGTCTCAAAATAACTAGTGTAACATTCTAGTGACATTTGTAGGAAATTTGTGCTTCTTAGGGCCAAAATTTTAAAGAGTTGGATCCAGGGAACCTGGACCTAATTCGTGTTCTCAGCAGCCCGGTGGCAACTGTAGAGAAAAGCTTTTGAAAAAACATGAGAAACCAAACTGGCTTCGAAATGTGTTGTGGTGGGAGGAAGGGCTCCTGCCTCCCCCCAAGCCATTTTACTGCATAAAAACTATGCTGGGGGGAGTTATTTCCCTGATTTTGCTGCTCCATGTGCCACTTTGCCATGACCTTCAGATAATCAGCCAGGTCCAAGGCCGTAGATTCCACTCGGTTGTCCATCAACAGGTAGAGCTGGGTGTCATCAGCATATTGATGACATCTCAGCCTAAAGTTCCTAACCAGTTGGGCAAGGGGACACATATAGATGTTAAATAGCATTGGGGAGAGGAGCGACCCCTGCAGTACCCCACATTCAAAAGGGTACATGGCTGATAACTTCTCACCTAGCACCACCGTTTGTCCCCACCCTTGGAGAAAGGAGGGGAGTCAATGTAAAGCAACCCCTGGATTACAAAGACAGTGAGGCAGGAGGTCAACAAATCATGAGCAACCATATAGAACACCACTAATAGGTCAAGTAATATCAGCAGCACTGACCTGCTTTGATTCAACTGAAATCAGAGATCATCTGTGAGGGCAACCAATGCAGTCTCGGTCCCATAGCCAGGCGAGAAGGCTGACTGAAAAGGGTCAAGGGCCAGTGTCTCTAACCTTCTGTCAATTGTACAATACCTAGGCACAAAAAAAAGTCTTAGATTCATTATTCGAAATATAAATGACACTATTATTCTCATGGAAGGGGATTTTTTTTTCTTATTTTCCCCAATTTTATCAGCCATGGGGGGAAATGTTTTCATAAAGGCTTTTTACTTCTCCCCAGACCATCACATTATTACCCATGGATTCACATAGTTCTATTTAATCTCTTACATATTTCTGTACATTAACAAAAAGACTTGGGAATCCCAAATGAGACCATAAAAAGTGATTTCCCACAGCAATTTGTATCTATCTGTATGTAGCACAATATGTCAAATAATGTGAAAAATATTTAGAGCCTAAAACTATCATTAGAACAATCAAAAGGCCGTTGTATTTTTTACTGATTCCTGTATACTGATGACATAATCACTGATATAACTCTGCTTCATATATAAAACATGGCACATTATGTGTGTTAATAGGAACTGTTCAAATAATTAAACAAAATTGAGATTTTTAAAATGGAGATTTTTCTTCTGACCAGTTGCTTGAGGGAGCATCTAGTCGTCCTTGCAAATCTATACGTTTGACAATTAGTCACTTGAGGGGAGTTCTCTGTTGTTTTTTTGAGTTAATTCACTCTGTAGATTCATGTGCATTTTCCTACAGCTACTCCACTCAAGAAGCAGCAACAAGATATTTATGAGCAATGTGCATCATCCAATTACTGCCTTTGTCTCTATCCTCACAATGACAAAGAGGAAACGAAAGGGTTTCATAGGTCCACCTTGAACTTTTGCTGCCTCGAGTTACTGCTGAGCCAGACTGAACTGATCTTTTTGTTTTAGCTTCTTCTTACCTTTTTACCTCTGTCAGTACCTGCATGTTTCTACCACAGGGCAAAGTGGCTGCCCACTGTATTTTCAGATCAGGAAAGTGGTGAGCAGGAGCCTTAAGCCATAGCTTCCCCTCATACCATGTTACTAATCAGAATCAGGCTCCTCAATGTGTGAGTTTTAAAGAAAAAGAAATGCTGGGAATGCCATTTATTAAACTCTCAATGTCATGTCAGTTCTGAAGCTAACTGGGTGAACCTGGCCTAGGCACTTTCTTTTCTTTTTTCTTTTTTTGGTGATCAAATGTTTTTGTGATCAAATGAGTGGGGGATCATATAAGACTCCCTCTGCCTTTTTTTCATTTATGGAATCACTTTGAAAAATATATGCCCACACCTATTCTTGCTCCTTTTTCGTCTGCTTTAAAACTTGATAATCTGGCTGCTGAAGAGAGTCAAAACATTTTTTAATGGAGATAGGAATTTGAACTTTGGACTTTAGGCTTGCCCCACTAGATTAGTCAGGATTATTTTTATCCATTCTTCAACACAAGAGAATGGTGGGGGAAAGTCAGTATAATAACATTTTTAAAATATCTCCTACAATTGCTGAAATAACGAAACTTTAAAAAGTGTTTTCCTTCCCCTTCTCTGCTAGAACGAAACTTGCCTTGCCATGCTATTTAAATGTGATGCTTGTCTCTACTTCAAATATGTTAATATCTTTATTGTAAACGGCATTCTGGTAATACAGACATTTATAACAATAAATAAAACTTTCAATCAATTATATTTTCTTGGTTTAAATTTGCTTCCAAAAATGTCTTTGAGATTTGTTATGTTGTGGTTTGTATGTTTTTCAGTAGTTTGAATTATGATGCTGCTTAATTTACAGATTGCATAGGTGGATGACCCAGGCTGGCCCAATCTCATCAAATCTTGGAAGCTAAGTATGGTTGGCCCTGGTTCATATTTGGATGGGAGACCACCAAGGAAGTCCAAGGTCATTATGCAGAGGCAGTCAATGGCAAACCACCTCTGAATATCTCTTGCCCTGAAAACCCTATGGGGTTGCTGTAAGTCATCTGTGACTTTACGGCACTTCCCACCACCAAATTTGGATGATGGGAAAGTGTAAAATTCAGAAAGCTCTTAATATCTCAAAGTTCATCAACATAATTAAGATACCATACTTTTTTCAAAGTATTCCTCTGAAGGAAATTTTAGAAGTGAAATTTGAAAATATTCAATAGTCCCGTACATTCAAAGATTCAGCATGACTTCAACAATTGGTATGATATTTCATTTCAACTCGAATAATATGATCAACACTATTTCTATAATGTTTTTAATATTTATTAAAAGTGTTTTTACACTGCCTCTTCTGTGGCCCACTGTGAAGCTTCTCTTTATCTGGGACCTACCATTTCTTTCTTTCTTTTTATTATATTTCTTTCTTCTATAAGTAGAAGACCTTGGGGACATAACATGTATGTTTTACCTGTGGGGATAATAAATCAGGATGACATTTTAAAGACTCACAGTGCAATTCTACACAGAATTACACCTTTTTAAGCCCATCAATGGACTTAAAAACGTGTAATTCTGCACATGATTGCACTGTGAAAATGCAAGACTATCTTTCTAAACTCTCCTAATATTAACAGATGGTAGAAAATATCAAACAGAGGCAGAGAAAACCCCAAAAGTTAATTTGTACATAGAATGCAGAGTCCACTATTGCCTTTTCACAATGAAGGTTCAACATTTGTTGAAACCAGGGCTTCAAGCTTTAATCAGTCGACTCAATAAAGTAATCAAGTAAATATTTAATCTATTTCAAGTGGTCCTAGATGGGCTAAATTATCTTGACCCTTTTCACCCTGGTTTCAGACTTGGATGCAGAGCTTCTGCCTTGTTTGCCTTCTAGTTGCCTAGAAGGCAAACAGGGAGTATTTCCTTGGACCTGCAGCCAACAAGGGAGTATTTCCTGGACCTCTCTGTGTCCTTCTGGGCTGGATATGGAAAAACTGAAATTTAATCCAGAAATGATTTGTAATTTGCTATAGGTTACATTTCCTTTCCCACCATCCATTACACCTCCGGAAGAATCTTCCCTTCAGCCAATTGCTGAGGTTGAAGCGCTATGCTACTCACGAGGAAGATTTTCTACAAGCAGCTATGGAGATGAAAACTACCTTTAAAAACAGAGGATATCCAGCAGATGTCTTACAAGATGCCATGGGAAGAGCTCAACATAGAGACAGGAAATCTCTTTTGAATAACACCAGACAAACAACACCTAAAGATAAACGCATCTTTGCCTCACTTGAATATAATTATCTAACATATGATATAAGGAAAATAGTCAACAGACATTGGCACATTCTCAAGGACATACCAGAATGTGAAAATCTTCCTATTTTTGGAATGAGGAAAACCATCTCTCTCAAGAACAGATTGGTTAAAACAGACTTGATGCCACCTAAGAAACCTATCATCAATGTCAGGGGGCACTTTAAGTGTGGATCATGTTCCTCTTGTGTTTTTAGTTTGTCTAACAAGGAGATCAGTTCTTCAGCGTCTAACTTTAAATTTACTTTAAAAAGGATTTACTAATTGCCAGTCCCAGAATGTCATTTATGGAATTCTGTGTCCATGTTCTTTGATGTACATAGGGTCCACATCCCGCCCCCTCAAATTATGCATAGGTGAACACAGGGCCAGGATTCGTGCAAAAATATTAGACGCACCACTTGTGTCACATTATCTTAATAAGGGTCACTCTGACACTGATTTATTTTTCTTTGTCATTTGGCAATATATTCCCAAACCCTTTGCCTCTCAAGATATAAAAAAGATATTACTCAGGAAGGAAATGTACTTTATACACCTGTTCAAAACATTGATGCCTACAGGTCTCAACACTGAATTTGATCTATCCTGTTTTTTTATAAAGCCATGCAATGAATAAATATTTTATTTAGCCTGATATACCTTTAAGATGAAACAGTAATCATCAGCAGCTGTTACTTACCATGGCCCCTTGTCTAATGCTATTTAATTGTATGAGGTGTAGAACATAACACACTGACAGAACCTTATTTGGTCATCAAACAATGTATTAAGGTATGTGTGGGACCACACAATTATGTAATGCAATGTAATGATAAAAGTAACATTATTGTATAATGTGGGATTGTTACAATTTAGCAATGAGAATGTGTTACAGCATTAATTATACTATTGAACACCATTGTATAGTAAGAAATGTAGTATAAAAGCAATATAAATGTATTTTTCTTTACAGAGGTTTCATACTTGAAAAACACAACGTGGGCAATTTCCCACAAAGAATTCAGATAAATATCCAAAAGGAAAGCCAACTTACTGATGAAGCACATGAAACGAGCACCAACCTAGGGTGTCATTGAGTTGGACTTTACTTGTTCTATTTTGTGGTGTTCTTGACCAGGAGAACTCCGGTATGACTTTTTTTTTTGAACTTTGATGCAGCCGCAGCGTAATTTACACCTTGGTTTGACTTTTGGCTGCAAGAAGACAGCCACAGCATGATTTATACCTTGGTTTGTTTTTGAATTTCATTTGGACTCTCTAGCAGCTTACACTTGAGTAACGGATTCTTTTACAGCTTACACTTGAGTAACTGATTCTGAAATTGAATGGTGTGACTGAACACTTTGTATTATCTTGTTTAAATGTTTATTTTGATTTCAATGTATATAGTGTTACTTAAATAAAAGAAACTTGCAACTGGCAATTGGTGAATATAATCTTATATTTAAAAGCAGAGCCCTCGTGCTGATTTTTTGGTATAACTGTACTTGGACTGTGTCATGCTTATGGAACAGCCTCCTGGAAGAGGTCAGGGGGGGCATCTACCTTCCTGGCTTTCCAGTGAGGCAGTAAAAATTATTCCAGAGAAATTTGAGGACCTCCCAACTCCACTGAAGTTTTAATGTAATTTTAAAGTATCTATATCTATTGTTTTAATAATATATAACTGTCTTTTTATATAGTTTATTGATCCAATCGAAGTTTCTAAGGAAGATACTTGGAGTTCCGAGATGTGTTCCAAACGCCCTCCTCCGATTAGAAATTGGAGTGATCTCTCTGGAGTCCAATATGTGGATCCAAGTGCTTGTCAGGCATGGGTCTGAGAAAGGAATGGTGTGGTTTCTCCAGGTGCCAGCCAAGGCCAGTTTCGTGCCCTGTAAACAATGTGTTTAGACTTCTTTATGTGGGAACTCTCCTAGCCTCCTGACAGCTCCAGGGAGCGGGGTTGCCATGGTATCCAGATCTACCCAGATTTGCCCTTTTCTCTTCTATATATGCCCTGTACTGTACCCATAGCTTTTACTAGTGTCCATTTGACTCCTGGCTTCTGTTACCTGTGGATTTTCTAATAAATCAGCTTTCTTTGGACTGTCTGTCTGCTGAAGTCTGTTTATGGGATTATCACGGGACTAGAGCTCACATTTGGACACTAGTTGGTATCCTATACTCTTCCCTGGCTGGAGCCCTGGAGGGATCGCCGGGAACTCGGGTTAGAGCTTTGGACGAGCTCCCCGAGGATCTTGACCTTCTGCATGCTATCCTTGAGGAGGCGCGCGGACTCACACCAAGACCAACTGACTGACTGGGTTGGTGGCAGATCAGTGGCATCGACTGGTGGCAGCGGGACGCTGACCTCCGTGCCCACAACGAACTTTGCTGGCTGGATACCTTGCTGGAGGAGACCCGGTTGGCGCAAGCAGACTCTACTCCCCTGACCCAGCTGTTTGTCGAGTTTGCATTCCGCGGGGCGCAGCAGGAGCCAGTGGCTCCAATCCAGGTGCCCAATTCCCAATTCTCAATGGCGGGAGCTGGGGGAGGAGATGTTCCGGATCCCAGCTAGTGCAGCTGGGACACGCAAAACGCAGCCGCCAGGACAGTTCTGTCCCTTATGGATTTACCGCCAAATACTGTGTCGGAGGAAGATGTACTAAAGGTGCTGCAACCAGAGTTCAGTTCTTCCTCCGTGGATCTTGCCCGCAAGGTCTTACCGCTACTGGGCAATCATAAGGAATTCCAGCTGTTACTGGAGCACGCGGGCGAGCCGCTGGTGGTGGCCGCTGCCTTGGAAGTGGCTCAAGCTCAGGCTGCTCAACAATGGGAGGCGGAGCAACTTTTGGCGGAGGCGGCCGCTGCTCAGACGAAGGCTGCCCTGGAGCGGGCGGCCATAGTGGCCGGAGCACGACCAAAAGGCGGAGGGGGTCTGGACTGGCCTTCATTCTCTCCGGAACCCTATCTGCCCCGGGATGTGGCCCGTCGGCGATGACTCGCCTTTGCATCTGACGTGCAGGATTACTGATGAAGGGGAGCCCGACGAAGAAGACTCGGATGAGTGGAATACAAACTTCCGAGTCAGCCAAGCCTGACGGACTGGGGGGGCTGAAGAGGAAATACACGCGCTAAAGTTTCAAAACCGAGAGTTGTTAGATTGCATGGCCTGGATGCAGGACCAATGGACGTGTTGGTGTGCAAGTATGAATGCCTGCATTGGGCCCAAGAGGCGCCCACGCCGGTGCCAGTCATGGGAAAACCAGCCCCGGGGCAGCCGGCCCCAGGACAACTGGCCCCAGGTCAACTGGCCCCAGGACAACCGGCCCCAGGGAAGCCAGCCCCGGGACAACCAATCCCAGGGCAGCCGGCAGCGCCACTGCCAGGGGTCCCGATGCAGCCTGCAGTGTCGGTCCAACCAGTGGCACCAATCGTCCCATGGCAACTTTCAACAGATCTGCGGAAGCGTTGCCCTGTTTTCTACACCAAGTGGACAGCTACATGAGAGAACAGGGGAATACCTTCCCCACTGACAATAGTCGGGTGAGATTTGTTTCATCTCTTTTGACCAGGAGGGCTGCTGAATGAGTGATCCTACAGTTTGATACTCAAGCCCGATCCGTCCGCTCGCTCAACGAGTTTATGTGAGCGTTGAGAAGACGCTTCGAGGACCCGTTTCAGGGAGAGAAGGCCAAGGCTGCCCTTCTACAACTCCGTTAGGGATCCTCTTCGGGCAGGGAGTTTGCTGATGAGTTTCAGAGACTTGCTAGTAAAATCGTTGACTGGACGGAAGCTACCCGGGTGCATTACTTTCGAGAAGCCTTACACCCCGAGATTTTGAACTGGGCTTATATGCAGCGAAATCCAGCCACCCTGGAGGAGTGGATCCTACTGGCGGAGGAAGTTGAAAGCTGCTGCCAGTTCATTTCTCTTGCCCGACGTCGGGCTAAGGAGGGGGGAGGCCAGAAAAACCCTTCCAAGGCTGCCGTTCCCGCTCCGCGGAGACCGGCTCAACCCTCGCAAGACCGAGCATCGCAGTTTCAAAGGGGAGCCTGCCTCGTTTGCGGTGCCATGGGTCACTTCGCTGCGACCTGCCCGTCGCATCTAGAACAACCGACTCCCACTCCTCGGCTGCAGGGGACTCCTTGCAGGAGAGGAAGTGCTCAGAGGAGAGGCGCCGCAGCTGATCGTAGCGTCGCTCCAGGACGGAAAGTGCCCTCAGCCCTCCACATTGAGGAAACTGCAAACGAGTTCTCACCAGCGGACCCGTCAGGGTCCCGGATTACAATTGCCCTGGAGGGGGACAGCTCCGTTTCATCCGAGGAAGGCGGCCACTGGGACTCCCCTGCCCTGAACCTAGAGTCTCCCCTCAATCAACCAAAAAATGGACTGGGTCTGCTGTGAATGGAGCGACACTGCAGACCTCTGCAGGAGCCTCTGCGAAACCCAAGGCTTCCTTACTGGTGAGTGAAGTGGGAGAGACTGTGTATGTGGATGTAGTACTGCAGCATTATAGAAAGGGTCCCCGGTTACAAGTTAAAGCTTTAATAGACTCTGGATGTGCCCGGTCTTTGATCAATGAAGCCACTTTTAAGGCACTTAAAGTTAAGTCAGTGCCTTTACCGGCACCTGTTCAATTCGCCCAGATGGATGGCAGTGATTTCAGAGGTGGGCCAGTTGATCGTCTCACTGATGGAGTGGCAATGGGAATTGGCCACCATTGGGAACAAATCAACTTCACTATAGCTCCCAATGTTCAGTATGCTGTGGTGTTGGGAATAAACTGGCTTAGGGGACACAGTCCCACCACAGACTGGGAGGCCGAGACTTTAACGTTTACTAGCCCACTATGTGAACAGCATCGGTATGAAATAGCTGTTAAGACCGTAATCCAATCAATTCCTGCCTTGGCTTCGGATGCTTCCAGCCCGTCCCAACTGCCTCCCGAATATCAGGACTTTACGGATGTCTTTAATGTGCAGGAATGTGATGTGTTACCCCACACACACACCGCCAGACAGACTGTGCTATTGAGGTGGTGGGGGATGGAAAATTGCCAAAAAGCAAAATCTATCCCATGAGCTCTACTGAAAGAACAGTGCTCCGTGAATTCTTAGACAAGAATCTGGCTCGAGGTTTCATCCGAACCTCTACCGCGCCTTATTCGGCCCCAGCATTCTTAGTGTGTAAGAAAACTGGTGATTTTTCTTTTATGCATTGACTTTCGAAAACTCAATGCGGTTACCCAAACAAATGCCTACCCTATTCCTTTAATCTCATTTTTTGGGGGGCAACTAAAGGAGGGATGCATTTTTACCAAATTGGACTTAGTCGAAGCCTATTACAGAATCAGGATTCAAGAAGGAGATGAGCCCCTAACAGCCTTCTCCAGTTGTTTTGGAATGTTTGAGTTTCTGGTGATGCCTTTTGGATTAAAAGGGCCCCCGGGGGTCTTCATGCAACTAATTAATGAGATCCTACACAACTGTTCAAGGGGGTGGTGGTTTATCTGGATGACATTCTCATTTATTCAAAAACCTTTGATGAACATATCACCTTCCTTAGGGAAGTATTGCAACATCTCAGAGACAATCAGCTCTATGCTAAGGTGTCCAAGTGCGAGTTCCACCAAAAACAATTGACTTTCCTGGGCTATATAATCTTGCACCAAGGTCTTACTATGGACCCAGAAAAGGTGCAAACTGTGACCAATTGGGAACCACCCACAACACGTAGGCAAGTTCAGAGATTTCCCGGGTTCGCAAATTTCTACAGAAATTTCCTCCCCAACTTTGCTCAGATTGCACTGCCCATCAAAGACCTCCTTAAAACTAAAGGCAAGGGAAGTGCGGCCACCTTGCCTACGGCCAGAGTAAATTGGACCCCCCAGTGTCAAACTGCTTTTGACAGCCTCAAATGACTGTTTACCTCCGAGCCGGTTCTACAGCACCCTGATTGTGAACAAATGTTCATAGTCCAAGTAGATGCTTCTGAGGTAGCAATGGGAGGTGCGCTGCTGCAGCGGGGCGGGGGGGACGGTCACTTCTCTAAGAAGTTCACTCAATCCCAGCTCAATTGGCTGATCTGGGAAAAGGAGGCTGCAGCGGTTAAGCATATCTTGTGGAGGGAGTTTTTAGAAGAATCTAAAGTGCCCTTTGAAGTTTGGAGTGATCACAAAAACTTGGAAGCTTTAACGGGGGCTCGCAAGTTGTCCGCAAAACAGGTGCGCTGGGTGGACTTCTATGCCCAATTCCGCTTCGTACTGAAACATGTGCCAGGGAAGCAAAACTTACTGGCCGATGCTTTGCCCAGGCTTCCCCAATATCCTACCAAGATTGATCGCCCCACAGAGTCTCTATTCACCCCTGCCCAAAGAGGTTTATTACCCACCCTGGCAGTTCAAACCCGGTCACAGACCCGACCCCCAATGCTTCCGCTTTTGAAGGGGGGGAAGCCCAACGCCCAACCACGCTGGCCGGGCCGGCCGCCATGCTCCCCACGCCCCCCGCGCTGGCACTGACTCCTTTGCCCATACAGCCTACCGGCGTGATTCCCAAGGTGCGGGGACCCAAACGCCCGGTCGAGCCATCCATCCCACTCCCTTCGACTGCACCGGACCCTCCTCCACCCGAGACACCCGCCAGCACAGTTCCCAAAGTGCAGGGAGTGGAGGGGCTTACTGACTCCTTCAAGGAAACTCTCCTTCGCAGTTGCCAAGCAGAGCTCTCCTCCCAGACCTTCCCGACTATGCTAATTGAATGTGGAGGTTATTGGTTTTTGGTACAAAGATTCTAAGTTGTATGTTCCAAAAGTGTTGCGGGGGGAGGTTTTGGGTCTGGTTCATGGAGCCAAGACAGCAGGACACTTCAGGTTCCTCAAAACGTTGCATTTGCTGAGGAGGCAGTTTTGGTGGGCGGGCATACGATTGGACGTGGATTCATTCATCTGCAGCTGCCCAGTGTGTGCTGCTGCCAAGAGACCCCAGGGCAAGCCACCTGGACTGTTGCAACCCTTGGAAACCCCCACTGGACCCTGGGAAGTAATTGCAATGGACTTTATGACAGATCTATCCCTCAGTGAGGGGAAAACAGTACTTTGGGTGATCACGGATCTGTTTTCGAAACAGGTGCATCTTGTAGCTTGCGCAGGTATCCCTTCTGTCCCAAAATTGGCCCGCCTCTTTGTGTCACATGTCTTTAAACTGCACAGTTTTCCACGCAAGATAATGAGAGACCGCGGGGGCACCTATGTGGCTAAGTTTTGGAAAGCTTTCCTAAATTTGGTTGGGGTGGAACAGGGATTGTCAAGCGCTTTCCATCCCCAAACAGATGGCCAAACTGAATGGGTGAATGCTTTGTTGGAATGCTATTTACGCTGTTATGTTAATTACCACCAGGATGATTGGGTGGGGCTGTTGCCCTTTGCTGAATATGCTTACAATAATGCTGTGCACCAGTCCACAGGGTTTAGCCCTTTTCGGATAGTGTAGGGAAAAGAGTTTGGCCCCATTGGCCATGTTGATATTTCAGGGGGGGAGGGAGGCGCCGATGTGGCCGAGTGGGTGCACACGGTCCAAACAACCTGGCAGTGGCTGATTAAGAATCTGGAACGAGCCAAACGTAAATACAAGGCACAAGCTGACAAACACCATTCACCGGGATGAGAGTACAGGGTGGGGGATCTGGTGTATTTGTCCACCAAGAATCTACGATCTACCCGCCAATGCGGCAAACTCAGTGCCAAGTATGTGGGTCCGTTCCCCATCTCCCGGATTATCAATCAGGTGACAGTAGAACTCTCCCTCCCCAAATCCCTGAGGAGAATTCATCCCGTGTTTCATGTCAGTCTGTTAAAGCAACACGTTCCCTCCCCGGATTGGCATCCTGAACTACCGCCTGAAGTGCCTGTGATGGTGGGGGGGGGGGGGAGAGAGCATTTTGAAGTAGCAAAAATCCTGGACTCGCATATCCGCCATGGTACCCTCCAATATCTGGTTCACTGGAAGCACTTCAGTTCTGCTCAGGATGAGTGGGTGCGTTCTCGCGATGTTTCCGTCCCCCACTTAGTCCACGAATTCCATGCTGCCTATCCTCACAAACCAGCTCTGGGAAAATGAGGGGGGGCTTTGGGGGGGGCGAATGTCAGGCATGGGTCTGAGAAAGGAATGTTGTGGTTTCTCCAGCTGCCGGCCAAGGCCAGCTTTGTGCCCTGTAAACAATGTGTTTAGACTTCAACTCTCCTAGCCTCCTGACAGCTCCAGGGAGGGGGGTTGCCATGGTATCCAGATCTACCCAGATTTGCCCTTTGCTCTTCTATATATGCCCTGTACTGTACCCATAGCTTTTACTAGTGTCCATTTGACTCCTGTCTTCTGTTACCTGTGGATTTTTAAAAAAAATCAGCTTTCTTTGGACTGTCTGTCTGCTGAAGTCTGTTTATGGGATTATCGTGGGACTAGAGCTCACAGTGCTTAACTATTGGCTAAAACTCATATTCAGTCCTATTGGTCTAACCCCTCTGATTCTAACTGATAATCACTGCTCAACTTGGCAAAGTGCAGTACAGAAGATGCTCCAGAAACACGGCCTCTCTTCTCAAGTCATATTGCCCATGAGATACCAAAAAGCCAAGGAAACAATCAAACAGAGACTCTTGGACCATGCCCTTCAATCAGATAGGGCTCCGATTCATAAATATTCACCCATCTTGCAATACATCAAACCTTTCCACCCTGCAGACTACCTTGGATTCCTGGAAGTATCCAAATATCGAAGGGCCTTTACTCTTGTGCATTTCAATGCCTTACCTTCAGCTCTCCTGGAAGGCAGGTATCTCCATTCTCCCTTTCATCAACGATTATGCCCCTGCAAAACAGAGAAAGTGGAAACAATAGAACATGTTCTGCTCCAGTGTCCCTTCTACAATAACATAAGATCGCAGTACATTGTCCCCATATTGTCATCCTTTCCTGGGAGATTGGAAGACGCTAAAGTTTCCCTTCTCTTAGCAGACTCCTCTCGGGAGATAACCTCTCAAGTAGCCAAATTTTGCCTCTGGTCTAGTAGAATTCGTAAACGACTGATTGAAAACCTTTTCCCATAGAAGATCTTTCCTCCTCTTCTTCATCCTTCCCAGAATCATCAACTTTTATTTTTTTATTTTTTTATTTTAACCTAACTTTGATTTTTATTCAGAGCTGATATTGTCTAGAAATAAAGCTTGATTGATTGATATAGCTTATTATATTTTAGATTGTTGCAGTTACCTGCTGTTGGTTCTGAGCTGGTCAGGAAAAAGATGGGCCTGTATTTTTTTAAAAAAATAAACACTATAAAGCCCTTGTTCCTAAAGTATAAGAATGGCAAACCAACATGGCCGGCAAAGTGCTGCAAATGTTAAATGCATTTTTTAAGTTCTTGAACTTACTTGTTATGGGGCACCTATGTTGACACTGATCAACCTGATTTCCATGGAAAACTGGAAGGATATAATGAATAAGATTGTCAATGAAAACACAGAGAGAAAAAGAATAGCTCCTTTATAAAGCCTGCTCTATCCTTCCAAAATCTTATTTGAGTTATTGGTCTATACAACTTTAACATAATAGCATGTTTCACAATCTTAAACCATTGGATTAGGCAAGTGCTAAGAAGTAGAAGGAAAATCTCTGCCAGGTTTAAGTTACCTTTTCTGATGTGAAAAGCAGAACACTAATAAGAGTTGAATTGATATCTTCAGGTGCTGCAATTAAAACTCCTTCAAGATTAAATTTACTAACAACTCGAAGGCTTGCAGTGCCAGCCGATAAGCTTCAGAACAGTGCACCGTAACACATTTCTACACTCAGGATATTGTGTTGAAAGTTCTCACAAGGATTCATTAATTCCTAAATGAATAAGTCGTTTTGAAAATGTAGATATATCTGGAATGAACATGCATGGCACAGTTCTGTTGTACAACATTTGTCCAAATGACCATTGCTTGTGCACAAGATTATTCAGTTAAATTGGTACTTCTTCTGTTACGTACTCACTACCTTATGCTTTAGAAAATGCACTAATTCTGCTAATAGGTGCGCTTGAAAGAATAAATGCACCCTGGTTCTTTCAGGGGGATATAGCAGGGGGAGGTTTGCCAGGTGCAGCTTATCTGAGTCTCCTGAGTCTCTCTCATTGAAGAGACTAGAGCAGCTTTCAAAGGCCAGTCTTTGCTAACTCCTTTTGGTGGAAACATACATCATAGCATAATTAACTGTATTATTAGTCAGGCCATTACTATTTACTAACAGACACTGAAGGCTGGGCCATCTCACAGCATGAACTTTGTTTTGGCTCTCCAGTTTCCTTGCTGTATACATTGTTTCCTCTCTGATGGGAGATCAGGGTGTGAGTTGGGCCTTTTATACATGGCTGTTTCCCTCACTGTCACCTCTTCAATGACTTTAGAGGTTGCCTCACTCTTCCCATACATTTCCATGTGTTTTGCCCAGGTTTTCAGGGACCTGTTTTATTACTAATTTGAAAATGTGGGCAAAATGCACAGAACCACAGAGGGAGAGCGAGGCGACCTCTGAAGGCCAGAAACAGCATGCATAATTAAAACACAGAGCCGAAATCATCGGAAGGGTTACCACAAGGGAAACAGCCATGCATAAAAGGCCAAAATTGTGTTCTATCTTCGTGAAGGATTTCCCAAATGCCACCTTCTCCTCCTGCCCTATATAAGTGAATGCTAATGTTCCTTTGCATGCACAGAGTGAGGAAGAAGGAACTATTATCAGGAAAATGCAGGGAGTGCACCCACAATATCCCGGCTCTTCAGAACTGTTGTCATGAAGGCCTGGGCCAGGGATTGTGTTTCCCTTGAGAGATTTCCCAGTTAAACTGCAGAATCACTGAAATTCTGCCATCGCACTGCCTACTGGGATGGATTGCCTGTGCTTGAAATATTTTGTGCCTTTCCCCTAGTCAACCTCTAAGAAGTTTACTAAGGGTGAAGGTTTTAGATTGCAGTTCCCAGCTAATGTTTGGGCCTTTTGTGAACTTTTGAGCTCTAAACATGCAGGTGTACATATACACTTCTCATTGCACACATACTGGGAGAATTTTGTCACGTAGCACTTCTAGCATGTCTAAGCAATTGTGTGCATTGAGCCAGTGGAATGCCTCCACACAATAGCTGGCATTGAATTGTTTCAAATATCCTATCAAGAACTTGCTTTCCACTTTCATTGTGTACAGTAATTAAATTCACAAAAAGTGGTGCTTTCATTTGTGCATTGATAAAATTGCAGGATTTTCCTTCCCATTCAGTTTCCCTCCATTTCCTTTGAACAGTAATTTCACAGCAAGTTTCTTGTTGTTGTTCTTCCTCTTGTGAATGCCTTATGGATTTAAAGGGGTTTTACTGAAGTATTTCTTAGGAATAAAAGGAATTTAATATTGTATAAGTGAGCTAGTGGAAACGTTCAAGTTACTGTTCCCTGGTCGTAATTCTGGAGCAATGTGATGGGAAAGTAATTAGTTTTGTCAATAGATCATTTGAACTTTTAGACATTGTTTGCATTGTTTGCATTTGTCTTGCATTTTAATTCTCACAACCCTAACTGAAGAATTTTTATCTGACTCAGTGCAGGCAGAATGTCGATGCAAAGCACATGCAAATATCATATTTGTCCATGCTGCATTAAGTCTAGCAATGGATGTGCCATACCACAAATCAAAGATGCTCTAAAACAATTAAAAGTGAACAAAGTAAGTAAATAAATGTCTTGACTGGGGCTGTGTGGTTCTGAAACTGAGTTTGAGTGTTAACTGTCTTTTTGCAGCTTGTTACAAGCACATGGTCATGGTGGGAGGAACTTGCTGTTGCTGACTGAGATGAAGCATCTGCTCAAGCTTGCTATTTTCTGAGGCTTGGGGAAGATGCTATAGGTCCTATCAATAAGCAGAGTTAATCAGAGACAAGACTCCAGAAAACAGACAGCAACATGTGGAGTATAAACACAGGACACAAAGGCCTTTTATGCATGGGTTGGATCTCCCTGGTTGGATCTGGGTTCATTGCACATTAATGTAACCCAATTTGGAGGAAACTGTATGTATTGGCTTGAATTATCAGGGACGAAACTATGTGCTAATCAAGCCATGAATACAGAAAAGCAGTCTCCCAAGCGCAAATCAAGTCCCCCCCTTTAAATGCTGCTCTGTAATTGGCTTAACATGAGAGAAGATTTCCTTCCCCCCAAACCCAACTGCTGCATAAAAAAGCATTTTAAGAACAAAAAACAAAAAACAGAGCAATCTAAAAGAAGTGAGGGGGGGGGGGAGAGAAATCCAAGTCTCGTTTTTAAAAAGCCTTTCTTTTGCTCAGAAAGAGCTCCGAGGTAGCAGGAAGCAGGAAGCACTTGAATCCCTGCCTCTTTACACACTGCTTCGTGATTGGCTGTGAGAGAAGACAATCTTCTGTGTTTCCCCCTAATGCAGCATGCATGCTCTGTGACTCCGGAATGAGCCAGGATCAACAGTTTAATTTGGGCCAGAAGAGGAATGGGAAAAGCCGGGTTCACTTTGGGTCGAAACAGCATTGAGCTTCCAAGGAATGAGACAGCATGTATACTGAAACATTTGATCCTGGCTGAAACAGGGAATAAAGGAGGTTCAAACGACCATGCATAAATGACCAAAGAGAGCCGCTAATGGAGAGAGTTAATTGTGGTAGTTTAATGGCAGACTGTATGGGGAGGCAAGTGACAACCACAGAGGCAAATCTTGTATAAAAAGAGACAAGTAAAGCTGCTGTGTAAGTGCAGTGTTGGAAGACAAAGTCTGAATATGCCACATTAACTTTATAGGTACGGGATTTTACATAGTTTCTGGTAAGGACCCTTTCATACACTTACAGCCCATTCCTGAAACAACAGTGTGCGGAGTTGGTGGGGAAGAGGCGCAGCGGCGCCTCTTCCTAAGCTGATTCGTGTACACCGGGGGGAACAAAAAAAGCCGTTTCACAACTTTTTTTGTTTTTAACAGGGCTAAAGGACTGTTCACAGGATGTAATTTGCCACTAAAAGAAATGTTTTCTGTGCCTTATTTTTCTTGCATTTAAGCTGTTTCTCTCAGTTTGAAAGCTAATTTGCATGGATATCATGCTATATGCCCCAGATATGATGGGAACCCCAGACTCTGAGCCGCCAGCCTGCCATTCGGCTCCTTCCACCAGTCCTCAGCAATGCTGAACTTCTGAACCTGAAAACCGATGGACAGCTCACCTCGCAAATGCCTGGAGGATCAGGCCCATAAAATTGGACCCCATCCCAAAGTTCACCAAACTTTGGTGACCGTCTAAGGAGAGTCCCTTGCAGCCACGCTACAAAATTGGTGACTCTACCTCTAAAAATGCCCCCACAGGAGCTTTGAAAAAAATCCCCATAGACTATAATGGACCCAATTTTTTTGCTAAACCCAGAAATAAAGCTGAAATACCCCTTTACCATTATGGGTATTCGGCTTATTCTGAGTTTACCACACACAAAAAAAATTGGGCCCAATAAACCCAAACATAAAATTTGCAGATTTTTTTCTTTTCTTTTTTTGCACAACCCTAATCACAACTATGAGTGTCGACAATCAGAAATAGCAGACACTCCTTCACAGCCTTGGCCAGGATAGAGGGTGGGATGTTAATCCAACAAATAAACAAGCTCCAAGACAGAATTGGTTATATGTATAAATACATTTCACGTCATGGGACGACAAGAGTCACTGGAAAAGACAGTCATGCTAGGAAAAGTTGAGGGCAGCAGGAAAAGAGGAAGACCCAACAAGATATGGATTGATTCAATAAAGGAAGCCACAGCCTTCAATTTGCAAGATCTGAGTAAGGCTGTCAAAGATAGGACATTTTGGAGGACTTTCATTCATAGGGTCGCCATGAGTCGGAAGCGACTTGACAGCACTTAACACACACACATAAATACATTTTTTTTAAAAAAACAACTCTTTCTGCTGTAATAGTCTGTTGTATCCTTGTTGTTTCCTTGTGTGTAACCTAAGTATATATATATATTTTTAAATACAGTTAGAATTCTTTCTCTCTGCCTCTCGGCTTAACTTTTAGAAAGGGGAATTATTTGTAATGGATTTAGCACCACCACCTGCCCATCATCCAATGATTAGACAAAAAATCTTGAAACATTTATATATGGATTGAATATCTCAAACTCAGTGTTTTAGTTCTGAAACAGCTGCTTGGCTCTCCATCAAAACTACTCCCTATGACGAGGAAGCACCTGCCTATCCTGCATATCATTTGAAAGCTCTCCCTTTGCACGGTCTGACTTCATGACAACTGATAATCAGCACCCATTCAAACTAAAATAGGCCCCAAGATCCCATTTGCACCTAAAAGCCAGAGCATTCCCACCAAATGTGTTCTGTGAATGTCATTGCCCTTTCTCTCGGACCATCAACTCAGCATGTGTCTATGTGTGTGTGTGTTTTCATTCACTGATAACATCATGAGCTTGTTTTCTGCTTTGGAAGAATGCTTCTGCCCTGAAACAAAGATGGGTATATGTGTAGAGAAGCCCCCAAGAGAGAAGGCCAGTGTCCTGGGGATGCAATCCTTTGCTCTCCATGTCACTCCCATGAAGCTGATCTCTCCTCTTGGAACCTGGCATGAATAGCTAAGCTACCTGATAATGCTTAAGGAAGACGAACAGGCATGAGTCACCCTTCTGACTGTTTCCTGATCCTGTCATCAATGTGTACTCTGGGAGTGAAAGGTCACCAGCATAATAACCCTGCACCTGTAGCCAGTGAGGGCTGCGCCTACAGTTCCCAATGAGTTCCCTTATCATGAATGTTAATTGCAACTAAGCCCATGCATCCATCCAAAGAGCAGCAGAATGGGAGGCTTTACTGCTGTCAAGATCATTATACTAATAATAAGTTTAGGATTCTTCACACAGAGCTGCAATCACAAAGAACTGCCAATCATTTTTTTCGGGGGGGGGCTATCTTAGGTTATTTAGCTGTAGCATCTTATCCTTTTGGAAGCAATGAGGCTGAAGAAAGAAGGAAAAATCAAATCAGAAGCAGGACTACCTGGTGTCCATCAGGAAGCCCTGGGGATCCGAGTCAGAGTAACCAGATATTTTGTCCCCATCCCCCATCCCTTGCCATCTGTGCAAGGAGTCAGGTTTAAGCAGCTACTTCTGGGACCTAGAGACCTTACTGATGTTTCTTTCTCACTCTTTGCTTTTCCTTTCTAGAGATGTGCCATCTGTTTGGTTTGGAAATTTGGTAATGGTAAGAGGGGTCTGAGCAGAAATTAAAAAGAAATAAAGGAAATGAAACATGCAGTCTGGCTTCTGATCCAATCACAGCATGATCTTAGACTAGTTAAAAATCAATTCATGCTAAGACTAGAGCAATTCCTCCCTAAACCATTAACCCTTTTAGTACAAAAGGCCAGATCATCAGCTAGTGTTAAGTAGCCTAGGCCAGTTCCTTCAATAGTCTAAGGTGGTAGAACATCTTGCAGAAATTATAGATCAAAATTAAATCAGATAAATAAAGACCTGCAGCCTGAACTGATGCATATTTTCACAGACATGTGACATTTACTAATGCTAGAAACTCACTTCCTAGCAAGCTTTAAATCTATGTTTCAGCTGCAAACCCTTGCAAATGATGCTTTGCTTTTTGCTTTAAACATACATTTGAAAAACTAAAATAGAAAAAATAAGGAAATTGACACCAATATTTTTTGCAAATACAAAAAATGTTTCTTTTGTTTGGAAGCTAGAAATATCGAATATCACATTTTCACTAATCCTTAATTCACGAAAATATTTTAAACAGAGCCTGACCATGTAGCTTCACAGTGGTTGCTCTGAGTGGCATTATTCTAGTTTGTTTAGTAGCACCATTCTACTTTTGTTGTTGTCAAGTCACAGCTTATTTATGGTGGCCCTGTAGGGTCTTCAAGGCAAGAGACATTCAGAGGTAATTTGCCATTGCCTGCTTCCACATCATGACCATGGTATTCCTTGGAGGTCTCCCATCCAAATACTAGCAAAGGTCAGAGCTGAGAGTGTGTGACTGGCCCAAGGTCACGTCCTTCCTTTCAATTTCTCACCCTGTCCCCTTTTCTGTTAGTTGTACAGTTGCCAACCTCCAGGTTGGGCCTGGAGATTTCCCAGAATTACAACTCATCTCCAGACTACAGAGATCAGTTTCCTTGGGGGAAATATGGCTGCTTTGGAGCATATACTCTATGGACTTACATAGCTGCTGAGCTCTATTTAGGGTTGCCAACCACCAGGTGGCACGTGGAGATCTGCTATTACAATTGGTTTGGCCACTGTGTGAACAGACTGCTGGACTTGATGGGCCTTGGTCTGATCCAGCAGGGCCTTTCATATGTTCTTATGATCTCCTGGCAACCAAGATCAGTTCCCCTGGAGAAAATGGCTGCTTTGGAGGGTGGACTCTATAGCATTATTCCCTGCTGACCCAATCTTCACCAAACTTCATGGCTCATATCCTTGAAGCTACCCTGAAAATTTGGGAACTCTACCTCAAAAATGCCCCCACAGGAGCTTCGAAAAATCCCCACAGACTAAAATGGACCCAATCTTTTGGGTAAATGCAGAAATAAAGCCAAATATGCCTTTACCGTATGGGTATTTGCTTTTTCTGGATTTACTGAAAAAAATCAGGCCTAATACACCTGAATCCAAAATTGACCATTTCCCCCCACAACCCTAGTTACAGCCAATGAATAGTAAACGGGCTGCATATATAAGCAGATTTTGCCAAAAACTTGGCAATGCAAGGGCGTTTAGGATATCATCCATATATTTTATTTGGAGGTGGGAAAGGAAACAGAAGACCCAACAAATTTATGAACAAACTATGGTCTGTTGTATATGGTAAATAAACCAGAGTTCAAACAAGCATTGTTTATTGTAACATCTGAATTAGAACTGTGCAATCGGATACTGCTGATCCAATAAAATGGCTGATTCCTCCAATATTGGATTGGATCCCCAAAATCAAATAAAATGAAAGACACTCCCTATATTTCTTGATCCAAGTATTTCTCTTCATATAAATATCAGAAATATCCAGAATCGTGTTGAGAAGCTTTTCTGTTCTTCAAGAGGCCTACAAAGAGGAGGGAGTGCGCTCCAGTAAAGCCTTAGTGCACCAGCCCTTTGAAGTTACATTATTTTCAATGGGCAGTAGACCTGGCGCCTGGTCTCTAGAGATCAGGTCTAACATCCATTGAAACTAATCCATTGAAACTAACTAAAGGGGCAATGGACTGCAGACAAGCTGGGGTGTGCTTCCTCTCTTCCTCCTTCACCTCTCCTGCTGCCTTGGGGCGGGGGAAGTGCAGACACTTAAAAAATTGTCATTTTAATTTCATTTTGGAATTAAAACAACTATTTCCTAAATATATGCCCATGCGCACCAGCATTCAGGCAAAACAAAAAGCTCATTCCCAACATTTTCTATATGAGATTCTTTTAATTGAACAATGATTTTTGTTGAGAGTTCCAGGATATATTATTTACTGAAGAGTCAATGCACCGTATACTTCAATATTTTCCAGATACACCTATGCAGGCCTTTCTGGTCTTCAGGGGAGAGAGGGACAGTCAAGCAAGATGCATGGCTATTTTGTGGCTTGAGGAATAGTTTGATGGAGCAGAATCCTTCTCAGGCAATATCTTAGATACTATATCACAAAGAAAATGTTACAGGCATATTATTTTAATGACAGATATGGTATTTTATCCCAGCATGCTTAAATTGGCATTTATTTATTTACAATATATGTAGAATGCTTACATTAAAGCAATAAATGTATCTTAATCATGAGATCTGATAAATATTAGCCAGATCAACTAGCATCAACACAGGATTGTAATGTTTCAAGTCCTGATAGAAATGTGTAATTAAGTCCCCAAT
The DNA here is from genome assembly GCF_029931775.1 of Euleptes europaea. Classification (NCBI taxonomy): domain Eukaryota; kingdom Metazoa; phylum Chordata; class Lepidosauria; order Squamata; family Sphaerodactylidae; genus Euleptes; species Euleptes europaea. Next base: position 67,376,468 of record NC_079321.1, on the reverse strand, counting down.
TCAATTATGGGCATCTTAGCTTTATGAGATCATTAAGTCTAGAGAAGCTGACATACTGACCTATTACAAAGCCAGTTAGAGCCATAAGTAAGAATTTGAGAGACATTAGCTTAAAAGCAAAAATGGAAGAACTCACTGGAAAAAGGGGGAAAACCGTTAAGCTATTGCTGCCATGCTCAAAATATAACAGCTGTACCAGCACCTGCTTTTCTGGAAGTACCCCCTAGCAGTAGTAGTAGAAATATACTAATGCCATTTCCAGATTAACAGTGATAATGTAAATACTACTGGGAGTGGGGTACTTAGCGGCATTTCATATCAATGTATATATAAACAGAAAAGATGATCTGGTCTCCTAAAACCTTGATTTGAATTTTCATCATTCAGCAGACCTTTGCAATTCCTTTGTTTGTTCTTACTGCAAAAAATAAAAAAATAAAAATAAAAAATAGAATGACTTATATCCTATGAGATCTGTGAGTGGAATGGAATTCATGGCACCAGATTCCCTGCCTCCTTCCCTTCCTTTACAACTAAGAACATCAAGACACTCATAAGCAGCATAGGAGGCAAAGCGGGGAATTTAAATGGGGTGGGAGGACTGGCAGAAATGATCACTTCTCCAATAATAGAAGTGTCCTCCCATCATCAAAAAAGGTGGTAGGATATAAGCCTGGCATGTTCATCACATATGAATATAATTGTCTGGCTATTTACAATTTCTCCAACATTTCAAGCTGTGTACATTACTTATTCTTGCCAGACGTATTGGAGTAATATACCATCTATGTAATAATTTCAAGTATTCTCTCTAAGAGCCACTGATATAGTTTCTCTAGTTTGTGTCTTCCATAATTTCCCCCATATATTATGTTCTATTTTTATTCCCACTTCTTTTTCCCATATTGTTTTTAGTCCGTTAGATGTGTTAGTTTCAGTCAAATCCAAATTCAAATTTATTAATACGGTCAACTGACTGATCACATGCCAACACATCAAAATGTCCAGACTCAGTTTCAGTCAAATGTAGATATATTTTGGAGGTTAATCCTTTAGTCTTGTTCATATGTTCCATTAAGGTTTGCTCAAATTTTCCCAATTTCCTAGTCATACTCTGCTTTACTGAGGGATTCAAGATTAAACAACATAGCTGGTGGAGAAGCATCCAGTTTATTAAGCTTTCTAGTTTTTCTTTTAAATCTGTTGTCATAAGGGTTTTTTGTTTTTGTAGACGTTTCTAGTTCTATATATCCCCTTTTCTTCTCTGGCTTATCAATATATGAGAATTTAGAGTGAAACCTAAATGGAATCAGTGGAGATATTTCTGGGATTATTTTTTCCATTTTTTCCAAATTTTTAGTGTGGTGTGTAAAAAGGGGTTATCTACCCATTTTATCTCTCTTACATTTCTTCCACCATATATAAGCTTTTCAATTAAGTCTAATTGTTTCTCTGATGCTTCCAAACCTATCCATGTATTTTCCAATGTACCCCCTAGATATGATACTATGGTTCTCAATTGACTTGCCTCAAAGTATTTACTTATATAAGGTTCTCCCCATCCCCCTCTTTTGTCTTAAAGTATTTATAATTCATGGCTTCTTGCCTTGAAGTATAAAATTTGTAAATATTTTTTGCCACTTAATTCTTTTGATTCAGCTCCTATGGGGAGTGTAGCTCCTTTTTAAAGCCAAGTTATCTGCTCTGAAGTTTCAGTGTTAATAAATAAACAATTAAGTTAAAGGAAACTGTGTGTTTGTTTGTTTTTCCACTTTGTAATAAAGCCAAAGTTTGTTAATATATGTATCAATTTCTGTTTAAGGTTTTATAACCTGCTTTGAGTCCTCTTAAACATTTTCATGACAACTGATAATGGAATAACCTGCTGGCAATTCACAAGAGAGCCAGAGGAGTTCAGTCACTCTCCCTAAGGGTAAAAATGCATGAGAACTAGCAGAATTTGTAAATTCCTGGAGAAGACCAATGATTTCAGGTGAATATGTCTGAACATCAGATTGACATCTCACTCCAAATCCCAGAACTAAAATTCTTGAACACTCTGAATAAGAAGAAATTTTTAATGTACTGTGACACTTTCCTCAGGTAAACTAACTAGAGTATAGTACAAAAATTGCTCCACCTCTCTAAATGGGTGATCTAATTGTGACCCATTTGTTTGAAGTCACATGGCTTCTGCTGCAATAGGATGCAATATTCAGAAGCCAAAGGAGGACTTTGATCTCACTAAATGCCTTTCTTCTTTTTGCAATGGTATGTTGAGAAACCTCCCTTTCATGCAATAGCAATCTACTATTGGTGGTTCCTGGCCCAAGGAACATCCAGCTGGCCTCTCCCCAGTGAGATCAGGGCCTTGCGGGATCTTCAAGAATTCTGCAGGGCCTGCAAGGTGGAACTATTCCACCGGACATATGATTGAGGCCAGCTACCGTTCTCCCTATAAATAATGGCCTCCCTAACCCCCCACACTGCTGACTTTCCCCTCTTGTTCTAGACCATCTTGGGGTTTGTCCACTTGCTTGCCCAGCTGCAGACGGATATTCTTTTTTGGTGCCCTTATTTATTAGATTTATATTGGGCTATTTTAACTATAGTTTTTAATGTTTTTATTCTTTTTTATCATATGTAGTATTCTTGTGAGCCACCCTGAGCCCGGCTTTCGTCTGGGGAGGGCGAGGTAGAAAAGTAATAAATAAACAAACAAACAAATAAAAATAGGGTTGCCAACCTCCAGGTAGTAGCTGGAGATCACCCACTATTGCAACTGATCTCCAGTTCACCTGGAGAAAATGGCCACTTTGGCAATTGGACTCTATGGCATTGAAGTCCCTCCCCAAACCCCACCCTCCTCAAGCTCTGCCCCAAAAATCTCCAGGTATTTCCCAACCCAGAGCTAGCAACCCTACGTATAAAGAACCAGTTTTTTAAAGATGAGGGAAAACACATTCCCAAGGATTGTACTAATTTTTCCAAGAAAATTTCATAAACGAAAGCTAGCCAAGGTGCAAAAGACAGAGAGGATTTTATTTCACTGAAGTAACAAGAATTTTTTTAGTTAAGAGAGAGCATTTGTGCAGTCGGTGGAAATTATAGTTTGCTCCTACCTCCCAGTTCTACCACTTTAATTTAGAGCTCTTGTGTTAGACCCAAGAATAAAGTTTGAGGGAGTGTCATGGAAATCAAACTCAGACCAATCTGATTTCTTGGTCCTGCTTTTGCTCCCTCTAGCCAGGATTTTGGATGTATTCTCACTGTGTCATGGAGGAGAGTGACTGAAGGAAGGGGTTACAGGGGAAAGGCAGAGGCTGCAGAAGGTTTAAGCAGGAGTTTTCTGCCTGTTGTTCTCCCTCAACCAGGTTGTTTGGGGAAGACCTGGCTTTGATGCCAGATTTATAATCCAGGCCTTGGTTCAAGCTTGTTGCATTACTTTGATTTAAAATTTTACTGACACTTACACATTTACTTTCATAGTGTACACCTGATTTTCAAACTGCTGAATGCAAACCATTGCTTTAAAAAATGCCGTGAATTTTAGTTCTCATTATTCTTTCATTCAGAAAATAATTTTGACGGGCATAGTAATTTTATAGTGAGGTGCTTGGTTGTGAAATGTACTTGGTTGAGACTTCAGGAACGATTCTTCATTATGTTCATTTACTACTCACTGAGCCACATTTCAGTATCACATCTGGACCCTGAAGAGAGCCCCTAGCATTTTAATGAGGTACAGACAAACCCGACGCAGCAGAGAGAAGGATCTGAACCAAGACATTTATTATGCTTGGAAATCACAGCTGACTTGTTGCGCTGCCAGAAATCAGGGAAGTTTACACAAATTGCCTGTAATTTTTAAAGCATTAAATTATGGCTGAAGTGGATGTGTGTGTTTTCTGTGCGTGAGAGAAAGACAAGATTATTGTCCGAAGTCTCTCTGACCGATATTTGCTCCAGATAGTATTACAAGATGAACAATGTAGGCAGACTGACAGATGCGCAACCAAAAGAGGACTTGAGAGCATTGCCAGTTTTTAAAAGATTGCCATACCTATCTTAATACCCTGAAAAACAGTCCGATGAGGAAGAAACAAGTCCTTTCTGCCTTAGTGAAATGGCTCAGAGTGTGGTCGGGGAGTCCTTGCTTCAAATCTCACTTGTAGCTATGAAACCTAATCTTATGTAAGCTTATTATTTTGAAGCCAGAGGACTGCTGCTTCAGTAGGCTCTGCCTCCAAGTCAGAATAATACTATTGGACAAACAATATTGTAGTGGTAAGCTGGGTCAGCTCAAGACATTTTGCTGCACTCTCACTGCTGACTCCTTTGGTTACCACCTGGGAGCCAAATCCCCTAACTATCCTTGTTCCCTCTCTTTCCCCACAACCTTCTTTAAAAACAATGTGGCAAGCCACACATGCCCCAGAAGTATTCCCAAACTCTTGTGAAATGCCTTCCTCTCGCAAGAGTTTGACCATCCTTTTGGTTGACCTGGCAATCCCACTGATTATTAGGGTTGCTTAGGCAACCAAAACAATTGTTAAAATCTTATAGTCATAAAGGAACTTGTGAGAATTGAACAGCCCTGTCGGGTATGCACAGCTTGCCACACTGTTTCTCAAGAAGGTGGAGGAGAAGGCAAGGTAGATGAGCTGCCTCATAGATTAAAGTAGCAGAAAGCAGTGGGCAATGAGCTGGTGGAAAGGGAGGCTCTGAACAGGTGGTCAGGATGGGAGGTTTCCACCCTCAAACATTGTCACCTGAAGTGACTGCTTCAGTATATAATATATAATATAATGCCCTTCAATAATTCATATTGTTTTATCTTTAAAAACAAAAAGCCTAACAATGTATGGGTTTAGATACAGTGGAGTTTTTCTGCAGACTGAATGATTTCCATCTGCAGAAATCCACCTCTCCCCTCCCACTGCAGTCCTTTGCTGTTCCTGGGGTCTCATCTCCTAAGTGTAGAAGTTTGTGAGGCATTTTGGGATGCAACAGGGAGGGAGGAGGTAAGAAAATTGCCCTCCACAGCCATAATTTTTTTGCAGCATAATACTTAGATGATAGTTCTAAGAAAGCTAGAAAAAAACTCACTTTGTGGAAGAATAATTTTACGTTAGCACAGTAGCTATTCTTTGCACTCCTGTCCCTTATTCCCAAATAAGCCTCTGGGGTACAAGCTTTTATAATACTTCTGGTTTTTTTTATTCTATAATAGAACAGATAGAAGGCCCACCCTGCATGATCTGTCACCTAGTCCTTCCTCCTTTTCACTTCTTTGTTGGCCATCACAGATGACTTCTGTAAAACTAGCTGCCTACCCCCACCTCTGGTTAGAAATATTAACAATATCTTAAGTCCAACAAATATCTTGGACTGAACTCTTTAAAAATGTTATGGCCCAGTACTCATGGGAATCATGCATGCTTCTGGTTACTATGGTACCAGAATCCATCCTGGAAAGCAGGGTGGTAGATCGGAACAGTTAATCATCATTGGCATATACTTTCTGTATGTTAAATATTTACTGTATTTAAATGTGTGTATGTGTAGATTATATCCAAGGAGAAAATGTGCATGGAATTGAAAACAGTTGATGGAAACAGAAGTGTATATTATCTACTACAATCAAAAGAAATAAGAATCAAACCAGCAGTTGAATACATTAAGCTAATTTCTATTTATTTAATGTTTTTAGTATCGATCTGCCCACAGTTATGTCAATATATCTGTGCTCTACATTTCCATTCTGCTTGGCTTTGCTAACATGAACTAGGGGGGAAAAATCCATGCTCAAAAAACCAGCTTAATGGAATTCCAAAACTAAACAGAGTCTCTGTTAGCTATTTAGCCTTCCTGAAGACCAGAGTAGGGTCAAACAGATTTGAGGAGGCATTTACGAGTATGTTTTCATTTATCTCAGCTACATTTTAAAGAACATGGTTCCAGATGATAACCTTACTCATTTCCAAAACCCTGTTTTTCTTTGCAGCCTATTTCAATTAGGACCATAACTGTTTGATATTTTGGTGGTCAGGATTTTCCTGATCTCATATCACCTATGGTATATATTTTCTTACACTTTCTTTATTCTGAGTAAGAGCTAGGTATATTGATTTAATTAATTTGCTTTAGAATAGCCTTCGTTTTCATACCCCCAGAGTATTTCTGGATCTTAAGCAGGTATTATTGGATGTTAGGTCATTTGTACACTGATTTTTTTTTTATCCTTAAAAATATAAGGACAATCCAGTTTATCATGTGCACAGTGATCATGCATGGAGGATTTACATGCTCGAGTCCTATTTTTCACCACCCCTTTAACATGCTATGACGGAACTCCACTTGTTTTAATGTTTGTTTTAATTTTGTTCTCACACACACCAATCTCTGTTGAGATGTATAACTTGTTATGACACCGTTGCCACTAGTTATGATGGATCCCTTATTTTCTATAAAAGGTCAGAAATATATGGCACTTGAGAGGCTTTTTGTTTTATTTGTCTCTTTTTGGGAGATTTAAAAGTCAGGTTAGCAAATCTTCATAACAGGAATGTGGTTTGTAACAGAATAACAGAATTGAGGAACTTGAGATGGTTATGTTGAAATTATATATTGTAATTCCAAATGTATCAAGGCGGTTCAAATACAAGTGATTAAAGTTTTACTTTCTACTGAGAGTGATTTCTCTTGGCAGTCATTGGTTTGTTTCTTAAACTTAAGCTTACACGGTGGTTCTTTAGTTGGAGGAGTTAGAAACATTAACACACTTCCCCAGTTTCTCCTTTAAACTGGCCTGGGATCACTCCTTTCACCAAGCTGTTTCCCATTAAACTCTTAGGGATCACTCTATCAATCTTAGAGCTATTTCCCTAGATAACCGATTATGGATCCTTCCTGATCCAAAACCCAAATGTGTTCCTTTTAACTCCAGAGGAGAATCCTCCACCAGACAACTTGCAGCTCATACCACTGTGTCCAAGTTCTGTCTGTCAACTTCTCTCTCAGTAAACTGTCAGTTCTCAGCTGTCAGAACGCTCCATCTGCCATTTTCAGAATTCTATTTGAACTCCCTGTCAATCAAGGGGTTCTATGACCGGGACAACGTCTTATAATGCAAATGTCCATCATACATGCATCTGCAGCAAAACAAGGGTCATAAGGATGATATGAAGTCTATACCACCTCTTATATTTGCACCTCGCTCTGCTTCTTGGAACATCATAGAACTCTAGAGTATAAGTAACTTGCACCAATTGGAGAAACAGGGGATATGGGAGGTATGTATTAATTGCTGATTCTGCACAATGGACTCTCTTTCGGCCTATGTATACATAACTGGGAATCAGCAGACAGTTCTGGGTGCTGTAAACCCACTTCCCTTCTGAATTGAGATCCCAGGGCAGAGCCAGGCAGCATCCATGTCTTGGTGGAGGGAAATTATCATCCTGGGGGTTGGAACAGCACTGAATCATGCTACATGTGTTTTAGAAAGGTATCCACTTTTAGCATAGGAAAGGCTGCATCTAAATCATACAAAGACCTTTGACATCCAGCTACACTGGAAGCATAATGATGTGAAGGATGCTCTAAGATTGTAATTTTTGATGTTGGCTAAATAGGGAGTTCTAAAGTGGTTGTTTTTAATTGCTTTGTACCATGGTGCTGCTTTTGATTTTAAAATTAATGATCGATCGATGAGTGAATCAGCTTTAAATACCCAGTCTCTAAGCTGGTGGTTACCATCTGAAATTCCTAGAAGATCATCAGGGATGGAATAACATGAAAGAATGTTTTTAAGAAACCCAAGGCAGTTCGGGTCATGAGAAACAGTCAAAAGACTCAACAGGGTTCTCCAATTGGTAGGTTGTGACTGAACTATCAGATGCTTGCCAGCTGCTGAAGAGTAGCTTGTGCATTCCCTAGAAGGCCCAGGAAAATACAATGAAAATATCTGTTCTGTGCTTTTTGTTAAAGATTTTATTTTATAGGATTTGATGAAGCTGATAGCTTCATTTCTGGTGTTCTTCCTGATCTATCTTGTTTCAATGAAGGAACAAAACTTGGTAACATTCTAGGGAATGGCAGGGGAGGTAGCTTGAGGTATTTTTCATGACTCAGCTCTCATTAAAGAAAAGGATAGTGTCCTATTCTTTAATACTTGCAAAGAGAGCCAGTATAGTTGTATAATGGTTAGCTTGTCAGACTAGGACTAGGAGATGCAGGTTCTAATCCACACTCTGATATGGAACCTTTCTGGGTGACCTTGGGCCAGTCATACACTCTCAGGCACTTTGGTCCCTATTGAGGAAAAACTGGGTTATAAATGAAAAAAATGAATATGTCAATTCATTTGCATAGGGAGTTTAGATGTTACCTCTTGTTCTTTTAGTTGTTATCTCATATTCTTTTCTGTGTTTTAATAAACATAAGAGAAAAACTAGGGTTGCCATATGCCTTCTGGCACTCTCCAATGCAAGAAAACATTTAAAAATTGCCTTTGGCAACAGTGTGAAATCATTTCTGGGGAAACCCAGAAGTGACATCATGCTTCTCTAGAAATACAGGGTGAACTGATGCCATTTCCAAGTTTTTCAGTCCTGTCTAGGAATCACTGAAAACTATATGGTTTTACCATAGTATTTCCTCCAATTCCTAGAGAGGCATAACATTACCTCCAGAAGATACATTATGTTGTCACTGATGGCTGCCCCTCGCCAAGTCCCTGTCCCACTTGGTCTCCTGCTGGAAAAAAGTACTGGATTAGATCCTGTGGACTACAAACAAATGGATTTCATATTTTCCGTATGTTCCCCTTCCACCAGTTGGGAAGATTTACACTATTTTCCTACTAAATATAATTTAAAATATCAGGTCCTTTGAAAACAATGCAAAATTGTTCCAGAAGTTGGTTGTGTGGTGTTAGTTGGCTGATACCATCTGTTATTAGCCAATAAGTATCCCCAACGAAGATATACATCATTGTTGGATCAGACTTCATTTCACAGAAAAAAACATTCTTCCAAATTCATTTTCAGCTATGTAAAACATCTGTTGAACTACTTTCATCAGAGTCCTCACTGATATCAAAAATATTTGTGAACTGTTATTGCTATCAAATCACCCTATAGCTCTTAAAAAGTTATGTCTGTCTACAACTTTATACTGATAACCTCTTGATAAGTTCTGACACAACAGATGGTTTTCATTATATGAAATAAGTTACAGGAAGCAGTTTATTAGGAAATATACATAACTAGGCTGATGAATGTTTAGATTATGTTTACATCTTGTATATTTTTCAATTTTAAAAGGGCACAGAAAAATGGATTATATTGCAAAATAAAGTAAAGGTAATTATTAATTTTTTTCAAGGCACATTTTAATAGATGCTTTAAATATACGTTGAGTATTTCTTCCTTGCCGCTGTTTATACTTTTACTCCAAGAAGCCAGTTCACATGACCTTTGGGTGCATGACCCATTGTCTATCTGTGGTAACAATTTTTATCTGCCCAGCTTCTGTTGAAGTAATGGCAAAGAGGTATTTAGTCATGGGCACAAACTATGGCTCACCATTAAAAATAATCCTGAAAGCATTTAAAGCTATGGCCTACTGAGTCACAGGTCATTTATGCATGGGTACTTGGACTCACGTTCGCCCCTGTTGTTCCTTGGAGTTCTGCACGAGTTTTCCGTCCATTTGAAATCTCCTCACTGCCAGCCCTTGCAATGTCCAGGTCTTCCCATTCCTCTGTTAACCTGACTCTTCCCTCTCCCCTGAGCTCAGCCCTGCTGAAATCTCAGTGCAGAAGGCAAAGCAGGGGAAACAGAAGCTGGTTTTCTCTCACAGCCAATCACAAAGCAGCATTTAAAGAGGTGGGGATGAAAATACTTCCTGCTTCCTCGAAGCTCTTTCTGAGTGGAAGAAAGGCTTTTTAAAACCGAGTCTTTGATTTCTCACCCCCCCTCCTTTCAGATTGCTCCGTTTTTTATTCTTAAAATGCTTTTTTATGCGGCAGTTGGGTTGGGGGGGGAAATCTTCTCCCACAGTGAGCACTGTGAAATAAGCCAATTACAACACAGCATTTAAAGGGGTGGGACTTGAGCTTGGAGACTGCTGGTGCAGAGATTCCCAACTGGAAAGTGTGGGTCCAGCCAACAACGAACCTTAGGTAAAACTCCCATGCATAAATGACCACAGTAAACACTCTTGATAGAGGCTTTTTTTCTCATTCCCCACAACATCCTGGTATTTCAGTACACCACCGGGGGTTTCCTTGATTTTCCAGAATCTTTTCCAAACCTGTATTGCTATGATGTTCTGGGAAAGACTGAGGCAAAGTTGGACAGGTTGTGGGTGGGAAAGTCTGAAGTGCCCTGGCCCCACCCACACAGCAGCCATTCACCTCCTCCCACTTGCCACCAGGAGGAGCTTTTTAAAAGCAGTAATTAGAATATTCAGTTAATGGCATATTGGTATGTCCATTGCCATTTTCCTTTAAAAAAAACTCAGAAAAGTCACCTCTGACAAAGTGTGTATGTGGGGGGGGGGTGGCCACCACTGGGATTGGGGCAGGGAAATATGGGGAAAGCTGCCATCTGGAAGCCCCTTAGCTGCTGCATTGAATCGATAGTTGCAGGAACACCAGGAGTGATATGAAAGGCTTGATCTGAGATCCTAGACCACTGGTTCCCAACCGGGGGTCCACGGACCCCCAGGGGTCCCCGAGAACTAAATTAAGGTCTGCCAAACAAAGTTATAAACCCATAATAAATTAATATTTTCGATTAAAAGTTCTCTATCATAAATATATATATTCAAATATTATTCTAAGTGTAATGTTTAACTAACAGTTATGATTAAAGTTTATTTTCAAATCCTCTGAATTTTTGTTTTGAACCTTGGGGTCCCTGCACCGAACAAAAAAGTCCTAGTGGTCCCTGGTCAAAAAAAGGTTGGGAACCACTGCCCTAGACACTGCCCATTTTAGTAGACAATACTGACCCTGATGGAAACCAATGGCCTAATTCAGTATAAGGCAGCTTCATGTGTTAATATGTGGATTCTATGAGGAGTTATTGCCAGGTGGAATAGGCTTCTATCTCATTAAAAGGTCTGCAATGAGACAACACTATCCAGATGAAGTTTATCTGCTTGTGTCAGGGCTTTGGCCTGGTCTCGCTTCCCAGGGCCTCTCTGGTGTTTGTGCTTTCAGTTTAGCCTGGCCAAGCACCTGGGCTGTGTTGCATCTCCAACCGTGGGAATCCTTATCTCCGTCGTTGCCAGGCAATGCCGGCCTGGGAGCCCAGAAGAAGTGCTTATAGTCTAGTAAACATTCCTGGGAAAATATTGCCTGCTTTGCTACGCCTGTGAGCAGTCAAGTCTTAGCCTTAGCCTGCTTGTCTTTGAATAAAGTGTTTTACTTCAGACCACACTTGTCTGAGTGAGTCCTCTGCATAGATAGAGAGATGGGAGACCTGAGCTTGACATTAAGCAGGCAATCCTTTCTCAAAAACCATGAGTGACGAGGAAGAACCTCGGGAGCCGGTGGAGAAAGTCCAGGCTAAGCTGAGCATGGGAGAGGAGAAGCCTGATGAGGGGAAGACAGTCCCGCAGAAGCCACTCGAGGAGCTGCTGCGAAACAACCAGACGTCTGCCCGAAAATCCCCCTTGGCTCTCCCATCCCGTGGAATCCTACACATGTGACCACCCGACACCGGCATGGAGTGGGGTCGGTGTTGCTGGAAGGGGACTGGGGAAACCTCCCCTTCTCGGACTCTCACCTCGAACCCCAGATGGGGAATGCCAGAGGCCCTGGAGAAATCCTGTACTGGGGTGCAGCGGTGCACCAAATGCAGTGTTGGCATGCAGGGGATGAGGAGTACTCCCGTCTCCAATAACAAAACCAGGACCTGGTGGAGCAGGTGGAGGGTTTGTGGGCTATGGTGGAGGGATTGTGACAGGAGTTAGAGGAGCGGCAGGTGCATCCTCCGGATGGCGCTCCAAGGCCTCCTGACCCGGCACTGCCGGCACCACCTCTACAGCCACCACAGCAACCACTGCCGCCGCCGCCCTCGCCACCGCGGAAGGTGCCGCTTCCGCAGCCTCAGCCCCTGCTGCCACCGGCTTTCCGATGGGGTCTGAGGGCAACCTTTGACGGCTCCGGGGAAAAGCTGCCCTATTTTTTGATCCAAGTGGATGGTTTCATGAGGGAGCAGGAAGGTACGTTCCCCTCCGAGGAGTGCCACGTACGCTATGTGGGATCACTGCTGGAGGGAGAGGCGGCTAGCTGGATGGTCCAGCTTTATAACTTAAGGTCCCGGGCGCTGCTGACCTTCAATGATTTTATGCATGTGCTCTGACGGTGCTTTGAGGATCCCCACCAGAGTGAATGGGTAAAGACGACTCTCCTGCAACTCCAGCAGGGGTCCAGGTTGGTAGCGAAGTATGTGAGCGAGTTCCAGTTGCTCACCAGTAAAGTGGTGGACTGGTGCGAAGCTACCCAGGTGCAACATTTCCCCAAGGGTCTCAATCCAGAGATCCTGCATTGGGCATTTATGCAAGGTGACCCCCTGGATCTGGAGGGTTGGATCCAGTTGGCGGTGGAAATTGAGAACCGCCAACAGTTACTAAGTCTGTCCGAACAACGGAGCGTGCAGGAGACGGCTCCTCGGCAAGAGTGGGCACCCTGAAAAGCCTACCGCCCTACGGAGAGAATGGCTCCACCGACTTCAGAACGGGCTCGGCGACTGCGAGCCAGGGCGTGCCTAGCTTGCGGTGGGATGGGGCACTTCGCAGTAGACTGTCCCTCCCGTATGGAGACTCCATCCATATCAGCATGACCCACAAGAGGAGAAGTGACCCCGGGAGGAACTAAGGACCGCAAGAAGAGTGTGGTGTCCAGCATGAGGAAAAGCACCTCCGCACTCAATCTCAAGGCATTGGGACCAGGGATTCTCTCCCCCCCCCCCCGGAATCTCAGATTATAAATGAGGTGGTCTTGGACAGCACTTCCACCTCCTATGGGGATGAAGAAGGTTGGCAGTCGCCAAAAATAAATCACAAGCTCAGCACCAAACAAATGCGCTGGGCTGAATTCTTTTCCAAATTTAATTTTGTTTTGAAGCATGTCCCCGGCAGCAAGAACCAGTTGGCAGATGCACTCTCCAGGCTTCCTCAGTATCAGGGAAAGCTGGACCGCCCCACTGACTCATTGTTTACTCCTGAACAGAGGAGAACTCTGGGACTTGTAGTCCTCACCCGTTCTCACACAGTGGAGTCAACCCCGCTGGAGGGGTTGCCTGGCTCTTTTAAGACTGAACTACTTAAGGCGTTCCATGAAGATAATTCACAGTGGGTGTTAGTCTGTTTGCAGTAGTCAAAAAGGGCAAGAGTCCAGTAGCACCTTAAAGACTAACAAAAATATTTTCTGCTGGGTATGAGCTTTCGTGAGCCACAGCTCACTTCTTCAGATACTTCAGATTCTTCAGATTCTTCAGGGTATCTGAAGAAGTGAGCTGTGGCTCACGAAAGCTCATACCCTACCAGAAAATATTTTTGTTAGTCTTTAAGGTGCTACTGGACTCTTGCCCTTTTTGACTACTTAAGGCGTGTCAGGGGGAAAGGGTCGCAGGTTCCCTGCCTGACAAATTGGTTCCCCGAGATGGATGTTGGTTCAATGAATCTAAACTGTATGTTCCGGTGGCACTACGAAGGGGGGTGCTGGATCACTGCCATGGTTCAAAGGTAGCTGGACACTTTGGTTTTATAAAATCCTTGCATCTCCTGCACAGACAATTTTGGTGGCCTGGCATGCGACAAGATTTGGATGTTTTTATTCGTGGCTGTCCCAAGTTTGCCTTCGCCAAACGGGTGTGGGGGGGAAACCTCCTGGATTGCTAAAACCACTGGAAACCTCTTCAGCTCCTTGGGAAGTTATAACCATGGACTTCATTATGGACCTTCTGCCCAGCCATGGCAAAACTGTACTTTGAGTGGTGACTGACCTTTTTTCTAAGCAAGTCCATCTGATCCCATGTACTGGCCTTCCTACAGCTCATATTTTTAGGTTGCGTTCTTTCCCGCGCTAAATAATCACAGACCGCGGAAGCCAATTTCTAGCCAAAATCTGGAAGGCGTTCTTGAAACTGGTGGGGGTAGAACAGTGCTTATCATCCCCAAACGGATGGACAAACAGAACATGTCAACTCAGTTCTGGAATGCTTTTTACGCTGTTATGTAAATTATCACCAGGATAATTGGGTGGACCTCCTCCCTTTTGCTGAGTATGCATACAATAACGCCACTCACATGTCTACTGGGTTTAGTCCTTTCCATGTGGTGTATGGCAGGGACGTCTGCCCATTGGGTACTGTTAACTTCTTGGGAGGGGAGGGTGGAACCAAAGTTGCAGACTGGGCAGAAATTGTGCAAACCACCTGGCCCTGGTTACAAAAGAATCTGGAACGGGCTAAACTGAACTACAAGAAACAGGCTGACAAACATAGATCCCCGGAGTGGGAAATGAAAGTGGGGGACAAGGTGTATCTGTCTACCAAGAACCTTCGTTCCCCCCGCCCTTATAAAAAACTCAGTGACAAGTAGGTGGGGCCTTTTAAGATCTCTCGTCTGATTAATGAAGTTACGGTGGAATTGGATCTTCCTAAGTCCTTAAAGGGAATCCATCCTGTTTTTCATATCAGCCTACTGAAGAAATATGTTGGTGCTCCTGAATGGCACCCGGAGGGCCCCCCCCCCCCAGTGTCTCCTATTTTGGTCCAAGGAGAAAAACATTTCGAACTTTCTAAGATTTTAGACTCTCAAATACGTAAAGGAGCCCTGTATTACTTAGTGCGGTGGAAACATTTGGGTCCTGGGAAAGGTGAGTGGGTTGCAGAACATCATGTGGCCACCCCACGTTTGGTGCGGTCATTCCATGAAGCCTACCCCAGCAAGCCTCGACCTTTGGTGGGGGAGGGAGGGCCTTAAGGGGGGCAGAATGTAAGGGCTTTGGCCTGGTCTTGCTTCCCAGGGCCTCTCTGGTCTTTGTGCTTTCGGTTTAGCCTGGCCAAGCACCTGGGCTGTGTTGCATCTCCAACCGTGGGAATCCTTATCTCCGTCGTTGCCAGGCAATGCCGGCCTGGGAGCCCAGAAGAAGTGCTTATAGTCTAGTAAACATTCCTGGGAAAATATTGCCTGCTTTGCTACGCCTGTGAGCAGTCAAGTCTTAGCCTTAGCCTGCTTGTCTTTGAATAAAGTGTTTTGCTTCAGACCACACTTGTCTGAGTGAGTCCTTTGCATAGATCGAGAGGTGGGAGACCTGAGCTTGACGCCTTGCTGCAAAATTGCAAAATCAGAGACAAGGATTTCTTCAGTGCTCTTAACAGAAAAACTCTTCCCAGGATTATGGTTATACTATTTGCCTTAGGATGAAACTCTCTCTGTCTCTCAGTCTCTGTCTCTGTGTGTGTGTGTGAGAGAGAGAGAGACAGAGACAGAGACACACATAGAGGGAGTTTCATCCTAAGGAAAATTGAACCTTAATTAGTGCTGGAGACTCCTGAAAGCTTCATATTATACCTTTGACAAAAAATGACACCCTCTTCTGCTGAAGGAAGACTCTTTTTTATCGGTTCTTGTAGGCTATCCGGGCTGTGTGACCGTGGTCTTGGTATTTTCTTTCCTAACGTTTCAAAGTTAAAGTTGTGCTGATGTTTATGAATTTCAAAGTTAAAGTTGTGCTGATGTTTATGAATTTCAATGGTTTCTCTGTGCAATTCATAAACATCAGCACAACTTTAACAGAAAAGAAGAGAGTTTAAGAATGAATAAGGCTTGGCTTCCTGTCCTGAAAACCTCCAGACTAACAAAGACTACAGTCCACAATAGCCATGCGGATTAGCTTTGGATTCCACATGTTAACAGATCACTTCAGGATACAATGGTTCCACATTAACATACCACACCCTCATTAGCATATTATCTTGATTCTCATTGAGAAACTGCTGAATTACAGTTGATATTCCAGCTAAAGTCAATGCATTTACCTGGGCTGAATAAAGACATTGCATTCATGGCTCATTACCAATGCTGATTTCTCCACCCCCATCTCTCCCCTGGACATCTCAGACTCTTCTGCATACCACACCTAATCCCATCACGCCTGCTATTCACATTTACATACTGTTAACATTTACATACTAATGCTTGTCTGAATTCACTCTCCTCTACTTAAAGACAGATGGATTCACATTCTAGCTGTAACTGAAGAAGTGAGCTGTGGCTCACAAAAGCTCATACCCTACCAGAAAATATTTTTGTTAGTCTTTAAGGTGCTACTGGACTCTTGCCCTTTTCTAGAACTAACCATAGGAATTGCTGGTCCACATAATTGTCTCTTACAAATGTAGCATGCAGGATTGACATTAAATTCAGTAGATGTAATGTCCAAATTTCCCTGGAGCCTCAGCTTCTGTAAGTTACTACAGCTCCATACACTTCAATGACAATATAGCAGTTTAAGATACAATATTTGTTCTCCCTGTTATGAAAAAAATGCATACATAATACAATAAGCACGGGTTCCCGCCTTTTTGGGAGCCTTTGTTGCTGCCCCGAGGAAGGAGGAACGGCCGCAGGCAAAGGGGTGGGGGATCGGGGCCAGCCAACCAACGCGTGCGTGCGTGCGGAGCCTGGCCCGCTCTGCCCGGTTACAGCCCCCTCATTGGTCAGATCTGGGAGGATCTTGACCAATGAGGGCGGAGGGCGGGAGCTGGGTAGAGGCATGGCTAGCCCCCCCAAGTGCATATAAAGGGGGAAGGGGCCCGCCCACAGCTCACTCCGTTTTCTTGCGAACCCACCCTCCCTCCCTATAAGTTTAATTTATTCACTGTCACAACTTGGGGCGGTTTGGCATGGGGATGTGTCACGTTGGGGGAAGCGCATGGTAATGGGGTCGCTTCCCAGGTTTTGGGAACCCCAGTTATGGGGTTTTGGGAGAGGCTTCAGGGACATGCCCTGATGGCAGGGCAGGTTGTCCGCCTCTTCCCATGTGGTGGGGGATAACACCTAGTGGCGTTCGTCCTGGTGTCATCCTGGTACTGCCATCCCAGTTGCCCACAGCGGCGGCGCTGTGGGCAGATGCTATTATGGCCGTGATGGCACGGCCTGGGCACCTGACACATCACACATGCTGCGCCACAAGGGTCGCAGCTGTTGCCAATTCAAGTTGTGGCCCAATTTATTCCAACTTATTCCAATTCTTATTAGTTAAATGTTAATAATGTTAAATATTAATAATTTTGTTGTTTAATAATGTTTGTTGTAATAAAACTGTTAACTTTAAAGTGTGTCTGTTACTGAGCATCGGCGTTCCTTTTTAATTAACCCTGGGTCAGCAACACACAACACACCGCCAACACAAAGAGGCAGTTAGGTTTTATACGTTCAAATAGTGACATAATTCTGCAGCACAAATGTTGTGTTTCTTTAATATAATGGATAATATTTTAAACAGAAAGAAAATTCTAGGGTGGAGGGCAAAATTTTAAACAGATATATTATCACATCCAAAAATACCACTTCACACAAGTCAAAAAGGGGAAAAAACACCCTGGGTTTAGCAACATCTGTCCTTTTGCAGGATACATATAGTTATGTGTTTTAGATTATTCTGGAATTACTTACATGCTTTTAAAAAGAAAAGACATCCATTGAGAGATAAGAACAGGAGGCATCTCGGGAATGGCTGAGGCCATCTGGCATTGCATGCCTCTTTCACCCTCTTTCATCTTCAGTTTAATCCCATTTTCCTGCTTTTCACCACACACTTGCCTATTTTCCAGATATAAATGCAGTTATCCCTGTGAACCTAGTTATGTTTTGAAGTATTTGTTCTGGAGGTTCACAGAGATGCAGATCTTACACTTAAAACTCCCTAAAGACAACGGGGAATTGTTACTTGCTCAATTTTGCATGCAGACCAGATCCTTTAACAATGTAGTGAATTTCAAATACCTATTGATAAGACTGTCTATGCTGAAAATTAAAATCTTCACAGTGTTTCTTGATGTGCTCGGGCAAACTGAGAGTGTAATGTTTTCTTCAGTACCAAATGAGGGAATACAGTGTACAATGTCAATTCTTTTATGTTCCATATTATTTGAGAAATTATTTCTGGTATAAACTTGTTCTAAAGTGAGGAGATTAATCCAGAAGGCTAGAAAACATAACTTCCGTGATGGGAGAATAACAGCTATGAACATATGTGTTAACTCTCTTACATATGTAAAGATGAAATGTGGTCTACACTGATTCTAACTGAATTCCATTGAGTTTACTGTGGGACTCTAAAACAAAATCCTAAGAATGTTCCACAATTCAGCAGAATCCAAGCAACAACAACCAAAACAGGGATGTCTGCCAAATTCTTTCTGGAGCAGAACCAAAAAGTACTAGAAGAGTGAGAATGCAGAGGTGCCAAGTCACTGATTGCCCTTCCCTGGAAGCCACTCTTTCAAGAGAGGAGGTCAGCCTTGCTCACCTTCAGCCTCTTTTTTCACAGGTGATCACAACAGAAAAGAAGAGGGAGTATAAATGAGGTTAATGGGTATCTGGAGGCTGGGTTGTTACACAATCATGTCTTCAAGGTCATCTGCCAATCAACCTCTCCCAGTGGTTTTATGTAGTTGTTAAACAGCATAAGGAGTGGGACAGAACTCCACAGGGCTTTACAGAATAAATGCTACAGAAGTCCCCCAGCAGCACTTTCTGGTATCAACCCATCAGATAAGACCAGAACCACAGGATTACGGTACCCTTGTTACCTGCCCCAGCCAATAGATCCAGAAGGATACTATGGGTAATAGTAATGAAAGCTGCTGACACATCAAGGAAAATTAATATGGCTGAACTCCCTCAACCTTTCTCTTGGGGCAATGGTGTCCTAAAATACAAGCAAGGCAGTTTCAGTACTAAAACCTGGCCAGAAGCTGGATTGAAAAAGGTTCAGATAATTTGTCTCATCCAAGCATGTCTGCAGTTGGATGGCCACCATCAGCTAAGAACCTTGCCCTCCAAGTGACTAATTGCTGCCAGATGTTAATTATTCATTTAATTTGGACCCACGTAGATATCTTCAGGTGGGATTTGTCACCCACATTGTAATTTGCTTCCATTCCCCATTGGACAAGCTAGTTATATCTTTGGAGATGGATAGGTATGTGCATCCCTATCCAGGATCATTAGTTATTGCTGCAATCAACTAGTTGAACCCAACTACAGCTGCAATTCTACATTACAATGCAAGCAAGGAAAGAGGAAGCAAGAATCCCTTGAGCTTCCTCTTTCTTTGAAATGTTTTCATCACTAACAGCTACGCTCATCCAGTTGGGCTAGGGCTTACTGTCTAGTAAACATAGCCTAGTGATCAATCCAACCATGAGTGTATGCTACCTCCTTGTGACAGCTCTACTTAAAAATATTTCAGTCTTAGAAGTGTAATATCTGCTTATTAGAACTAACTGAAGCATCACAAAGTCGTGAATTCATCTTTCAGTTTGTCCTGAATTCTTCCTTAGACTAGATGTGAAGAAAACACAAAAAAGAGGGGATAAAACAGTTGTTTCAGGGCTCAGTGGAGTGCATGCATGAGGCAAGTGATTGGAAGAAAAATTCTGCCCATTCAAGAAGATGCCTCAAGCAGCCAAGTCACTTGTGCAGAGAAGTGACACTGTTTGCACCCATCACCATGCAATCTTATTGGTCTGCAACATTTTTGGATCTCCATTAAGAAAGCTACAAATTCTTCCAGACATGGGCTCTTCCATCATGTCCAGAAAACACTTTTTGTGCATAACTTGCAGCCTGATAAAGAGTTCTCAGGAACTTGAAAGACTATAATTATTATTTTGTGGTATTTTGGTTCACCTTAATATAAAGGTACTAAGATTTTGTTTTGTTTTGGAATTTTTTCATGGACCAGCAAGGTGACCTACAATTTAATCTCAACTATATAACCCAGCATCTCAGATCACTCTTATAGCTTTCTATTTTAAATTCACATTGTTGGATTCTTATAGCATTATAGCTTGACAGCATGCATTTATTTGGAGTTCAGCTGGATTGCTCATAATATGCTAAGTAGAATTTTTGCTAGCAACTTCAATAACCAATGCCCACCTTGATGCAATGCTAACTATAGTCTTTAAACATTTTAACACCATAATTTTTTAAATTTTAAAAAGGCTCCCTGGGTGATGTTCCTCTGTAACTATTTCATTCCCTAGTTTTCATATACTGAACTTTGGGTTCTCTAATCTTTTACATCAACTTTGCTGGTAAAAAATGAATTGAAACCAATACATATCTGTGAATGTTCACTTTTTCCACGGCTAAAAGAAGAGCACAATAAATGCTTCATGGAAGACAGTTGCAAATCATTTGGAACAGATTGTTTTGTCCTTGCTATCACTTGCATTGAGTCAATATTGTTTTTTTTTCCAAAGCAGAACATTTGGGTGGATGTGTTACTGAGCTCTATTTGGAGTTAGCAGATGGTTTGGGGGAATTATTATCA
Organism: Euleptes europaea; assembly: GCF_029931775.1. Taxonomy (NCBI): domain Eukaryota; kingdom Metazoa; phylum Chordata; class Lepidosauria; order Squamata; family Sphaerodactylidae; genus Euleptes; species Euleptes europaea. The sequence continues at coordinate 67,355,875 of NC_079321.1, read as the reverse complement.
GTATATATAATACTAGAGTACCCAAGCAGGCCTGCTGTATGGTTAGGAGGTGGCATTTATGGTTGGTGGTGTTATCACTCAAGTTAAATCCCAATCCTGACCACTTATGCCAATTAAGATTGTTTGACATTTTTTCTAAGAGTCTGCATTTTAACCCAGGGCTCTGGCAAAATTCCAACGGGACTCATTACATTCCAATCAGTGAAAGTCTCTCTCTCAATTTGTAAGCTGATATGGTATTAAAGAAAGAAAGAGTAATGTTTAGACTTTCCAAACAGTTCTGCTTTTCAAATTCAAGGGGGCAAAATATCCATCCTATTATATTCCTGTATGACTTTGCAGCATTGCATATGTTATGGCAATGCATCCTATTTCCTGTAGACCTGGGAAGGAGATTGCAAGCTGAGTACCTGCAACTTCAGATAAGGGCAAATGGAAGAGTTTGCACTCAAAAGTATTAATTTCCTGTCCTGGCATAACTAATGCTAATCAAAATGACAGCTAATTTTGCAAATATTTCACCCCTTGAGAGGTGCACAAACAGCTTTTGGGTGATTTTACACATGCCTTTTTGAAAGGGTGTATGTATGTATGTATGTATGTATGTATGTATGTATGTATGAATGTATGAATGTATGAATGTATGTATTTGTCAAACTTATAGCCTGGCTCAGGGCAGTTCACAAAGTCATATAAATATACAATATACTATAAAACATCATAAATGTAATTTAACAATGAATCATAAAACCAGCCCTATAAAATAAATAAAAATCACGTATCTCCAATGGTGCATATAATTGTGACATAAGGCCCCAACAGCGTCTGCTGGTGGATCATATAAAGTGCAGAGCCTACAGATAACATAAAACACTCAGACAGGGGAGGAATAGGGTAGGGAGGCCAGCAATGATGAAGAAACCCGTAGCTGGCCTCAACCATAAGCCTGGTGGAATAGCTGTCTTACAGGCCCTGCGGAACTCCTTATGGTCCCACAGGGCCCTTGTCTCACTAGAGAGACAATTCCACCAGGTGGGGGCCAGAACCAAAAAAGCCCCTGGCCCTGGTCAAGGCCAGCCAGACACTCTTTGGGCTGGGGACCACCAGTAAATTAGTATCTCAAGATCTTAAAGTTCTCTGGGGAACATACCAGGAGAAGAGGTCCCACAGATATGAAGGTCCCGGACCATGTAAGGCTTTAAAGGTCATAACCAGCACCTTAAATCTGATCCAATACTCCAGCTGGAGCCAGTGCAGATGGTAGAGCACTGGCTTAATATGCGCTTGCAGTGGGGTCCCCTTAAGGAGCCTCACCGCAGTTTTCTGCACCAGCTGGAGCTTCCAGATCAGTCTCAAGGGCAGCCCTACGAAGAGTGAGTTGCAGTAATCTAACCTGGAGGTGACCTCCACATGGATCAGTGTGGCTAAGTCTGGGCAGGAGAGGTAAGGCCCCAACTGCCAGGCCTGACGGAGATGACAGAAAGCCATACAAACCATGGCTGTGACATGTGCCTCCATTGACAAGGAAACAAAGAAGTGAAACAAGGTTGCTAATGAGAGCTACACCAAAACCAAACCACAGCAACCCAAGCTTACAAATATATGTTACTCTTATATTTGCATTATACACATACAAGCAATACTCATATATATGAAACAACTGCTATGCAAAGCAGAAAAAGCTCATAGACACTATATAATACAATTCAAGGGTAATCCAGTGCAATGAGTAGTCATACAAATCCAAATGTAGTATAGCTAAACATTCAGGTTCCAAGGTATATAACCACAGGAAAAAGGTAAGTCCTTGAAATATTTCTTCTTAATATTCTTTTCCTTTTCTTCTTTACAGGAATCCGGTATTAAAGGAGCGCCTACAAGTGTAACTCCAAATTCAGGTACCCATTGTCTAGTAATATCTAGATTTTTTTTTTTTTAGAAAGCCTCAGAAACAGGAACAATGTACTTGACTGCTGTCTTTATTTGGTGTCTTGTACATCAGTGGTCCCCAGTAGATAATATTTGAGGATTCATTATAGCAGATCATTAGGTAAAAAATCTATAGTATAGCAACAGCATGAACCATTTCCCAATTAAGGATTTAAGATGACCGAGTTCTCATGAATTTACTGAGACTTGGTTTAAGAGCAAATACTTTGGCTTAACGGGGCTTAATAATGTGTGTCAGGTTGAGTCACTTTTACTTTAATTTCCCCTCACACGTAAACTTTCCCATTGTTAAGATTCACTGTGGATGCTTATTCAGTTTTCATAATTCACTTACAATCCAAAAACGTGTCATTTAAAAATCATGGATTCTCAGACTTTAAAAATAACTTCTAGCAATAATCTTGACACTCTCTGTTTTCATTTGCAAGCAGAACTATATTATGTAATGGCTAGCCATTAGGAACAACCGTGATTTGTTTACTCACAACATAAGAGAAACTCCTAACCAAAGTTAAGCATTCTCAAACTGCTTCTTCACACGTTGGATGAGGCTCTTTCAATGCACTTTAGTAATCGTTGGCACTCACAACATGTGCGAATGCAGCCTCATCGCCTTCTGATCTTGATGAGGAAGAGCTGAACGTGTGCTTGGGAGCGGTTGCCTGTCAGCTGAAGCAACCCTCACCCCCTCCAGATCCCTGGATTCAGGTCTAGGCTTGGCACAAAAGAAATGAGCAGTTGCTTTAGAAAGCAGATAATGGGTTGTAGAGAGCACCATTTTTATATATCGAGCTTGCTTCTTGTCTGCCATTTTTTGAAAAGAGAAAAAAACTCCCAAAGTGGCTTGAAGACAGTACTAACTGGACAGCATTTTCAAGGTAGTTGAGAGGTGTGACCTCTTGAGTCACTACTGTTCAGATGAGATATTGCTATTTTTCTTGAGAATGTTGCCAAACCCAAAGTAATGTCTTAGCCATCTACGAAAATACATTTCTAAACATACTTTGAACTTCAGTTCCATGATGAGCAATATTATAATGGATTGCTTGCTATTTTTTAAACACAGTGTGTGTTCAACAGTAGCAAAGCCATTTAAATGCTGCGTCCTGTTACAGCAAGAAAGTGAAGTATGCGGCATATGATTGTATTCACCTATTACAAACACAGATTGACTGTCAGGACCGGCCTGGTCTGAGAACGGAGTACTGTGGTTCAGCCAGGTGCTAACCCAAGGTCGCAACTGTTATGCTGTCATGCTATTGTAATCGGGGTGCAGTCTACAGAGGATCGTATATATAGAAGAAAGGCTACAAAGTCAGGCCGGCCCTGACACTGACTTGAATACTGTATAACTTGCACTAACTATAGCATTGAATAGATTGAAATAGTTTGTATTGCTTCTATTACTTTCCCGTCTTTTAGTCAGAAATATATGATTCTCCACCCCCCCCCACCCCCAGTTGGGAACTGGTACATTTGTTTTTACTTATGAATTCTTCAAGAATATTATACACCCTGGATTGTTGCATAGGCTCCTCTGCAATTTTGTATGCTGAATATTTGCATTGCATTCAGTTGTATTTTATAATGAGGCTAATCATATTTAAAGGAACCACTTATCTTCCCAAGCTGTAAAATTCAGTGTAGTATTGGAAAATTATGCGGATTTTAATCTTGCTGCCAATGTAACCATGTCTTTGCCTTGACATTTTCTTTCTCTAGTTCAGTTATTTTCAGCAAATCATTGCCATATTTCCTGCATTCTTTCCCAAATGCCAAATGGGAATTTATGCTGTGGCTAATGCCACACTTCAGACATTTGCTGCTGCTTCATACCTCTGTGGCATTTCTTGGGGAGGAGCTTTTATTACTGCTAAGGTTTCCTTTTCTCTGAAGCTGGCTGTTTTAGGTTTTTGAAAGAACTTCTGTATTGTAGGGTATACATTATTGTTTTTTCTGTTGCCCCTGCTTAAAGACATAAGACAGTACTTCAATGCAAAGGGTTATAGTTCCATGGCAGAATACATTTTAATAGCTGTTAGAATTGCTCTCCTTCCTTATAAACAAAAAGGAGTTTGTGGCACCTTGAAGACTAACAAATTCATTCAGCTCAAATAATTTCTGAATTAGAATGTTACTAATAGATGTAATTGTAATATTTAGATATTTATAACCCACTTTTCACCCCAGTGTGGTTAGTTTTGGCTTTATGAGTCAGGTCACTTGAGTTGGGCAGACTGAGTTTTACTGCTTACTTACAAAACTTATCCTGTTACACAGTAAGGCCAGTTTTGTACTGGGGGTTGTAGTAGGGTTGCCAGTCTGGGTTGGGAAATACCTGGATACTTTGGGGGCAGAGCCTGAGGAAGGTGGGGTTTGGAGAGGGGAGGGACTTCAATGCCATGGAGTCCAATTGCCAAATCAGCCATTTTCTCCTGGTGAACTGATCTCTATTGGCTGGAGATCAGCTGTAATAGCAGGAGATATCCAGCCGCCACCTGGAGGTTGGCAACCCTAGGTTGTAGGAAGCACATTCATTTCAAGTTGGTGCTGCATATACAGCTACAGGGCTTGGTCTAGACCAGAGATGAAATCACTGGTTACATGAAAGGGTAGGGCTTCTAAATGTTAATCTTTTATTACAGGTAGGGCTGCCAGGTCTCTCTTTATCCCCAGCAGGATGTTTTGGGGGCAGAGCCTGAGGAGGGTGGGGTTTGAGGAGGGGAGGGACTTCAATGTCATAGAGTCCAATTGCCAAAGCGGCCATTTTCTCCAGGTGAACTGATCTCTATCAGCTGGAGATCAGCTGTAATAGCAGGAGATCTCCAGCCACCACCTAGAGGTTGGCAACCCTACTTACAAGGCTGACTCATAAATTTCCCTTGGCCATGAACATCAGTAGTGGTTCCACTGTCCAATTTCAGTTCTGTGTAGTGATTAAAGCTGTGCTTAGTAAAGCTGGCTTAGTTCCAAGGGAATTTGGTACATATTAATTGAGTTGGGGCAGCTTGTCAGGAATACCCTTCATACTTATCTGTACAACATCTTATTAAGTACATTTTTCCTAGTGTAGTGATACTGCATTCTAAATTGGTTGTATGTCAATATTTCTTGGTTAAATCAATCTCACCAGTAGACTGTATTGGATACTGCATATTTGTTGCTTTGGGGGCTTTTGAGTTATTGTCCAGTTTTGTATTCTACAAGAGTCATGTTTATTCAAACTCATACAAACAAGGGTATATACTACTTGTTGCAGTATTATAATTGTCGTCTTGTCAGCATCAACTTAAATCTAGGTAAAAGAAAGTAAAAACCTGCCTCATATTTAGTCAGAAACCTGGTCTAACACTGTGAGTACAGTGAGTACAGTGAGTACTGTGAGTACAGTGTGCACTTGATTTTTCTTTAGCCATGTTGAATAATTCTCATGCTACATTGAACTAATGTGCAGCTGAACATGCAATTTAAACACCACATTCATCCAGATACTTGTTTCTAGTTTCATTCGTAAAGAGAACACAGGTTGGCTGTTTCTTACAGACAGGATGTGAGTTCACTGTAACATGTGAACAGGACAACTGTCATTAGATATTGAGCTACTGCAATGCTTCACTACCAGGATTTTGTTGTCTGGACAGGGTAGTCTAGGATGAGAATGATTATGATTGTATAACATCCTACAACCATCCCAAAGATAAGCCTTCCCAAAGATTAATGAAAACATGAAGAGAACATCAAGAAACAAATGCTAAGAAGTGCATAGCAGAAAATGTCCTTCACCCCAAGCATCTGGGAAGTCAACCTGGTCAACAACTAAATTGTGACAAATGGCATATTTTGAACTGTGCAAAGGCTGACAGGCAGACACATTGGCTCCACTAGTATAATTTTAGATTATATGCAATATGTTACAGTATATTATTATTCTCTAGCATTAGTCACAGGGCGACAGTTAAATTCTTAAACAAAGCAACTACAAAGAAAATGCAGATATTTTGCATGCCAGCTTTTTATGTGATCTCTTTCTGAAGGCATTTTATACCTCGGACCCAATACATAGTGGTCACAATCCACAACTAATTTATACACATAGAAATCCTTATCCAATGGATTAAACATTTTTGTTTGCTATATAAAACTGGAAACTGTCTTGTAGCGGCACTGACTTCAGCTAAGCTTGCTTTCTCATAAGGATGGAAATACTTTCTTTCAAAGGTTTCTCATGGTATGACTGAGCCAACTGTTTATTCTAGAATAAGAGGCCCTTTAAATAGAACAGATTTTGCCTGAAAATAAAGTGTGATAAAAGGAATGAGAGTACAGCTTGGATAGTAATGGGTCTACCATACCAACATGGACCATATCCCTATCTTACTGTTCTATTGGGGAAAGGTGCCACTGCTATAGCAAAATAAAAAGGTAAGCAGTTGCTGTTCTTGACTAAAAATCATACCAGATCACTCTTCAAGTCAGAAACAAGGCTGACATTGTCTCTCAGATAAACATTGCAAATATGGAGTCCAGACACCCAAAACAGGATAGCCTTTGAGAGGGATTAAGAACAAAGGACTCATAAACCAATATGGCCTCTAGTAGACTAGAACAGAATAATTAATATGTTGGGACTAGAGAGGCCAGGTCTCCTGCTACAGTGGGAAACTTTCCAGTCCCAGCCACCAGCTGCCTGGAGAAAAACAATGGGGAAATTGACATAACGGCAATGCTACAATGCCACTTCCAGTGTGAACCTGAAAGTAACATCACTGCATTGGTGTGATGCTCTAAGATAGAGTTCTGGTGGAATCCTAGAATGACACACTGGTACAAGACCACTTCTGTCAATTTGAATTCCCTCACTCCCTAAAACTCCTGCCAGTTGCCAGTGCTTGGCTGACAACATCATTTGGGGCCCAGATGTGAGAACTGTCTGAGAACAGCAAGAATGTCCAACTAAATATAGAAATGAAGATATAGTTCAAATGTAGGGTGTACTGGTTGGGGTGCAACAAATTAGTCATATATATGAAAAACCTGTGATCCCTGTTTCTAATATTCTTTGTCACAGAAAAAGTAACGAGAATGAACTAACTGGGTTGTTCTCTTTTCTTGTTTTTGGTTTCTTTATTCGTCTGATTTTAGTTGCAATAAAGGAAGTTGTGTTATATTCTGTAATTCATGTAAGTACATAGATTTACTTCATTATCACAGTGACATCACAAAAGTATAAAGCAGACAAAGAGTTTCTACAATGTGTAGTGGGGGGGTGAGTGTGCAACTGATGATCCTTGATGAGGAAATAACAGTGTAATCCTATGCAGATCTTTGATGTAACCTCCATGTTAAACTTGTTGATTTTAATGGGCTTAGACAAAAGTAGTTCTGCATAGCATTGTAAGGGTATTAACTATGAAATGTTCAAAACCATGGCTCAATCCTATGCTTACTTACTCAGAAGAACAGTTTGTTAAACTCAGTGAAGACTTACTTAACATGTATACATGCATAGGATTAGGCTGCATGTCAAAATGAACTCCATTTTCTGAAGTACAAAGTGTTCAGGCTGGGGGATTCTGAATTTGTTTTAGCTTTGGTGGTTGTTCTGAACTTCTGAATTGATTTTGCAATTCCATGGATGACTGAAGATCTGTAACATTTTAATTCTCTACAGATGTTCATTGTCTCCCATTAAATCCAATTAGAGGTACTTCTTTACTTGCAACAACTTTTCAAATAACTGTTGAATTTGTTTTTACTGTTAAAAATGCTACAAAATTAAGACATGAAAGACATACTTTAATTTAAAATATTCCAATCCTATGTCTTTCAAAATGCCTTCCAATCTTAACAAACTACAATTTAAAAAAAAAGAAATAAACTGTAGCTTTAAACGTATCTTTAAAAATAATCCCAGAACACTATAAAGATCTGTATCAAATACATTAGAACAATAAGAACAACAACAACAAACTCTAAAAGGGCAGCCAAAAAAGAGTATAAAATAATATTCTAAAACCCTGGGGAGGGATTTCACTTGATAACCTAAATCTCATCAAACTAGGCATCATGTAAACAGCTAAGGAGAGGATGTTCCAATCTAGATGTCACCATAGATAAAAGAGTAATGCATTGTGTTAACTAATCAACATAGACTACAAGTGGAGACCTCTGAGACTCATAGAGGAGGGTAATCCCATCTTTCCCCTGTTGGGCCAACCACTTTCCAGGAAGCTCTGTTTGTTTGTTTGATTTGATTTGATTTCTACCCTGCACCTTTATCTGGGCTCAGGGTGGATTCCAACAACCATACAATATAATACATTCCAACAATACACACAATATAAAACAATACAAAACAATTCATACATTTAAAATCATAATTCCTAATCTAAATGTTATGAAATTCATGATATATAATTTACAAATGAAAAGATGGTGACCTATGCTACATAGCCATCCTATGTAGCCAGGGAGGGAGAGGAAGGCCAGGAGAAGTTTGGGGGAACAGGAGTTGTTTTGCCAGGAAGGACAACTGCGGCAGAAATATGGGCACTATATAGGCAGATTTTAATATCCTGCCTTGCCTTGTGGCTCAAGGTGGCTTACTAGTCATAGTTAAAGCATTACAATGTAAAACCAATAGAATAAAAGCCTAGATACCTCCCCCACCAAAAAAACATTGCCTGCAGTTTATACCCCCTTAAAAATCCGTGGCAAATAAAATGATCTTGGATGGGAAACCATGAAAAATATAGAACTAAGAAAAGAAACTGTCTTCTATTCAAACCAACATGAAATAATAATGAAATAGAATTATGAAAAATAATCAAAAACAAAAAATACAGTGATAAAACAAAAGCATACAAAATAACCCAATAGCCAAGTAGTCCCCTAAATGAACTCCCATGAACCAACCACACACACACACAGACACACAGGTGTGGTCTTCCATCGAAGACTGCAGTTTCCACAACTGCATTTAATTTTTTAAAAAGAGGCTGAATCAAACAACAGGCAACCTCATGTGTAATCTGATGTCATTTGACTTCATCTAAGCAACTTTGGCACATTCACAGTGCAATCAGAAACAGAGTTCTAAGGAAATTGACTTTAATTGATTTAGAAGGGTGTGACAATTTAGCATTACACTGTAAGTACTAATAACAAATAATTTGGATGGTTTGCACAACTGCCTTTGTATTTTAATATCTTGTAAGACTGAAAAACACACGTATACATACACACAAGCTACCTACAAGCTCAAATATATGTCATTGATCAAACTACTGTGAAATGGAAATTCTAGATGCTGAATGGACAACACGACAAGGCTGAAAAGTGTAATATAAATATGTAATAAAACTGCCTAGTCAAGATTTGATTTGCTAGACACAAGCGGGCCTTACTACTGTTAGAGGCCGCCCATCAAAGAAACGTTCAAGAGGTGGCAGGGATTCTCCTTCTCCTAGCCATTCTAGCTCATCTCGGAGCAGTTCTGTGCGACGTCGGCCCAAGCGGGGTAGGAAATCGGTTAAGAAACGTGGCAAGAAGGGAGCGTTAAAGCGTGCAAAGAATAAAGACTTGATAACCAACAATTACCTCAAGTTATGGGGTAAGATTAAAACTGATATGATTATATGGTCAAATAAAAAATTGTCATTAATGGGACGTATCTCAACGATTCAAATGAATGTTTTACCGAGGATGCTTTTCTTATTCCAAAATTTGCCAATAATATCACACACTAAATACTTTGATACTTGGAGGAAAGACATTTCAAATTTCATCTGGCAAGGGAAAAAACCAAGGATTGCTTATAAATATCTGGTGGATCTAAAAACTAGAGGAGGTTTAGCACTACCTAATTTTCAACTTTACGCTGAAGCGGTAGCTTTAGTATGGCTAAAAGACTGGATGAGTTTGTCAAATACACGTTTGCTAGACTTGGAAGGTTATAATAACTTAAGCGGATGGCATGGCTACTTGTGGTATGATAAAATTAAGTTACAAGCAACATTTCGTAATCATATAATCAGGTCCTCTTTACTCCGTATCTGGATGAGATATAAACACATTTTGGAACCAGTAACACCGATGTGGATATCGCCTCAAGAAATGTTAACATTGTGCCCACTTAGACCAGACAAATTTATTACCTATCAAGATTTAATTAATTGGGATGGAAAGAAATGCTCATTAAAAGACTTTCAACTTCTTAAGGATGATCTACAATGGCTTCAATATTATCAAATTAAATCAGTTTTTGTACAAGATGTTAAAAATGGATTTTCTAAAGAAAAATCTTCTCTTCAAAAGATCCTATTGGATAACAATACAAAACTGATTTCTAAAATGTATAATCTCCTTTTAACAATATATGGTGAGCAGGATACGATTAAACCAACTATGATCGACTGGGCTCAAAATGTGGGACACGATATTGCTTTAAATAAATGGGAACGACTATGGTCTAAAGACCTAAAAGGAATAAAAGCACAGTCAGTGAGAGAAAACATTTATAAAATGATGTATAGATGGTATCTAACACCCAAGAAGATTGCAAAGATTTATAAAACAATGTCCCCTATCTGCTGGAAATGTAACAAGGAAATTGGTTCCTTTTATCATATGTGGTGGACCTGTGATAAAGCTAAAGACTTTTGGGACATGATCTACAATGAATTGAGACTAATACTACAAAAAAATATACCCAAAATACCAGAAATGATGTTATTGAGTATGATTCCTGATGACTTATCTACACAAAGAACTTTTTTGATTTATGCCACAACAGCTGCGAGATTGCTTTATGCAGCGAAATGGAAAGGGACCGAAATTCCCGAGAAAAAAGACTGGATCGTTAAAATGTTTGAAGTGGCAGAAATGGCAAAACTCACAGCTATCTTAAATGAAGAAAATGATGTTCAGTTTTTGGGGGAATGGGAGGCGTGGATGAATTATTGTGAATTTGAGTTAAAATTGGGAAGAATGGAAGAATATTTTCTAATCTGATCCAGAGGTTTTTTTTTGTTTTTTTTTATAATGAATAAGTATAATTATATTTACTAACAGATTATGTTTTTAAAAAGTTTTTTAAATGGTATTAATAGATTATTAAGATTAGATCAACTACGACGGGATGAACTTTTTATTAAGAGGCAGATAGAGGTGAAGGGGAAGTCATAAATTTTCCAAAATTTTCTTTTTTTCTTTATATATTGTATGGAATTATAACAACATTAAGTCAGAATTGAAATTTTATATTGTTATAGATGTTGTTTATTGCAATGGAAAATTTGTAATATAAAACCCAATAAAATTTATAAAAAAAAAAGAAGGGAGCGTTAAAGCGTAGGCCAGCTGCAGACTCGTCCTCTTCTTCCTCGGATGGTGAGACCTCTACCTCTAGTGATTCACATGATGAAGGGGATGACTATTGGCTCTCAGCAGTGTACGTGCCTGGTCTTGCTTCCTGGGCACTTAGGCAACTGAAGAGGCAACCGAAACAACCAGGGCGAGGGGCGGCCAGGGAGGTGTGAGATCCAGCACCGCCTAACAGGGGCTTCTGTCTACCCCCCTCATTTAAAGATAAGGAAGACCCCCTGGGTATTCACCTTCCCAGGAGGTTGCGGGAGGATATCCTCAATGGCTATTACGTTGATGTGCTGACCCTTGGAAAACCTGAGGTGGAGGAGGGCCACAAGTCTAGGTCATCCTCAAAAGAAAAGCGTAAGGATAAGTCGGGGGGTGGGGATAAGTCCTTTGACAAGTGGCTCACGGGGTACAACATTTTTGCCGGCGTTGTCGCCTCTGCCTACCCAGAGAGGGCTTGGCATCTCCTAAATCATCAGGGCAATGTTTTCAGGGCCAGGGCGTTGGCTGGCGATACTGCCGCCATCGACTACGATGAGGCTTTCCGAAAATGGGCATCCCAGAATGGGAGGACACGCTGGGTCCTAATCAATGGCAATTTATGGCTATTAAAGGTGGGCCCTCACATTATAAAACCAAAAACTGAGGTCAGCCGTCCCTCTTGGCCTAGCAGACCCCGTAGGGATCTCAATAGATGCATTTGCTGGGATTACGGAATGGGAAAATGTCAACGCAGAACATGCAAATTTGATCACTTCTGCGAAAATTGCTTTGGCTCCCATCCACGTTCCAATTGCTCATGGGGGGGCAATTCTGTTCAACAGCCCTTTCGAGGGGGCAGGTCAGGCTCTTCAAGTAACAAAAAAGATGGCGGTTCCGCAGCCAACGGCGGTACTGCAACCAAGTGAACGCGGGCGTTTACAGGGCCTGGCCTGCACCCCAATTAAGACAGAGAATTTGAGGAGGCTATTGACCGCTTACCCAAAAAGGGTAGAAGCAAAATACCTGATGGACGGTTTCACCGTTGGTTTCCATATTCCCTTCTTCAATTCCCGACCCCCCATGTTGGCTAACAATTTAAAATCAGCCAGGGACATGCCCGAGGTTGTCTCCCCCCCAAAAAATAAGGAATTAGAACTGGGCAGAATCGCAGGCCCATTCCCATCTCCTCCTATTCCCAACCTGAGGGTCTCTCCGTTAGGGGTAGTGCCAAAGAAGACCCCTGGGGAGTTCGGGTTGATACACCACCTTTCATATCCAAAGGGGCTTTCGGTTAATGATGGGATTCTGACCGAGCTTGCAAGGGTACACTATTCCTCATTTGATCATGCGCTGGGTTTAGTGAGGGCCAGCAGCCATGCGTCTTTACTCACAAAATGCGACATCCAGTCAGCCTTTAGGTTATTTCCAGTACACCCGGATGATTTTTGTTTATTAGGTTTCCAGTTTGAAGGTTGCTTTTATGTTGACAAATCTATGCCAATGGGCTGTTCCGTGGCTTGCTCAGCATTCGAGGCCTTTAGTTCTTTTCTGGAATGGGCAATATGCTATCGAACTGGAACATCCACGGTCACCCACTATCTTGATGATTTCCTATTTATAGGGCCTCGTGATGGCCCGTTATGTGGCAACCTTTTGGCGGCCTTTTCATAGTTGGCCAATGAGCTGGGAGTACTGCTAACTGTGGGAAAAACAGAAGGCCCTTCCCCAATTGTAACATTCCTTAGTATAGAAATTGACACCATACATGGCACTTCCAAGTTACCGGAGGAAAAACTTTTGGCCCTACATGCATTGCTAACTTTAGTTGCCAATAGGGAAAAATGCACCTTGAGAGAGATGCAGTCACTCATCGGTCACTTAAATTTTGCCTGCCGGGTAATTGCCCCGGGCAGGGCCTTTTGTGCACGTTTCTGTCACGCCACAAGGGGAGTCAAACTCCACACCATCGCATTAGGGTGTCCAAAGGCATTAGAGAAGACATAAAAATTTGGCTGCAGTTCCTTCAACAGTACAATGGAATTTCTTTTTGGCAGCAAAACCTTGACGTGGGTCGTGACCTGCAAGTTCAATCTGATGCTGCCGGCAGCATCGGTTTGGGTGTGTATTTTAATGGGTAATGGCGCGCAGCGCTGACCAGAGAATTGGTTGGGATCCAGCATTTGCCGGGACTTAACATTCCTGGAACTATTCCCACTTGTGGTTGCCGTTTACATCTGGGCTGACCGCTTTTGGGACAAAAGGGTCCTGTTTTGGTGTGACAACCAAGCCGTTGTGAGGGTGGTCAACAGGCAAACATCCAGGTCTGTTAGGGTCATGCATCTCATGCAATGTTTAGTTTTAACATCTCTGTCCAATAATATTTCTATGATAGCCCAACATGTGTCAGGCCTTGACAACTGCTTAGCAGATGCACTGTCTCGTTTTCAGATGGACAAATTCCGTCTCCTGGCTCCAGAGGCAGATTGGTTCCCGCTATCCTGTCCAGCAGAGCTGTGGGCTCTTGGGGACACATCATTATGACAGGCATCTGGAGCTCAATGGCCCCTGCCACCATCCGTGCATATGACAGAGCTGTACACCAATTCAAGGGTTTCATGAGCAGTATTGGGCAAACCAGCACGTGGCCGGTCACAGAAACAATGGCACTTCATTATTTAGCGCACCTAAAAGACTCTGGTTACGCTGCCAGGACTATCGGAGTTCACATGGCGGCTATTTCATTCTTTTCTAAAGCTCACGGCTTTATTGACCCTCGTGAATCTTTCCAGGCCAGGAGGGCCGTCAAGGGCTGGCAGCGTGAAGCACCACCTATCAGAGACGCCAGAAGGCCAGTCTCGCTACATATGTTGGCAGGGATAGTTCATCACCTTCCTTATACCTGCACGTCACCCTATGAATCCATTTTATTTGAAACGGCGTTATCTTTGGCTTTCTTTGGGGCACTTAGGGTCAGCGAACTCGTGGCTCAATCCCGTCATGATTTGTCTGGCAGGGCATTGCTACTAGGGGACGTGTGCCTTTTTAAATCGGCATTGACAATTGTCATAAAACGATCTAAGACTGACCAGTGGGGAAAAGGTACGTCTGTCCAGCTCCATGCTACAGCCGGTGTAGGGCCGTGCCCTGTCAGGGCCTTAAAAGAGTTTTTGACAGTGAGACCAAACAATAATGGGTACTTGCTAATGTACGCTGACCGCACACCGCTGACACTCTACCGGTTCATCAGCGTGTTTAGGGCCACGATCAATTCAATGGGTTTCCCGCCGTCGGAATTTGGAGGACACTCCTTTCGTATAGGGGCGGCCACACAAGCGGCCGGGGAAGGCATGGCCGCCAGTCAAATACAAGCCATCGGCCGATGACGTTCTGCCTCATATAAATCGTATGTCAGGCCTGACTGTGTTTTCTTTTAATTGTGCTCTGAGTTTCAGGACCGTGGCGGATGGTTTGGATCCTGGGCCTCAGCATCGTGTTTTGGACTGGACGGTATGCCACGGCATCCGGTTGGGGACAACATTTGGGCCTGGAGCAAGCTGTCTGGGTGCAGTGGTTTGGCCAGCGAGGCATGCGATGGCATTCACTGATGCCGGTGATGCAGCAGCTATTGGAAAGGTTTGGGGCTCCTCATGCGTTGGTTCTCCAGCTGGGTGAGAATGACTTGGTCAACATTCGAGGCAAGGATCTTTTTGCGGAAATTTGCCATGATCTATCATCGCTGGCATCGGTGTGAGTTGGTTTCCTGTAGACCTTGTGACCTAACTGAAAGTGGACAAGTTTACATTGGGACAACAAAACGCAGCATACAAACAAGGATAAAAGAACATGAAAGATACTGCAGACTTGGCCAACCTGAGAAATCAGCAGTGGCTGAATGTGGACTGACACAAACAGGACACAGGGTCTTATTCCAAGACACTGAAAGACTGGACAATTCTACCAACTATTTTGTCAGATTGCACAGAGAAGCCATTGAAATTCGTAAACATCAGCACAACTTTAACAGAAAAGAAGAGAGTTTAAGAATGAATAAGGCTTAGCTTCCTGTCCTGAAAACCTCCAGACTAACAAAGACTTCAGTCAACAATAGCCATGCAGATTAGCTTTGGATTTCACACATTAACAGATCACTTCAGGATACAATGGTTCCATATTAACATACCACACCCTCATTAGCACATTATCTTGATACTTACAGGACAATGATTAGCACATTACCTTTGATACTTTTTGCAGGACAATGATTCAGCTCAAACCCAACCCCTTTCTGACTATATATTACTCTTCCTACACACTTGACACTGAGGGGTTTAACGCACGGCCAATTTGTCTCGCCTTTGTGCCTTAATAGTAGCGAATCTCCATGGTCCACACGCACGACCGTCCAAGGGCTGTGCATCGAACCCACCTTAGTCGCGAATTAAGGCAAAAAAAACCCGGGTTAAACAATCCCTGGTTTCTAGCGATCTTTTCTGTGCTAATCCGCTACTTTTTTTTAATTTCGCCACATTACCGGAACGTTGACGTGCGTGTAATGACTCGACTAGCTCGCTACTAATGCTCCTTACCGGTCTCCTCCATCCCACCCCCTTTCCTGCGCGAGTAATTGCCGCTTCCAGTCTCCCGTCCCGCCCCCTTTCCTGCGCAAGCAATTGCCGCTTTTCCCGCCATTTCCCATCAGTCCTCATTCCGTCGCCCGATTGGCCATGCGAGGGTTGAGACGATGGTATACCGGAACGCTGGTGTTCCAAGGAAAAAAAGGGGGGAGAATCGACCTTTGATTGGATAACCCCTCAGCCAATCCTTGGGCGATGTCACTCCCCTGCTATCCTGCATTGCGAACTATCCCACATTATATGGTTGGTTCAAACGCACGGGGAGCCTCCAGCAGCTACTTGTTTCAGACTTAATGTGGGATAGGCTGGCGTCATGCGTTTGATTATCCAGACTTAAATATTGTGGGATTAAAATATTGTGAGATAACAGAGGAGCGAACCAGGAACATTCTGCCCATGCGTTAATCCCCTGAGAGACACTGGGGATTAACGCATGAGCAGAATATTCCTGGTTCGCTCCTCTGTTATCTCAACATATTTTAATCCCACAATATTTAAGTCTGGATAATCAAACGCATGACGCCAGCCTATCCCACATTAAGTCTGAAACAAGTAGCTGCTGGAGGCTCCCCGTGCGTTTGAACCAACCATATAATGTGGGATAGTTCGCAGTGCGGGATAGCAGGGGAGTGACATCGCCCAAGGATTGGCTGAGGGGTTATCCAATCAAAGG
The DNA here is from genome assembly GCF_029931775.1 of Euleptes europaea. Taxonomy (NCBI): domain Eukaryota; kingdom Metazoa; phylum Chordata; class Lepidosauria; order Squamata; family Sphaerodactylidae; genus Euleptes; species Euleptes europaea. The sequence continues at coordinate 67,339,264 of NC_079321.1, read as the reverse complement.
GCGATTCTCCCCCTTTTTTTCTTGGAACACCAGCGTTCCGGTATACCATCGTCTCAACCTGTTAAGCATTGATCTTCTCAGGCATAAAATGGCTTTTTGGAGTGGGGCAGTGGAATGCATACTAGAGTGAGGGAGGTGCGTTGGTGCTACTGAAAAAAAGATGTGGGTATTTTTTTGCTGAGATGTTAGAAAACCGGCAATCTGGTGAAGCTAGCATACCTCAGAAGTTTACAGGCATTGCAAATGAACTCACTAGTAGAAGCTGGTGTGGATGACAGGATGGATTGTGCTAGTCCCATGGGCTCTCATTCCTGTCCCAGAGCTCTGGGTTTAGAGATCTTACTGGAAAATCCATTCCACATTTTCTTTGCAACTCTGTTTGTGCTGTAATGTATTTCAATGGAGCTCATGCAAGGCAATTGGCAATCCAGGCTCCTTCAATAGGCTATGCATCCTCTCCCATTGTTTCTAATCGGCTAGCCTGTCATTCATTTTAGTGCATCCCGACTTCACCTCTTTGCTTCGTGGTCAGCCCAGAGGAGAGGGGAAGGAAAGCCTTGTACATTTTTCAGCGTGCCACTTCAGAGGCTCGCAACAGCACAGCGGATGGGAACGCGTTGATCAGATTGACGGACCACGTTTTGCTTCCACCCAAAGCTGGAAAGTTGTGCCTTTTCCTTCAGAGTGTAAATAAAGCTGTGTTGTGAGGGCGAGGCAACAAAACTGGCTGGGCTTATTCAAAACAGGACAAAATGGGCATTTTAATTAAAAAGACGGGACGGCCAGGAAATGTGACAAAAAACGGGTCAGCCTATACAAAAGAAAGGTAGGACAGGACTGTGCTTCAGCTGCCATTTGCCTTGGGGTGGGGGCTCAGTCCCCCCTCGCAAGTTCGGGGGGGGCTCGAGGGCTTGAGCCCCCCCAAAGTTTACGCCTATGTGAGGGAGACCAGTAAGGGGCGTGTCCTTGAACGAAAGGAGGTTAGTAGCGGGCTAGTCATGTGATTACACGCACGGTGGCGTTCCAGTAATGTAGCGAAATTAAAAAAAAGTAGCGGTTTAGCACTGAAAAGATCGCTAGAAAACAGGGATTGCTTAACCCAGGTTTTTTTGCCTTAATTCGCTACTAAGGTGGGTCCGATGCGCAGCACTTGGACGGCCGTGCGTGTGGACCATGGAGATTCGCTACTATTAAGGCACAAAAGCTAGACAAATTGGCCGTGCGTTAAACCCCACGGTCCATCAGTGTTACTCCTCTGAAGATGCCTGCCACAGCTGCTGGTGAAACGTCAGGAAAGAAAATACCAAGACCACGGTTACACAGCCTAGATAACCTACAAGAACCATTAATAATGTTGTTGTTTAATAAAGTTGTTTTGTACTAAAATTGTTAACTAAGAAAGTGTCTTTAACTTTATATAGAGCGTCGGCATTCCTTATCCAATAAACCCTGGGTCAGCAATATAAACAACCTTAAAATAATTAATATTGATAGAACAATACAGACAACATCCACAGACAAAATAAGATTTATATAACTGCTCTCGAAGAGTGACAAACAGCCCGTTCCTTAGCTTGGGGGCCAAATGGGCTTAGGAGGTGCCATGACCCCTGTGCCGGAGTCTGTGCCAGTTTGCATGGTGCAAGTGACATGGACACCGGCATAGGGATCACGGCACCTCCTAAGCCCATTTGGCCCCCAACCTCAGGAATGGGCTGTTTGTCACTGAGTTGTACCACATCATTCTTCCCGTAGATTTAATTTAACTACAATGGAGCTTCCAAGGACAAGAGTACTTCAGGAATACCCTCTGAGCAATATGTAATGTTAAATGCAATTTGTCCCTGGAATTTACATTTTATAAAAATCAATTCTTTGTCTTCAAAATAATATTTCTATTCTCTTTCGTGTATGCATTCGAAAGCTCATTCGTACATGTTCTTATCTGCTTTATAGCAGAAGCAATCTTGTGCTTCTGATTAATACACAGTGCAGAGGTCATATTGTATTAAGCATGCTGGAAAATCATTTTCTTTTAACCCACTGGATTTCTGTTCCAGAATTTCTGTGGCTAAATTTATGAAGATCCAAATCTGTCTACCCAGCATGTGGAAGCCTGCTTTCATGCACATATGGTCTCTATCTAGATTGGGGTACATATGTAGAATTCCATTTTATACCCTTTCCATATCCTGTAATAAGCACTACATACTTCACTCAAGTTTTCCAATGGTTGCCATCCATTTACAGAATACTGTTAAAAGTTGTTATACTGGCTGTCAGAATGCGAGGAAGATTGTGTAAAGTGCTGTCAAGTAGCAGCCGACGTATGGCGACCCCTTTTGGGGTTTTCATGGCAAGAGACTAACAGAGGTGGTTTGCCAGTGCCTTCCTCTGTACAGCAACCCTGGAATTCCTTGGTAGTCTCCCATCCAAATACTAACCAGGGCTGACCCTGCTTAGCTTCTGAGATCTGACGAGATCAGGCTAGCCTGGGCCATCCAGGTCAGGGCGCTAGGAAGATTAGGTTTCTGTTATTCAGTGTGACAGTGGGGTTCTTCTAAAGAAAACTTTTATGTCTGGAATCAGAACACTAGAAATAATCTGTAACTAAATTCCCTTCAGGAAACAATCCAAACAAAGAGAACATACTTTCCTCCCTACTTTCACGTGATTGTAATTTTATAAATTACACTTTCTCTTCTCATTTATTCAGCATCTTCATCTGCAAGTGTCAGCTTCTTTTCCAAAAATTGATGCCTCTTGAGACAGTGCGCAAAATTTTATTCCTCCTTTCTAAAATATGTACTCTGCTTTATTATAGACTATACAGCATAGCTTTTTCTCTCCACTGCATCTTTCTATATTGTATGCCAAATGCCCATCAGCAAAAACAAAGTTCAGCATCAGAATTAAATTGCAAACAGCATTATCTATGAGTAGATAATGGATCTTTCATAAAGAGACAGAATTTCTTTTTTCTTCAGACTTAGGGAGATTAAGGTCATGTCACAGTATGTTAGAATATATAAACCTCTGTAATCTTTGGCAGATTTATTACCTACCAAACACTCACAGTGGCATGTGAATCTTTGTAATTTTTAGCATGACCAGCTGGCAGCCTGCAAAGCAAATGTAACATGTTTAGATAGTTAGACATTGAATCCTTACCTTCTTGCTCTCTTTTTTTCTTGAATAGCTCTTCAGAATGTAATTTCTAAAGAGCTTGGAAATCTTTAAAAACATAATAATTTAAGGTGTGGTTAAAAACAAAACTTCTTAGATGATGAAGCGTCCCTGGAATTTGCAGTTTTTAAAGCCATTAGATGCCTTCACAATACTGCCTTTACAAGTATACAGCTAAATCGCCACATAGTGAAAGTAGTGTGGCTACAATAGAGTGCAGTGTTGCTTTTACATGTAGTTATGAAGTTCTTACTAATTTCCTTATTGAGAAAGATTTCTTATTACTTTTAATAGGGTCTGTATTAGTTCTAAGATGCTGCGATAGTTTTCTGACACACTGTACTGTACAAAAAAAGATTGACAGCAGCTTTGCACATTGTAGGAACCACCAAAAGCAGATGTTAAACCCAGCCCTGTAGTTCGGGGATAACATGCCTATATCTCACAATGAATCTTGAAATGATAACTTGGAAAGGACAAACAGGAATACACCAGTTAAGAGCTCTGCCTGAAGAAGAGAAGTTGAGGGACAGCAGCTGTAACAGCAGGAGGTAAGATTTTTTACACCAATAAGGTGTTTTCTACAAGGGACATAGGCTTATATAGTTTCTCCATCATTGCTGCTGCAGCTGTTAACACATAAGAACATAAGAAGAGCTTTGCTGGATGAGACTAACAGCCCATTCCTGAGCTCTGGGGCCAAAAGAGCTCAAGAAGTGTGCAAGTGGCCCTGCCGCATCCCGGCAGCTTGCACTGGCACCCGGGCCACTAGCGCCACCAAGAGAGGCACGGATGGGGGTGCACACGCTGGTCTCCCTGAGTTGGCATGGCAGCACGGCCCTGGGATCCTGGCTTGGCCTCCCACTGGCGTGCCAACAGTGCAAGTACCCATGCCGCCATCCCAGGAGGCATGCCTTGGGTGTTCCAGGGGGTGGAGCTGCCAGTAGACAGCTTCCTGACCCCTTTCAGGCTGGGATCACCATCTCCACCAACAGCATTGCCATGTCAGGTTTTTCCTGGCATAGCCTCGCTGTTCTCAATGGGGGAAAATGCCTCATTTTCTAAATTTTACCTTTAAAAAGGCTTTTTTAAGCCTTTCAGAGGCCAGGGAACCTCTTTGGTGGCGCAGTAGCGGCGCCTCGGCCATGCTGTCCCTTGCCGCAGAAAGGCTCAGGGATGAGCTGTAATGGCCATCTAGTCCAGAATCCTATCTCATACAGTGGCCCACCAATTCCTCTGGAGATCCAACAACTGGGCATAGAGGCTAAGACCTTCCCCTGATGTTGCCTCCTGGCCGGGTATTCATAGGGGGGGGGGGTATTTTTAATTATTATATAACAGTAACTTACAAAAAAACAAATAATCTTCAAATAACCATTCCCTATATCCAATACATAACTACCAAAATTAAACAATATCCATTTATCCAATGAATACAATATATAATCACCTTCTTCATACAAAACGTATATCCATTTCTAACCTTCTGAGTACATTGCCACTATGTACTCTGAACCATTGCATCATATACTGTTGAAAATCACAAGCTTACAGCCCATTCCTGAAGCTGGGGCCCGAATTGCCTTATGAGGCAACATGGCCCCTACCCCAGTGCCACTTGTGGTGTGTAAACGGGCATGGACACCAGCGTTGTGCCACTTACGCTGCCCCCCCTGGATCACAGCTGTGGTACGGCCCTTGGACGCCAGTGCACCCACCCACTGGCATCCTCCCGGTGCAAGTCCCTGTGCTGACATCCCAGGAGTTGCTCCCGGGATGTTCTGTGGGGCAGAGCTGCCTTTAGGCCCCGGAACGCCCCCTGAAGCAATGATGGTGTTGCACCACCTTTGTGTAGGGGCAGCATCACTGTTTTCAATGGGGCTTCCCGCCCCCTTTTTCAATTTTTTTAATTTTTTAAATACCTTTATTAGCCTTGCAGTGGCCAGGAAACCTCACTGGAGGCACCGCGGGTTAGTGGTGCCTCAGCCACGCCGTCCCCGGCCTGCTGCTTCTGTCGGTAAGTTTGTTCTTCAAGTTCAATTTTATTCCAGTACTCTACGAACAAGCCCTGACCTGGATGGCCCAGGCTAGCCTGATCTCCTCAGATCTCAGAAGCTAAGCAGGGTCGGTCCTGGTTAGTATTTGGATGGGAGACCACCAAGGAATACCAGGGTTGCTGTGCAGAGGAAGGCACTGGCAAACCACCTCTGTTAGTCTCTTGCCTTGAAAAACCCCCAAAAGGGGTCGCCATAAGTTGACTGCGACTTGACGGCACTTTACACACACACACACTCTACGAACAGAGACCATCTTTGAACAAATAGTAACTCTTCTCTTACGTTTCTCTTAAGCACTTACATACTGCAATTTCCTATATCACCATAGTTAACCAACATTTCCTCAACCAAATTTTGATACATAATGTTGTATTTTGTTTCCAATGGCCTGCAATCAATAAACTTGCAGACCACCTCCAAATTTCGTAAAACGTGTCCATATTTGTCTAATGAATGCTCTTCTTAGCCAAATAAGATTAACTATGGTGAACATTCCACTCTGTGGGCTATGATTTCACTTAATACTTTACATGTTCTCTCCCAGAATTGTTTTATAGCAGGGCAAGTCCACCAAATATGGCAGAACAGGCCTTTTTCCTGACGTCATTGCCAGCATTGGTCAGAGACATAATAAAACAGTTTTCCTGATTTAACAGGAGTAAAATGCCACCTAAACATTAATCTCAGGCCATTTCCCCTCATATTAATGTTAGCCAATGTATTCAGAGGTTAACTGCCTCTGAACATGGATTTCTCTTTAGTCACCATGCCTAGTAGCCCTTAGACACAGTGCAACAGCAGTGGGGCTTCCTCACAACAGATTTCCCCAGAGGTTTTTTAAATGGCATTTGAACAGCATTCTATCGATATACCATAATCAAATATATATCAGGTTCTCTGAATTACCAAATTTCCCAACAGCATCAAACTTGGGGAAAATAACCCATGTGAAAACACCAAAGGCTCCATGTCAGGCTTGCTTGCAGGTCTGAGTGGATTGCTTACACTTCGTCTTGCCTCACCCTAAGCTCAGCAGGCACCAACTTTGACAGCCCAAGGAAAAACCTTGTCCTTCTTGTACCAATGTCTGCCTTAACTTGGCCCTTCTTCCATACCTCTTAAATTAGCCCTGTTACTACTATTTAGCCACGAGTCAGTATTTTTATGAGCCAAAAGGAGTATTCCCTTGGGATTATGTGTGGCACCTGGTGCAGAATGCAAAATTACACACAGAGAACAAAATTCTGAAGTCGGTGCCTTTTTTTTAACACCAGCCAAGAATTAGATAGATTAAATGCATCATGATGGTGGATTTTCAGTGATTCACTCTGGACCTGGGAGCTGAGGAAACCCTTAGTGGACCATCCTCCCCAAGTAATTTAGAAAGAAGAGAACAATTATTTCTTTTTTAACATTTACTGTATGGAGAGCAACTACAGAGGGCCTTCCCTGTGGTACTTATATTCGAAATCTGAGATAGACACCCAAGGGCGAAAGGGAGAGCTGGAGGTGGAGGCAAGCAGATAAAGAATATATATTCCTTACAATTACTTATGTTTAGGCTTCTTTTCAGTAGGGGAGGTGGAGTGTGTGGCAAAAGCTTCACAGAAAAGGTGGGTTTTGAAAAAGAATTTGGTGTTCTGGGAGTTGTCCAGGCACAAGAAGCAGCAAAGGCTAAAAGATGGAAGTTGTTTTAGAGACCAAGAGACTTTCTAATGGCTGAGGGTGGTGGACTAGAGGAATGAAGGTCATATCTGGGCATCTTGATAAGCAAGGGCAATCCTATGGACCATGCCAGGTCCTCCTCATGGCATGGACCTCTGCCTACACCACAGCAGAAAGTATGCTTAGAAGCAACGTCTGAGTTCAAAAGAACTTGAGAAACATTTGAGACTCATCTCAACCATGTTTTAAATATGAATCTGTGTAAAACATTTGTATGGTGTCTCTTAGTTATTAGACTCCTGAGGCAGTTAACTATGAAATTTTCAGATCTGAGATCCTGTAACTGGAGATGCCAAGGGAATGAACCAGGAACTTTTCCCAGTTAAGCATGAGCTCTACCACTGAGCCATGGCTCCTCTCCAAATATATTTCACTGGAACAACCCACTGGAATGGAAGTTCTGGCTGCTGAACATGCTTACCAAAGTAGATGAGACATAACAGGGTAGAGGACTTTTATAGCTAATACAGGCCATAAAATCACCACCCTCTGAGAATATTGTGAGAAACTGTGAGTCATAACGTCTTTTAGCTGTTATTCAGGAGTGAGGCAGTTTATGAAACAAACTTCATTAGGGCTTTGTTTAATGTCAGAATTTAATTGTACGTGTCATGAATCGCCAGAGGTATGAGAAGTCTACTTCCTGGATTTTTCTTTCCTGTCATTCTTGCGCCTAATATAATGTCCTTTTCTGGCATCCTCTTAATGTTTTTTGCTCAGTGTACTGCTTCATGCAAATAATTAGTTTATCCCCAAGTAACTGTTCTGAGCAATGGGATTTTAAAACTGAGTGAAGGAACATCTTGCATTTAAATTCATCCCATTTTTGCTCTGTGTACAATATAATTAGAGAGGGACTGTGGTTCAGTGGCCGAGCACATGCTCTGAATGAATACGGTCCTATGTTTGATTCTTGGCATCCCCAGTTAAAGGATGCTTCCGGACACAGTCATTTGCAAGTAATTGCCACTTTACATCAATTTAAATCCTGACATTCAGACATTCAAAGTGCTGATCCCCATGCTGATCAGCACCAGTGCAGATGAACTTCCATGATCAGGACAGGAAATGGCACAACTACCATGTTGGCAAAACAGCTTGTGGGAACTCTAAATCTCTGCAATGGGAAATGCTCCTATGAGATGATTCCTATTATGCTTTTTGGCACAGTGCTACTGCTAGTTCTGAGAGAGAAGACTGGGAGAATATTTGAAGTGGGAGAATATTTCAAGATGTAGTTGATGTGACAGGAGTCGTGAAGGGGGTACCTTTCTTCTTCTTTCTCTCTATCAAAAAGTGACAGGTCTTAGCCCCACCTCCTTTTTACTTTTCCTCTCATTATTCCCCCTTTTCCCCTCCCCTTCCCCCACATCTGCACACCTGCCTCCTCCCCTTCCCCACAGGCTGTGGTTTTATGAAAGTAGATGAGCTGATATCAATTTTATTCTTTAGAGAGGGAAGAAGAGAGTTTTCAGGGGATGGTGCTTGGTGTGAATGCTAGTTTTGTGTGTGTTTTTCCTCCACAATACAGGAGAGAACCTTTTTTTGCTAAAGCAGAGCTTTCGTGGTGCAGAGAGCAACTGAGAGACTTGTAAAACAAACACACAGACAAAATGTCAGAACGACAGAAAGAAGCAAATGCGCTATTCATTCACCTTTCTGCATCTGCAAAACAGTTTCAGTATTGCCCCCACCCCACCTCATAGGCTGCAAAAGTTTTCCAAAGTAGGCATTTTAAGCCATTATTATCATTATTGCCAGTGAGAAGTAAAAATCTGACTTCAGTTGTAGTAGCCCAGAAATGCAAACGTCTGTTAAGAAAGCCCTATATATTTTTCAGTCTGTTTCAGAGAAAGAGAAAGCAGTTTCAACCTGTGGCCATCTTTTCTGGCTACCAGCTGTAGACTGATGGTGTTTCTCAGAGGCTGGGAAGGAGCTGGGTTTTTGAAAGAGGAGGGGCAGTGGGCTTGGTAACCAAAAGGAGCTGAAGCTGAGCAGAGGTCACAGAAAATCATGTGCTTTTGCAAACTCACCTACTACATGAAAAATCAGTAGAATAAATACCCACATTGATTGTATGTTCAGTACATTTATTGTATGTTCAGTACATTCACCTGCCTTTGCTGTCAAAGAATCCCTTAGATTTATTCCATGATCTCCTTACAGTCATTATCAACAGAAATTCATATCTGTCCCTGTCTTTGATGACAGTGAAACATTTTGCATGCATGACACCTGTTCTATGAATACAGACAAAATAATGGATAGGTGCAATCAGAACTGTTTGTGGCAGTATGAGAAGTGTTTAGCATTAACTGCATGAAGAAGAATAACTTTACTGTGTATCTGAAGAAGTGAGCTGTTACTCCTGAAAGTTCGTTCCCCGGCTGTAACTTTTAAAGTCTTTAAGGTGCTTTTTTCTACATGCACTGTCCTTTGGAAGGTGTTGGAATTCTGCTAAATTGGTCAGCCTATGACCTGTGCCAGCATTGTAAGTTTTTAAACTATCAAAAGCTGCACCATAATTAATAATAATGAAAAACATTATATATTTATAGTTTTAGCTCTGATTGAAAACTGTATTTTAAAACAATTATTTCCCTTTAATGTACTAAAACAGGTGTTCTCTAAATGACCCCTCTCTTAATTGAAAGACATAGAAACAGCTGACTTGTCTTTTGGTATGGAAGGTTAGTTTTCAGGTAACTAAGATTTTATTTTCTCTGCACAATGAAGTGTATCATTAACTATGTAGTCCAGGCATCTTGACTAGCAAGAGACAACCAATTTTATTAAGAACACTTTAGTATTCATAATAAAAGTCATTTGGGAAAAAAACATGATACAATACATAGTTCTGAAAGGATTCAGAAGCAGCAGGTGAAAATATAAAGAGTAAAAGCAGGTGCTTACTTTTTAAATTAGCAGACAGGCTAAATATAATATGGCTTGCAAACTTTTTTTGTTTAAGAGGTCAGTTTCAGGTAACTAGAATTTTGTTGTGAATAAGAGTTAATTGTATACTTGAACAAATATCTTGTCTCTCTTACACATGATGAAAGTGGATGGTGTACATGATTTTCTCTGCCTGATTTATCTACATACAAGCCTCTGCTTCCATCCCTCCTTCTCCTCCCCTGAGTGGTTAACCTTTTTAGTACAGGTTGCATGATTAATAGAACTTAGATATTTTTAATTTCATTTTATTCAAGGCATATTCTTGCTTTTTTACATTTTACAGATGTGAATACATTTTTATTTTACAGGTATGTTGTTAGACAATCACAGCATTGAAAAGTATTATACAGATAATGTTCCAAGATGGTAACAAAGTCAGCCCTGCATTTTTCAGAAAGTTCCCTTAGGTATTTTTCAGGGTGAGAAGCTGTGAAAACAGACATAGCTGTGTTGGCCATTGTTATGATGGGTTTTGATTGTTGCTAAAGCATTTAAGTGAACATGCTAACACAGACATGAGAAATAACAGAGGTGGAAAATTTAGGTTCCAGCCAACAAATTTTAAGTTCTCATCATAAAAAATATTAAACACACATGAGGATTTCGGCCCGGGGTGTTCAAGCAAGCATCCATCACATTTTGAGAATGCAAAAGATGGTGCAAATTGTCACAAATGCTAAGCAATACATGGATGATCATTTCTGCTGCTTATCCACTGGAGAGATCTGAACAGCATCTTCATTCATATATTCATGCACGGTTTCATGTATAAGATTCTGGCCAGCAGCTAAATCCATGAGAATGCATTTCTAAAAAAAACAGGAAAAAAAAAAAGACAAAAATACCAAAAATACCAAAATATACTACACTACCTCCCCACTATGAAGCTTTTAAAACCAAAGAGGGCACCTGCTATACCATACCTTAAATGTAGTCAGGGGCTTCTGATTCAAAGGACACTCATCTGCAAGATTTCCATAACACCACTTCTTGCTGGGTGAATACACTCCACAATGTATTTTTAAAGTTTTGTATTTCACTGCATTCAAGGGATATTGTAAGCCCACAGTAAGGCTCTTGTAGAGGAGAGAGGGTGCCATATATTTATTTCCTTTATTTATATTGTTTATGTTTGTGATGCCAACAGGTCATGAGCAAAACAAATTCAATAAGTTCAGTAATACAGAAATACAAAATCCAGAATATACAGTTAGAAGGGAATATCTTTAAAAACCATAGATAAAACATTTGCTACAGTGAGGGTTACATTGGATCAGTATCACCCAATAACTTAGCAACTATCTCTCTCTCTTTACAACACTTCTGTGCATCTGAATGTATACTGTGATCTATTTATCTCTGGCTAGATGCTGCTTTTTAACATTCAATAAAGAAATGAAAACAGGTGGAAGAAACCCAAGATGCACATGATCTGTGTTTTTGCAGCCTCTCCAGAAGCCAGACATTTCATCTAAATGTCTATTTTATTTTTTTGAATGTACTCGACAAACAGGTGAACATATTCCAAATTATGTCTTTGCTAAGGCATTGGGGGAAGATCCCAAATGGCCTGCCTCAGGCAAAACTTGGGAGTTTAAGGGAGAGCCCTGTGTGTGGGAATTTGTAATAACATTTACAGCTAAAAACAATTTAAACACTACACCTTCATTTCTCATAACTCCAAAGGATATGATTCTTACTTTATCAGAAACCTCTGATTTTAGAGAAGCTAGGTCCTCAGCTGATTGCTGTAGGGGTGAAATTAATGTGTATCACCATCAAAAGCCTAGTCATAAAATTCATAGATTCTTTTAATCACTTACCTATGGCTTTGGCGAAACTCCCTAAGGCTGTAGAGCTTGAGGACTGTAAGGGTTATTTTCCTCATTATTTTAACACTGCTGCAAATCAGAATTATATTGGCCCCTTACCTGCTCTTCATTACTATGGTGTAGACTACATGATGCCCAGAGACCAAAAGGATTTTCTGCAATGGTATGAGGAACACAAATCCATGACTTTCAATTTTCAGAAAGAGTTCGCTTGGCTTATTATTACCAACAAGATGTGTATATTCTAGGAAAAGCTTGCACTCTGTACAGGTCTGAGATTATGAAAATTACAGGGCAGGACTCCAGCTATATAGACCCTTTCGAATACTTAAGCTGGTGTATGCTTGGCCATGTATAAATTTAATTTCCTGCCCCCTCTATCTGTGGGCCTTTCTCCTCCTGACAACTATCACAGGCAAACAAAGAGGTTTTCACCATTCAGTGGCTGTGTTATGTAGAGCACACTGAAAATATTGAAATCAGACATGCTTTAAACGGTGGTGAGTTTAAAGTGGACAAATATTCACTAGATGGCTATGCAAACCAGAATGGTAAGGGGGAAAAAACTTTTGAATGTTATGGATGTTTTTGGCACAGATGTCCACAATGCTATGACCCAAAAGAGTTCAATGAAGTATCAGGGAAGACATTTAGGACCTTTGCAATGCCACCAGGTATAGGGCTTATGATCTTAAAAGATGGGGGTTTGAAGTAAGGGTGATTTGGAAACATAAATTGAGTAATTTAAAAACCACTGATGAGTCTGTGGAGACCTTTCTTAAAGCCACACAGTTCCCTGAACCTCTGGTTCGTAGAGAGGCCCTATTTGGGGCAAGACTAATGTCATCACCCTCTACTACAAAGCAGGGGCGGGGGAACAGATACACTACTACAAATGCACCAGTTTGTATCCCTTTGTGAATGCAAGGAGAATTTACCATCTAGGCCACTCCAAGATTATACAAGATAATTCAGCCCCCTGACAGATTATTTTGGGTTTGCTAAAGTTAAGGTATACCCACCTAGGGAGATCTTTCTCCTTGTTTTCCCTTCCAGAGTGTGTGTGTGTGGGGGGGGGGGTAAGCTCTGCTTTACACTCTGCAGAACCTGTGCTGAAATCAGACAGCAGGAAACCTGTACCCATACTGATGATGATAGGGCCGTCCAAGGGACTTGGTATACAAATGAATTAGAAGTGGCATTAGATAAAGGCTATAGGGTAGTGAGAATCTTTGAGGTTTGGCATTTTGAGAGGAAATCCCCTGAGCTGTTTTCAGAATAGATCAAAAAGCACCTCAGAATTAAGCAAGAGTCATCTGGTTATCCGAACTGGGTTACCACTGAGGCTAATAAGCAGAAATACATTATGATTTTTATAAAAAGGAGGGGGTCCTTTTGCACACCTCCCATATAAGTCACAATCCTGCAAAGCATCAGATTGCCAATTGATTCCTCAATTCTCTGTGGGGTAAATTTGCCCCAAGAGTAAACCTGCCCAAGACTGAAATTGTCAGAGACCCAGACCGCTTTTTTGAGTTCATGTTTTCAGAGAATCACGAAGCAGTTTCATGAGGCTTCATCAGCTATGATGCAGCGTGTGTCACTTGGAAGCAGAGCAAAGATCACCTCACACTTCAAGGTAACACAAATGTCTAACTAGCCTGTTTCACCACAGCCTAAGCATGTCTCGACTGGACAAACTTTACTGGACAAACTTATGGAGTGCTGCTTGTATCACAACATTGATTCTGTGATATTTGTGAGTTGTGGAATCCACCTTTGGGTGATTATTTATGTGAAGTTACGAGTGAGCTCCCTTCTGACCAGCGTATAACAGAGTTTGTTTCTGCAGGGCCTATTCTTATGGGTACAAGCTGACAGGAGGAAAGACGTGCTTAAAAGTAAAGGGAATCACTTTGAATTGTGCTAACAGGGAGAAAATTAGTTTGGACAGTCTGAAACATCTGGTTTTCACCCATGTTTCAGGCTGTGAGCCTGCTGAAATAACTGTGATACAACCAGGTATTATTGGAAACAGAAAAAAAAATTCTCATTAAGACTGAAATTCTTTTAAAAAACACAGAAAGTGGTTAAAGACAAGAGGATACTAAAAGAATGGTTTAGAAGCCTGCCCTATGGGTACTGAAATAGATACATGCTGCCGCCATTCTTTCTCAGCCATGTTGGCCGGCCCCAGCTCCTGCAGTAAAAACTATTTTATTAAAAATTTGTTCCTTCATGCAAATTCTACACTCTCTGTTATGCCTGAAAATATTGTATGATTTATGCCTGCTGGCAACCCTTGTATGCTAAATTACAACCAAAGTATTCTTGTATAAAATTTGTGGAGGGACTTCCCTCAAGCTTGACTGATGATGGATTGTTACCTCTTAATAAAATTAACTTAGTTATTCTAGATGATCTGATAGGTGTGGCTTCTAGCAGCATTGAAATTAAGAATGTTTTTTCCAGCTATGTATATCATTGAAATTAAGAATGTTTTTTTCCAGCTATGTATATCATTAAAATTTGAGTATCATTTACATTGTGCAAAATTGCAGAACTATCAGCTTGAATGCCAAATACATTGTTTTCTTCAAAAATCCCCGAGCTAAACTGCAAATAACTACTCTGGCAAGTTAGATGTACCCTGGGAATGCTGCATTTTTAATGGAAGCTTTTGAGGATGCTACGTCAGAACTGTATGGCCACCTAATTATAGATTTAAATGCAGCCTCCCCTGAATCTTACAGGCTGCAAACATTACTGTTCCCTTCTGCCCTCCCTGCATCCTATGTTATAAAAAAATCAACCTGTGGGATCAAAAGGTGTTGACACAAAGATCCCTGGAGTATTTAATGAGAGGTTGTCTCTGACAACATTAACATGTCTGCTTGCTTAAAAAGCAACAGTGCCCTCCTGAAAGTAGTCTCGAAGTCTTTGCCATGCCTCAGGAAGGCAATTTTATGTCTTGCCCCAAACAACCTTATCAAGGCAATAGTTGAGATTGCTCTAAATGTTTTAAAAGGTGTCAAAAAGCTGTGCTGAAGAAAAAACGATCTGCAATCAAAACCCTGAGCAGTTCTAAAACTCTTCTGAGAAAGAAAAGGTCACTGGTGAAATATACTGGTGGTTTTATTGGTTCCTTGGTGGGATTTGCCCTGCCTCCGATTACCAATCTTTTAGCTCCTTCCTGTTGGAGCATGCCGAGAAGATGTACCTGATCCCCAGTAATCAACTAGAGTGTTTAAATGCACAGAGCCCCCAGGATGAGGAAAGCATCCAAAGCACCATTATACATTCTTTGGATAGAGAGATAAAAACTATTCTTGAAAACCTTAACCAGTTATAATATGTCTTTCAGCTCCACAAGAGATGACCTCTTCTTTCCCTCCTTCTTCCCCTTCTTCTTTCCACCAGCCTTCCTCACAGATCTCTGCTTCCTAGTGCTGCAGCGGCTTCTTTTAATGGGCGCCGGAGGCCCCCTGTACATGCAAGATGCTTTTCTTTTCAGCCCACCCCTCTTTTTAAGATACAGAAAGCCCAAAGCTTCTTGTGGGGCAAGCTTATTCATGACTTTGTGGGACACACAACTTATGACATCTTGGGCAATATTGCATGCTGCTGTTTTCAGCTGTGGCTTTACAATGTCCATGCCTTTTCTAAACGTAGCACAGCATTAAAAAAAAAGGCACCTAAAAATCCCCCCACTCCCGTCCCATACATAACAGGCACTCCGTGAAATCCTGACATGCCATAACACACCTGAGATTGATAATAACCTCTAAACATCGCGGGGTCTCCATAATCTTTCACAATCACCATTTTTTCCACTGCCCGACATGCAATCTTATAATGACCTCGCAGCGGCATAAAACAGTTTGATTCTGATCAGCCTTTATTTCTATGCAGATAATTTCAATATATGATGCTTTCTGATCGGTATATAGTGAGGTCGATCATACGTGACTGTGATAAAGTCATGAGGCAACGCAGCACAGAAAGGGAACAGCCGTGTCTCCCACTATCTGGTGTTCTACGATATCTGTGTACAGGTACAGTGTATTAAATCCTCCTGTCATATCACTGCGATTGTATATTATTTTAACAAGGGTGTTGGGGGGAGCCCCTATAACATGAGATAATTCTTTACCCATCACAGCTGTGTACACATCATGTTCATTAAATCTAACCCTAGTAGCCATAGGATCGTAATAAAAATGTAGATCAAATGGAGTCTTGGACTGGTTTTTGACAGCAATATTCATAAATTCTACTAAGCTTTGGATATCAGAATAATACCCCAATCTCAGCTGATACTCCTGGGTAACAGTTCCATCAGAAATTTTGAACAAGACAGTAATGAGACATGCCAATCGAAACTATACCAGTTATGAGGATAATAGAATCATAGAATCATAGAGTTGGAAGGGACCACCAGGGCCATCAAGTCCAACCCCCTGCATAATGCAGGAAATTCACAACTACCTCCCCCTTCCACACCCCTAGTGACCAGAAGATGGCCAAGATGCCCTCCCTCTCATCATCTGACTAAGGTCGCCGAATCAGCATTGCTGACAGATGGCCATCTAACCTCTTCTTAAAAACCTCCAGGGAAGGAGAGCTTACCACCTCCCGAGGAAGCCTGTTCCACTGAGGAACCCCTCTAACTGTTAGAAAATTCTTCCTAATGTCTAGACGGAAACTCTTTTGATTTAATTTCAACCAGTTGGTTCTAGTCTGACCTTGAGCAACAGAAAACAACTCGGCACCCTCCTCTATATGACAGCCCTTCAAGTACTTGAACATGGTTATCATATCCCCTCTCAGTCTTCTCCTCTTCAGGCTAAACATACCCAGCTCCTTCAACCTTTCCTCATAGGACTTGGTCTCCAGACCCCTCACCATCTTTGTTGCCCTTCTCTGGACACGTTCCAGCTTGTCTACATCTTTCTTAAATTGTGGTGCCCAAAACTGAACACAGTACTCTAGTTGAGGTCTAACCAGAGCAGAGTAAAGCGATACCATCACTTCGCGTGATCTGGACACTATACTTCTGTTAATGCAGCCCAAGACTGCGTTTGCCTTTTTAGTTACAGCATCACACTGCTGACTCATGTTCAGTGTTTGGTCTACTAAGACCCCAAGATCCTTTTCACACACACTACTGCTCAAACAAGTCTCCCCCATCCTATAATTATGCCTTTGATTTTTCCTACCTAAATGCAGAACTTTACATTTGTCTTTGTTGAAGTGCATTTTATTAGTTCTAGCCCATTTCTGCAGCCTGTCAAGATCATCCTGCATCTTGGCTCTGTCTTCTACCATATTTGCTACCCCTCCCAATTTAGTATCATCTGCAAATCCCCTCTATTCCTTCATCCAAATCATTTATAAAGATGTTGAACAACACAGGGCCCAGCACAGATCCCTGAGGAACTCCACTAGTCACTTCTCTCCAAGTGGATGAGGAACCATTAACTAGCACTCTTTGGGTACGATCTGTCAACCAGTTGCAGATCCATCTAACAATAATAGGATCTAACCCACATTTTCCCAATTTGTCAACTAGAATACTATGTGGAACCTTATCAAAAGCCTTACTGAAATCTAGATAAACAATGTCTACAGCATTCCCCTGATCCAGCAAGGTAGTAACTTTCTCAAAAAAGGAGATAAGATTAGTCTGACATGACTTATTCTTGAGAAACCCATGCTGGCTCTTAGTGATCAGATCCATCCTTTCTAAATGCTCAAGGACGGACTGTTTGATGATTTGTTCGAACACTTTCCTGGTATAGAAGTCAAGCTGATGGGTTGATAGTTACCCGGATCCTCCTTTTTCCCCTTCTTGATGATGGGGACAACATTTGCCCGCCTCCAATCTTCTGGCACCTCACCTGTTTGCCAAGACTTTTCAAAAATAATGGACAGAGGTTCTGAAATTACATCTGCAAGTTCTTTGAGTACCCTTGGGTGCAATTCATCTGGCCCAGAGGATTTTGTTTCATCTAAAGAAACCAGGTGTTTGTGCACTACCCCAATGCCAATTCTTGGCTGCAAATCCCTTCCCTCATCAAGTGTTCTGTTTATGCCATGTTGAGCACCACTTCCCTCACAAGAAAAACTGAGGAAAAGTAGGAATTGAGGAGTTCTGCCCTCTCTTTATCTCCTGTTACAGTTTCACTTTCATGACCATGCAATGGGCTTATCTTGTCCTTGTTCTTATTCTTACTCTGTACATAGGAAAAGAACCCTTTTTTGTTGCGTTTAGCATCTCTCGCTAGCCTAAGTTCATACTGAGCTTTAGCTTTCCTAACACTCTCCCTACAAGCACTAGTTATTTGCTTATATTCCTCTTTGTTTAAAAGGCCCTCCTTCCACTTGCTAAATGAGTCATTTTTATTTCTCAACTCTTTAAAAAGCTGTTTATGGAGCCACCTGGCCTCTTTGGGCTCCTCCCATTTTTCCTTCTCATAGGAATGGTTTTGGATTGCGCCTTCAGTATTTTATTTTTAAGAAATGCCCACCCTTCTTGAACTCCCTTCTCCTTAAGTATTTCTGACCATGGGATTCTACCTAGCATAAGTTTAAGTTTGTTAAAATTTGCTCTTTTGAAATCCAACCTACATGTCTGACTACATACAGGTTTTCCTCTCCCCAAGATTGTAAATTCCAAAAGTACATGGTCACTACTACCCAGGGTGCCTACTACTTTAACCTCATCGACCAGTTCTTCCCTGTTGGTGAGAATCAAGTCTAAGATAGCAGACCCCCTTGTTTCCCTATCCACCTTCTGGAATAGGAAGTTGTCAGCAAGACAAGTCAGAAATTTATTGGATCTTGCATTTTTAGCAGTGTTGGACTTCCAACAGATATCCGGGTAATTAAAATCTCCCATGACCACCATGTCCCGTCTCTTTGAGAACTTTGAGAATAGATTTCAGCCAGGCCTGCCTCCCATTCCCCCTGCAAATCCAGTGGTTAATCAAGTGCACCGTGAAAGAGGAGCTGGCATTTTTGGAAAATAGGTCCATGGAAGTGTTGCTAGAAAGTGTGATGCAGAACCCATCATCTTCTATCCTGCTCCGTGATGCCTTCAGCCACCACCCAACTGTTGAATTCATCTGTCCACCCCCTCCATTTCACAAAGAAAAACTTTCTTTTCTTATTTGGCTTGGTTTTTAGAATTTTCTCAACCTTATATACCCTGTCTTTCCAATTGTTAACTTTGTGCAGCTCCTCAGGGTAAAACCCTCCTTTTACAGGCTCACCTTCAAAATCAGCCAAACGAAATACAGGTCTTTCTCCACTTTTGATCATGTCTTCTATAATAAAAATTTCATCCATGAACGTCTGTTCATAACCCTTCTCAAAAGCACCTTTTGTCCTAGACACTCTTACATGGTCTCCGCTAATAAACAAATGCCCTGATTGTTTTTTTGGGGGGTCCCCAAGTCAAGTCAAGTCAAGCGTATTGTACAAGGCCATAGGCCATTACAATCTAAAACAGTATAGTAACAGGTTAAAATAGGCAGAACCAGAATCTTTAAAAGAATACAAAAATTAAAAAATTAAAATATGCCCAGTCGACTCTAACCAACTTTGACACTATTCATAGTTTGCTTTTCCCTAATTTTCTTGGCCGCCAGACCATACGGTGCCAATCTTTTGGAAATATACGGGTCCCTATCTGGCAACAAATGGATTAATCTGTCAGCATCAAATGATAATTGTGACCCTAAAAGAATGTTTGCTAGAAACTTGTTCCGGGGTCCCCAAGTCTGCACCATATATATGTCTCCATACGGTCAGCACGTTAGAAGGCTTACCATCAACAAGTCATCATGCCTGAATGGTTCTGTGGAAACTGTGATTATAGCTTTTGAGCAGTTCTAGAAGCACATCCCAGTATTTAAAAGTGTTATTTGCTGTAAAATACTGCAACATTTTGCCCTTAAATGTTAAATCTCTCCACCACTTATGATTTTGTTAAACCTCTCCACCACTTATGATTTAACTTCATTGTTGGTGACAAAGTGAAAAACCTTGTGTTGTTTTAACACAGCACCCACTTTTTTATTTAGAAACCCTTTGTCAGTTTGTAGCCTCTTAGGGCTACGTCCTTTTCTAAATATATTTTGGAAAGCCTGAGGCACCTCTGTAGCTAACTTATCTTTCAGAGGCATCACCCAAGCAACTTTTGTTAAAATGTATTTGTACCCCCTCCTTGTATTTAGAATATTTCTGCATATCTACCAGATCATACTGCCATTGCTCATCTATATCACTAACGATCGCCCTGTTTCTTTTAAAATGTACCCTAGCAGTTTTATGGAAAGCATATGCATCCTGATCTGAGAGTCAAGATTTCACATATTTTCTACCCTACCTACATTGCCTCTTAGAAGCCGCCCTGAAAAGGGATTCAGCTCCCCAAAACTCCCCTCTTCACCAGATTTATATTAAATCCCTTTAAAGATATCCTTTTGAAGAGACATGATGCTTCAGCCTTTCTTTGCCACAATGAAAAGTATTTTTATTAGACAATAGTTATACAGATGCATGAGTTTCCCATCTTCACTTATTCTCCATCTTCAGTTTTTTCCAGCTCCTTCTCCCTCCTCTGGGGTCATTTTCTCTGCACCTGCCCCGTTTTTTCCCGCTTTGATATTCTCTATAATTTTTGTTTTCACGAAATTAAACATGTCTGCACCCCTTAACTTTATCACCAATAAGCTTATCAAATCTCCATCATCACCAGTGACTCCAGACTTCAACTTTTGGAGCAGATCAATTAATCTGCAACAGTAGCAACAATCAGGGTTTAACTCCTCATGAAGCCTAGTGGGTAAAATTAACAGGGCTGTCCCACACCTGTGTCAAACAAAACAAAACAGTATTTAAGCGTAAATGTTGTTTTGTCACATTCAACCAGTGAGACTTTTTTTTTTTTTTTACCATACTTACATCGGAAAATAAAGCTTGGATGCAAAGACAAATCTCAGCCTCTACAGCGTCAGCTTCCACCTGAGGCTCTGGTGTTTGTGTGTGTGATGGAGGTGGCTTAACCACTCCTCCTTCCTCCTCCTCATTTTCTGTTTGGACCCCTGAATCTCCTGAATCCACTTCTTCTTACTCACCATCAGATGCTCTTTCATCATCTGAATCTTGGTAAAATGCTATTTCATCATGATATGAACAGCAGTTTCACTCTACCTCCCTGTGGGCAGCTTCGACTATTTGTGTAAAGACCCTCCAGGGTATTTCTTTTCCATCAAGCTAAAAAAAGGTAAAGGTAAAGGTCCCCTGTGCAAGCACCGGGTCATTCCTGACCCATGGGGCGACGTCATATCCCTACATTTCCTATGCAGACTTTGTTTACGGGGTGGTTTGCCAGTGCCTTCCCCAGTCATCTTCCCTTTACCCCCAGCAAGCTGGGTACTCATTTTACCGACCTCAGAAGGATGGAAGGCAGTCGACCTTGAGCCGGCTACCTGAAACCAGCTTCTGTTGGGATCAAACTTAGGACATGAGCAGAGCTTAGACTGCAGTACTGCAGCTTACCACTCTGTGCCACAGGGCAGAGAGCTACAAGAGAAAAAACACAATACATTTTTTTCATACACCTCCTGATGACTGGTTCTCCCTCTTGCAGCCCCATGCTTTCTCTTCATACTTACCCCATCTACTAGGTGTGCATTCATGCCATTTTTAGTAACAGGTCCTCTTCCATCTTGTGCATCTTCAGTGCTTTGGACTTCCCAAGGGGTCTGCATTTCTTCATAAATCACTTCTTCCACTCTCTCAGACATCTCTGCTGTTACAGGCTGCATTTCTTTATACACATGCATGGGAGGGGGGGAAGAAATCCAAGCCTCGGTTGTAAAAACCCTTGCTTCTGCTCAGAAAGAGCTCCGAGGAAGCAGGAAGCTCTTTGGCCTCTGGACATGCTGCTTTATAATTGTCTGTGAGCAAAACTGAAATTGCGTGTCCTGCACTTTGCCTTATCCATGGGGGATTCACCAGGGCTGAGCTCAGGGGAGAGGGAAGAATCGGGTTGAGCGATGGGAGGTCCCAGGATTTGTGAGGGCTGGCAGCGAGGTCATCTCTAATGGAGGGAAAACTCATGCATAACTCCAAGGAACAACCAAGACAGACTGGGGATGAATGTGAGTGAAAGTACCCATGCATAAACAACCGTAGAGAGAATGAAGAAGAAAGGTTTCCTCCTTCACTACTGAAAGGAATAGAGGCAATAAGGTTTATATTGAATTTCTCTCGCAGCACTCCAAAATGGGAATATAATCTGCCAGCACATACAACATTTGACTTGGTGAAATTGTAAATTTCAGGTAATAGTGACATTAAGGCTAATTAGCTAGGTCACAACAGTGGTGTTTATATGCTTCTGGTGCAACTTGAAATATGCCTCCAACTAGACTTGGCTAACATTGTTGCATTACTACACCATTTAAAGCCCAAATTCATTGTGCAAGCTGAATTCCAATGAAAATCAGTTCAGTATGTCAGAGATGAACAATCCTCCTCTGTGCTTTCCTTCATCCGATCAGTTAAAGAAGTGTCATGCTTTATCTTTTCTGCTTTGGGGAAATGTTTTTTTTAATCTAAGTGCTCTCCCACTTGTGGCCTCACTTCTGCTTTATTGACATTTTCCAAATGAAATACCTGATGCACGCTCTATTTTACGCAGAGCGTAATCAGTTAATGGTCAATTCTCCCAACCCACTTGGAGGGTAAGCATGAGGGTGTAGTTGTGTCTACAGTTGTCTCGATGCCTTATCACCAGATGAGATCGAATGCTTATGTGTAACACATATGTGTAACATGTGTAACACTGGGGAGCTGGAAACCATTGAGCATGTATTTTTAAGATGTCCCCTCTACAAGTCAGCCCGCTTCAATATTATTGACCCTTTGTTTAGGGAAATGAGCTCTGGTGATGAGGGTGAATGGACCAAAAGGTTTCTGCTGGGAGATACCTCACCATTCACCACCCAGGTCGCAAAATACTGTGCAGTAGCAATGAAGCGATGCCGCTTTGACGTACTTCCTTAATCTGTGGAAATGTAAAATTGGGTGATTCCTACTTTTTTTGGCCTTGGTTGTAAACATCTACTCTGTCTGGTCAGTTTCTGTTTTACCTGTTTTATCTGGCATACTAGCCAAAAATAAAATTTATTTATTTATTTATTTATTTATTTAGGGCAAGTAGTTTCCACTTAGGGCCAAACCTTGATTAGGTTTGGACTTGCAGCATGGGAGGGAGGGCTCCTGCCTCTCCCCACTGTTTTCACAAGCCCAAATAGCATCAGGGGGAGTTATTTTCCCCTTTTTTCAGTGGTTTAAGAGTGGAATTCTGTGAATGCAGCTTCAAAAAGTGGGAAATAACTCCCCCCCCCCCGACTCCGTGCAGCTGTGGGGACAATATAAATTGTAAAGTCTCAATCATAGAAAGATGACTATTGCAGCATGGGTCAAAATATGCCAAATCAAACATGCCGTTAGTGGTGCTGATGCAAGTGGCATTATGCTACTCTGATTAATTTGCTGTTATTTTAATTCCTTTCTACTTCTTATGATAATATAACTTGGTGTTTGTGCTTTTACTGTGCATTTTTATTTGGATGTGAACAATGAAATTAGAAAAGTAGTATATGGTTAATTTTAATAAAATACCTAAGGCTATACTGGCAATTGCTTAGCAAAGAGCTTAAGGTATCATAACACAGCATGTTGGAAACATATATGGTTTTAGTTTCCGCTTCAGTGTTCGTAGTTGTCCAATTCTGCATTTTTTTAAAAAAAAAGCTGGAATTCCTTTTTCTGGGCCATCCCTCTCTCTCTCTACCCCTTTTCAGCTGGTCCTGTCTTCTTTCCCCATGGCCTTTATCCATGGTGTGTAACAGAGCTGTAACTGTTTCTCAACACTAATTTGCACTGCACCCCCCATGGCAGTGAAGTGTATCAACAGAATAGTGAAAAAGCCAGAAAGAATCTCCTGTTGTTAACTAGAACTAAGAAGAATTGTGTCATAGTTCAGAGTGCTGTTGTTGCTTTGGCACCAAGTAACTCCACTTGGTCTTTGCCAAGGCGGGTGTCAGCTGGTGAATTACAAAATTGGCAGACAGGACACAGATAAGGAAAAAAAAATACAATGACAGCTGCTACACAGAACTGTTCTTTCTGGCCTGATGAATACAAAAATACATTGTGTAAATAAAGACAGACAGCTTCATTATGCAATTGTCTGATGCTGTGATGCTGCTAAAGTAGTAGGGTTGATTCAGGAACCTGTATCCAGAGTCATCAAGTTAATGAGTTATTGCTCTTGGACACACACACACACAGAGAGAGAGAGACACACCCACACTCATGGGGACATCACTATGTTTATAGGGGGGGTTGCCTTTGCTTCCCTCAGTTGTCTACACTTTTCCCCCAGCAAGCTGAATACTCATTTTACCAACCTCAGAAGGATGGAAGGCTAAGTCAACCTTGAGCAGGCTAACTGAAACCAACTTCCATCGGGATCGAATTAAGGTTGTGAGCAGAGCTTGGACTGCAGTACTGCAGCTTACCACTCTGCATCATGGGGCTCTATCTAATCCCCTTTTAAAGTTATATGTGCTAGTGACCATCACTACTTTCTCCTGCAGCAGATTCTACAATTTAATTGCTGATTGAGTACCAGGCTGTGACTGACAAACCAAGAGTATTGGAAAGCAGTCTGTTTCAGACCTGCTCCTAGCTTCAATCTGTGTAAGTGTAGTTTACTATTCAGCTCATCATGGCCTGGACGGTGACCAATACACTGTACAAATATGATATCACTTCACTTTTCACTGAAGATCTGAACCCAGATTTCTTCTATTTGGATGATTGTCGATGGTAAGGAGCATGATTTTCTCACTGGTTCTCCCAGTTTTGTGGCAAGATCTTCCTAGTATTCTTCCTAAAGCCCATCTATTTCTGAAGGCCTTTGATTAGATGGAGATGGAGATGGGAGTGTGCTGTGACTTCGGATGCAGCCACTTAAAAAAATTTCCTTCCTTCCTTCCTTTAATGGTACAACTCTTAGCCAATAGGCTGTGAGCTAACCACACTGAACTGCTGGGCAGAATTTTTTTAATTTATTTTATTTTATTTATTTAATTGTATATGTGTTCTTTACATTCTCCTCATGTTTCTTCAATTCAAATAAACCCAAAATAAATTCCACTACTGGAACTGTGATAGCTGGATCCCAATCATTGGCCCTGTACCACATGAAACTGATGTTAAAAACACAGGAGCAGGTGCCATCTAAAAATGATGGTACATATACAACACAACCTGTGTTAACTCATGAACTCTCTACAGATTCTCCCAACCACACAGGAGCTGCTGATGGGTTGGCAATTACCGCAGAGCTAGGAGAATACCTGACAACCACCCTAGCAAGCTCTTGGTTGGTTTATAAATTGATTCCTTTGCTGGTGCAGGTCTTGAGTTTGAGAAATGCATAGGGATTACCCAGAAGGCAAGTTCTGTGTTTAATGATGTGATTAAGCTTGAGGGAGCACCATGGTGCTTAAAACCAAATCATGGAGTTTTAAAAAAAATCAGTTCTGCATCTTTTTGCCCTCTGGCATCAAGCCGGAGATGCCTGTAGCTCAGAAGGCTACAACAACTGCTAAATTTTATACTGGTGGGTTTTAGTGGTGAGCCAGTTTCCATCCCTATTTATTTGTGGAGTAAGCAAAAATGAAAGAGGGGGGGGGCAAAAATAAACAATGAAGTTCCAGAAGATAGAAAGCAAATGCCAGTAATCATATTTATTTGGTGTCATCTTTCATGCTTAAGTAGTTCTATGAGTCCCTTGTGGAACTGCAGTCCTTTATGAAGCAATAGATCACATTCCTGTTCTTGGAATCACATTTAATAGTTTCTTTAAAGTCTTTTGGAAACAGTCATAAAAGCCAAGCACTAATGCCCCCTTCACTTCCCTCATTAAAACAAACTGTTCGAAAATAAAATTTAAACATTCAATGAGAGTAAATTTTTCAGTTCTGTGTATGCATACACAGAATTAATTCATTTACCAATGGAGCCTTTGACTCTATGCAGGAGATAGTTTGCAGAGACAGACTCCCTGAATTCTTGGCTTCATTTTTATAACCAGTTGTACTGAGGTTTGAGTTTAAGCAGAAGCGAGAGAAAACTCTGCTGGATCATGCTGACCCTGTGATATCCTCTAGGGTTGCCAGATGGCTTTAACAAAAATAGTGGACACGCTTGATA
The DNA here is from genome assembly GCF_029931775.1 of Euleptes europaea. NCBI lineage: Eukaryota > Metazoa > Chordata > Lepidosauria > Squamata > Sphaerodactylidae > Euleptes > Euleptes europaea. The sequence goes on along the minus strand of NC_079321.1, from coordinate 67,313,202 downwards.
AAAGTTTGTCTGTCTGTCCATCGATTCACAAACACAAGATAAAAAATAAACATGCCTGTCCCTTTAATATAAGCTTATGTGTGGAAATGAATCATTGAAGCTTTAGTGGCATGGAGGTAAATAAGATCCTATTAATCCTTCATTAAAGGGACTTGGCAACCCTAACAAGGATCTTCCCAATCCTATCTGACATGCTAAACACTACAATGCCATACTTCTCCTTTAATACATAAAAATACATAGCAGGATTTCTGGGTTATTAATGGTTGTGCAGCAGGTAGATATTCAACAGACAAAGCCAATAATAGGTTACGCTTTCTTTATAATTATATTTTATAGCTTCTGAAACGGAAAACCAGAGAGTTCCTGATCATATTATGGTTTCCCGGTATGAGTAATAAAATGTAAATGTATATTTAAGTGTTGCATATGTTTTGCCACAGCTGCTGGTTCAAGTCAATTTTTCTCAAACTCTTTCAGTTTCCCCTCCCAGCTTTATTTGACCTCCAGAGTGCTCAACACAGGACCAAAATCTGTGCAGAGATTTTTGCACATAGCATGCATATAAATGTATTATGCCAGGTAGGGCTGCCAACCTCCAGGTACTAGCTGGAGATCTACTGCTATTGCAATTGATCTCCAGCCAATAGAGATCAGTTCACCTGGAGAAAATGGACACTTTGGCAATTGGACTCAATGGCATTGAAATCCCTCCCTAAACCCTGCCCTCCTTCCCCAAACCCTACCCTCCTAAGGCTCTGCCCCCCCCCCCAAATAAATATATCACATTTTATCCCAGTCTTCCTTTAAGGAATTAAGGTGTAGTACATGGCTCTCTCCTCCATTTATGTGTGTGCATGAGTATTTCATTCATTCATTCATTTATTTGCTGTCAAGTCACATCTGACTTACGATGATCCCGTAGGGTTTTCAAGGCAAGAGACGTTTTGAGGTGGTTGTCATGACCCTGGTATTCCTTGAGGGTCTCCCATTCAAATACTTGCCAGGGTTGACCATGCTTAGCTTCTAAGATCTGATGAGATCAGGCTAGCCTGGCCTATCCACGTCAAGGCGTGCATGAGAATATAGGTCCACTAAAATAAGAATTCAAACTGATATATGTCCAAGCTGCATGATGTCTTACAGTAAACAATTGAATGCTTAGGTAAACATTTGGCTTTGATGACACTTTTTAGGAATATTTGGGAAAGAGATGAAGTAGGAATTTAATGGGTCATGTTTCCTATAAATGATGGGGGGAGGGCTCTACTTTGCTCTGAGTATAATCAGAAACACTTTACTAAGAAGCATTTTTTTGAAGGGAGGAACCCATTTCTGGTCTGGGTCCCACTGGTGACAGAAATACTGAATTTCACCAGTGAGGGTGTTTCCTGCATAGTTCAAATTCAGGAGCTCAGCAAGCATTATAGAGTAAGCATGGAATAACATTGAGAGGAGGATATGTTTTGATTCTATGGTTTCTATATGCATTCTCTGGGATGGACTTCTTTCCAGAAGTGTGGAACAGGGCAAAATCAAACTTTCAAACCTTGATTTATTAGGTTTTCTAGTTTATGGCACAAATGAACTGTTATTTCACAAACTTTGTCTTCAGTGAAGGAACACATAATGGAACTTGTTCACATTTTTACAGAAACAGGTAAAACTATGGAACTATCAAGAGGAAAAGAATAATATTAGTAAATTCAATACAATGGATTTTTTTGAAAAAGCCAATATGGCCAGCAATTGACTATAATCATAACCTGAGTCTTGAATGATTGTTTTGTTTGAAAGTTTGAAAATTATCATAAAATCAAGAGAATGAACTATGAATAAATAATGGTTAAAGAAGCTTCATTATTCAGAGGTTGCATTTTTCGAATGGATTTTAATGTCCAGTTTTCCCACCTCAAGATTTCTAAGAGCTTGAGAGACGGGTCCCAATGAATATGGTAGAGTAAGTCTCCTCACTTGTAATAGAACCCATTAACTTACTCAAGCACAACAGCCAGCGTGGTGCAGTGGTTAAGAGCGGTGGTTTGGAGCAGTGGAGTCCGATCTGGAGAACCGGGTTTGATTCCCCTCTCCTCCGCATGAGCGGCAGAGGCTAATCTGGTGAACTGGATTTGTTTCCCCTACTCCTACACACAAAGCCAGCTGGGTGACCTTGGGCAAGTTACAGCTCTGTTAGAGCTCTCTCAGCCTCACCTACCTCACAGAGTGTCTGTTGTGGGGAGGGGAAAGGAAGGTGATTGTAAGCTGGTTTGAGTCTCCCTTAAATGGCAGAGAAAGTCAGCCTATAAAAACCAACTCTTCTTCTTCTTCTTCTTCAATAATAAATACATATCTGGACTTTTTCAAATATTAGTCTGGGTAAGAATGCCACTAAAGTCCAGAAGCTTATTAAAAAACTTACTCAAATGTTAAGCATTTGGACTTTACTGGCCTATGAAGAGAGCAATAAACATTTGAGACCACTTTTCCGTGTTAGACCATTTTCTGTCCAGCCCAGTATTGTCTATCTGGGCTAGCAATAGACCTCTAGGACTCCAGGCATTTATTTTGTAGCAGTACTCAATCCTTTAATTGAGAGGTCAAGAATCTCTTACATACAATTCATGTCTCTGCCACTTAGCTATGGTCCTTCCCCATCTAGATGCCTCCCTGAGAATTTGTCCTACAGGTATGTTTAAAAATTAATCAGGCCAAAGAACATATTTAGCAAAATAATGTGTTCATTTCTGTATTATTCCATGGAAAAGAGAACTCTGAACAATGCTGAGGCATCTTTATTATAGCCAGAATGCAGACTCAAACATTATGTAGTTTCACCTATATTTTTGTTCAACAAAAGAAAATCAAGTGGTGAAACGATAATGGATCATATTTTGGTGACTCATTTGCATTAGAAATGTTTTTTTGGTTTTTTTGACCCACCAGGAACATTTATTTATTCAGTGTTTTTTCATTCACCTTCATATATCCATCACCTAAATAAAGGGCAGTTTTATATTATACTATGGCTCCTTTAGTACAACAGATCTCATCATTTCACCTGGGCCCTATATTTGGATACATTGTGGTTAAAATATGGAATAGTTTAACAAGGCCAAAATAGGTGATATGGTGGTATAAACTGTCTTTTAATGTTTCTATCCCAATGCTGTCCTTTCTAACAGGCAGCAACCCTCCACTGGCCTTTCTAAGCACTTCTTACTTTTATAGTGTTGGGGGTTGATCCTGAGAGTTCAGCCATGTTCTCACACTAAGCTTTGGCTTAAATCCACCAGAGGATTTCCACTAATTGAAGGGGGAGATTTGTGCCAATACCTCTGACTATCCCCTCATAATGTTTCAGGGGTCCCCTGTCCCCCAGGTAAAGCAAGCTTTTCAGTGGGCATTTTGGGCTTCAGGAGGAGAGGGGGAAGCAGGGACACCTCACTCTGAGGATGGAAATCTCTTCCCTCTGTGAAAAGGACGCAAACCACTGTATCCTCCTTGCAATATTTGTTGGCCCATTTTTAAATGATAGTAATAAGCTTTAATAGAAAGTCGCAAACAAGAATACTGCATCAAAACCTGGCAATGATTAATTTAAAAGTATCATCAAAGTTCTAAAGTATTTTGAGTGTTATAGATCTTCACGTCTCCTGCCAAATGTAAATACATAAAAAGAAATTCAAGTAGGCAATACTGCCACACATTGAGGTAAGCCTTCTGACTGTACCAAACTGTCCATCAGATACTAAAGGGGGGAAATGCAATCATTTTTCTAATCTTTTCTAAAAATAGTACAGATATCCCACGGGTTCTCACCCTTCTGCTTCTGTTTACATCAACAAAGGGACTAAAAACAGTTGTACACTTTCGGGGGGAAGAGGAGGAAGGGAAGGAGAAAGAGAAGAAAGCACAGCATGTTCTTTTCTCTGACTTTGTACAATTCACATTGTTATGGGGAATGCTAAGGGTTTCAAATAATTAATGGGGGAATTAGCTTATTGTCCACGGATGCGTAATAACAAGAGCTGAAGCCAGAGATGGGATAATCAAAAGGGCCAACTTTATTTTTATTGTTCTTTTTCAAAAAAAAATTTTTTATTGGTTTTTATAATATAAATTTTCTATGTTGACAAACAACAATAAAAGTAATATAAAAAACTAAATCATAAGTAATGTTGTTATAGTTATTTAAGTACTTAATAAAATAAAAAATAAAGGAAAATTTGTTGACTTCCCCATCACCTCCGTCCACCTCTTAATAAAGTATTCTATCCCATCATGATATGATCTGATCTTAATTATTCTTATATCTCAGTTAAGTTTCAATCACAATATTCTATTAATATAATTAATTACACTTCTTTATGTTAGCAATGTCATCTAGATCAGATTAAGAGGTACTCTTCCATTTTCCCCAGTCCTTTTATTTTTATTGTTCAAGAGGGATCTGCAGCTCACACAACCAAAACATCCCCAATAACTGTCTGCAGTATGGGCCATTGCGGGGATGCTGAAGAGTCAGGCCTCCTCTTGTTTTTTGCAACCTCATTCTTAGGGCAAGACCCACCCTGGCTCTGAGCTTTGAGCTGTCACGTGTGGACAGAGCTCCTGCTCTTCCTTGCCAAGCCTCTTCCTTGCGCCACGTCCAATCCACCCTAGCCGCAAGGTCTATAGGTAAAGGATAGCGGCACCCCTCAAGGAGTTCCTGTCCCAGGTCCCTGCCAGGCACCAAGGCCCCAGTCCTGGTCTGAGGGTTACTCCTTCATCTTCCAAACTGATGCCTCAGGGTGCTCACTGGAGTTGTACCATAATCATGAAACAACCTTTTCCTGCACTGCTCCTGCCACAGGGGGAGGATCAGCTTAATGCTTGGTCTGCCCCACGGCCCCACTTGCCCTTAAAGGCCGCCATGAGGCCACGCTGCAGATCCCCCAAGAAGATGTCATAGCTGACATCTGAAAGGTGGACACCATCAGGCCTGTACAGGTGTGGAAAGCAATGCTTGATTTCCGGATGAGCAATATGCAAACCACCCATGGAAACTACCCCATGCCGTATTTCGCCATTCACTTTCGCCTGTGCCCTTTCCAAACGCCCTGGGTTCAAAGCACCCTTCCAGATCCGCCGTGGGAGCATGTCCGACCAAACCAACCATACGCCTGGCACCAGTGTCCTCAGGTGTTCAAAATCTGTCAGGGCTTGCCAAACAAAGGACTTCCCAGCCCGTTTTCCCATGTCATTCTTGCCCAAGTGGACGACAATTACATGAGGTGGGGGAGACGCCTTCAGGGGGTTGTGGAGGGTTGGCAACAACTGTTCCCACTGCATGCCCCTTCTGCCCAGCCATGTAATCAGCATCGTCTTGCTTACACCCAACTGCGAGCCGAGGCCTCCAGTGGCTACCCTGCAGCTAGCCCAAAAGACAATGTTGTGGCCACAGATGAGAACCTGCCTCCTCCGGTGAAGCCCACCTGAAAAAAAACCAAAATGTCAGTGTGTTGCTGCAGAGGATCCCTGCCCCATCCCCATTCCTTGCAGCTGTGCCACCAATACCATGGGCCTGACATAAGACCTAAAGGCTGAGGAACGCCACCTGCCAACCGACTTTACCATCTCATCACCCTGTCCTTAGGTGGCTGCTGTGGAGGCTGCCCCAATACGAAATGAGTGCGATCCAAAAAGGTGAGGGGGGGGCTCCCAGACTAGCTAACACTTTCTTCACCACTGCCCAGAACTGGTACCTGGTAAGCGGCCTGCCATCGGCGTGTTGGAATAAAGGCCCAACCCCCTGGCCCCGCAACACAACATAGCCCTGCAAGGCCTGCACGGGGCAAATGGCAACTGCTGCACATGGGTACAGCTGAAATACCTCCCCTCTCCCCCTCTAATCTGTCTTTGATGACTGCAACCTGACTGCCAATCCCGTGGCCATGATGGTAACATCTCGCATTTGCAATGCTCTGCCTGATTGGTCCCACTTTGACCGCACCAGCAATTCACTGATCTGCAAGGCCCCAAAGAAGGCCAACAAGGCTGCTGCATGATATAGCCTGACCTCAAATGCTGAGGTACAGTGCAACTCTAATGCCAGAGACAAACCTGAGAGCAATTCAGGGGAGACCGGGGCCCTGACGTCTAGCTTCCGCGGCTCCGCTGTGGCCCACCCCTCCAGCATCCTCCTCACCCTGAAGTCACCTGTCATGTCAGCCCCCCCGGTGGCTTTTGTGTAGAATGCCAAGGCAGACAAGCAGCAATAGTGGCAACTGTGTACCCCGCGTTGTGCAGCAGAACACAATACTGCATGAGATGGTCTACTGGTAAAGGCCAGGCTGGCTGCAGCTGCTCCTTCACCCTAAATTCTTCAAATGCCCAGAAACTCCTGGCATAGCCCTTCCGGGTACTCGGGGCCAGAGAGTTGTCTATGGCTCGCCAGGCCTCACCCCTCCAAGACTCCACAGTGCCTCGGGCATCTCCTCTGGTGCTTCCTGAGCTAGTGGGGCCAGGATCCTGAAGCGCTCTATCTGAAAACGGGATAGTGCATCGGCACAATTATTTGTTATTCTTGGCATGCTGAAAAAAGGATGTTATCGTTGAGGCACTGGAGTACAAAAGCCAGCACCAGTGAATGACCCTAGGAGATTTAGAGGACAGTGTGTTAATGATGTGGACCACGGCCCTATTGACACACCAGAAATGCACTGAATGATTGGCTAGAGCCTCGGGCCAGATGTAGACCGCCACTACCATTGGGAAGAATTCCACGAAAGTGAGGTCCTTTATAATGTCACTATGCTTCCATTCTGAGGGCCATCGCTTGGCACACCACCTGCCCCCAAAGTACATGCCGAACCCGTGGGCACCTGCAGCTCTGCCTCGAGCAAAAGGCCTTCCCTCCAGAAGGACACCCCATTGTAACCTTCCAGAAAGCTGGCCCACATGCGAAGGTCCTGCCTCATGGTTCTAGTGACCCTTATCCTTTGGTGGGAGGACCGCACGCCTGCCATGGCCAGGCAGAGGCGACGCACAAAGGCATTACCCTGCATGCAAAATTCAGATGGCCCACCAATGACTGGAGCTCCCGCAGCATGACTTTCCTTGCCTTCACAGTACCTAGCATGCGGACTCTCAGTGCAGCAAGCTTCTGGGCCAGCAGCCTAGAAAGCTGCCCCACCGTATCTAATTCGATACCCAGATAGGTTAGCTTGGTAGAGGGGGCTTGGTATTTTCATGGGCCAGGGGCACTCCCAACTCCCCACATAATGCATGAAACAGCTGCATGAGCTCTGAACACTGAGGTGACCCATCGAGGCCTGCCAAAAGGACATCATCTAGATAATGTGTCACACTGTGTTGGCCAGAACGCACCTTAACTGCCCACTCCAGCATGGAACTGAATTTCTCAAACGCTGAGCAGGATATGGAACACCCCATGGGCAATGCCTTGTCAAAACAGAATTGGCCTTCAAATGAGAAACCCAGGAGAGATAAGTCAAGTGGGTGGATGGGGAGTAGGCTGAATGCCGATTTAATTTCGCACTTTCCCAACAGTGCGCCCTCACCGCATGTGCGGACCATTCGCACTGCATTGTCAAATGATGAATATTTGACTGAACAGAGCTCCTGGGAAATGGCGTCATTCACCGATCATACCGATGGGTATGAAAGATGATGAAACAGGCAAAACTCCCCTGGAGCCTTCTTTGGGACTATTCCCAGTGGTGAGATGTGCAGGTTTTTTAGGGGCAGGATAGTGAAAGGGTCGGCTACTCGGCCCTCCTTGACTCCCTTATCAATTTTTTTTCAAACTATGCCCTCCATCCCACTCACTGACTTCAAATTCCTGGCCATGCTAAGCACCCTAGGACCCAAAGTTGGGATCCGAAAACCAAACGTGAAACCCTCAATCAAATACCTTGCGTCCAATTCCCATAGGCAGGTGGCCAAAAGGCACCTGAGTTCAGATACTTTAATTGGACTGGGCTTCTTTTGGTGCAGTGCCTGCATTGGCTCCCCCACCTCCTTTCTGCCCCCAGCCCTGGTCTGTACGTCCGCGCCTATTGGCCCGCCCCTTGAGGCAGGAAGTGACAGGGTGGGGTTCACCACAGATGGAGCATTCATGGCTATACCTGCATGGGCGGTGATCATAGTGGCCAGTAGAACTGAACTCCCAGCAAAGCAAGTGGGGTTGAACCGCCTGGCCCCCTGGGGGCGGAGGCTGGGGGAGCAATTGATGAGGTGTCCACTGTAGGACCTCTCTCCCTGCACTGCCCTTGCAGGCATCATGCACTGCATCCATAACTCACCCTGCAGGACATCCCAGGTGAGGGCTGGATTGTGAGCTGCTCGCACTCTAAAGTTCTGGTCGTATTGCAGCCACGCGTGACCCACAAACTCATTATAAGTGTGATGAATAATATCTAGATACTTGACCAATGCTGAGGCCCTTAACAGCTGCTCACACACAATCACCCTGAAGTAAATGAAGTAACCCGACAGCCAGTTGGACCAAGTGCGATCCACTTTCTTTTTCCGCAACTTGACTTCATCCCTGCTCCCTTCTTTGTCCTTCCCCTTTGACTCCTCATCCCTGTTCAGCAGTGAGACGAGATCCACATATTCCCCTCTAAGTATTTTATCCCTTGCAGCTTGGGGAAGGTGGCACCCCAACGGCAAACCCATCTCCCCATGAGCAGGCCAGGCTCTGGGACCCACAGCTGGGGTTAACCCAACTGCCACCTGAGTTGCTTGAGGATCTGAGAGGGCCATGCGGCTCCCATACCCGGGGCCCCTGGTTCTGGTGCCCGCTGTCCCTGCCACACCTGGTTGATCGTGGACATTTGCCCCTGGGCAGCAGCTGCAGGTTGTTGAGGAGCCTGCCACCCCTGCCCAGATGAGGCTGCCCCCTGGGTCAGCCCCAATAGCTGTGGGGCCCCTAAAGCCTGCATTGGTTCAATTGTGCAGTAAGGCGGTGGTAAATTCACTGCCTGGGTGTTAATTAAAACTCTCCATTAGGTGACGTTACCCCTGAATGTGTGTGCAATAGGGACTCACCTGCCTCTGAGGGCCTGGGCGGAGCACAGCTCCCCAGGGTTGTCACCAGATCGGAATCATTGCTCTCCAAGGGCTCCCTTGCAGTCCCTTGCTGCAATGCATCCAAACACCCTGAAATCGCAGAAAAAATCCGATAGATGGATTCCAGATCATGCACCCCCTGAGGAGCAGCACCATCCCTGGTGCCTTCTATCCTGCCCACTGTTTGAGAATTCATATGTACCCCGTGGGTACCCTGCACCCCACTTCGACCACAAGCCCTGGTGCCCTGTGTCCGGGCCACTGGCTGTGAATTAATATGCTCCCTGCTGGGGCCCCTCTGGGAGGCCACATTGGTGGCTTGTTGCTGCCGGACAGCATGGCTAACCACCTGCCCCCCAATCGCTTGCCCCTCCCACACTTTTTGGGTGGGCCTTCTTATTCTACTGGGCCTTTTAGCCTGTGGGCCATTGCCCCCCCCCTGTGTGCCCCTTTTTGGTCCCATCGCTGGCTACTGTAAATGTACCAAACCCCAAGCAGATATGTCGATATGCCTGCAGCAGCAAATAGAGGCAAAAAGAAAGAAAAGTTAAATGTGTCAGGCAGTCGGACCCTGCTTCCCAGTCCACTATTTAGGAACCTGGGGGGGTGCAGGGTTGCACCCCAAATTCGAACATTTCTTGGGTCCCTTGGGAGCTCCCGAGGAACGTGGCACTCAGATCAGCGTCTCTACCGGAAGTCAGGCCGTTTTGGAGACAAATTTGAGCACTAACGAGAGGCTTGTTTTAAAAAGGGTTCTTTGACCAATGTATATGAGGGTTGGGCGAGCCAGAGGAATAAATGATATAGGAAGGCAATTAAACTACAAACAGGTTGGTTTTATTAAGGAGAATCAAGGGGATACAAACACTAGCAAAAGCAAAAAAGCAAATCAATCACACCAAGAGAGTCCTACAAGGGATAGGGTAATGGGAGGCTATATCTACCTTCCGAAGTTCCAGCAAGAGGGGCTGCAGCAACCAAAGAATCACTCAACAAGCCAGCGCTTTGCTATAGGGAAGCCATGCAGTGACATGGGGCAGTCGTCTGGATCAAAAGTAAATGAGTAGCAAATGGCTAGCGCAAAGGAGGCAATACTTATAGTAAAAATCTGCCTTGAGGCAGGGTGACTCACTGGACAGGTGGTCTTGGGGCACAAAGGTAAGATTGCTTCTCTAGTGGAGGGGTGGTGTAGGGAGAAAGGAAGGGTGCTAATTAGAATGTGATAGGATTATTGACAGCTGTCAAGTATTGAGTGATTGCTGATATCAGGCAGCTGTCAAGGATTGGAGGGTGTGAGGGGGAAGAGGAGGATTTGGGTGATGGGATTAGCCTGGTCTCAGGCTAACCCAAGAAAGGAATTCAAAGTGGGACAGGGGAACACCACTGTCTCTCCTTTTGGTCGTTAGGCAGATCTTGATAGGACAGCCACATTGATGGTTATGCAAACGTCCCAATGTCCTTTCCATTGTCCAGAAGGGGGTGGATCTTCCAAGGGTGAGTTCAGAGTGGTGGGGGTGCAGGTGAGTCTGGAAGTCAGTGCTTTCTTTCATTGTGCAACCACATCCAAGATGGAGTTCAGTTCACTTCCTTGCCAGGATCCATATTGCTGCTTGCCATTTGCAGAGTCCTGCTGGCTGCATACAGCTTGGTCTTGGATAGTGTCTGGGTCACTTCCATGTTTGGTCAGGCTGCTATGTAGGCTTTCTGCATAGTCCCTTAGCTCTGCACACTAGTCCATGGGTTGTCAGGGAAGCCAGGTATGGGAGGCTAGGGTCATGACATGAGTCGACAGTGTGTGGCTGCATCACACATTGCTGTTTTGCTATAATTATTATTTGCAGCTAGATTTATCTGTATGTACAACATAATCCAGTAGCAAGTGACCACTATAGTGTAATAATAGCCAATATCCAATGATGTGTAGATACAGCCGGTGAGCAGTTACAAAGACAAGTGAATCAATGGAACCGTTATATGGACTGTCTGCTATGTTCAAACAGGACTATTTCCCCAATTTTTTAATCAAATGAAACCACTGGATTCTTCAGATTAAAATGGAGGACAATAAAGAGGCAGTCCGTGAGTTAACATTATAAGTCTTTGACTCTCATCATTCTTTAAAATGCAATTTTAAAATGTTAAAATTCTCCAAATATAGCAAGAAGGATTAACATTGATTATTAATTGTTTTACAGTCTGTTGGTCATCACTGGACACCTTTCATAACTATTAGCTAAAGTGCAAGAAGCTATACTAATCTCTGTTTTTTGCGGGGAGGGGGTAAAAGTCCTTCCACACTGATACTGAGACCAATATGTTTTGGCACTCCTTTCTCCCTGTATCTTTTCTTAAAACAAAGGATGTGTCACTTAATTCTTCCAGTGGGGAAATGGACAAGAGAAATGGTCAAGTGGATAAATGATTTTTCTCCTAAACAGTTTACTTTTCCTGTTCAGTGGAGACAAAGCAATAGGCCAGCATTACCTTGCCTTGATATTACTTAGGATACCAGCACATGCACTGAGAAGAAACATAGGCAACCTATGAGACTAAGATGAGAAGATGAGACCAAGCCCTGCATCCACCGGCACTGATGTCTGAACATTAACCTCTGAGCTGCTCTTCCTTGTGGGAGCACAGCTAGTGAAAATGCAGTGGTTCCCATCTATGATAACCACAAGTGAAAAGGCTATTATAGGTCCTTTGTCACCACTACAAGAGGTGAAGCCATAGAGGAGTTCCCCATGGGAGTAACCTACTGGAAAACCACACCAGGTGAGCTCACAGTCAATTGTATTCATTTATTTAAATATTTAAACCCTGCTTTTCTCCCCAGTGGAGACCCAAAGCAGCTTACAATCTTATTTCCCCCTCCTGCATCTTATCCTCACAGCCACAAACCTGTGAGGTACTGAAAGGAGAGGAGATAATGGTCATCATGTTCACTCTAGGACCAGCCAGCCTCTGTTGCTATTTGAAGGGACCATCCTTTCCAGTAAAACCTAGCCACCTACCACTTAGTAACCCCCTTACATTTTTATAGGCTCCCCTTCCCCAGTTAAAATCCAGTTCACATACTGCCTTTGCCATTTCCCTCACAAATTTATTTGTGCATCGTCTACTGCCATTAATGCTTTCTCTTTGGAGGGTTGAACTGAGCTGCCATGATGGAGCACAGCCACCTTAAAGGACCATTGCAACATCAGAATGCACTGCATGACTACTTTAATCTCTGCCTATCACAGTGGCATTGTTGGCCTGCTGCTCCATGATTTGTGGGTGTTGGTGGCATTGCTATGGACTTCAGTTAGGGTTGCCAGGCCCCTCCTTGCAACCAGCAGGAGGTTTAGGGAGGCGGGGTTGGGGGCGGAGATCAACTTCATCTACATTATGACATGTGTCCGGTTTGTCCAGCAGCACCAACTGGGGCGGCAGAGAAAAAAAGCAACCCCAGAAGACCACCACAACACGGGAGCAACCAAGGCAAAACAGGCTGGAAAACTGCGCCCCTTCCTCCTGCCTCCTGCCAAACAGCTGATTGGGAAAAACAGCTGATCAGCGGCGAGGCTCTGGCAGGAGCAGGGAGAGAAGCTGGAGGGGAGGAAATAAGGTGATGCACCTTGTTTCCTCCCCTCCAACTACACTCCTCCCAGAGCCTCACCGCTGATCAGCTGTTTTTCCCAATCATCTGTTTGGCGCCAGGCAGGAGGACAGGGCGCAGCTTTCCAGCCTGTTTTGCCTTGGTTGGGGTGGTGCTCTGGGGCAACTTTTTTTCTCCTCCTCCCCAGTTGGGCTCCTGGCTGATGGCTCCCCCTCCCTTCCTCTACCTGTTTCTACCCACCCACAGCTGAGAGTGGGCAGGAAGCAGGAGCAATGTGCGGAAGATTGCCCACCATAAGCGGGCAATTGAGAACCCTAACTTCTGTGCTCCCTGCAATGTGGTATGCAGTCTTTTCTACACATATTGCTGTTCTGATGAGCAAGCATGGAAAACTGACTAGTGGAATTGAAGTTGCACTCTCAGGCCTTTTATGCATGGAAGATTTTGCCTTGAATTTGCCTCTCTATAGATGCATATTTTTTCCATCCAAATTGTCAAAACTCTGCACGGGGGCTTATTTTTGAGTTTTAAGAATTTGGATGGGGAAAATGTACTTCTAGAGAGCAGCAAATCTGTATGTACAATATGAAGCAAAACTTCATATGCATAAATGGCCTCAGTCAAGGAGGGTTTTAGGATGGGGCTACCTGGGAGATCAGTTAGCTCATTCAAATCGAATGAGCTTAGACGTAAGCTAGGTTTATGCATTCCGTTCATGCAAGACCAATACCATTGATCATAATGTACTGTCCAATAGGATGCAAGGCTCCTGATATTATTCTCATTGGATAACGATGGAAAAAAATCACGAGCTCTCTTTATTTCAGCTAATTTAGCATTAGGAGCCCTGTGGCACAGAGGGGTAAGCTGCAGTACTGCAGTCCAAGCTCTGCTCATGACCTGAGTTCAGTCCTGACAGAAGTTGATTTCAGGCAGCTGGCTCAAGGTTTACTCAGCCTTCCATCCTTTCGAGGTTGGTAAAATGAGTACCAGCTTGCTGGGGGTAAAGGGAAGATGACTGGGGAAGGCACCGGCAAACCACCCTGTAAACATAGTCTTCTTAGTAAACGTCAGGATGTGACATCACCCCATGGGTCAGGAATGACCTGTTGCTTGCAGAGGGGACCTTTACCTTACCTAATGTAGCATTAGCTTAGGCAGTGTTCAGAGAGAGAAAAGTCAATCAGTTTCAGTGTTCTAGCCTTTGAGAATTTCGAAGAAAAAGCAAGCCAATGAAAGTAATTCATTCAGTCGAAACTGTAATTTCATTTTATTATGGGTTTGCAATCTATATTAAACATAAATTTTAATTGTGCATGAATGAGGGATCATTAGATTTTTCTGGCCTGGCAGCCCACGGCATAAGGAACACAAGTAAGAAAACATGCTGGGAAAGGATAAAAGGCTTCCTTTGTATATATGACTTCTGTATGGTTTCTCCTGCAGAGCAGATTCTGTAGTAGTTTCTGGAGGAAGGGCTATTTCATCAGGAAAATGGTATGGAGAGCAAGGATTAACTCCCTCTGTTAATGCTGTGGCCCCAATCCAAGAAGCAGCTATTGTGTTTTAGAGACATGGGGTATCTCCTCATCAGACAAACCACAGTGTTTACTTTTTAGTCTGTTGCTTATCATGGACAATCATAGGCACTAGGGTGAAATCAGAAGAAAAAAATATCTCTTGAAATGCCACTGTCCTAAGGCAGTGAGGAAGCTGTAAAAACTAATGAACTCTGGGTCCCGTTCAAACAAACTATTTCTTAACTACCATGATGGGAATTAAGCAGATTTAGGTTGCTTAGGATAAGTCCCCCTTTCACTATTTTACTAAATCCCTCAATAAACTCTATATTCCTTTTTAAATCTTTAAACCAGGCCTTTGTCATCCCTTTTCCTACTGAAACTTGCTACTCTCAACCACCTCTTTAGGTAAAAAATTATGATTTTCCACATCTTGCAACTACACACAAGCTAATTCCCCACTGGGGTGTGGTTTATACATATTTATACAGAAGTAAGCCCCCCCCCCATGTGGATGGTGTAGGACTTATTCCAATATAAGGGTGTATAAGCTCACAGCCTCATTCTGTTCAAGGATTCCAGAACGTGTAAGAAAGTGAAAAACCTGGGGGGGGGGGTTTCCCTATAATTTTCACCCTGGGATCATATTTATAGAGTCCAAGCTATTCAACACAAGAAACATTTTGCTTTTAAGCACAGTCTGAAATCTGACATGGTCTGAGGTTGGAGTATTTTCTACCAAGATTGACTGCTACAGTTGTAGAAAATGATAAAACACACTTTCTATCTCCAGTGTTATAAATAAAAAATTCTGTTTGAATTCTGCATGTAAGTCTTAGAATAGGTGGATATGGAAGAGCATTCCCTGCTGAGTGGAGCCTTTTTTACAACCCCTTCATAATGAGATAGACAAGCAACCAGTGCCAGAGACAAATTAGGATAACTGCTGTTTTTTATATTTTCAAGGGGACAGCTTTTCTTTGCTTCTGTATCCCAGTATGCTTCAGATACTTTGCACTGACAGTTCCAGCTTAATTAGTCCGCAAAGGGCTTCCTCCCCCATTATCATAAGACTGAAATAAACTACACACATGATTCAACACCATTGTCCCTTCCTGAAATATCTGTTTCTTCCTGTTAAAAATTTAAATAGCTTCCAACCTGATGAAGAGTTGAATGTAACTGAAAAGGTCACCCATGACATTGGGAACATTGGCTAGACCTGATTAAATTATTTTACAGTCCACTCCACATCATACGGTATCATAGGCAATGATCAAAAAATGTTGTAGACTGGGATCCGTATACACCTAACACCTTTTATTTCCATCCATTGTTAAGAAATTAGCAGGCTGTGCAACTGCAAATTTCTTTCCCCCAGCCCTTTCCCTCTTATACGACAATTCTTGCTGACGTTCCCCAATAGCTTCAACCATGAATAACAGTTACAGGTGAAAATGGATACCCTCTGTGACAAGCCACAAAATCAGAATTGTGCAGAAATTTCATCATTCATGAATCTACAGTTCAACTTGGCTCCCAAAGAGAGCTTAAAATTACCGCATGGGGGCTGTGGGAGAGAGCTTATTGTTGAATTCAGCTCTTTGCCCCAATCCTGAATCATATTGTGGGTGTTTCTGAGCACCGTGCTGACTCCTCCAGTGAGACCCCTTAGATAGTAGGGTTCCTCTTTTATATTGGACTTTACACTTTTAATAGGCACCCCATTTTAGAACCTAAGTGCCAGGGGATCTGAAACTTGAGGAGTCTCATAAAGTTTAGCCATGATACTGGAGAGTCCCAGGGAATGAGGAAGGGTGTTGCTGGAATTAAAACTGATTATGTGCAATCTCCCCCAGCAAAGCTTGAGGATATCATGCTCAAAGTACCTTTCAATGCTAAGGACATTACTCAATGTCCACAACTCCCCAGGGATGTCTGCCCAGCCCAAGGTCTATGACTCAGTCTAGAAAGATACTTAAGTCATTACTTAATCAGGGAAAACACTTAAGGCATTAAGTTGTCCTGCACTCTTAATTTAATTAGTCATCTTTGCCTTACCTGGGTCTTTGTGTCTATGCAGATCCATCTCACAATGGCCTAATCTTCCCAATTCAAATTTCTTATCTTGATCCAATCCAAAGGCAGGATGGCCAAGGCCCCACTGGGACTCAGGTCTTTCTGTCCATAAAAAAAAGGTCCCTAACACAAAGCAAGTTGTTCCTCAGATCTCTGGTCCAGATCACTGCTGGTCAGAACACTAGTTTCCTTCTGAGAAGTCCTCTGCTGGCTTCTCGCTCTGCTCCTCAGACTTCTGCTGTGTCAATCTCCAGACCTCAAGCCCCAGATATAAGGTAGTATGCCCCTTCCCTAAACCTCCCTATTTCTTCCCTTTTCCCTCTAAAATGTGCCCTCTTGTAGGTGTGGGTGTGTGAGTGCTTAGGGAATCAGTTCTCAGGTGCTTAGTGTAAGTTATTTTATTTTGTACACAAAGTTATTTGTTTGTATTTACAATCTCTCTCTCTCTCTCTCTCTCTCTCTCTCTCTCTCTCTCTCTCTCTCTCTCTCTCTCTCTCTCATGCATGGGTTGTTTGTGTTGGATATGCTGCTCTCTCAATGCACAGTACTTGCAGTCGAATTCTAAAATCACTATGCACAGGGGCTTTTTGCCCCGAAGAATTCCCGGAGTACTTGGTGATGCAGAAATTTAATCCCAAGTACTCTTTAAAACAAGTACTTTTTAAAACAATATGGAGTACATGTCTGCCATGCTTTTCAAACAAGGACTTTGTTTCCACTCATTGGCAAAACTCCCATGCCTTTAATGACAGCTACACCGACAGGCACAGGAGAGAATGTTGTATGCGGTGTGTAGGGGGGAGATAGAATACCTGAGTTTTGTTTCTTTTCCCCTCTCACAGAGTCCTGCGAATCGCTTTCTCCAGCACTGTGAAACTTACCAAATAAGCAGCCGCATAGGTCATTTGTGATTATTTCAGCTTTCTTGCATGTTGCAAACAAACAAAAACTGTTAGATCAGGCTGAGGTCTGAAACTGAACAACACTTGCTGTGAAACTGACCAATAAACAGCCTCATAGTATTCCTGCTTCAAGGGGAGGGTTTGGATGAGGGGAAAAGAAAAGTGGGAGGGAGAAGCAAGAATGGGTGTGTGGGGAGAAAACCCAGATTTGACAAGTAAGTACGGGAACAGGTTTCGATTTGGGATCGAGGCAGACATTAAACTTGGGGTAAAACAGCATCCACAAAACATGGGGAAAATGTGAGGGGAGAGCAAGACAACTTCTAAAGGTCAGAAAATACATGCATAATGAAAACAAAGCCTCAAAGTACTCGGGGCTTTATGGCAACAGAAACAACCTGTGCATAAAAGGACAATGACTACATGGTCTTGCATTATTCCTTTCTGGGACCCTTTTAAAAGCTAATTTCTCCTTCTTTGGATTCAAGTAACATGTTGTGCCTTCTATGCACTCAGAAAGCTCTTCGGCTTGTCAGGAGTCTCCTACTGAGTTCAGTGGAAGGGGCTGCAGGAAGCTTTGCACATGTCTATCTTTGTCCATGTGGAGTTTTCATGTCTTTGTGTTCTATGGTGGGCAACCTCCAGCCCCAAGGCTCTTGCGGCTGTTTAATGGAGCAGCAGGAGCAAAAATGAAGAGAAAACTGGTGTTGTGCAAAGCTCTAGGAATTTCAAAGATCTCTATGGTTATTCTCTTGCAGTTAACTTATGGATTTTTTTGGATCATATAATCACATGAACACATGAAGCTGCCTTATACTGAATCAGACCCTTGGTCCATTAAAGTCAGTACTGTCTACTCAGACCAGTAGCTGCTCTCCAGGGTCTCAGGCAGAGGTCTTTCACATCACCTACTTGCTTAGTCCCTTTAACTGAATTGGCTGGGGATTAAACCTGGGGCCTTCTGCATGCCAAGTAGATGGTCTACCACTGAGCCACGGCCTCTCCCAATCATACCAACATACAGGTCAGGCTGTAAAATCAAGTATTATTTCTTTCTTTTGTAACAAAAATGTGACCAGTTCCTTCACTTATGAGTGTTGATAAGCAACACCAGGGAATTAGCAGAGTTTTAGATGAAATTAATCTTTCTTCATGATGTCATACAAAAGAATATGTGATCCGCATTGTTAATGGCTATTTAATAGCTTTTACAAAGGATTTATTTTCATTGAGACAATACCTAACATATGAGGGTCAGAGATGCCTCATGTTTGGGAACAGTCCAATTGAAATTAACATTGGTGCTGATGCAGCGACTTTTGAGAATACCTCTGCAAATTCCAGCTTTGCTGTAAGCAAACATTAGGGATATCTAAATGTCTAAATTAGCATTATAATAACAGTAAAATTAGCACTATAATAACCTTGAAAGGAAGACTGTAATAATGTAGGAACACATGGTAATTTTGTTGCATTTTTCACTGAAAAGACAAAAGAGAAAATGGCAGGAAATGTAAAGGCCAGCAGCCAATGAGCTACTTTTGGTGAATGAAAGTTGTCTGTGTCCTTAATTACATATCAGGGTCACTCTTCAAGGGTTCATGATGTATATTGCATGCTGGGGGCCAGTTCATGGGGGGACATGGGTTGAGTAGCCAGCAGCTCCAGTCACTCTCCTAGTTTGGCGCTGGGTCGGCAAATCTCTCCACTTCAGAGTAGGTGTGTCATATGGAAGGAAGACAGGGACACGCATCCTCTTAGGCAGTGGTATTAGGCCTGATTTCAATACAATGCTGGCTTTGTATTGGTAGCAAACCAAAGCAAAGTAGCAGACAGCTGCAAAGTGCAAAGTCCCACAGGTGTGTTATTTTGCCTTGCTGTTTAAAGCACATCTTCACTGTACAGTTCTTTTAATCCTGGCAGATAAAATACATGTAAAGATATCAGAAAAGATAAAACAATTCATCTGTACACTTTCAAGTTTGGGCATAGGAACAGACCATGAAGTTATTTCCTGAGACTATAGTACTAACAGGAAAAAAAAACTGTTGTTATCAGGAAGTGACAGGCTGTTTTGCACCTAAAGGTTAATTTATTATTTCTACAGTTAACTAGCACAGTGGAAGAAGATATACAACGTAGGGCGGTTGAAAACAAAAAAATTCAGTTTAATTCGGTTTTCGGTTTAAATGGTCTTTTTTTATTCTGGAAAACCCGAATGCCAAATTCCCCTACAGGTGGGAATTCAGCTTTAAATTTGGGATTCCTGAATAATTCAGCCATTTAAACACATTAAATGCATTTCGTGGCTTTTCACAGCTCCTGCGGAGGACTTTTTGCAGTTAGAGGTCCCAGACTTTCAAGGTAGCTAGAAGGGACTCTCCTTGCAAGAACCCCTAAGTTTGGTAAAGATTGGGTCAGGGGGTCTGGAGTTATGGGGTCTGGAAGGGGTCACCTCCATCCTCCATTCAAATGCATTGGCAAAATGGCTGTGTTCATACTCTTTAATGTGATGTTTGCAATGTATCTGAATGGAGAAGCTGGGCTTTAAATGGTGGGTAAGTTCACCCCATACCTCCATAGAGACAAAGTGTTTCACACTGTATCTCTATGAAGGTACCAGGTGAACTTTCCCTCCCACCGTTTAAAGCCCAACTTCTCCATTCAGATACATTGGTAAGATCATATTAAAGAGTCTGCCAATGCATTTGAATGGAGGATGGGGCGACCCCTTCCAGACCCCATAACTCTGGACCCCCAGACCCAATTTTTACCAAACGTGGGGGTTCTTGCAAGGAGAGTCCCTTCTAGCTATCCTGAAAATTTGGGACCTCTACCTGTAAAAGTGCCCCCACAGGAGCCGCAGAAAGCCGGATATTCGGGAATGGCAAATTCAGCTTTGCCAACCTCCTGGTTTTTGTGGAATTTGCATTTTTTGGGTATTTTTCTGGTTCAGTTTTTACTGAATCAACAACCCTAATACAAAGAGGAAATAAAATGATTTTTGGTTTCAGAATTTGACATCTGAATTCAATATTAGAAATTTGCCATCAAAATCTGGCTGATTTGATTGATTGAATTAATGAAACTTCAGATGGTTTAAAACATATAGTGGCCAGACTGTTATTATTGAGGGCTTGATACAATGATTGTTAACACTCCTCTGGTGAAAGATCTGCCCATCTATTTCCACACACAATATATTATGCTGTTTCTTATCTTTATGACCCTAACTGGCTTGGGGCCGGGGTACTTGAAGGACTGTCTCCTCCTTAGGGTTGCCAGCTCTGGGTTGGGAAATATCTGGAAGTTTTTGGGGCAGAGCCTGAGGAGGGCAGGGTTTGGGGAGGGGAGGGATTTCAATGGCATAGAGTCCAATTGCCAAAGTGGCCATTTCCTCCAGGTGAACTAATCTCTATCGGCTGGAGATCAGTTGTAATAGCAGGAGATCTCCAGCTAGTACCTGGAGGTTAGCAACCCTCCCATACTCTCAATCCCTGCTCTCGGTGTGGTCCCCTCTTGCAGAACTGAGGTGGGTAGTGACCAGAGAAAAGGCTTCTTCACTGTCATTGGAATGCCCTCCCCCCTAAGGCTTGCCTGGTGCCAGCTGAAAACCTTTCCTTTTTACATAGGCCTTTAACTAAAGGATTCTATTCTGTTAGCTATTCTTATGGTCTGCTTGTAGCTTTTTTATAAATATCCTTGTTAGGTTGCTGTTGTATACCCTGTCTTGTTCTTAATAGCTTGTTTATATGCCTTGTGTGTGTTTTTTTTCCTTTGAAGAGCCCTAGTTCAATCACTGCCATCTCCTTGTTGTAGTTGTTTTTTTAAAAAAAAATAATTTATTACATTTTAATAGCTGAACTAAATCTTTAGCACCCCAGTTAGTGGGAATACCCTGAGAGGCCACTTACAGTAGGGTTGCCAGGTCCCCACTTACCTTGGGCAGGAGCTTCCGTTGGACGGGGCTGGGTGGAGGGAGCCCTGCTCACTCCTGACTCCACTTCCGGTTTCCTAGCCCTGCGGTGTGCATGCTCGGAGCACGGCTGGTAGGAAGGCTGCAGCCTTCCTTTCCATGCTACAAGCCCGAACGGGCTTGCAGGGTGGAACAGGAGGCTGGAGCCTTCCTGGGAGTATGCGGGGGATTGTTCCCCCCTTTCTGCTTCCTCCCGCCGGCCATCAGCTGGTTGGCGGGCAGACTGGTTGATTAGCGGGCAATTGCCTGCCACAACCGGGCAGTTGGCAACCCTAACTTACAGTGCATTCCTGAGATTCTGCGTGGGGGAACGGCAGGTAAGAGGCGTCACCATGCCGCCTCATAAAGTTGTTTCCCGCATGCTAAAAAACAGGATGGAGACAGTTTCTTCTCCTGCCACTTGGACTAGACCGAGGCCATTAACGCATGGCCACTTTCTCCCTCTTTTCTCCCGGGAATGCAGTGAATTGAGGAGGTCTGCATGCACATGCTTCACCCACATGCGCGTTCAGTCCTCCCACTTTTGCTATATCTCCGGGAGAACCCATTCCTCTGTTATCACGACTTAAATGGAAGTTGTGTAACAAAGGAAGGAGTCCGCCCATGCGTGCTCCTCCGGGTTGAGTCCCTGCTGGGAGACTTCTGGCCTGGCAGGGACAGCAGCAGTGGCACCTTTTCCTCCCCCCCACCTCGTGCCTCTCTCTCCTTTCCCCCCCACTGGAAGATGATAGAGGTGAGAGAAAGCCAGCAGCAAGTGCAGGTTGCGGCGCCTGGGGAAAGGAGCCGCCGCAGCCTCCATTTGCCTTCGGCTTCCTCACATTTTGACCCGGGGAAGGGGAGTGCAGAGCAGCAGTGACTCCTTTCCCCCACCATCTCCTGCTCTTCTCTGGCCGGGGGGAGAGGCAGGCGGTGGCGGCTTCACCAGCCCCCGCCGCCTCCACCCTCCGATGGCTTCTCCTTTGCTCTGGCCGGGGGAGGCGGGCTGCGGCGGCTTCACCAGCACCCGCCACCTTCTCCTTCCATCGGCTTCTCCTCTACTCTGGCTGGGGGAGAGGCAGGCGGTGGCTTCACCAGCCCCTGCCACCTCCACCCTTTGCTGGCTTCTGCTCTTCTCCATGGGGAGGGAGGCCAGCAGCTGCCCCCACCTTCCACCGGCTTCCCCCACCCTCTGCCTGGGAGCACCTGTCTCTCTCTCTCCCCCCTCCGCTTGGCAACCTCAGTAGGGGGGAGGCAAGCCTTCTCGACCATGCGTTCAATTTTTTGAGCATGTGATCGAGAAATGCGCCACAGGGGAGAGACAAAAAATTGCGAATCTTGCCATGCGTTAATGGCCCAAGTGTTCAACATGGTTACCTCTCCCTATCCTGAGATAACTAAAGATGCTTGCCAATGTAACCATCAGCCTGCACCAAACCTACCACTTTACTTAGGGTCTTACTTTTTTACTCTAGCAATGACTATTTATTTATTGATACTTTTATGCTGTTTTCTAAGCTTACTTTGTGAGCCACCTTGAGCAGTTCTCTGGAGAGCATTTTCTAAATAAATAAATTTATTAAATTTTATAGCAAGACATCTATCAGCTAGTTGTTCATTTCTGTTGCTTGTCAACTTCTGGCCATTGACTGCTACATGTCAGGTACTGACAAAGTGCTATTGCATGTTATATGTTAAATATTTTCACATACTGCCTGTCAGATGTCAGATAATGTTAAATCCTGACTACTACTGAATGCCAGTTGTTGGCTATAGATAACTTTAAATGTTGTCTACTACTGTACTGGGAGAAAAAGAATATAGATTCTAAGGGACCATTTGAAGTAAATATTAAATATTTTGAGTATTTTCACTGACTTCAAAGAGTATAGGTGTTTACAAGAAAGACAGTCATGTCATTATTCAGTTCTCTGTAGCTTTCACATTTCATTTTAAGGTCTAACTACAAAGAGGACATGTGGTTATTGAGTAGTTAGGCCTTGAAAAAATGTAAATGCTTAAATTCTGCTGGGAATATACAGATACCAGGATGTGGCTAAAATAACTTTAAATCCCTTGCAGATGTTCCAATAGGATAGGGGTGTGTATGTGTGTGACAGAGAGAGAGAAGGAGAGAGAGAGAGATGGGGGGGGGCACAGAGTTATGTTCTGGGCCCATGTCTAACCTCGACATGCTGATCAGAACTTTTGTACATGGGCCTGTGTGCATGCACTCCATTGTACATAGGCTCTTAATACATGATTGTGCTCTAAAATAATAATTGGATGTTCAGAACGTACAGATAGGGCTGTGCACACATACGCATAGTCAAGGGTGGGTCCCATTCCATTCCTCCACAAATTCTTTTGTGTACTCTTTTGACATCTGCATTGATTTTAAGACATTTAAATAACCATATATGTTGCCTTTGGAAATGTTATTACAGCTTTCAGAGAAAGGTCTGCCTCTTAACTACCCAAATCCTTTCATACTGACATAATTTGGGTTTCCATATTAAGCCTAGTTGCTTATGACCTCTGTTACTATAAAGAATTTGCCTGTATGTCTTTTGCATGAATCTACTACCACTTTATTATAACACTTCCTCAATTTTTATTTTTATTTTTGGTCTGGATCTCAGCGGGAGAATTGCTTTACACTGCCCACTGGAATTTTGTAAGCTCAAAGTGATATGGAAATGTAGCATTGATTTATACATCATTGCTGTATGCGTTTTGGAAGTAGTGTGTGTTTTTCATCTGTTCTGAACTAGAGTGAATGCAGTACATCAGTGCAGATGTGATTATATGATTATGGCAACCCTTGATGAAAAACAAATTCCCTGAGACTCACAGGAAAGTTCATAATAGTTAAATTTGCAGATTGTTTACAGGGAATGTAAGAGGTGAGCAAAAGCTCAAGGGTAAAAATTAATTAAAAACTGTTAACATATTTATTTCTTTGCAATGTGTTATTTCAGCAGGATGATCTTGAATTTATATTTCCAAAACTGCTGGAAGGTATAAAAGAAGAAGAGTTGGTTTTTATATGCCGACTTTCTCTACCACTTCAGGAAGAATCAAACAGGCTTACAATCACCTTCCATTCCTCTCCCCACAACAGACACCCTGTGGGTTAGGTGGGGCTGAGAGAGAGTGACTAGCACAAGGTGACCCAACTAGCTTCATGTGGAGGTGTGGGGAAACAAATCCAGTTCGCCAGATTAGCGTCCTCCGCTCATGTGGAGGACAGGGAATCAAACCTGGTTCTCCAGATCAGAGTCCACCACTCCAAACCACTGCTCTTAACTACTACACCACTGCAAAATTTCCCCCTGAAGTAAAGACTAGACATATAATATATGATAACCCCTCCCAGAAGTATATTCTGATAGGGCATAATTCATTAGCAAATTCTCTCTAATGATCATTTCCTTGTTTGAAGAAATTAAATATTAGCATTGAGAAAAAAATTATCTCCAGAAATCTCATTAAAACGTGTGGGCTTCTATTTAAATAACTTTGTTTTGTTCTATCAGACTAAAGGCCAGAGAGAAGGAACTGGATTAGAACTCAGAGACAGGTGCTGGAGGGAGAAAATTGCTTAGGTGTACTCAGGAGTAGTAGCAGCAAACCCATTACTATTATATAGTTCATTGCTAGGGTTGCCAACCTCCTGCAATTACAACTGATCTCCAGGAAACAGAGATAAGTTTACCTGGAGAACATGGCCACTTTGGATACTGGATTCTATGGCATTATACCCCATTGAAGTCCCTCCCCTCCCCTCCCCAAATCCTGCCCTCCTCAGGCTTTACTGCCAAAATCTCCAGGTATTTCCCAACCTGGATCTAGCAACCCTATTTATTGCATTGCAGCAGTAGAATTCCTTTTTCCTTTCAAGATTCAAGAGAGTGCATGGTTTTTTTGTGTACTAAGCTTATTTTATTTGTAGTCTGCCTTTTTCATGAAGAATCAGGGCAAAGCTTGTCTAATAAATTTGTACCAGGTTCAGAGAAATGAGGTTTGGACCCTGTCTTTATTAGGGCTTTACAGATATGCCTTTTCATTTCTTTAAAAAATATATTATCACTGTGAGCCTTTTCATTTCACCCATATTTGTTGCTGATATGTCCAACTGGTTTGTGTTTTTTATGGCATTTTACAGCATTTTAACACACTTTAATATAATTTTTATATCATTTTCACACCTTTTATACCTTGTGCACTATTTAGATGTCATATACTCTGTATTCACCAAAATAACATAGTGTTGGAAAATGTATTCAATTTCAGAAGGAAAAAATCCATATAATTCAACTAAATACAGTGTGAAAACAGAGGTCATTTATGCATCAATACTTTCACTCACATTCACCCCCCATCTGTCTTGGTTGTTCCTTGGAGTTATGCATGAGTTTTTCCTCCATTAGAGATGACCTCGCCACCAGCCCTCACAAATCCCAGGACTTCCCATCCCTCTATTAACCCAATTATTTTCTCCCCCCTGAGCTCAGCCTGCTTGAAATCCCCATGCATAAGTCAAAAAGCAGGACACAGAAGCTTGGTTTCTCTCACAGCAAGCAGACAGCCAATTACAAAGCAGCATTTCAAGGGGCAGGGATTCAAATACTTCCTGATTTGAGCTTGGAGACTGCTGGTGCATAGACTCCCAACAGGAAAGTATGGATCCAGAGAGCAACAAACCTCAGGTAAAACTCCCATGCATAAATGACCAGAGATTCATGGGTGTGAGTTGCCCATGGGAAAAACCAGATCTAAACAGGTTTTGTGAGTTAGAACTGTGCAACTGAAATGGTACGTGTGAGTTTGCTTAGTGGAGAGACTGTATAGCCCTTCTACATCTATCTTATCAATCTTACTTTTTTTTGTTTAAAAGACTTTAGAATGTTGTCGAAGGCTTTCACGGTCAGAGTTCATTGGTTCTTGTAGGTTATCTGGGCTGTGTGACCGTGGTCTTGGTATTTTCTTTCCTGTTGTTTCGCCAGCAGCTGTGGCAGGCATCTTCAGAGAAGTAACACTGAAGGACAGTGTCTCTCAGCGTCACGTGTGTAGGAAGAGTAATATATAGTCAGAAAGGGGTTGGGTTTGAGCTGAATCATTGGCCTGCAAAAAGTATCAAAGGTAATGTGCTAATCATTGTCCTGTAAGTATCAAGATAATGTGCCAATGAGGGTGTGGTATGTTAATATGGAACCATTGTATCCTGACGTGATCTGTTAATGTGTGAAATCCAAAGCTAATCTGCATGGCTATTGTGGACTGTAGTCTTTGTTAGTCTGGAGGTTTTCAGGACAGGAAGCCAAGCCTTATTCATTCTTAATAGGGCTGTTGAATTTTAAAAAATTTGGTATAGTTCGGATTCAGCTGAATTCGGCCCGTTTAGATTCGGGATATGCCGAACTCCGAACTCCCCCACTTCGGATCTATGTAATTCGGCGGGAATTCAAAGTTCGGGGGAAAAATTCGGCCGAATAAAGCCATTAAAAACACAACCGCGCCTTTCCGCGGCTCTGGGGGGGCATTTTTGGGGGTAGAGGTCCCAAACTTTCAGAGGAGCTTCAAAGGACCCTTCTTGCCAGACCCCCCATGTTTTGTAAAGATTGGGTCAGGGGGGGGGCTGAGATATGGGCCCCGAAAGGGGTCCCCCCCACCCTTAATGTGTCTCTGAGCAGAGCTTGCCGCCCACGCACAAAGCTCCCAGCCCCGACAAACAGCTGATGAGAGCAAGGGCGGGGCAGGTGCTAAGAACTTTGCAAAGCAACACAACTGCAAAGCAACACCTTTGCAAACATGCAAAGGGCGGGGCAGGTGTGAAGAATTTTGCAAAACAATACAACTGCAAAGCAACACAAGCACGCAATGCAACACCTTTGCAACAGTGCAAAGCAACACCTGACACCTGGGAGTTTGCATACAATGGAAAGGGACAGAGGCAGCTAGCTATGCATAATGAGCAGGAGGGGTGGAATTTCTCCTTTTGCATTGGACTTGGGACCAGGCAGATGCATTCTTTAAGTCACCATTTGAAAACCAGTTTTGAGCAAGCATCAAAATAACCTAACTGATCTTATGAATGAGGAAAAACCTGAAGAATAAAAATAAAGCCCCCCCTCAGACCAGGGAGAGAGAGACTGGAGGGGGAACACACACCCCAGGCAGAACCGGCAAAAGCCCACTTTGGCTTCCCCCCCACCCACAGAAACTGCTCCCTCACCACACACACACACAGACTCTGCTTTCCCCCACACACACACACAGAAAAGAAAAATTATAGATTAAAGCCCCCAAAGGGGTCTTACTGTGGCTGTCTTCTGTTCCAGCAGGAGGGGCTGGGAGGCTGGGTAATCCAATATGATTCCATTTGTATCCAATATAAGATTCATATGTATGCATCTCTCGAGGGTGATCCATTCATCCCAATAGGGAAAAGGGGAAAGCCCATATCTCGGGGGGCCCTGACCCAATGTTTACAAAACTTGGGTGGTCTCTTAAAAAGCCTTGTCTGAAGCTCCGCTGAAAGTTTGGGGTCGGCACACCCAAAAATGCGCCCCCTGCAGCCACGGAAAGAGAAAAGGGGGGAGCCGATATTTCAGCCCCCACTGAACCCATCTTTACAAAACTTGGGTGGTCTCTTAAGAGGGATTGTCTGACACTATGATAAAAGTTTGGGGGCTGCACCCCCAAAAAAGCGCCCCCTGCAGCCACGAAAATGGAAAAGGGGGGAGAGGAAAAAGGGGTGGAGCCCATATCTCGGGACCCCCTGACCCAATGTTTACAAAACTTGGGGGGTATCTTAAGAAGCCTTGTCTGATGCTCCGCTGAAAGTTTGGGGTCGGCACACCCAAAAATGCGCCCCCTGCAGCCATGGAAAGAAATTGGGGGGAGCCCATATCTCGGGACCCCCTGACCCAATGTTTACAAAATTTGGGTGGTCTCTTAAGAAAACTTGTCTGAATATCCCCTGAAAGTTTGGGGTATGTACCCCAAAAAATGCGCCCCCTGCAGCCACGGAAAGGAGCGAATGTGCACAAGCACCCCCTCACACACACATGAGGATTTCCCTCTCTCTCTCTCTTTCCCCGGCTGGCCGCATATCAGCTGATTCCTCCAGTACTCAATCCTGACTGATTGGCCAGAAGAAGACCCAGCTTGGCCACCGATTGGCCGGGGGAGGAGAATGCTGCTTACTGAAGGTTATGCTGCTTACTGACGGCCCCGAATTGGCCGAATTTATTCGCGAACTCCCGAACTCGATGAATTCGGCCCCCCCAGTTGCCCGCCAGTTTTGAGTTCGGTTACTCCCGAACTAAAAACCGCCGAATCAAGGGAAATTCGGCTGATTTTCAGTTCGGGCCGAACCGAATCAACAGCCCTAATTCTTAAACTCTCTTCTTTTCTGTTAAAGTTGTGCTGATGTTTATGAATTTCAATGGCTTCTCTGTGCAATCTGACAAAATAGTTGGTAGAATTGTCCAGTCTTTCAGTGCCTTGGAATAAGACCCTGTGTCCTGTTTGTGTCAGTCCATGTTCAGCCACTGCTGATTTCTCAGGTTGGCCAAGTCTGCAGTATCTTTCATGTTCTTATATCCTTGTTTGTATGCTGCGTTTTGTTGTCCCGGTGTAAACTTCTCCACAGCTGCAAGGTATACGATATACTCCTGCAGAGGTGAGTGGGTCTCTTTTGTCTTTTGCTGATTGTAGCATTTGTTGTATTTTCTTGGTGGGTTTAAACACTGTTTGTAGGTTATGTTTTTTCAAAAGTTTCTCCATCCTATCAGTGACTCTTTTAATAAATGGCAAGAATACCTTTCCTATGGGAGACTGTTTTTCCTGAGTTTTCTGATTTTTGTTTGGTTTAATGGCCCTTCTGAAGATGCCTGCCACAGCTGCTGGCGAAACGTCAGGAAAGAAAATACCAAGACCACGATTACACAGCCCGGATAACCTACAAGAACCAAAAGACTTTAGCCTCATACAAATTCTTATTTATATAGCAGCTTTCTAGAGAAGTAGCACATACATTTTCTAGATAAACAAATAGCATAATTGATGTACATGGTATCTAAACATAAACAAAAGATCTGCCCCTCCCTACAGGTTCTTGCAATCTAAATTTAGACAGTCAAGGAGACAACAGAAAAAAATGCAGGAATGGAGGATGGAGAAGGAAGGTTTAATATGGAGCCCTGCAGTTCCTTGTACTTCAGCTCCATTTTAAATGTGGGGAAAGATATAAAGAGTTAATCCAAAATCGTCTTTAAAAGATTTTGCAAAGAGATTTGAAAGACGAGAAAGAGGTAGCATAAGAAGGCAAGTTTTTCATTTGACATAAATATGTGCCTCATTCTGCACAGTCCCAATGGCAGCACCACTCTGCTCGGCAGTGGTGAATATCACATTTTGCTATTCACCCAGGGATTTTGGTGGAAGGAAGAAGAAACCAGATGTGAATGTCTTACGTAAATTAGCTCTCAGTGCTTCAACTGTAGTCTCAGTGGAAGCTTGAACTAATTATACTGGAATGAATTCTTCCAGAGCCACTTCCACTGAATTAAATAAGAGAACCAAGACTCCTGTTGCTGATTAACAGTGCAGTGCTATGAGGAGTCACTCCTTTCTAAGCCAATTGATTTCAGTAGACTTAAAAAGGTATAACTCAACCCGGGATTGCACTGTATAGATTTTTAATGCGAGTGAACAACCTGAACATAGACTTTTTTTTACTCATATCATCAAGGATTTCTGAAATGATGTATTTCAGTAATTACGTAGGCAAAGACGAGTAGTTTCACAAATACAGGCTTTGGTAATAAGTTGCCATCTGCTGACTGGTCTGAGATAAATACACATTGTTCACTCCACAGGACCACAGGCAATGCAAAAACTATTTTTGACACTCATCAAATTACACTAGTTTCACAAATTGAAGGTTAATAGCATAACAACACTTCTATTCTGTGAAGACTGATGGAATTAGAACAGTGACCTGTTGGATTTCACTTGAACTAAATAGATACAATTACCATTTTAAAATATAGGAAGGAAGGAAGTACCAACCATTTTTTTCCAAATCAGAATTATTTTATTATATTCTTGTATACCATGATCACATTAGTGGGATTAAGTAATAAATTGTGCTGGTGAATATTGAAATCCCTCAAAATGGTATTAATTAATGTATTTATTAAAACATTTATATCCCTCCATTCCTCTTGGTATGATGCAACACACATATTTTTGTTCTACTGATACTTAAACAGATATCGTAGTATACGCAACTGCATATTTATTGACTTTTGCTGAAATATTTGCTAACTAAATGAATGAGCCAATCAAAAATATGTATATTTACGATTAATTGATTTAAACGGCCAAATTTAAGCATGTACTTAACTTTCCTGCTAAAAGGACAAGCAAACTTTAAAGTGCCTGAACCCACTATTTTTTCTTTTTTGATACATGTCATGCACAGTAATTTATTATGGCTGATGATCACACAAAAAAACATTTGAACAGGCCATTTATGATGGAAAGCACAGTCATTAAAACATGGAGGGTTTCTTCTAGGAATTGGTTAAATTATATCATGTTGTGATATGTTCCTGATGGAGGCCCTTACTTCTCTATTACTACCACCTTCAGCCATCCGCAGGTTTCCTGCGTCCTCTTTTTATTTATGGTGTTGTCTAAATTACTATGTTACTGGCTCCCTCCTTCCCCAATTGGTGACAGGTTCCAAAGGCAGTTCTGCCTGGTTTGGCTGTCTTGGAGGAAAGAGCACAGGAATCTATAGCATTTCTGTAGTACTTTATTAGCAAATATATAAGTAGAGCACAGGTAGATCCAAATTGGCATACCTACAGGGCAGTGTCTGCTACCATACAGGAGATTCTCACAGAGACAGATGGCCTGAACCCCAATTAGCTTCTGCCAACTCACAGTAGTGACCCTCTTTCTCTTCCCAACCTGCAATCTAATTTCTTCACACATATACCTCTGCTCCTTCATTCACTAAGACAGTCAGCTTCCCTAAGGCTTTGACGGGTACATGAAGGGCCACCTGAGAAACATTTGCTAACAAAGTTTTTGTTTGTTTATTAGGTTTTTTATCCTGCCCCACCCCTTCCTGGCCTTGGCCGGGCTCAGGGCATCTCACAACCCTCATACTGCAATTGTAATACCATTCCATTTAAAATGATACATTATAATACATAATCAATTATCACTAAAATCTCCAGTAAAATCCCCAGTTTGTACGTTCCAAAATCCAAGGCTCCAGTCAGCACATTAGTAAACCCTTCAGTCAGGAGAAAGAGGCAGCTGGGCAAGATGGATCCCAAATTAAAGATGCATCCATTATCTTTAACAAACATTACATTCTTTTGTCATAAACCTTGGTTCTAGTCCCCTTTAGCCAAGCCAATTCAAACTGATCTGATGCCAAACCCATATCTTCTAATTACACAATGCTTATGCAATATATTTTCTTGGGAACTCTGTGTTACAGGACACTTTTTAATATCCCTGTTTCTGCAGTTTTCATTGAAATCAGTCATGTAGTTCCCCCTCCAACAGGAATTAAATAGCAACAATTTCTTCAATGCAACTGATGTTATTTCTTAAGGTTCATCAAGTTCAATAGGACTTGTTGAGCATTGTACCTCAAACTATAAACCCCAGAAGAGCTTGTGATGAGAGCAAAAGACAATAAAGAAATGTGTTCTGATTACGACTATTGTTACTTAAACATGAGAAACAGCTGCAGCAGCTGCTTGGGAATAAAAACAAAATCTGAGCTGCTCACTTTTTTAAATGTTGTGGGAGTAAAATTGTATCTTAAATGAACATTTGATAATGAATAAGACCCTGGTGTTCTAAACACTGCAAATGACTTTCTCATAAATGAAAAGCCCACAGCAACCAATCTTTTCTGACAGATTTAAACCAATAGCAACCAACGAGGTTGCTAGCAAGTAAATGGTGACTAAGGAACCTTCAGGAAGGCAGTACTGGTTGCCAAAAGGGAAGTCCCTCCTTCCAAAAAGGAAGACTGAGAGCTGCACACGTGCACTAGCCCTCATGCTGCTAGGGATCCATGGCAGCTTGAGGGCTAGTGCACAACAAGCCTTGAATTGGCTGACTCCCCATTAGGTTAAAATGAAGAGAGTGACAGCCTACTTGTCTAGGGTCTAATTGAGAGAGAGCCCTCCCAATAGGAATGCCTTATCACTAGCACTACAATAGCTTCCTGCTATACCTAGATACTCCAGTCATTCCCTGTTTCCCGCTGGTTTTTAAAAGGCTGGTAGGGGCAAAAAGGGAGGGGGATGCACCCATCTGCAAAAAGCCAGAAGTGACATAATGCCATGGATCCCTAGCAGCAAGAGGGCTAGTGCACAACAAGCCTTGAATTGGCTGACTCCCCATTAGGTTAAAATGAAGAGAGTGACAGCCTGCTTGTCTAGGGTCTAATTGAGAGAGAGCCCTCCCAATAGGAATGCCTTATCACTAGCACTACAATAGCTTCCTGCTATACCTAGATACTCCAGTCATTCCCTGTTTCCCACTGGTTTTTAAAAGGCTGGTAGGGGCAAAAAGGGAGGGGGATGCACCCATCTGCAAAAAGCCAGAAGTGACATAATGTCACTGTAGAATTTCCCTACAACACTGTGGTACAGTCCCTCTCTCCCAATTCCTCCCTGTTCAGGGTTCCCAAGTCACCACAAGCCCCCAAATCATGAGTTCCTCTGCCTCCCCTCTCACTGGCCAGTCCTATCGCAAACACCATAAGAAAACCAATCAAATGGATGTATTTATTTATTTTGAAGATTTCTGTGCCATTTCTCCAGGGAACCTGCTCAAGGTGGTTTACAGAATAAGTGCAATCTGAATTGCCCAGTTTTATGGACTTCTACAGTGACCAGGACTCTGAGCATTTCTTCCTCTGCCCCGGGTCCTCCTCTCTCAGCATCTTGGCTGCTGTTCAGGACCTGCTTGAGCACCAAAAAGTAATGGTGATGGGCTAGTGCTGTACAGCATTCGGGTTTAGCCAGCATGGTGTCGTGTTAAGAGCAGCGGACTCTAATCTGGAGAACTGGGTTTGATTCCCCACTCCTCCACATGCATCCTGCTGGGTGACCTTGGGCTAGCCACAGTTCTCCCAGAACTCTCTCAGCCCCACCCTCCTCACAAGGTGTCTGCTCTCTCCAAACCATGCATAATTTTATAGACCTCTATCATGTCTCCCCTTAGCCGCCTTCTTTCCAAGCTAAACAGCCCTAAGCGTCCTAACCGCTCCCCATAGGGCAGTTGCTCTAGTCCCCTAATCATTGTGGTTGCTCTTTTCTGCACCTTCTCAAGCTCTGTAATATCCTTTTTTAGGTGTGGTGACCAGAACTGTACACAGTATTCCAAGTGTGGTCTCACCATAGATTTGTACAAGGGCACTATGATATCAGCAGTTTTATTTTCTATTCTTCTAATTATGGCCAGCATAGAAGTTGCCTTTTTTACAGCAGCCGCATACTGGGTTGACATCTTCATTGAGCTATCCACTACCACCCCAAGATCCCTTTCTTGGTCTGTCGCTGCCAGCACACTCCCCTCTGAAAGCCTTCCAAGTTGGCAGCCATCACCATATCTTGGGGCAGAGAGTTCCACAATTTAACTGCATTGTGCAGAAATGCTTCCACCACACCTAATATAATAGGCATGCTTCTCTGAAATTGTATAGTATAGGTATGCATCATGACTTGTATTCATTTTGACAAGTAGCCATGGATAGTCCTATCCTCCATGAACATGTCCACTCATAAGAACATAGGAAAGGCCCTGCTGGATCAGACCAAGGCCCATCAAGTCCAGCAGTCTGTTCACACAGTGGCCAACCAGGTGCCTCTAGGAAGCCACAAACAAGACGACTGCAGCAGCACCATCCTGCCTGTGTTGCTCCGCACCCAAAATTATAGGCATGCTCCTCTGATACTAGAGAGAATAGGTATGCAGCATGACTAGTATCCATTCTAACTAACAGCCATGAATACCCCTCTCCTCCATGAATTTGTCCACTCCCCTCTTAAAGCCCTCCAAGCTGGCAGCCATCACCACATCCTGGGGCAGGGAGTTCCACAATTTAACCAAGCGTTGTGTGAAAAAATACTTCCTTTTATCTGTTTTGAATCTCTTGCCCTCCAGCTTTAGCAGATGACCCCATGGAGCATGGATTTGCAGAATACTTCTCTCGACCCAACCCAGAGATATCTCCAAGGAAAACTTAATGTGTGTAATCGACAAGGAATTGCATTGTAAGTCTCCAATCACACCCCAGCACATTGGCTTCACCTCACAAAAAGACTTTTTTTTTGTTCATGACATCTCAACAGCATCACTCCATTAGTTCTATCTCCACTTAAAGTTTAACAGCCAAAATGAATTAATTGTTTATGTCATTTGTTAATTGATCACATTTATATCCCACCTCTCCTCCAAGTAGCTCAGGGTGGCATACCCTCCAGCATTTCTCAAACGTAAATGTGGACATACCTGTGAATGAGAAGGGAGGTGGCCAGGAAGCAAGGACCACAGCCCCAACTATAAGAATTCTTATTGCATGAAGACATGTGATGGGTCAAAATTCAGTTTAATTTAAATATGTAGTAGCTGTAAGCATACGGGCCGCCTAAACCCCCGGACTGGACATGGCAACCCGATATGCAGGCACACGACTACTGTTCCAGCCGTGCGCCTGCCCCAAATGCTACTGGGATGGCCGCAGCACGCTCCGTTGAAACTGACACGGCCACTCCTGTGCGCTCCGTGCAGCCGGCAGCTAGGAAGCAGAGGCAAGGGCAACCTCCAGTGAACCTGAGAGACTCCATGTTTCTGTGCAGACTCTGTTCCAGCCACAGCCATGTCGTGGAAAGCAGACAGTCACGTAGTCAGTGCCAGCACCTCCCTCTCCCATTGCAACATCAGCAGCTTAATGGGCAATCAGCAGCGATCCTGATATCAGCGATGAGTCGTCCTTCCAGCTATGCAGCAGTGATCCCCAGACGTTAGCAGAGATCGCGCCTTTTGTTTGAGAACGTTAATCACTTCAGCAAAGATCTCCCGGTTCCTCCCGGGTTGCAAAAGCCATCGGAATCAGAATAGATTTCCAAATTTTCACTACCCCACCTCGGCAGCCAAATATTAATCCTTTGTCACCTTTTGTCAACTGGGAACCTAGGAGGGGTGATCCCCTCACTCCGCCCCCAGAAAAACAGTATATCTGGGGTGCCCACAGCCCATACTGTTACCTTAGGGCCTCCCATTTTATACAGCCTGCCACTCTGCCGGAGTGAGCAGCCATGCTAGAATACGCTGGGGGCTACCCATGCCCCCTGTTTATTCCCCATGTCTCCCTTTTTCGTTATCTTAGTCTACTGGAACTTGGACAACTCCTCTTCAAGAACGGTAAATATTACCCCATCAACGATCCCTGCTAAATGGGCATCTGTCTGTATTCTACTACCTTTTGAATTCTTAGATTCTGTGTACGTTTGTGTTGCACCACTGAATGCTTGAAACAACATAAACTCTCTTAATTTGGAAATCCCTTGTCTGTCTTTATCCTTAAGGTCACATTTAATGGGCTCTGGTATAGTTGGTTGATCTCGCTATAGAAATATTAAAGTTACCGATCTGCTTAGCTAATTCCCCATTCAAAGAGCATTTTGGGTAACATAGTAGCAACTTCTTTTAGGAAATGCCATTAGAAAAGGGATTTGTATTTATTATCCCCTTTGTTTAGGAGGAAGTAATAGTTAGGAGCCCCGTGGCACAGAGTGGTAAGCTGCAGTACTGCAGTCCAAGCTCTGCTCACAACCTGAGTTCGATCCTGACAGAAGTTGGTTTCAGGTAGCCGGCTCAAGGTTGACTCAGCCTTCCATCCTTTCGAGGTCGGTCAGATGAGTAGCCAGCTTGCTGGGGGTAAAGGGAAGATGACTGGGGAAGGCACTGGCAAACCACCCCGTAAACAAAGTCTGCCCAGTAAACGTCGGGATGTGACTTCACCCCATGGGTCAGGAATGTCCCAGTGCTTGCACAGGGGACCTTTACCTTTTTAAAGTCATGGGGGGCACTTTCAATTAGTACAACCACAAGGAGGGTAAAATCTCTCCCCCCCCCCCCCCATACACACACAACCATCATCCAAACTGCATCCTCATGGGACTTTTATTGGCATTTTTTAAATAATGGGAAAATCCAATTTTAGATCTCCCAGTGTGGGAGATCCGGTTCTGGTGGGTCGTAACCACACGGTATGTGAAGCTCGTTCTTGAGATGAGATAGATTTTTAATTACTTTTAACCATCCCCCACAAAGTAGATCTCCCAGTGTCTTGTCTAGTCTGACACATGGAGAAACTGTTATCTTTATGTTCAGCTGGTTGTGTTTATACAGTGAAGGTGAGTGGGAAATCTTATACTCTTGGACAAAGACATGGTTTTTATGATGTGACGAGCTGATTTCTAGTGATCCTTGGTTCAAATTAAGTGCCAGAATTCTAGATTAGGTACTTTTGTGACTGGTACATTGAGTAGAGAGAGATAGAGGGGAAGCATCATATGAGAATTTTTTTGGGGGGAGTAGGCTATCTGGTTAACTTTGGGATAAGTAGTAAAAAGTGATAAGATATTATGCTGCCACTTGCTATGTAGTAATCTGTGTGATTCTGAAGTGAGAGGCAGTCATATCCTTAGATAGGAGACCACCTGGAAATCCTATATAGGCAACCTCAAATTACTTGATAAAAGCAAGATGGGATGTATATGTACTAATTGTATTTAAAAGGTAAAGGTCCCCTGTGCAAGCACCAGGTCATTCCTGACCCATGGGGTGACATCACATCCCAACGTTTACTAGGCAGACTTTGTTTATGGGGTGGTTTGTGAGTGCCTTCCCCAGTCATCTTCCCTTTACCCCCAGCAAGCTGGGTACTCATTTTACCGACCTCGGAAGGATGGAAGGCTGAGTCAACCTCGAGCCAGCTACCTGAAACCAACTTCCATTGGGATCTAACTCAGGTTGTGAGCAGAGCTTAGACTGCAGTACTGCAGCTTTACCACTCTGTGCCACGGGGCTCCTAACTATTACTTCCTCCTAAACAAAGGGGATAATAAATACAAATCCCTTTTCTAATGGCATTTCCTAAAAGAAGTTGCTACTATGTTACCCAAAATGCTCTTTGAATGGGGAATTATGATTTTATTAGCCCTCAAAAGGGGGAAAGGGGCAAAATACAGGATGTCTTTTTTCCCTCCCTTCGTGCTAATAGCAGCATGGAGAAGGTCAGTTCTGACCAGCCAAACAGTATTGTGGGGAAGAGTTAACTGCTCTCTTTGCAGCCCTGATCCAAATGATGGTCTCGTAGCTTATAGCATTTTAAAAATGCTCAAAGAATCCAATCATGGATCTCCTACTGTCTTCTTTGCTTTGACCTCAAGTCAGTTTGAGATCATACATTAGTAAGTTAAATGGATTCCAAAGGAATGTTTGTGTGTGAGAGTGTCCATAAATCACATATCCCAACAGAAATGGTATGTCAACTCTAAGCTAAAAAAAAATGGAAGTCAAGGGAACTCCACCCAAATATTGAGTAATACATTATTACTGTGACCAATTGAAAAGTGAGAAAAATCATTCCATTTCCACTGACTTGCAAAAGCTTAGGCATATGAACAAATATGCATTAATCTTTCCCTGACAAAAACAAAACACAGCATCTTTTCTCCACCCATTTCCTCTAGAGTATCTGTTCCAGCAGCAAATTTTAATGTGATGACGGAAGGAGGCCTAGTTATTGACATATGTTGGGCCTTGAAAGAGAAGCACTTACATGCAACCCCAACTGCTCCCCAAAGCACTAGCTATTAGCTTTGAAGGACACAACCACCATTCAATGATAATATGCTGTTTTTTCTAGAAGATCATCGTGGCTGAACATAGGTTCTCTTGTTCTTTAAAATCCTATGTATTGAACAAATCATTTGATCTTTCTGTGACATACATTGTTAGAAATGTTGGCCTGGGCTTTGCTACAGCAGAAAAATTGCTGTGCAGGCAGTTATTGAGTAGGCGTGTAGGCCGTGTCTTCCTTTATAGTTGAAAACAGATTGAAAGAGGAAAGGAATGTCTCTTCCTGTGGACCCACTCTGTCCCCTTGGCAGGAAGTTCTTTGCAGCTGCACTGTTGGCCACCTGTGACAGCAGCCTTCAATAGCTGAATATCCTTCTGTAGAACTCAGCTTCTGGGCTGTCCAGGATGATTATTTGAAAAGTAAATTGTGACTTTCCAGGCTTTTAAAACATAGCAAGTTCAGTTTTGAAGAAAATGCTGGAGCAACAAAAGGTTCAGTCCTTTTTGGCATTTCCCCTTAATATATTGCCTGCTTTGTATTTTTTTTTTTTTTTTTTTTTTTTTGCGCAAAAATGCATATTTAAGATTATATACCTATTTATGAAGTCAAGGCCTCGGACATCTATCATGTCACATGGTATCAGAGTAGAGCATGGGCCACAAATATTTCTGGTCAATATGCAACATGGGTGGGGAGTCCTGACGTATCTGTAGCCTCTCCTATTTATTCAGTGCTCAAATGAGTAGCTCTCTGCAGCTGTACTGCTGCAGTGGTATATAATATCCACAGTAATTCCAGGAGTTCAAACTGTCTGCATATGAAGCCTATGAATGCATGGGTCTGTGTGTGCTGTTGGGGATAAGGGTTACAAAGCAGAATGGAACAGGCAGGACTGTTGTAAGTGATGATCTGCTGTTATACAGCAGAATTGGGTGTCAGAGAACATATAAATGCAGGTATCATACTTACTCATTGGAGAAAATAATCATGCTAGGAAAAATTGAAGGCAGTAGGAAAAGAGGAAGCCTCGATATGAGATGAATTGACTCAGTGAAGGAAGCCACGTCCTTCAGTTTGCAAGACCTGAGTAAGGCTATTAAGGATAGGATGCTTTGGAGTTTGTTCATAGGATTGCCATAAGTTGGATGTGACTTGACAGCACATAAAAACAACATCATCATACTGAATGTGGGTTCGTAAAAGGGAGAGTATGCAAAACAGAAGTCCTTTGAACCTGTTCTGTGAACTTGTGGAGGAGGAGAATTGGGCTTGTGCCATACTTATCCTATGTACATATATTTATTTAATTTATTTATTTGGGCAATATTAGCCTGTCTTTCTCCACTCAATGTGGATGCAAAACAGTTTACAATATTGCCACTCCCCCCACACACATAACCAGAAAAACATGAATATTTAAACCCAGGTGAACACATCTACCTACCATCAACGAACTAATACACAGGAAGGGAAGTGGTGATAACAGCTCTGTCCTTAATGAGAAATTAAATTATATCTCCAAGGGTTACTTATGGGTTACTTTTTCTTTAAGATCTAGTCCAGATGCTCTGTGGTAAACTCAATTATGTCACCTGAAAAGTGATAGTGAAAGTGGAACAGAGAGAAACCCATTTACAAATGTGCATGCTAGCATTTATAATATCTGCTCATGCCAGAAAACCTAAATCAATTTTACACCCAATATGGCTGCTGAATAAATCAAAGGGTGAAGGTGGGGGATCATGATGGTAAGACCTGTCCTCCAACCTACAGTCTACAATATACTTCCTGGATATAGCCTACATTCACACAGACTGCACTCTTAGAGTCTGCTTACAAGAAGGATCTCTCCACATGCATTCAACCTCCCACTACATTCTGTATTCAAGTAAATACATTCATAAGCCATTCCCTTGAAGTCTCAGAATGCAGGTAGGGAGTCCATGACAAACATTTCCTTATGTACAAACATTCAATAAACATGAAAACTAATATGAAATAAAAGGCTAAGCCAGAACTCTTTCCCCTGGCATCTAAGTTTTTATTTGTAGTGACTTGGAGGAACATTAATTCTCTTGAACCATTCGTAGTTTTGGGGTTGGCTGCCATCAATATGCAGATGACACACATATATCCTTATCCAAATCTCCTAATGATGTGGTAGAGGTTGCCTGGTTGCTGTGGTTAAATGGCTAAGAGTGCACAAATTAGCTGAGCTGCGGCATTCTGTACCAGCTGGAGTTTTCAAATTGATTTTTGAGCCGAGACCAATGTACAGTGCATTACAGTAGCCTAGTCTCGATGTCACCATGGCATGGATCCATGCAGCCAGATCAAGGTAAAGGACCATTTTTTGAGCAAGGCTGAGTTAGAAGAACACCTCTTTTGCAACTGTGTTAACTTGCTTCTTCGGCAATAATGCTGGATCCAGAAAAGTCCTGAGGCTCTAAACCGAGTCGGCAAGGGTCAGATGAACCCCATCAAATGTGGGGAGCATAATGTCCTTCAATACCTCTGCCTTCCCAACCAACATTACTTCTGTCTTTCTAAGATTAACAACTCATTCCTAAGCTTTTGGTGGCAGGGGACAGCATGGACAAGGCGCCACCATGCGCATATTAATCCATTTTCTGGCCGCCGAAAGCCTTAAAAAGCCTTTTACAAGTTTTAAAGGTTTAAATGGGGCAAAATGCCCCATAGAGAATAGCGAGGCTCCACCAGCAAAATAGCAGTCGCAGCACTGCCATTCTTGGTACCGGGTCCGGGGCTGAAAGGGGACAGGGAGCTGCCTACAGGCAGCTCCGCCTCCCGGCACAACCCGGGAATGCCTCCCAGGATGCTGGCATGCCCCCCAGAATGCCGACATGGGCCTTTACGCTGGTGGGACACCAGCGTCCGGGCCTCCCCACCAGCGTTGGGCCCCCTGGCGGTATAAGTAGCCCAGGTGCCGGCACGGGGGCCCCCAACGCTGGTGTATCCCCTTCTTGGCCTCCTGAGGACTTTCGTCCTTGGAGTTCAGGAATGGGCTGTTAGTTTCATTATTGGGAGCTAGATGGAGCATGCATATTACTCCTATTCTGCAGTCACTCCACTGGCTGCCCATCAGGCTCAATTTAAGGTATTGGATATCACATCCAAAGCCCTTCATGGCCTTGGATCCTCAAATCTGCAAAACTATCTATCCCCCTCTGCTCGATCACATCAGCTTTGCTCATCGGACCAGCTTTGCTCATCATTCTGCAGGTACCAACCTGCAAATGAGCAAAATCAGCAATTGGCTATACATGAGCCTTCTCTGTTGTGGCTTCCACCTTGTGGAATGGTCTGCCTGAGGAGGTCAGAAAGGCTCCCATTCTCCTGGCTTTCCACAAACTATGCAAAACTGAATTATTCAAGAGGGCTCTTATATGCAGGCAATAGGGTAGCACAACGTTACTTGGACAAATTTTTAGGGCTGTGATCTAAACTACTGTGTAGGGTTTGCTGCAAACTGGATCCTGCTATGTGTAATCTTGCATCATTTTATGCTTTGCTTCCATTCTGTTTTTTAGATTTCTGGTTGGTTCTACAATCCAAATGCTATTTCATCAATTACTGAATCTCCCATCCTGTTGATTGTATTGAGTCACTCTGTGTCATCCGACTTGAGTCCCAGAGTGAAAGGCGGACTATAAATAATTAAATAAATAAATCTGTAATTTGAAATCAAATATTTGATTTTACAACAGAGTGAGTTGTCTTAAGGAGTTTATAATTTAGAAAAGCATCTTGCTTATCTTATTGAACAAATGAAATTAAAGCAAATTTACTTCTCGCTGTTTTATTTCTTTTCTTCAGTTGACTTGCTTATCACTCCTTTGCCTTTGAAAGCCTTTGTTTCTTCCAGAAGCTCCCTTTCAGAAATGCTACACTATCTAGAAAGGGCCAAATTCATTGCTCTGGTTGTGCTACCAAATTAGCGGATGAAGCAAAGAAACAGTTTGCCATGAAACTAACTGCAAACACTAAAAACCTGGCAAATCTCACAAGTGTGAACTCACTGCAGAAACAAATTAATATTAATGGAAAAATCTGGCCAGCATTCCCCTGACTGTACTTGGCCCATTTTACAGAAGTCTTTCCCCCCACCCCTTTAAACTGCAAAATAACTGCCCTCTCCCACAGAATAAGTATTAAGTTTTGTGATGTATGTTAAAGTGCTATTAATCAAATATAAACATCAAGACTAGATTCCTTCCAGATGACCAAACATTGTGCTGGGATTCCCAGCAGTGAAGTTATCCCCTGCTAATCTCATTGAGCACTTTTTTTCCCTCCTCCCCAGGAACTCATCTTTCTCACTGTAAGTATGTAAAAGGTCATATGTTTCCACAGACTTACTGCCAACTGTACTTAGAAAGAATTGGGTTTTGGAGTCTCTCCTGGTGTGTCTCTCCCTCTCTCTCTCTCAAGTTGCTCTTATTTTCCTTTTGCTAAACAAAAACTCACAGAACTCTGCTGTAAATCAGTGCTGGTGCAAGCCGAATTTCTGCTTTCTTTTCTCTGTTCTTTTGCTTGTTTAAACAGAACTTGTATGTTGGTCATCAGGCTGTGCTGATGCAAACAGGGGAACCAGTAGAAAAAATGCAGTTTCTAGTGCTCAGCACTAGAAAAGGAATCAAAGAATAGGATCTTGTTTTCATTTTAGGGATCAAGAAAGTTACTGCAGCATCAACAGTCCCATAGAGGTGATACACACAGTAGTTCAGCTAGATCCAGATCCCTCAACACTGGGGACCACAGGGATGTGCAACACAGCTTGCCCTACTTATGGACCATCTTGGGGTAGAGGTAGTAGATGTACCTGTTTTATTCCAGAATACCTTTCAAGCTGTCAGTTTTGTTCTGTATCCCAAATAGGGTTGCCAACCTCCAGGTGGTGTCTGGAGAGCTCCCGCTAATACAATTGATCTCTAGGCGACAGAGATCAGTTCCCCTGGAGAAAATGGCTGCTTTGGCAATTGGATTCTATGGCATCAAAGTCCTTCCCCTCTCTAAACCCCACTCTCTTCAGGCTCCACCCCCAAATTTTCCAGATATTTCCCAACCTGGAGCTGGCAACCCTAATCTCAAACTAAGAATTTGTCTATGACCTCCTGAAATTTGGCTTAATCTCCCATTTATTCAGTAGCAGGACTGAGGAAACATAATTAAATCATCATGCTATCTTGCCTTGATGTACAAACCATTCTGTTTTTCTGCTCATTGACTGAAACACAGCAAAGAAATGAAGGCCTTATACATTTGATGAGAAGCCCTATATATGCTGATGTTCACTTTACAAATATTGGTGTCAGGAGGATAATCATGAGGATTATGCACATATAGTGCATTCCTGACATTCAAGAACAAAGGCCCTTAGGAGGCCAGGAAGGGGCTGCCCCGGCATTCGGTGGCCCTGTGAGCACTTGTCCCCATGGTAATCCCATAAACAACATCCACAAGTGAGTAGTCCAAAAGAGAGTTGATTTATTAGAAAACCTACAGGTATACAGAGCTAACAGGTAAATTGGCACGAATGGGAACTAAAGGCACGGCTACAGGCCTATATGGAAGAGCACTGGTCATATCAGATAGTGAAGGCCGCCATGGCAACCGCCCCCACTACGAGAGCGGTTCCCACAGAGGAAAGGAATTTGGCAGTTACCAGGCTTGGCCTTGGGAATCATAACACACACACACACACAGTCTGGCTCTCAGCAGAGAGCAGGCCTGACAGGCCCCTCACCAGCACCAGGGCTACTTACGTCGGTGTTAGTGG
This sequence comes from Euleptes europaea, assembly GCF_029931775.1. Lineage (NCBI taxonomy): Eukaryota > Metazoa > Chordata > Lepidosauria > Squamata > Sphaerodactylidae > Euleptes > Euleptes europaea. The sequence continues at coordinate 67,269,349 of NC_079321.1, read as the reverse complement.
CCCCAGCACCAGAGCGGAGGCCCGGATGCCGTCTCTGGACGCCACCGTGGCAGCACCACCCTGCAACGCTGGCGGGACCTTCCGACGGCATCCCACCAGCATAAAGGCCCACACCAGCATTCTGGGGGCATTCTGGCATCCTGGGAGGCATTCCTGGGGCGTTACAGGGGAGGAGCTGCCTTTAGGCAGCCTCCTTTCCCCTTTCAGCCCCAAACGTCAGCGCCGAGAATGGCATTACTGCACCTGCTTTTTTGCAGAGTTTCCTTCTTTTTTTTGCAGGCGCAGCCTTGCTATTCTCTATGGGTCTTTTTGCCCTGATTAAAGGCTTTTTTCATGCTTTCGGCATGCGGTTAACTTCTTAGGAGGCATCGCGGTGGCACCTCCTCCCCGCCATCTCCGCACGCCGAAACCTCAGGAATGGGCTGAATTTCTCACAACTCTTGCACACGACTGGAAAAAGGAGGACTTTTTTTTTTTTTTTTTTTAAAGGGGGAGATTTCTTCCCACCTTGAAATACATGATGATGAAACTTTTCAATAGCACATGCTTTGGGCTGTACAGAATTTTTTAAATGTAGAGATCTGTGGCCATTTACAGAAACATTTGAGTCCATCTCAATTCATTTTGATTGTGAAGATAGCCATCTAAACTGGAGTTTGTGAGTTACTGATGCATTATTAATCTAGCCACATCTCTCTTTTTTGTACATTTAGAGCATCACAGCTTCTTACACCAAAAAACCTGGCATTGCAGTGTTGTCAACATCTGTAATTTGAAGAAGAGTTGGTTTTTGAACATATGGTTAAGAAACAAAATCAGGTTGAGCCCAACACCTGCTCCTTTGATGTCACCAACCAAGGCCTATTATAGCACTGCGGATATGTCAATGGACTTTATAAGATATCAGGATATGATTATCAAACAAGGCAAAATTAAATCTTGGGAAGAAATTAAGAAAGCCAATAAAAAAGTAGGCTGGTTAATCTATAACTACCCAATTGCTAAAATCAGACAAGTTTGTTTTGAACAAGAGAAAATTAGAGAAAGCACTGACTTTGAGATTTTGTTAAATAAAGAAAAGGATCATCTCCTGGGAAAACATATAAACTTTTACTTAAGTACAAAACTGTATCTGAACAAGTCAAAGCATGTATGGTTAAATGGATGCAGAATTTTAGGAAAGAAATCACAATGCAACAATGGGAGTATCTATGGACTAGAACAATAAATTCACGGCCAGTACCATTGTATATGTATATGTATTGTATCATTTCTACAATACATATACTTCTAACTCCTGCTTTGAAGCCCAGTTGTTGACTATTTTGTCTGTTATGACTGTATGTCTGTTATGGGGAAAATGGGATAAGCTGAATGTTTTGGGTGTTCTCTTGTTATAGAATAAAAATTCCATTTTTATATCATATAATGAAAAGTGCTTCCGTCTTACTTTATATGCAAGAAACCTGAAAATAATACCCTATGCTGTAATGAGGATAACTCAAAAATAAGGTACAGGACGTAACTCAAATAATTATAATATATTGTCAACGCACAACACAGACAAAAATGACTATTCTAACCCTAATGCGAAATATCCAAGAACACGATACATACCACAAAGACAGAAAATACAACAATACTCATTCACCAACAATCACACCCCTCTCTGGAAGTCCGTGACAAAAACTTATAACGTTTCAAAAAGTTTAGTCCTTAGTGACGTGTCAACAGTCTCGTCAGTTGTCACCTTGTCACATGGGGAACTCCGTCTTGCAAAGTATGTAAACTTGCTTAGTTGCTCCAACAACTTCATAGAATGATTTCACTGGGGCTGTGAGCCAAAAATGAGCACTAGTATAGGCTCATATAGGGACGTACAGAATTACTTGCATGTGCAACTTCACACACTTACACATCTAGGGTTGCCAGTCTCCAAGTGGGGCCTGGAGTTATTCTGGTATTACAGCTGATCGGTTGCCCTGGAGGAAATAGGCATTTCAGAGGATGCACTCTATGATATCAAACCACCACTGAGCTCCCTCCCCACCCCAAATTATACTTTCTTCAGGCACAATCCCCAAATCTCCAGGAATTTCCCAAGCTAGAGTTGGCAACCCAACCATTTAAACTGTTTCTAGCATCTGGCATTTGATAAAGTAAGCTTTGGCTCATGAAAGCTTATATCGTGGGAAATTTTGTTGGTCTTTAATGTGCTTCTGGACATGAATTTTATTCATTCAAACTGGATACTCAGCTGCTATACATGCAACATCAGCTTTCCAGAGAAACTTAGCCAAGGCAGATGTTGCCCTACTATGTTAATGTTGCATGCTTAGCCACTTGCACATGTAGCGGTTTGACTTAAATTAGAAACTGAGCTGGATCCAGCAGTCTACTTAAACAAGAGTCATGGATCTTCCCTGAGTGACACTGTATCCAACCTTCTAAATACATACAGAGTCACACAGCTGAGTTATTCTGCTCCACTAGCATTATATTCAAATAAAGAAGAGTCCACTGTGAGTGATGAGGACAGGGAGGGGGCAACAATTGAGGTCTTAAGGGACCTCATGACCTTACTTAAAAAGTTGTGGCTAAGCTATTATAGCCATACCAGACATAGGCCATGCGATGGCTGTGCAAAGGTCCTGCCCCTTTCTGTCAATCATCAGTCCCCTATATGCTTGTTTGGTGTGTATGCAGAGCAGATAACCAATCAGGACCCATGGAATTCTGGAGAAGTCAGATAGGAAGGGGACTATATAGCTCTCAAAGCCTGGCCTTTAGGGAAAGCAAGCTAATTTAGTAAATGATTTAGGAGGAGACTGTACCTGTCTTAGAGCCTAGCTTCTGTAAAAAGCTGGCTAAAGATTTGGAATTTCTAGGACGAGCTCCCACTTTATACTGTAGGATCCCTAAAGTTAATTGTCAACTAAAAAGTTGTAACTGAATGAGCCTAGGAATGCTGCATGTGACACTTGTGAACAATTGCAAGTCTCTTTTCTGAACATCTTTATTCCCCAGTCCCAAGACATTAATAAAAATTGTTGGTTTTTCCTGTTTCCTTCATGCATCAAGTGAAGTCCTATAGAGAGCAAGGCATTTCTAGAACATAACCTGGGCAGTACTAGTGGGAAGAAGAACCTAATGCCATCAGTGGAGCAGGCAGTAACACTAATTAGGCTGCAGGAAATTATTTCATGTGTACTTAAACAACTGCATTAAGAAGTCACTTGGGTTTACTCTGTCAGGTGGAGGTTGAGATAGATTGGTCAAACTTCACATTGCAATACCTCTACTCTAATATAATTTAAAATCCCAGCCTTCACAGATGCCACAGATTATTCCTGGCTGAAAGCAGAGGAAAAATTGGAGGTGAATTTGGGATTTGGAACTTACTCAGTGTTGTTGAGATGTATACAACATAATTTGATTCAATTATTATTTAATTAATTACCTTTAATTCAAAGGTATCTTATGACTCTCCTTTCAATGTAAAATTGGTAATTTATATTAAAATCCATCATTTGTAGATGCTGATTGCCAAGTAATAGCCAAAACTGCTTGATAAAAGGCTGCCTTTTTTTTAATTCGAAGAAACAACCTACTTTGTGAAAGCAGGAAGTGAAATTAGTTTTCAGTTCAATTTTCTGAAGCATAACTGTATATGGATTGGAAGAGGAAATATGGTTCCATAGGAGAACAACAAAAATCTATTTTGGTAATAAAGATTAGCTGGCCTGGATTCCTTGTAGCATGATGATAAGACACTTTGGAGAATATGGGATTTATCCCATTTATTTTTATCCACATTCCTCTTTGTAATATTCTGTAGGGAACAATGTTGGTAAGAGTAATAAGAGTATCTTTACCAAATATCTTTGGGAATAATCAGAGCAAAGCATTGTTCCAGAATCTGCAGTGTTAGGAACAAGACTTGGAATTTGTGAAGAAATGACAAAAAGAGAATTCTTCTTTGCATGTAGTGAGTGTTATTCTTATACCCCTGAGAGCTTTTTCAGACTTCAGATAAATCATTCAGTGCTCTCTTGCTTTTATTTTTAATCAGCTGAATGTAAATTATTGACAAGAGACTACTGATATTCTTTTGTCATTCTCCTTAATCCTGTCCAGCTACCAGAAACTTAACCAAAGATACCCTAATGTGTCTTTGGGCTTCTTCATTCAGTTGCTCTTAAACAAACATCATGGGGATCCAATAGTCAACTGTACAGTGATGTGCAAGGTGCACATCTGACTCTTTTCCCAACCATAGTCAACAAGACAACCTCATTTGAGTACAATGTCCCTATCTGCAGCACTGAATCTGATACCTGAAATCTTGAGCAATTGTATTGCGATGGAAAACTTAATTCGCACAGGATACTTGCAATTTCAGGCAGTATCCTTCTGAGTTATTATGGCATTGTATAAAGGACCATAGCTCAATGGTAAGTAAGCACATGCTTTGCATGCATATTATTGATCAACATTTCCAGTTAAATGGATATGAGGGAACAAGACTGGGAAAGCCTTCCTTGACATTTGTACTGCACCTCAGGACAGAAAGCCCAAATGGAAGTGCCCATTCCATCTGGTGAAGCAAAGCCCATGCACCCCACATGGGTAAGCACCCCACAGGTATACCCTGCCTCAAACCTGGACCATTGCATTTATTTATTTATTTATTTCATTTATAGTCCACCTTTCCTGCTGAAACTCATAGATTACATGTACCACATCTGGGTATTCCCTCAATAATCCTCCCTCCCTCAATAGTTGCCTAAGTACATATGCACAATTCAGAATGGAGGGCTTCTTCTCCAGCTATATCATGGAAGAATAACCCACCCAGTACAAGCGGAGCATAGTTACAGTCCTAGTTGACTACTAGCCACTCTGCTCTACACTTTGCTACTGCTGGCCAAACATGTTGTGGAATTCTCGTCTGTGTAATTGAACAGCAAATAGAAGATAATTGACGGGTGATGGTTTCACTCATATTTTTATATTTCCTTGGACAATGTGAATCCTTACTTTACCCTGTGATCATCGTCTGTATCATACCTAATTCCTACACTGAAGAAAGATACTCCTTGAGCTGTAGAGTAGAAAGGCATGTTTTTAAATCTCTAGGAGTTGCACTGTTTGATTGCAGCCTTAGCATCTAAAACCAAAATACTGTGAACTGTTAACTGACTGCTTTTGTAGATCTGTCTAAAGATGCTGAATGAAGAGAAATAAGATTATGCTCATTTTAGTTTTCACATATTGATTTTATTCAGTTTCTGCACACTCCAGGTAAAGGACATCTATCTATAGAGAGGTTAAAAGCCAGAGAGTTCTGCAATGTGTTTTGCTGCAGTGAAGCAGTTCTAACAAATACACTTGAGTCCTTATTTTAACTTCTAAAGCTTAAGGGAGAAATTCAGTACTTCTAGTGGTAACTGCTAGTTGCTCAAAAATATCAGGTTTTGGCATGGAAATAACTTTTAACTTAAAGCTACGTTATACCCATAAACTGTATATATGTCACACTTGTTTGTAACCACAGAAAAAGGTGCACACTGGCAATTATTCTTTATTAAGACTAAGCAGAACTTCACTATTATAGTATATATATGCTGTGGGGAAACCAGATTTGAACCTAAGCCTCATAACATAGAACAGAGTACATAATTCAAGTATTAGCTTTCAGGAAAAGCTCTTCAGTAAAGTAAACTGGCCAACATCTCATCAAACAGGAACAAGAATTGTCACAATCATGTTCACTAGTATGGTTACTCTCTCATATCCTAAGTGGGATTTTCCCCCCCCTGGAAAATAATGATAGTTGAGCCAATATCCTTTTACCAATTTGTGGGCTATTTTTCCAGATACTGGGAAGGAGTGGTGGACAGGAGGCGGTCTTGCCCCTGAAGGGAGAAACAGCCACTCAAATCTATGGGAGTGCTGCTTCAGCATCCAGTCTACGATATACGTAGAATATCGGAGGAAAGCACAGCAGGTGATAGTTCTGACCTGTCTTGGGGAGAGTGCAATGATAGTTTGGGGTCTGCCAAAGTAAAAGAACAGACAGGTAGAAGGATAGCTCTGCCTGGTAGCATGGCAATGTGGTTTAACTTTACTTCTGGGAGGTAATAGAATACCTTATTGTTAGGCCTGTCTCTGGTGATGAGTAGACCTTGTACCGTTTAGACTGAGACTTGGGAAAGGGCAGGCTGATGTTGGTGGAATCCTGTGAGGGTGAAAGGATCCAACCTAATGATTAGTCAGTAAAAGCCTATTTCTACCTGAAAGCATTAAAGAGAATTCAGACCTGAAAGCATTAAAGAGAATTCTGGCTTAAATGTATGTGCCTCAACCAGGTTTCTCCTTTGACTGCCTGGAGACCTGTGCTGCTGATCTGTTATTTAAAACTATCCTGAGTAGAAATAAATCTTCTTTGCTATTTACAAATAACTCCTGCCTCAGTGATCTCCATGTTCCTCTTGCTCACCACAAAACCTATCTCACAGCAGTGAACCAAAAGCCTTTACACTTGCTACCCTAAGAACATATTGTAACAGAGGGAAAGGTTTACAGTTTAAAACAAACTTGGTTCCTCAAAACCATAACGGGATCTGTGGGTCCCCTCAGCTGGGAGAAAAGGCATGTCACAGAAAAATAGTGAAAAATTTCTACCGTATGAATTATAATTATTCTAACAAAAGTGTAGACTAAGGCATTTACTTTAATTGTTTTTTATTATTCTAAGTTTTGACATATTTGCGTTTTAATTTAAACTTTGTGTGGTGTTTCCAAACATTCCTCCCTTTAAACTAAATACTGATGATGAAACTTAAACATAACACTTGGAGATGCCAGGTCTCGTATAAACCTCAGTCACTTAACTGAGACAGCAAGGGTCAGCTGAATCCCAACAGATTTGGGAAACACAATGTCTTTCAAGATCTCAGCCATCCCAACCAGCATTACCTTTGTATAGTCAGGATTCAGTTTTAACTATCTTCATTCTCAGCCATTTAACTACAGTACTCAGGCAGCGGCTCAAGACCTATATTGCATCACCTGGTGATTTGGATAAAGAAATAAAGAGCTTGGTGTCAACAGGATGATAATTAATAGGCTTTTAATGATTTTAATGGAGACTTAATCATGGTACCTTTAGCAATATGGAATAATTTAGGAGTAAAGTTATGTTTTCCATAGTTTTAGTATAAGTTTTATAATGTGATGTTAGGTTTTAATGCGGGGTGAGATAAATATCTAAGATTATGTCGGGGCATGGACACAACCAATGAAATGTCAAAATTACCCCGTTTTCCCTTTTCTTTTTTCTGTACTCCTTTTATTATGGAAAATAATAATATTTTTTAAAAAAGAACATTAATTGGCATGAGTGATCCCAACTACCATTTTATTTCCATATTATTTTAACTATGCTACCAACACTTTAAAAACTTTAATGTACACTTAAGAATTAAATCTATGGTTAAGAGAAAGTTCTAGCTCAATGTGTGACATCTGTTATTGTGAAACAATGTTTTGGCTCAAATAGATATGACTTTAAGGGAAGGAAGGCAGCATGGTATAGCCCAATCTCGTCAGATCTCAGAAGCTAAGCAGGGTCAGCCCTGGTAAGTATTTGGATGGGAGACCACCAAGGAATACCAGGGTTGCTATGCAGTGGAAGGCACTGGCAAACCACCTCTGTTAGTCTCTTGCATTGAAAACCCCATAAGAGGTAGCCATGAGTTGGATGCAACTTGACAGCACTTTACACACACATATATGACTTTATATCTGTCTTGGACTTCTACATAGAAGGAATATGAATATGGAAGGGAGACACTAGGGATTTGTAGCCTTCTCCACTTTGTGACTATGATTTGTCTCTGAGAAGAATACTGAAGAAGAAAACACAGACAAATACTGTGTTTAGTCTACATCTTCCTGACAATATGTGTTTTTCTATCAGCAACCTTTTCAAACTCTCAAAGAGTAAGAATTAGGCTCCTCCTCCTGATCTTGACGTGCCTGCCCTTTTTAGCCAACTGCTTCACCCACTATAAAAGGAAAGACAAAAAGCTCAGGAAGGTATCATTCCTGAATGCTTTTGCTTTGAGAAAACGTTCATTGTGTTTCATATTGCACTCTAAATATGAACAGGACATAAATATATACTGCAAATACTAGTCAAGGTTCTTCCTGTTTATATTGCTTGTAAAGGAAGGGGAGGGGCCATGGGGCTGCTGGGGAATGTCAAGCCTGGGGAGGTGGGGGGGCTGGGGAGGAGCAGTGGGGCCAAGGCCATGCATCTTCGGGGGCCCGGATGGGGGACCAAGCGTTGTGGTGATGCGCTCAGGGGCTGTGGCCCTGGAGCACTTCTTGGAGGTCCAGATTTTCACACCAATAAAAGTATCTGCTTGCACTGCCCCGGCCTCCTGTGTCCATGCTAGGAAAAGTTGAGGGCAGCAGGAAAAGAGGAAGACCCAACAAGAGATGGACTGACTCAATAAAGAAAGCCACAGCCTTCAATTTGCAAGATCTGAGTAAGGCTGTCAAAGATAGGACATTTTGGAGGACTTTCTTTCAGGGTCGCCATGGGTCGGAAGCGACTTGACGGCACTTAACACACACACACACACACACACACACACAGTTTTTGGTTATACTGTCTGACATAATATAAGATTTGTAACTTATCTTATGACAAATTCCCCACATTTTCATGTGTTAGGAATAGTTAATATAACTGTATATTTAATTTGGATTTTTAAGCCTTGCTATCATTCCTGGGTTTAGGAAATAGGATACTATTAAAAATTGAACATATGTCAGTCCTTGAATCCTTAAGGTTATTGTGGTGATTTTTAGGGGCGCATTATACAAAACATATTAATTGATGTGATGATTTATGGTTCCTAAAGGTGCAGTAATATGTCAAGGAATGAGAAGAATTTGGCTCTAAAAAGAAATGTACTTTTTCTCCGAGTGTGCAGAACCACTCCCATGAGTATCAAAAACTATTTCATTTTGGAAAAGTAAACAAGGGATATAGTTAAAGTCAAGAAAGAAACAGAATGTCATGGAAATTACTTTGCTATGATAAAAATATGTACATTTTAGAGGAAGGCATGAAATGTTTCCACTCTTGCAGTGAAAATTATGAAATTGATGTTTCTATTTTAAGCAAGAGAGACAATTTGAGTAACCCTTGGATAGGAATTTTTTAGTTGACTGGTATTCTAAATCAGAATACTGTGAGTAGTATAGACAGAGCATGTGCCAATCCCTGTGCTGAGCCGTGCTAGAGCAAACAGTCTTTTACGGGATTATTAAAGTCAAAGATTACACGGTCAATTCAGGATTGCACCACAAAAGATGAGATAAGATCCTTAGAGGTGTCATGGCTCCCACTATGGTAGAAGGCCTCCCAGCAGTTCCCCCATTCCTTGTCAGCACTTCAAAGGCCAGCAGGGAAAATGGGGTAGAGGGGGGCATTCCACCATCATGCCAGTGCTTGAAGTCATGTTTGGTGAAGTGATGGAAGTGATGTTATGCCATCAGGGGTAGCACTGCAGAATTCACCATTTTAGCAAATCCTAGAGCATCGCCACCACCATCATGATGTCACTTCTGGAGGCTGCAGGGGAGGGCAATAAACATGCTGGGCTCCAGCCCAGTGCTTGGATTGCCCTTCCCCACTGCCCCTGAAGTCAGAAGCTGCAGGGGAGGGCGATCTATGCACTGGGCTCCAGCCCAGCACATGGATCACTCTCCCCTGTGGCCATTGAAGTTGGAGGGTGCAGGGGAGGGCAACTTTTGTGGTGGGTTCCAGCCCAGCACTTGGATCACCCTCCCCTGCAGCCCCCGAAGTCGGAAGCTACAGGGGAGGGCGACCTTCATGCAGGGCTCCAGCCCTGTGCTTGGATCATAGCCTCCAACTTTGGGGGTGGTGGAGGAGGATGATCCAAGCACGGAGCAGGACATCACAGACAACAGGCAGAGGGAATCTGAGCCAGCCAGCCAGCAAGTAAGTAAGGAGGAAGGGAGAGGGGAAATGACAGTGGGGCCAAAGCAGCCCTGAATAATGCCAAATTAATCGGTATTATTCTGGATCCAGGTTTTTGGCTCCCTTTTATTGCCACCATTTTTTGTACCAGTATAAAACCCCCAGAAAAATACCAAAAAGATATTTGTGGGTGTCCAGTTCAGCTTTAGCTAAATGTGCACCCCTAGGAACTATTATTTTGTTTGCATGTATGTGATAAGCCCAACCAAAGAAAAGCTGCATATTCCCTTTTAGGAGACATTATAAGGGATAGGTTTGCCAAGCTATTAGTTGAGTTGTGGTTAATATATTGTTTAAAATTCTTTCCCCTGAGTCAGTCTGTCCTGCAGCTGGAGAAATAAGGCCTAGTGCTTGACCGAGGGAACCACTAATTTCTTTGTAAACCCAAGCCAGAAAAATAAAGCATCAAGAGCAGCTGCAAGATCTGTTGAAGATCACATGGGGAAGAAGCTGCCCCGCATTTCTTTAACCTTTTGGACATGCTTTCTATGTGTTACTGGGCAAAATTTAATAGGACTTGCCTTTGTTCATAGACCCCTTTTTGAAGGTCACTGAAGATCCTGTCTGCACAAATATTATGTTCATAGCAATTATAATTCAGTTATGCATGTAGTTGTAAAGTTGTTGGGTTTATGATAAATGTTACCTTGAATGCTATTTTATTTTTGTGTTTTATTTTTGAAGGAATTTCATAATTGTTTGCCAAGCAACAATGGTGCTGTCATTTATTTATTCCCACCCCACCCCCAACTCTCCAACTGAGAAAGATAATTTAGGAGTGGTATCTATGTAGCCAGGGTTCTTCTGGGTTATACAAGTATATAGCAAAAAGGTAAAACTTACTTTCATTGGGGTAGATTCAAATTCACATCTGTGTTGCAGTGGAAAGGAATGAAAAGCCTAATTTAAAGGATATTATTCCCTATTACAAATGACCAGCTAATCTGGTAGCACATGTTTGCAGGTGTAATGGCATGGCTTTACAAGAGCCATACGGTAATATGGTAACATTGATGATGTCACTACCCCTATAACCATGCTGAGAGATTCCCACTGAGGTTTTGAGGTACGGACTTGATTAATCCATAATATTTTTTTTAGAGTCACGTATTATCATTGGGTTTGGGACTCCCTTCGTTGGAGTTAAAATTTCCCCATCACTTTAACCCCCCTATCGCTACTGTCAAATACCACTAAATTTAAATTAAAGCTGATAAGGGGAAGGGATCCCCCACTGTGAGTGTCATGGCTTCTGCCCTCCCATGCAGAGGTTAGCGAGCCCAATGCAGCTCCTGGCCTCCACTGCAAGGCCCACCATGCTACCGTCCCCCTCAACCTTGACTCTAGTCAGCCCTGCATGGCTCCTGGCCTTTGCCTCTGGGCCTGCTGAGACTATCCAAACCCCTCCGCCCTTACAGCTGCTTCCAGTGAGCTTGGTGCAGCTCCTCACCCCCTTCACCAGTATCGATGCTGATAAGCCCAGCATGGCTACTTGCCTTCCAAACACTTCTACCCTCACTGCTGCTGCGGGCCACACTGGCATAGCTTCTGCCCCCCCCCCCATCAGTGCCAGTGAGCCCAGCATGGCTCCTGGACTCCAGCTCTGGGTTTGCTGCAGCTCCTGAACCCCATTGACCATCACAGCTGTCAGCATAAGCACATTGCAAGTCCCAGTCTCCCTGCCAGGCCTGCCATGGCTCTCCCCCCCACCCCCACCCATCGCCGCTGAGAGTACACCGACAGATGTAAGTGCATTGTCTGCACATCCACAGAGAGCATTTGGGGGGGGGGGATTTAAAACCTCAATGTGTTTTTAAAGTCTTAAGATTTTTCTGTAAAACTGGGGAGCAACCCAAGTTTGAAGGGAAAAAAATCTCCTTTCTCTAAGAGTGGGCCTGATCCTCGAATTTAGGTATCCTCAGATCTGCCCACACTTGATAAATAGATATATAGATGATGATGATCTTCTTTGCTCTGGGTTTCTTATTGTCCAGCTACTGTGTTTCTTATTCTACACTTGGTGTTATTACCTTGGTGCTCTTTAAAAGTCAGCAGCAGCAACAACACATAACTCTAGGGTTGTCAACTGGCCAGGAGAAAAAAATGTCCCGGCTCTTTAATAGAGGTTTCATGTGGGGAAATGAGCAGCTGGAGCTTTTAATGGGATGGAGGTAAATAATATGACTTGGTAAATAACATCCCAATGAGCCTCTATGGGCTCTTTCCTGAGGTTGGGGGTGCGATTGGGCTTAGAGGCAGTGTGACTCCACTGCCAACCTAAGTGCCTCTTATTCCGTGATAAGAGGCACTTACACTGGTGGTCGGTGGGGGCAGTTCCGTCGGTGCCTGAGTGCTGCAGACCTGCATGCTGCTCCCCTGGCAGCAAAGTTTCTCTGGGACATAAATCCCAGAAGAGACATGCGGCGCCAGCATGGGGGAACGTTCCCGGGGACAGAGCTGACATAAGTCAGCTTCCAAGGCCCCACAGGAGCCTCGTGGTGCAGAGTGTTAAGCTGCAGTACTGCAGTCAAAAGCTCTGCTCACGACCTGAGTTCGATCCCAACGGAAGTTGGTTTCAGGTAGCCAGCTCAAGGTTGACTCAGCCTTCCATCCTTCCAAGGTTGGTGAAATGAGTACCCAACTTGCTGGGGTTAAAAGGAAGATGACTGGGGAAGGCATTGGCAAACCATCCCACAAACAAAGTCTGCCTTGGAAACGTCGGGATGTGACGTCACCCCATGGGTCAGGAATGACCCAGTGCTTGCACAGGAAACCTTTACCTTACCTTAATGGGCTGCCCAAGGACAAGAAATGTTTCCCTAGTATTGGCAACCCTACATAACTCACCTATTCTAACAGTAGCAGGAGAGCCTTTATATTTCATGAAAGTTAAAGGTTGAAGTTGTCTGTAAATGAGCATATCCATTCCCAGATATGAACAAATGCTCCAAATGTAAATGCTATGTTAATTGCTAACTTGAACCATGTGCTTAAATTCCACATACATCAATTTCATCATTTTTAATTTCATTTGCTTGCATCCAGGGAACTGCACACCAGCTGTTGCACTCACAACTACCAAAACAAGACTAGTATTCAAAGGGGACCAAATAGAATAATACAGACGCTACCTTATTACTGGATGTGGACTTAACCCCTCCCTATGCACCCACTACACACAAGTTGCAGTCTCAATAACTAGCTACACTAAATTCATTCTGCTGTTTAAAATTGCTCAAAATATTTGTGTTTATATTTGGGCACCATCTAGAAATGTGAAGAATATGCACCCCAGAGATTCAGTGGCAGGCATTTAGTGTCTCATGCTCATATGCACAGGATTGTGTGTTTGTCTACTTAAATTGTGCCTCAAATTAGTATACACGGATCAAATATTAATAATAAAACATGCTAAGCCCACAGGCTTAGAGCTCTCAACACCTACCAAGTATTTAACAAAAAGACTCTTTTTAGTGTGTACATTTCAAATCCTATTTTTGGTTAAACAAATGAAGGGATTCTGAACACCTAAATAGGGTGGCAATTTTCATAACTATTGAGCTGCAATAGGAATTTGGGAGATTCTTGGAGCTAGGGTAACAGAAAGATTGTTTCTTCTCCTTCCATACTGTCCAGTCCACCAGTTAAGGGTAGCCTGCCAAACTCTGCTCTCTGTGCCTCCATTTTCAGAGAAGAGACAGGTGGTGACTAGAAATAGGGCATTGTTAGTGGTCACACATCACTTTTGAAATGCCCCAGGCCCAAACATTTCTTTTTACTCAGGGATTCAACTGAATTTTATTGTTTTTATGGTCTGCTCCTGTTCTGATGTCTGTTTGATGGATATCTTGATGCTGTTTTTAATGGCCCCTTTCAATGACTTGTTTTGTTGTCTATTGTATGATGATTTTATGGTATTTTTCTCGTAATCCAGCTCTAGCAAGGCTCTGGGGAAACAGCATAACATTTCCTGGGTAAATGAATAAATCTTTTGGCCTATAGCAGCAGGGGAAGAGAGAAAGTAATGTTCCACAAGCAGAATATTTTCTGTCCACAGGAATGCTGCAGTGGGTCCAAGACATTAACATTCCCTTCTATTTGTGCCAGTTCCATTACAGACTACTGGAAAATTTGCTAGCAGTTTAAAGACTGAAGTGGTAATGAAGTCATATCTCCCTTCTCCTTACCTGTGCACCAAACTGTGCTGAGAGATGCTGTTAATACCTTTCCCCACATTCAGGTTGGCATGCAAGTTCAGGTGACAGTGCCTAGTAGCAAGAAACTCCTTTCCAGGCTGCATGAGGTGGTCAGCCCACAGTGCCTGCTTTGGTCTTCTCCCCACATCCACAGATGTCTAAGTTGAAGCACCTAACCCCCTCTAACCCTGTCTAGCCTTAGCTAGGGGATAACCAAGCTTATTCATCAGACCCCTCTCTTCTTAACACAAACAATGTGTAGCAGGGAAAAAAAAGGAATTTCTCTGGCCAGTCTGAGAAGAACTCAAAAGATTCTTGTTAATCCCAGAAGCAACCCACTATTCCAGTACTGCTTTATGAAAGGAAGGCAGGTCAGGTCTGCCAGAGAAAATGGCTTGACTGGGCATGAAGTCAATAAATAGCTTCCACAGCACCCTCTCCTGATTGGCCCACCAGAACTCCAGCAACAAAGGTGGCCAATCACTAGTTTTTTCTAGCCAAAAGCCAGAAAGAGGGCTGCCAGGCTGGTGGACAGCATCTCTAAGACCTTTAGGGGCAGGATGAGAGTGGAAATGACATTGTGAAATGCATGACGTCATGTATGCCCCAAATCCCAGAGGTGACATAAGTACATCGGGGACGCTCTGGTTGTCCCCCAAAATGCCATGATTAGGATTGCCAGGTCCCTCTTCACCACCGTCCGGAGCCGCGTTACCATCTGTATCTCCGTTGCCTGAAGACACATTGACATTGATATTGACTAAAATATGCCTCCATGTCTTACATGAACTTTTTTGCACTTATTATCAGCAACTCCAGCTGATTTTTTTCTTGACATTGTTATTTCCTTGCTTTGTAACCCTTGTTGCTTAGCTTCATTTGTACATTTATTTCTTTGTAATATAGTTACAGCCTTCGCTGTTTTGCTGCCTGCTATCCATTGCTTATTGTCTCATTCAATTTTGCCTACTACTGTTTTATTTGCATCATTATTATTTACAGTAGAGTGAGTTATTGGCATAAATACCTGGAGGTTGGCAACCCTACCCATGGTACTTACTTCATGGTTTCAGGCCGAGATGACATCATGTCTGTTGGTCTGGGGAGCAGAAGCTGGAGGGCAGGCCCACAAACAAAAGCCCTCCTACCAGAAGCAGGCAACGGGTAGGCCTATCCAGAACAGTCTATTAAATGGTTATAATTTAACTACAGTTTGAGCTTCTGCTCTGTGGATATGATTACAGAGGCTGGGACTCGATTCCTCCTCACATTAGCTTCCCTTAGGCAGGCAGATTGCCTTTTCATTTAATAATGAATAATACTTTCAATAAGTCTTCTTATAACAATTCTGGCTTGTTGCATTAACCCACTCAGCTATTTTCTTACTTTGAATATAGGTAGTTAATATGGTGTCCATTTCCCCCTTTATTTATTTTATCTTTTCTAGCAGCAAAGAAATGCTAAAATATATCAGATTTATATATAGTAAAAAACCACAAATAATCCTTTCTTTAAAAATGCATATAAATCATAAAAATATGGATGGTTAAACTTAAAAAAAAATGCTGCATCCCCTCAGAGCCTTTTCAGATAACCAAGTCATTTGACAAGCATGGTCTGGATCTTGCTCAGGATTTTCATTTTTGTCTTTTAAACTGGCAGCCAATCCATTCAAAAACTGAATGCCTCTCCAAGACTAGCAGATTGTAATGATTAAAGGGCTGGATGGAGTGTCATTTATCTTTAGTTCTGTGTTTTCTTAAAATTAGACTAACAGCCTTACTTAGTGATTTCATTTGGTAGAGCTAAAATTTCAGCAGGCTATTCTCCTGAGGCTGCAGCTCACCAATCCTGGTTCTATTAAGCTCATGACGTTGATATTAGCCATCTTAGGGGCTTCAAGCAGTTTGCAAGGAGGATGTTAGCATTGTTGCTTTTTAGTTCTTAAAATGATGAGGTACCAAGCTAGAACACGCCACTCCCATGAGCGATACAAGAGGTCAGTCACATTAGGGATGCTTGCTGTAATGGTAGACAGATGGATTTATTGATTTTTTTTTTGCTCCAAGAGATAACTTTGTAACATATTCCAAGATAAATTATTAAGTTACATTTATACTACTACACTGCACACAATATAATTAAGACTAATTACCACATAGAATCTTTCAATTCTATTTACAGTGCATTATTTATTTTAATTTAGAGTGCAAGTATGTTCAATTGTATTTTAATCATTTTCCACACTTGCTTCTACGGGATATAAGAGATTCATTTAGGAGCCAAGAGCACTGGATAGTCATACATTATATTTTTTTAAAGAGCAGAAGAAAAAGTTGGTGCATGCTTTATTTATTCATTAAAATGTTTATGCTTACATTTCCCTTTATGGCTCAAGGCAATTGGCGATTCATAATTAAAACAACACAATTCAATAGCATTATGTGTGTGTGTGTGTTAATATTTAAGCTCTCATATAGTTAGAATTCATTGTTGTATATATATTACTACTCTGTTTTAGAGAAGTGGTAGGCAAATCCTGGCACACATTCTGATAGCTGTGTATCACATTATTTCTCTTAGCACTCATGGACAGGTCTCCAGTCCAGCAACTGAGGCATTGGAAGCATTGCTGAGGCCAGTGGTACAAGAGAAGGCAGCAGGCATGGTTTATGCCTCTAGTCACGTCCCAGTCAGGATGCCCACTCCATCCTGAGAAATTCCCAGAGGTTTGGGGGCAGTATTTGGGGAGGAGAGGGAGATCAGTGGGGATGTTAAAGCTCTTTGGTATACCACAAGAGAAGCAGACATCCTGGAGCATCCATCCTCTGTAGTCGTCCAGGACTTCCATTTCTCCTAGAATCTGGGAGAACTGATCTTTGTAATCTCTCTATGGCATTACATCCCTGCTAAGCTCCTCCTCTTCCCAAGCACCACCCTCTCCAAGCACCACTCCCAAATCTCTAGGAGTATCACAAGCCAAAGTTAGCAATCTTATGTTCATCTCATGCTAGGCTGCAAACTAGGGTTGCCAACCTCCAGGTAGTAGCTGGAGATCTCCCGCTATTACAACTGATCTCCAGCCAATAAAGATCAGTTCACCTGGAGAAAATGGCTGCTTTGACAACTGGACTCTATGGCATTGAAGTCCCTCCCCCCCCCCAAACCCCACCCTCCTCAGGCTCCACTCTGAAAATCTCCAGGTATTTCCCAACCCAGAGCTGGCAACCCTACTGCAAACAGATATTTCTGTAAAACCAATTAATCTAACACATAAATGTTTTTTCTGTAATATGCACTGAATTTGCCATGCACCTTGGCATTTTCAGTCACTGTATTAGACCTTACCATAAATGTTTTATGCTTATTGCATTATCTATTGGAAGCTGCCCTGAGTCTGGCAGTGCTGGGGAGGGTGGGGTATTAAATGAATGAATGAATATGTATGTGTGTATGTGAAATGTATTTAGAGCATTTTAGTCTGCCTTTCTCTGAAACTGGAATCAACTCAGGTTATGATGATAATAAAAGCAGTATTTTATACAATTAAAAACTCATAAAAGCTAAGAAACATATGTAAGTAGAAATATGTAAGCAGCTAGAAAAATGAACTACCTTTCAATGCATTTCAATGTATTTCATACACAGGCTCATGATGAAATGGTGACATGCTTGTTTCACCATGCATCAAGATCTCATACATTTAGAACACCATCAAATGATATCTGGATGTGTTGTTGTTACTGTGGTGTATTTAATGGAACCATCTGTTTTCCCACTCTGAGATATGTGTATTGGTTTAGTCACATGAGGTGGAGTTCCTAATCACTAGATCAGTCTGTTAGTTAGAACTGCAAACTTCAGGAGCTCTGTTGCTTATCTGGTGAACTGGATTTGTTTCCCCACTCCTCCCCACTCCTCCACATGAAGCCAGCTGGGTGACCTGGGGCTAGTCACAGCTCTTAGAGCTCTCTCAGCCTCAACAAACTCACAGGGTGTCTGTTGTGGGGAGGGGGAGGGAAAGTGATTGTCAGCCAGTTTGATTCTTCCTTAAGTGGTAGAGAAAGTCGGCATATAAAAACCGACTCTTCTTCTTTAAAAAAATGTTATTAATTTTTCAAACGCAAAACCACCACCCAAGCAAACAATAATAACAAACCTTTGGTTTGAACTCATCCATCTCAGCTGTGTAAACTTAAGAGCAGGAATCTGAGTGAGTACTAGAGTTGACAGCTCTGAGTTGGGTAGGGCTGTTGGAAAAAAAAATCGGTATAGTTCAGATTCGGCCGAATTCAGGCCGTCTGGATTCGGGATATGCCGAAGTCCGAATTCCCCCGCTTCAGGTCCGTGCAATTCAGCGCGAATTCAAAGTTTGGGGGAAAAATTCGGCCGAATAAAGCCATTAAAAACACAACCGCACCTTTCCACGGCTCCGAGGGGCATTTTTTGGGGTAGAGGTCCCAAACTTTCAGCGGAGCTTCAAAGCACCCTTCTTGCAAGACCCCCCAAGTTTTGTAAAGATTAGGTCAGGGGGAGCTGAGATATGGGCCCCGAAAGGGGTCCCCCACCCTTAATGTGCATCTCTGAGCAGAGCTTGCTGCCCACGCACAAAGCTCCCAGCCCCGACAAACAGCTGAGCTGCGTGGAGCAAGGGCGGGGCAGGTGCGAAGAAGTTTGCAAAGCAACAAAACTGCAAAGCAACACAACTGCAAAGCAACACATTTGCAACCATGCAAAGCAACACCTGACACCTGGGAGTTTGCAAACCATGGAAAGGGACAGAGGCAGCTAGCTATGCATAATGAGCAGGGGGGGTGGAATTTCCCCTTTTGCATCGGACTGGAGTCGGGACCAGGCAAATGCATTCTTTAAGTCACCATTTGAAAACCAGTTTTGAGCAAGCATCAAAATAGACCTAACCAATCTTATGATGGACACACAACTGAAGCCCCCCTTCAAACCAGGGAGAAAGAGACTCGAGGGGGAAATGGGTAGAATGGGCGAAAGCCCCCTTTCGCTTCCCCCCACCCACAGAAACTGCTCCCTCCCCACACACACAGACTCTGCTCCCCCACACACACACACACACAGGAGAAAAAATATAGATTAAAGCCCCCAAAGGGGTCTTACTGTGGCTGTCTTCTGTTCCAGCAGGAGGGGCTGGGAGGACTGGGTAATCCAATACGATTCTATTTAAGCACGATTCTATTTTGCCTTGGATTTGCCGCTCTGGAGATGCATACAGGATTGGGTGATCCATTCATCCCAATAGGGAAAAGGGGAAAGCCCATATCTTGGGACCCCCTGACCCAATGTTTACAAAACTTGTGGGGTCTCTTAAGAAGGCTCATCTGAAGCTATGCTGAATGTTTGGGGGCTGCACCATCAAAAATGCACCCCCTGCAGCCACGGAAAGAGAAAAGGGGGGAGCCCATATTTCTGCCCCCACTGAACCCATCTTTACAAAACTTGGAGGGTCTCTTAAGAAGGCTTGTCTGAAGCTATGCTGAAAGTTTGGGGGCTGCACCCCCAAAAAAGCACCCCCTGCAGCCACGGAAATGGAAAAGGGGGAGGGAAAAGGGTGGAGCCCATATCTCGGGACCCCCTGACCCAATGTTTACAAAACTTGGGGGGGTCTCTTAAGAAGGCCCATCTTAAGCTCCCCTGAAAGTTTGGGGTCTCTACCCCAAAAATGCGCCCCCTGCAGCCATGGAAAGGAGCGAATGTGTGCGCGCACCCCCCACGAGGATTTCTCTCTCTTTCTCTCCCCGGCCGGGCCGTGCAGCAGCTGATTCCTCCAGTACTCAATCCTGACTGATTGGCCAGAAGAAGACCCAGCTTGGCCACCCATTGGCTGGGGGAGAATGCTGCTTACTGACGGTTATGCTGCTGTGCCCCGAATTTGCTGAATTTATTCGTGAACTCCCGAACTCGCTGAATTCGGCTCCCCTGTTTTCCTGACATTTTTGAGTTCGGTTTGTCCCGAACTAAAACCACAGAATCAGGGGAAATTCGGCTGTTTTTGGTTCGGTTCGGGCCAAACCGAATTGACAGCCCTAGAGTTGGGAAATACCTGGAGATTTTGGGGGTGGAGCCTGAGGGGGGTGTGATTTGGGGAAGGGAGGGACTTCAACGCCATAGTGTCCAATTGACAAAGCAGACATTTTCTGCAGGGGAACTGATCTCTGTCACCTGAAGATCTGTTGTAATAGTGGGAGATCTCCAGCTGCCACCTGGTGGCCAGTTCTAACCTAGATGGACAAGGAGCAGACAAGCCAGTTCTGGGCCTAGATGGGTAAGGAGCAGACAAGCTTTTACTTAAGTATAATTATTTTTTTCCTTTTGAGACAAGTTGTCTGCCCTGAAGTTTTCAGTGCTGTTAAAAATAAACAACAAAGTTAAAGGAAGGGGGACATTTGTTACTGCACTATGCAATATGACAAGCAACATGCCTTCCGCCCCACATACCCATCACATATTTTGTTAATGTTCAATGAGCAATTATCATGCTTTAGATTGACATCGTTGCAAAAATTATTATGGCCTTTCATGATATTTCATTTATTCAGGGGCAAGGTCACCTCCCTGCTTCTTTTATGTCACTTAAATGTTGGAGTGCATAAAAAGTTTCTAAAGTTTTTAAAAGTTACTGCATAATAGACAGTAATGTCCTTGCATTGTGTGAATATTTTGCTTTCCTCTCCTCACTCTTCTTTTTAAATATAGTTCTTTTGAGTGGTCTATGTAAAGCCCATCTCTACAAGTAAGCAAATATTTGAAATACTATTTCTGCAGCAAAGGTGTTGTGTCAACTTAAGTCCCAAACTGTGTTTATTTTATAACAAACTCAACAACTCTTGCACCATTCCGCAAAATAGACTAGGCCCAGATTGCTTTCTTCTCAAGCTTTAATTTATTTTAATACTTTAAGAACATAAAATGCATAATACATGACTTTATTAGCATATAAAATGTTACTATTTGGTATATTCATGAAATTTAAAGTAAAGGTCTTAATTTTGTTTACACAAAATTGCAAATGTTCCCAATAGTAGAGACAGAGGCAGCTGCAAACTGCTACACCCTATGCTGTTGAATAGGGTTGTGGGGGGGAAATCCGGTAAATTTCAGATATGGGTTTATTGGGCCCAATTTTTTTTTGGTAAATCTGGAATAAGCCGAATACCCATAATAAGCCCACCCATTGCTACCCATAGCTTTGCAAGGGCCCATTGCAAGCATTCATGGGGAAACTGAGTTTTCCCACAATTATTGGGTGAGGAAGCAGGTGGCCATGACAGAGTATGAAAAGTAAGCACTTTTAAAATTATCCAAGGAGGGGGCATTTTTGGAGGTAACCAAATTCATAGCATCACTGCAAGGGATTCTCCTTGCATGAACCCCACAGTTTGGTAACGTTTGGGACAGGGGGTCTGATTTTATGGGGTCCTGAAGGGGTTGTCCCCCTCCATAGATAGTATTGTAAACTTTACAATGCTTCTCTATGGAGGAGGGGAGCACCCCCTTCGAGACCCCATAAAATCAGACCCCCTGTCCCAATCTTCACCAAACTGTGGGTTCATGCAAGGAGAGTCCCTTGAAGCTATCCTGAAAATTTGGGAACGCTACCTCCAAAACTGTTTCCCCCAGACCTGATCAAAAAAATCCCCATAGGGAAAAGCCTGGGGAAAGTCGAAGTCAAAACAAGCCAAATACCAATTTGTATGATTCGGCTATCCAACTTTGTCTTTATTCCCAGGTTTTGATATTCAGTAAAACTAAAACCTGAATATTGCCGAAATGGCTAATTTCGGGTTCATCAATATGCACAACCCTCCTGTTGAATCACACATATCTTAATTTTTGCCATCTGAAAAGTGGGAAAGGGGGGCTTTTAATATTTTATAGCAAACTAAAGTTTATTATTTGGTTTAGATACAGTCTTCATTGGTTGTATTATGGGGACTGTTAACACATTTAGATACTGATTCAAACTTAACTTTTAAGATTGGTGTTTAAGTGCTCTATTATCATCATACACAGTATGTCATATTAATTGTGGACCAAATTAGTCACATTTGAAAAATAAACCTTTTCAGCATTTTGCCCAACTAAAAAGTGTATGTGTATTCAACCATGCCATAAGCTCTCGAAATGGGGCACTTAACCAAACCTTTACTCATTCTTCCATGTATAAAAGTAGATCCTTGAACCCATTTTCTTTTAAAGCCTTTTATTGCCATCATTGCATTAATTATTAAATACATTTATTGATTCACACAGGGGAAGGTTAACACTGATTTTTTTCTGAATCTTTAGCATGACTATATTGTCTTTGTATTGTATAATTTATGGTCAAAAAGCCCATGACAAAATCTGTTTTCTTATTGAAAGCTGAGATTCTCTGAATTCTAATAAGAGTCTGTAGCCTGTTCAAAACTGATTTTGGTCCTCTCCTGAAGTCAATAGTTGCTGCTTCATTGAACTATCTTCATATTTATTAGATGTTAATGAAATGAAAGCATTCAAAAGATCAGGGAAGACCAGAGACTAATCAGAGCAACTGACTTCAGGGAAGCAAGACAAAATGACCAAGATATACTCAAATAGCCATGTTATTTCCCATGACTATTTCATTGTGAATAGTGCAAGACATCATTTATTAAAATGTTGTAATGATCCATGAGTGTTCATGCTGGTATTGTTTATGTAATCTAATGCTCCTATTAGGTTCCATTTCATTTACAGTTATAATTTTAGTCAAGTTGTGTGCCTGTTTTTGTTATTAACAAATGGTATTAATGGGAATGGGACACTTCCTTTTTTAACAACGTTATTTTGGGTACAAAAAATTGATCAAGAAAAATAGTTTCCTTGTATTATTAAATGTTACTTAGAGAAAAACATGAACAGCATTGTATTCTAGTGTCAACAGTTTACTTTTGGACAGGCTTTACTGTTCTCTTGTAACTCCACAGTTATGGGCCGGCTACATTCGAAAAGTTTTGATTCTTTAGTGTTCATGATTTTCTGCAGGATGTTCACCAAACATTTGCTCCTGATCTACCTCTTCAGATGACATATGCATGTTGAAATCAGTGAGCACACAGGAAAGTGGAAATGAGTGCGCTGACACTGTTCCCATGCAATCATCACAACGTTAGAACAGCATCTCCATGTATACCATCTTTGATGGGATTGGGGTCAGAAAATGGAATTTCAGGATAATTTCTTTTTGAGAGGGGCTTGAATCCACCAGAGAAACTGCTGAAACTGCCACCTACCTTTTGGAAGTCTGATTTAGTTACACACATTTAGGTGTGTTGGGCTCTATGCTCATTAGGGAAAGAACTCAATTTCTTTATCTTGGTGTTTTACAAACTTCAATAAGGCAATGTTGCTAATGGAGTATACATAGTCTTATGAATTTAAAAGTTCACTCTTTATTCTTTCATTAACTGATTGGCTCTTTATGCAGTGAATTAATTTTTTTCTCCTTGTTTAATGTAAATGCATAAGGACCTTAAGCCAATCACTCTTTCTCAGTCTAACCTACTTCATAGTAGTATGAATGATATAAACTACACTAAGCTTCTTGTAGGAATGGTGGGATAAAAAATACTAAATAAATTACCTTTAAAAGTTAAAGGTCCCCTGTGCAAGCACTGGGTCATTCCTGACCCATGGGGTGATGTCACATCCCGACGTTTCCAAGGCAGACTTTGTTTACGGGGTGGTTTGCCAGTGCCTTCCCCAGTCATCTTCCCTTTACCCCCAGCAAGCTGGGAAGCTCCAGCAACCGAAGTCATCCCAGTCAACCCCGGCGTGCAAGCTGACGCCTGATCTGAGAGACAAGGAGATTGGACTGGTAAGTGCCTCTACTCCTTTACCTGCTAATTACCTTGGTCTAGCCCGGTCCACGGGAAGAGAAAAGCCTGCGTCAGGCTCTGGTCAACGCAGTACTCCCATTGCTGTTGTTGAAACCAGAGGCCAAGCCTTGAGCCTGGTTACTGCCTGCACGCTACACTCCTGCCTGAGTACGACACGTTGAACCCACCCCAAACCCTTTCTTATTCACTGGTCTAAGATGGATGAGGAAGGAGCAGCTGCTTTAGCTGCCCAGACTCAGTCCCTGCAGGGTCAGGTGGTGCAGCTGACAAATATGGTGACCAGGTTACAGCAGCAGCTGCAGCAGGCTCAGCTGCAGCCTGCTCTCCCAGTGCGGCCACCCAAATGCCCAGTCTCCCTGCCAGAGACGTTTTCTGGCAATGTGGGGGAGTTTCCCACCTTCTTGGCCCAGTGCCGACTATTCATTCAACTCCGTCCAGGGGATTTCCCAGATGATAGCTCCAAAGTTGGATTTGTACTGAGCGTGCTGAAAGGACAGGCTGCCAAATGGTCTACCCCACTCCTTTTGCAAAAGTCCCCCCTGCTTCAAGATTGGAGAAAATTTTTGGGAGAGCTCCAACGCACTTTTGCTAACGCTGTTCAAGCTGAAAATGCCAACAGGCAGATCCGCCGCCTCCGCCAGGGGCGGGGCTCTGTGGCCACCTATGCGGTGGAGTTCCAGCTGTTGGCCCAGGATTTAGACTGGAATGAGGCCGCCCTGGCCGCCCAGTTTGTGGAAGGGCTGTCAGAGGGGGCGTTGGACGAACTGGCTCGGGTCGAGCGACCCGCTACTTTACAGGGACTAATAGTGCTATGCCAACGCATAGACCATCGCTTGGAAGCCTGGAGGCAAGCCCAGGCCGAGGAGTCATGGAGGAGTGAGCCTCTCTACCAACCCATGTCTGGCCCAGTCCCCAGACTGCCAGCAGCAGAAGAGAGAGGTGACGGTGAGCCCATGCAACTCGGGGCTGCCCATGGACGGTTGACGGCCATGGAAAAGACCAGACGAAGAACCATGGGCCTCTGTCTGTACTGCGGCGGGTCCGGCCACTTCGCCAGCTCTTGTCCATAGAAAAGGCTGGCCTGGGAAAGCGGGAAAAAGGCAGCCCCGGCTCGCAGCTGGCCACGAGGCCCGGGGCGAATAGTTAGTTCCAGTGGGATCAGAGATCCTGGGGATGGGCCAATCTTCCTCTCTATCCAGCTCCAAGTAACTGGTGGCCGACAAGTAGAGACGGTAGCCATGATTGACTCTGGGGCCTCCCTCTGTTTCATGGACTTGGACTTCGCACGCCAGAATCAGGTACCCATGCAGGCTAAGGCCTTGGTTACCCGAGTAGAGACCATAGATGGCCGCCTCCTAAAGTCAGGACCAGTCACCCAGGAAATGGTGGGCCTGATTTTGAGGATCGCCCAGTACCAAGCACCACTTGACTTTGACTTGGTGTGCATGCCCCAGTTCCCAGTGGTGTTAGCCATGACCTGGCTAGCTCAGACAAACCCTGCCATTGATTGGACACAGCACATAGTACGCATTCCGTTGGTAGCCCCAGATGCGCCGGGGTCCATCATCTCCACAGCACATCCCTGCCTGGACCCACCTGCACTCCCCGAACAGTACACAGACTTCAGGGACGTGTTCGAAGAAACCAGGGCAGACCAACTCCCCCCTCATCGCCCCTATGACTGTGCTATAAATCTTACCCCCGGGGCTCCGCTGCCTACCAGCCGCCTGTATTCTCTGTCCGAACCTGAACGGGTCGCCCTCCACGAGTTTATACATAAGAATATGGGTCGGGGATTCATCCGGCCCTCCACTTCACCTACCTCCGCACCGGTGCTCTTCGTGAAGAAAAAGCGGGGTGAGTTGCGCCTCTGCCATGACTACAGGGCGTTGAATAAAATCACGGTCCGAGACCGCTACCCGTTACCTCTGTTCCCAGAACTGCTAGAACGCCTTCGGGGAGCAACTCGGTTCACGAAACTGGATCTACGGGGGGCGTACAACCTGATACGAATACGGGCAGATGATGAATGGAAAACTGCTTTTGGGACCCGGTATGGCCAGTTCGAGTACCTTGTCATGCCCTTCGGCCTGTGTAATGCTCCGGCGGTCTTTCAGCGGTTCATTAATGAGGTGTTCCGGGACATGCTGGACCGGTATGTAGTCATCTACCTCGATGACATCCTCATCTATTCTAGGGATCCTGACAGACATCCAGCACACGTCCGCTCCGTTTTGACCCGCCTCCGACAGCATGGGCACTACGCCAAGCTAGAGAAGTGCGAATTCGACCAAACGGAAGTAGAGTTCTTGGGTCATCGAGTTTCGTACCAGGGAATCCGCATGGATCCCGCCAAGATTGATGCAGTGCTGTCCTGGCAAGCTCCGTGGAACCGGAAGGACGTCCAACGGTTTCTGGGATTTGCCAATTATTATAGACAGTTCATCCCAGGGTTCGCTGCCCTCACTGTCCCCTTGACCCGCTTGCTCAGACCCAAGGAACAGTTTCAGTGGTCACCTGAAGCACAACAAGCGTTCCAGGCCCTGAAGACCCGGTTCACTACTCAGCCAGTCTTGGTGTATCCCAATCCTGACCTCCCATTCATTGTGGAGACAGATGCCTCGGACACAGCCCTGGGAGCCCTCCTGGGCCAGAAACACTCTCCTGATGGCCCAGTGCGGCCCTGTGCGTATTATTCCCGGCAGCTCACCGCAGCAGAACGGAATTATACCATTTGGGAACGGGAGTTGTTAGCAATCAAGGTGGCCTTCGAGACGTGGAGACACCACTTGGAGGGGGCTCAGCATCCGGTAACAGTGCATACAGACCACCGTAACTTAGAGCACCTGCAAACCGCCCGAGCGTTGAATCAACGGCAGATCCGGTGGGCCCTGTTCTTCTCCCGCTTCCACTTCATGGTCTGCTACCTCCCAGGGTCCCAGAACAAACGAGCGGACGCTCTGTCCAGGAAACCTGAGTTTGCACTGAAGCCCGGGGAAGAAACACCGAGCCCGTTGATCCTAGCCCCGGAAACCCTTGCGGCAGCACCAAGTACCACAACCCTACGTGAGCGTATCCGGGCGGCCCAACAGGGAGACCCTTGGGCCCAGCGGATAGTGCAAGCCTTCCAGGACCCGGCAAAAAGGCCACCGCCAGGATATACAATGCAAAATGACCTGTTACTCTATGAGGACCGGCTGTATGTACCCCCAGGGCCGGTGCGGGGTGAAGTGCTCCGGTTATCCCACGATGTCCGAGCAGCGGGGCACATCGGCCAGTATAAAACCCTGCACCTACTCTCCCGTGAATTTTGGTGGCCACGGATGCGAGGAGAGGTCCTCCACTACGTCCAAGCCTGTGAGGTCTGTAGAAGGGCAAAAAATATACCAGGAAAGCCCGTGGGGCTCTTACAACCTCTCCCCACTCCTACATACCCTTGGGAAGTTGCATCCCTGGACTTCATCACAGAATTGCCTGAGTCACAGGGATACACCTGCATCCTTGTCGTCGTGGATCTGCTCACTAAACTGGCCCATTTTGTTCCATGTCCAGCACCACCCTCCACCAAGGAAACCACACAGTTATATCTGCACCACATTTTCCGCCTGCACGGGATTCCCCAGCATGTGATATCTGACCGGGGCATCCAATTTACCTCCCGGTTCTGGCGGGCTCTACAAACGCTCCTGGGTGCACAAGTGCACCTCTCCTCAGCGTACCACCCCCAATCAGATGGGCAGACAGAGCGAACCAATGCTACTTTGGAACAATACCTGCGCTGCTATGTGAGTTACCAACAGGATGACTGGGCAGAGCTCCTACCCATGACAGAATTTGCATATAACAACGCAGTCCACACCTCAACTCAGCAAACCCCGTTCCTGGCAACGTACGGGCGTCACCCTCGATACTTCCCACAGACCACTCCAACCTCGGCCGTTTCCTCGGCAAACGCCTTCATTCAGGAATTACAGGCAATCCACCACTTGCTCCAGGAACAGTTGAACAAAGCCAAAGAGGCCTACAAGGAGGGGGCAGACAGATACCGGCAGGCCGGGTCACCCCTGCAGGTGGGAGACATGGTATGGCTGTTCACCAAGTACATCCGGAGCCAACGACCGTCCAAGAAATTGGATCACCGATTCATTGGGCCTTATCGGATTGTGGAGCAAGTGAACCCCGTGGCGTTTCGTCTTGACCTGCCTCACACCATGCGCAATCACCCGGTGTTCCACCGTTCCCTTCTTACTCCTGTGGCACCCCCGCACCCGCTTGGTGCTCCAGAACCGCCACCCCTTCCTGTAATCGTGGATGGGGAGGAGGAGTACGAGGTCAGCAGACTCGTAGACTCACGGCGACAGAGGGGGCGCCTCCAATACCTGGTCGAATGGAAGGGATATGGACCGGAGGATAGGTCCTGGGAACCTGTGGAGAACCTCCATACCCCTGACCTGATTCACCATTTCCACCGGACCTACCCTCGCAAGCCCGGCCCTTTGGGAGGGGGCCCTGGGAGGGGGGATGGTGTTGTAGGCCAACCTGAGCTGTCCTCCTCCTCTGAGGAAGAGGAGGAGTGGGAACCTGGGCCTGTTCCTCCAAGGACTGCACTGGAACAGCAGGAATGGGCATCAGAGCCACC
Organism: Euleptes europaea; assembly: GCF_029931775.1. Lineage (NCBI taxonomy): Eukaryota > Metazoa > Chordata > Lepidosauria > Squamata > Sphaerodactylidae > Euleptes > Euleptes europaea. The sequence continues at coordinate 67,240,543 of NC_079321.1, read as the reverse complement.
AAGGCCCATGGCAGGGGATGAGGGCTGCTCATTCTGGCAGCAAACAGAACAGCAAGAAGAGCAGGACTCCTCGCCTGCAAGTTCTCCCAAGCCGGCTGAGAAGCAGAGAATCAGGGCCCGGCTTCAAATAAGGGAACGAAGGCAAAAGGCCAGGTGGGCCTTGAGAGATAGAGCAAAGACAATCAAGCCTAATCAGGGAGGAGTGGAAAATGCTGGAACCACAAGGCTGATAAAAGGCCAGGCAGATTGCCAGAGTTCTTGTGGGTTCAACACATGTTGAAGGCCACTGCCTGAAAGAAGCTCCAGCAACCAAAGTCATCCCAGTCAACCCCGGTGTGCAAGCTGACGCCTGATCTGAGAGACAAGGAGATTGGACTGGTAAGTGCCTCTACTCCTTTACCTGCTAATTACCTTGGTCTAGCCCGGTCCACGGGAAGAGAAAAGCCTGCGTCAGGCTCTGGTCAACGCAGTACTCCCATTGCTGTTGTTGAAACCAGAGGCCAAGCCTTGAGCCTGGTTACTGCCTGCACGCTACACTCCTGCCTGAGTACGACATCTGCTGTGGAGTTGACAGGGGCTGGTGACCCATGGCTCCCTGCCCCCCCTTTTTGTTTTCTAGTGCAATTTTAGCAACAACACAAAAGAGAGCTAAAATTGTAAATATAAATAAAGAACAACCAAGGGAAAGATCCTGCGTTCCCTTGCCCTCCCCCCCATTCAGGCAATTTACCACTGAGTTGCCCTAATGTGATCGTTTTGATCATGATGTGATCATTTTGATCATGATGTGATCATTTTGATCATGATGTGATCATTTTGATCATGATGTGATCATTTTGGCAGGAAAGTACCAGAGGAGGAGTGGTGCTCATAGCTTTGGAAATCCTTTCAGTGGCTGGTCTGATCACATGCAGTCCCAATATGTGCCTGCACAGAAGGCCAGTTACAGGTAAGTGCCTCCTTGTTGCCCTACCCCAGTTATAGTCCTTTGTGCCTTGCAATTCAGTTTCTCCTTTTCCTTTGTTCAGGGTAAAAACATATTACACAATAAGACCTGGTTCTGTTGCAATATTGAATCCACTTCTACATGATCTAGTTCTACACCACAATTATATTGGTAAGAAGGAACTCATGGATGAGTTCAATTATATGGATCCCTTCCTTTCCAGTAGACAAGTCTCATAAAATTAGTAAAATGTAAAGCAATTACATATATAGAGAGAAATGTATACACTAGAAAATAGAGACACTACTTGACAGGGTTTATTAAAATATTTAAAGATTCCAGTTTACTACAATGACAGTCTCACCTCATACTGAAATATTTATAATTCAGCAGAATTTCTACCGGAACTATATTTGTATTGTCTCTAAACATCCTTGTGTTAATTGAATGCAATAATTGTTATTGAACTACATTACAGCATTATATTGCGTTATAAACAGATGTCTGCTGTTCCATTATGTTGAGTTTTTTATTGATTTAAAGTTATTTGTATATCATTTTGTGGGCTTTTTAAAAAAAATGAATGAATGTGTGTACAAATAAATGTGATTTTAGCTTGAATGCTACGATAAGTTTGGCAGGTAGTGGGCCTTATTTAGTAAGGACAAATTGGAAATTCTTAGGGGAAAACAATTTGGAAATCCACCCCACCCAGAAAAACCTATCACTAGGATTCATGAAATGTAAGCTGTTTACGGTTGCCAGGCCAACTGCTGGGAGATTGGGGGGTAGGGACATGGTGAGGGTGCCAGTGTTGCTTGTGCCAGAAGTTACATCATTGCCACTCTAGGAATCTCCTAAAACTGTATGATAAAACCATAGAGTTTCCTGTGATTTCTAGCGTGACATTACATCATTGCCAGGTTTTCCCTGAAGGTGACATTACACTGTGTGCAAGGCCAGCATTTTAAAAATATTTTTCTCCCTCCACCCTTTGGAGCAGCTGTGGGCAACCTCACCCTAAAGCTGTCATTTCATGAAGGAGGCTTTTTCTCATCCCCTCCTTTTTGTAATTGACACTGAGCTGCCCTCATCCCTTTGGAGCATATTTATTCCTCAACAATCGATTTCTGGGGTTGTTGTTTTTTCTTTTAGTTAATTTATAAAATATTTTAAGCACACCTAGTAAGTCCTATGAATAATTAGAGAACTCTAGCTTGACTGTGAATGGCCCAGTTTGGCAGCTTTTGTTATCCATACTAGGGGTGTGCAATTGGATATTGCCAACCCTAAAAGCCATCTAACTATCCCATTATCCGTTTGGACAGCCAATATCTGACACACTGAAAGGCTTCCCACTAATTTGCCGAATTCCTATCATTTTCATCTGATAATTACTGGAAAAATCCAAAGCTAGATTGGGAGGCTTTAACATAGAGTTTCTGGCAATTCCTAGAGAAGACTGACAACTCTTCTAGGTTTCCCCTAGATGGGACATCATAGTCAGTCAAATGGTGATTTCTTCTTCTTCTCCCATTATCACTCTCAGCAGCAGTGGGAAGAACAGGTTGCTGGCAGGAGGTCTCCTGCCATAGTGGGAAGCCTGACAGCCCCAATTACAAAGGGGACACACGTGTGTGTTTTCAGATTGGGGATGGAGAAGTGGTTTTGTTGCTATTAATATACTGCTCTGTTTACCTGTTGTTCATTTGTTGTGTTTTGGGGAGGAGAGAATGCCATTTAGTTAAAAACATGTTCTCCAGAAACCATTTTTCCCCATATGGGAAGAAGGATGGCTAGGGCACCTCCTTCAGGGAGCTGTAAACTTAGACTCCTTTGTCCAATTCACTTGAAACATGAGAGGTCATTAGTAGAGAGTGAGGACTAGAGTCACTGAAATTTTAGTGCCATTGGGTGAAAAACAGCTGCTCCCGAAAACCTGCCTTTTCTTCAACCCTTTTCCCCCTTTAGAAAATAATGGACAGATATGTGGCCCAACATTAATGAAAACAAAATTTCCCCCCAACATGATTTCCCAGTACAATTGAGCAGCTTCCCAATATTTGATGAAAATTACAATATTTCCCTTTTTGAAATGATGTTATTGAATTATAATGGTAATTTTTCAAGTACATACCCCAATCCACACAGGGGCCTGCTAATTTACCATTAGGTGTAGTTGATAGTCCAGAAAAAAATCATAATCGTAAGATCTTTTCCTTTCAAAACAGGATGAAGAAAACATTTGCCATTTGTTGAGTTAAAAGCCTGATGTTATTGCTTGAGAAAATCTCACTCAGAACAAATTTCAGGTATAAATCATTCATGCTTCTGAATCTCCACTTCACAACATCTGGTACTACTATTCACAGATCTTACCTAATATGAAACCATCATTCCTGAAATTACCTCTGGAATATTACACCTTATTGTAGTGATAACCACAAGTGTTATATTCCACTTGCAGCTTCAAACTTCCATATGTTGTGGCTCTTGAAAGGGCAATACATGGTAATCTCCAACACTCCACAGGCACTTGGGAGAAGGATAAAACCCGCCTACTTTTGCACGCTCAAAGGTTTATTTCTGCACATTCGCATAGGCACACAATACTGGAGTATGCATCAAGTAAAACTGGGTCTCCCCTTGGTTGCTAGGTGGTGGAGGCAGCATACACTTTACCACAACCCAAGCCATGGACAAAGATTAACTGTGACTGAAATTTTGACGTCTGAGAAACCTTCACTCAATACTGCTAATCTTTCATTGTCTTTAGTTGAACATTTATTCATAAACATCTTGATAATATTTAATGAACAGGAATTACCTTAAAAGTAACATCTCTCATTTATCAGCGCAACAATTGTATAAAAAGGATTAGGCAATAAAAACAGGAGCTTACACAAAGCTGCATGGTGAAACTCATGAAAGAAATCTGAACCTGGCTTCCTTAAATCCAAAGTCAACATCATATCCAAACTGTTAGAAATGGACAAAGGAGTATATAAACATTCAGGCTGTTTACTTTTTCTTTAGCCTGTTCAGATTATTTTTAAAAGCATATGTTAAAAGTAACAGCCATTCAGCCAATTTTCGAAGTAGATAAAAGCTTCACTTGTTCTTATTCTTTGCAACACCTTTGTCCTTGCACCATGGTCGACTGTGGCAAGGACAGATGAAATGCACAAAGCTGGTAGAAGATTTTAATATTTTAAGACACAAAATCATTAATTTTGCAAAAAGTCAGAAGTTGAAGGGAAATGATCAGTTAAAACCATGTAGTGGTGTCTCTGAGAAAAAAGTACCAGGGACTTGCTTTTCTGCCTTGTCAGTTCAACTCTTTGTCATCAGCCTGAAAGCCTCCATCCACGCAGGGAGAGGGCTTGCAAAGAGCATTTAAAAGGGAAAGTAAGTGCTGCTCAGGTTTTACATTTGCTCTGCAAAGTCACAGAGGTAGAAATAAAAATAACCTTGAGTGATATATTGTTGCCGGTTTTAGATTACTAGGATCATAGCTACTATTGTTTCTAAATTTTGGTAGTCACTAGATGTGTGTGTGTGTGTCTGCACACACTTCTTTCCATCACAGTGCATAAACTGTCAGTAGAAAGTATGTTTTTTTTTCAGCTACAATATAATGAAAAGTAAGGTCATACCACCATGCTTGTCATTGGAGCAGAAGCATCCTGGGTTTCTCTACTTTTTAAAAAATTCATTGTAACAAATATTGTTGTTCATCTTAGTTCCAAGGCTTATAAACATAAGTTCCCATTTTAGGGGACTATCTGGTGCTTGCCCCCCCCCCCACTATGGCCCATGACCAGCTGCTCTGTGGACCCTATTCCCCTTTTGGTTACTCATAGCAAAACATAGTGGAAGAGTCCTGGTACTGCAGAAATTCTGCCTGCTGCTGTATCCATGCTTCACTCTGGTCCCTATATGATACACAGGGATGTGTTCCATTGGTGCAAATGCAAATATAATAGTATCATTTGAGAATCTAGCCCCCATTGCTTATTCCACAAGTGTCCTATGGTGTTGGCATAGAAAATACAAATCTTAGCTAATGTGTGTTTAGTGTACTATACTAACATGCTTCAAACATGGACTAGGTAAGGATTCTCAGAATTAATAATTGAGCAATTTATTGATGATTCAACTGAATACCTCTCTATAAAACATTTTTTTCTTTATAATGGATTTGCTATATTTATCTTTCATTTTTGAGTAATTATTCACAATAAAAAGAAAGAAAAAGAGAAATTAAGAAAAAAATGTGCAAGAAAAAGTAAAAAAGTAAAATATTTTTCAAAATTGTACAGTGTTAGTTAACATAGGCCTTTTATGCATGGATTGTTTCTGGGCCGATCAGCACTTGACTACTTCAGGGCTTCGTTTTCATTATGCATGGTTTTTCTGACCTTTGGAAGTCACTTCACTTATCTGGAAAACACGGAGAGAAAGCGAGGAAAACATGGAGAGAGACTCGTAAAGGTCAAAAAAGACAGGCATAATTAAAACAAAGCCCCGAAGTAGTCAAGTGGTGATTGCCTCAGAAAGAACCCGTGCATAAAAGGCCATAATGTTAATACTGAACAAAAGTTAGTAACAGTATATATGGTAAGCCATAATAGTTAGTAAGTCATAATACTCTGTCAGTAGCTTGGGAGCTTTTTGTGGCTGTTGTGGGCACAGTTCCTCAATGTGGCACCTGCTCCCAAGTTCCAGGAGAGTGAGGAAGGCAATTTTCCTGTGTTTGGCAGGTGGTTCCCATCTTGAAACAACCACCACTGGAGGATAGGTAAGCTGCTGGCCTCATGCCAGGGATAGATGTTAGAGGCCCATCCTCTCCAACAAGCCTCCACCCTTCTCTGCTACCTCTGTACTCTCATCCCAACACCCAGGGGGCTGTTAAGAGGACACCAAGTTGGCCACAGAGAAGAGAGAGTAAAATTGCCAGCCCAGTAGCCATCCATGTGTGTTTAGTGGGATGGCACACAGATCATATAGTGCTCATGCAGCTCTTTTGATTTATGGTCATTGTGAATGTGGCTCTGTACAAGCTATGGAGTGAATACCACTGATTTAGAATGAAATTATTACATAAGAAAAAATGTCAGCTATCAATAGTATTAAAGTTAGGATTACCATTAATAAACAGAATTCAGTATAACACCAGGTATCTATAATAGAGGACAATGGATCCCCTTAATTACTTTATAATCAGCATCTCAATATTGTTGGAATATTTGGAATTTGTGGCTTTTGCGGCTTTTGTATCCCTTTAACTCTCATACATTTGGTTTCCAGTAATTTGATCAGTTTCTCAATGGTAGAGAAATATTTATTCTCTAATATTTTTCAGGCCACTAAATACAAACTAGGGCTGTCGATTCGGTTCGTCCTAACCAAACAAACAGCCAAATTTCCCCCAATTCAGGGGTTTTCAGTTCGGATGGAACCGAACTAAAAAAAGGCGGGGAAATGATGCACCGAATTCGGCGAGTTCCGGCGATCGCCAGATAAATTCAGCAGGTTCGGCGTTCCCTGAACCTGCCATTTCCCGCCTTTAAAGACCCCCCGCCCAGTTTCCTGGGAGTCCCTGGGAGTCCACGCAGCACTTTAAACCCCCCCGCCCGGCTTCCTGGGACTCCCAGGCGGTGGGGGGGTTTAAACTGCTCCCCTGCCTGGGTCCAGATGCCTGCTTTCCCAGGACTCCCGGGAAGGGGGGCGGTGGGTCTTTAAAGTGCTCCATGCTGCCTGCCCACGCAGCGTGGAGCACTTTAAACCCCCACTGCCCACTGTCCCGGGAGTCCCGGGAAAGCGGGCGGTGGGGGTTTAAGCTTTTGGAATGGCTCCTGCTGCATTAATTTGTGTAAATACAGGAGCAAGAATGTCGGCCCACTATTGACTTTAAAAAGTTCGTAGGGGATTAGATCAGAACCTGGGGCTTTCCCTGAGCGTGAGCGATCAATGAGCGGTTTAATTTCATTAGGAGACACATTTGGCCAGGAATTCAGCAAAATAGAAGGTGCTACAGGTATAAGTACTTGGTTTTCCACAGAGTAGGAGAAAAGGCTCTTGAAGTAAGCTACCCAGACAGATGATGGGATACATGCGGGGACTCTGACATAGCCATTACTTAGAGAATTCACAGTCCACCAGAAGGTTGAATTATCATTGTTGTTTATAGCTGTAATCAAGCTCCTCCAATTTTTATATAAGGTCTTTTTCTCCAGTTTACCAAGTTCTTGTAGTTCTTGTTAATGGTTAGCAATTCCTTCAATACTGAAATAGTATTGCTCGTTTTGAATTCTCTATGTTTCCTGGTTATTGTTCATTTGAGGAGTCTGCACTCACGGTTAAACCAAGAGTTTTGTTTGGATAAAGCATGTGAGCTTGAGGTAATTTCCTTAGTAAATAAGGGTTTAAATAAATCAATTAATCTGAAAAAACATTTAGGACAGTAGCTGCAGACTCTTGCCCAAGGAGGGCAGCTCTCAACGAAGTCACCTCCAGAAGCTGCATTCTGCCATGCACCAAGGAGTCAAACTCAGGACTCCAGTAAACACGTGCTAGGGCTTTTTGGGACTGATGCAATGTTTGATGGTGGGACGATGTCAAATGTTGAACACATGTTAGGTTGGCCGAAAGAGAAATAGGGAGATCGTCACTGCCCATGTAATCACAGTCTTCCATATTACTAATTAAAAGTAAGAGATCTAGTGAAACCAGAAAATAATCGATAACACTGGCACCATTTTGGCTAAAAAAAAGTAAAGTCTCCATTAGGGTCGATCCAAGGTGTACCAGAGATAACCAGAAGCAGGGCTTTTCAGTGGTGTCACCTCATGTAGAATGCCATTCCACTTGGGACTTACCAGGCACCTAGGATAGGTGCCAGGCCAAAATGTTACCTTTTACACAGGCTTTTAATTAAGGATGATTATTAGCAACATTTTATATTCTGCTTTTAGAACTGTATAAGACTCATTTTAAGCTGCTCTGTGTTTTGTGTTTTTATGCTATGGCTGGGTTTTTGATGCTGTCTCAGGCACGCTCCCTGGATAAAAATTTCCTGGCATAGAAGTGTTCTAAATAAATAAATAAAGCCACTACCATCAGGTAGGCCTCCTCTTTTGTTGGACTCCCAGATCTCGGCAAAAGATTGGCATGCCCATTATAGCCACGTATTTGGAGCTTCTTCCATTCTGGAGTATGAGGGATCAAGTCAGAAACCTCTTTGTCATTTGTCCACTTTGCCAGAATGGCCCCCTGTTACTGAGGCTGAGATTAGAGGTCTTATTTTACCCCTCACTTCTGGAAAGTCCCCTGGTGAGGACTTGATTCCCCTAGAGTTGTTCAAGCTCTTTCCTGATTGGTGGGCACCCATTTTAGCAAAGCTCTTCACCCAGGTAAATTCAACAGATGATATCCCTGCATGGTGGAAATTGAATATTGTTTAAAAGGGGGAATACAGCAGACCCTTAGAACTATCATCCCATAAGCCTGCTGGACATAGCCACCAATCTGTACAGCAAATTCCTTCTATGCAAGTTGGAGGACTGGGAGGTTTCCAACCATTTCATTCATCCTGAGCAAGCAGGCTTTAGAAAAGGGCAATGTACTATCGATCACTGTCAAATTCTGAACCGACTAGCCTTTCAAGGTATCAAGGGCCTGGCTCAATCCTTGTATGTGGCCTTTGTAGATTTGACAGCTGCCTTTGACTCTATTGATAGAGAACACCTTTGGACGAAGTTGGTTGGCACAAACATTGATAAATGGCTACTATTTCTGCTACAGGAACTACCCACTAAGATAACTGCAAAAATTAGGATGGGTACCTCAGGTACTTTAATGGAGGAAATCCAAATTACCAGAGCAGTGTCTTGGCCCCCCTGCTGTTTAACTTATATCTAAATGCTATCCCATAGCTATCTGGCTCTGAGTTTGTTTCTCCCTCTTTAAAAAGGTACAGGTGATTACTGACCCTTGGGGTGACATCACATCCCGACATTTATTAGGCAGACTTTTATTTTTACCCATAGACTCTAGACTGAACTTCCAGCAGAAGGTGGGGCCAGCAGTCAGCCCAGGCAGAGCAGACCCTCCCTAATCAAGGACAATCAGCTTTTCCAATCACCTTCCTCAATTAGGCACACTCAGCAGTCCAGTAGCTCTCTTTCCCACTCCTACTTAGAGCCCAGCGAACTGTGGTCTGCCACAGGTTTCTCATCTATTTGTGGAGCCACAGTTCCAGTGGATCTAATGTATTACATTTTATTCTGCCCTCTTTATACAGAGCCCAGATCTAAATTTCTCACAGCATTTCTAAAGGGCATAAATATTTTTTTTCAGATTCAGAGAAGCTGCACTTTCTCCTCTCAGACGCCGATCCAGTTGTCTCCTATAAAGTATCACTCTTTGCCTTAACAGCCAAGAAAATCCAGGCTATTTTTAATCAGGATGTTTAATGCATTTAATTGCACTTTTTTTTTACTGTTACTATTTATGATTGGGTTTTGTATGACAGATTGTGATGGCCTTCAGCCACAAACAATAAATGTTTCCTCATATCGTAGGTTGGTTTCACTGATATCAAGCATACAACTTAGAACAGTTCTCTTTTCAAATTATAATGATTATTAACTTCTCTTCTTAAAGAAAGTTTAATTTGGAAGTATCCATATGGGTGGTCATGGCTTTCTTATTTTTAGATCTCTGAAAGAGAAGAAGAAAAAATTCTGAAGAGTACTGCAAAAATGAAGAACTGATAAAAACTGAAGCTATACACTCAGTTCACTTCTCTCAGTGTAGCAATGAGATCTGAAATCCCTGAACCACTGTATTTTCATCAGCAGGAGCGTTCAGAATAGCAGTGGACTGAATAGTAGGCTGATTGAAAACTTTGGACAGACTGGTTGGGTTTCCCCTATCTATACAAAGACAATTGAGGTTTAAATGAAGAAACTACTGATTCTCTCCCCAGTCTAATAAACAAAATGGCAACACAAAAACACTCAGACATCTCCTTTCTCATGTCAAACTCAAAGCCTTCCATTCACATGAAAGATAGACATATCAGAGAAATATGTGTAAAAAGTGCAACGAAGATATTATGATTTGGCTGCGTCTTAGGGGCCAATTCTGCAATGAGCTGTCAGCCACAGAGTAGGGAAATGAGATTTGCCCAAAGAGAGGAGAATTCTAATTTAGATCCTTATAAGACAGAGATTCTACTCCTTTCACGGGGGCAGTTAAGCTTTGCCTGTATTTTGGGACCCACTAAAATGATAAGGGAGGGTATGTTCTTGAAATTGTACCATTTCTGAGGCCAGTTCTCTCCTCCTCCCAGCCAACGAGGGCCAGATTTAGGTTTGATGAGGCCCTAAGCTATTGAAGGTAATGGGGCCATTTATATGTCCAGCTGTCCTTTGTCAACAACAAATTGTCGCTGTTTTTTGTGTTGAATATATGCTATATGGTAATTTATGGACCTAATAGGTATCTAAAGCCATTTGCACATAACAAAATATGTATTTCATCAAAGTAATTGTTGAACTGAAATACAATTAAGAAGTATATTAATAGTGAAATAATTATTATGCTCTAACTTAAAATGATTTTTTTATTCATAACAAACTTAATAATGCAAACACATTGGTATTTGGCAAAAACAAAAGTTCCTTTAGAAACACAATTTACAAAGACTCATAATCTAGTTTCTAGAAACTTGCTATAACATGAAATAATAATAGGTGTAAATATATGATGCAAACTACTAATAATTATAAATAGCTTTATTAATATGAAATTAAGTAGTCCACACTGTTCATTGGGACAGCAGACCTTTGTACCCTGTTACACTTAGTGAGTGTAAAAGATGGTATTGATGATCTAAATTACAATACTTTCCTTCTTGCCTTTGCCAAAGCAAAGTCATTGATGACTGCCAAACAAAGTCATTGATGATATCATCAAATTAGAAACTGCGTAGCAGAATGTAGGCACCCTATATATAGAAATGAGCAAACCAGTGATATTTTAGGGAGCAGGCTAGCAGGCGGGGCCCATTACTTACATCATAGGAGACTACACAACACAAAACACTGTTGCTGTATGCAGGTTTTACTTTATTTGTTTTTTATCTTATATTTTGGAAATGTACATCCAGGTTTTTTTTTTTCTTTAGTTTTTTTTTGGGGGGCCCAAGAGAGTGGGGCCCTAAGCTATAGTTTGTTTAGCTTATACGTAAATCCGGCACTGCCTGAGCCACCAAACAATGAGAGGCAGCAGTTAGCCTAATTACCACACTCAGTGATCTGAGAGGTGATGCTTGTTAATGTTTTACTCTTTCCCCAATATTCCCTGGTATCATTAGAACCGAGTGCATGTGTAAAATTCAGCACACTCAAATGGAGAAGGAAGATGGAAAGGATAGTGTGGGACATTCATATGATCAACTACATCGGACACAGTATATAAAGCAGGCAGGAGTAGGGCTTTTTGTGACAATACTCACTAGTACTGAGTATGGGGGGGAGGGTTCTCCCAGGTCCTTAGGGGGAATTGGTGGAAATTAATGCAGCCTTACATATAAGTGAGTACTGGCACTTTAAAAAAAAGCACTGGCCAAGAAAAATCTCTTAAAAAAAAGGTTATTACTATTTCAGCAGAAACATTCTATAATGCCCTTCCATGTGCTAGTTAATTTATCTAAGCTACTTTTTCATATATATATGTCACTCATTCCTTATCAGGTAATCTAGAGATCTCTGACCCAAACATCAGTGGGTCTAAGTCACAAAACACTAACCCTAATCCTGCTGACATTCAAATGATATCCAAAATGGAGAGTGCTTAAGTGTGATGCCTGAAGGCTAAAACCCAAACCGTTACCTGAGTCTGTCTTTTGACATGACTTGACATTGGTATTCTTTTTAGTTTAATCTTTTCAGACAGATTTTTTAAAAGATATTTTAAATGTCCTCCTTTTAGGCATATTGATACATTGCTGTCTGCTCTGGTTATGCTCCCACCTATTTAATAAATTAAATATACTCTACCATTAAAATTCACTCTAAGAATATATGACTTGCATCAGGAAATGTCTAAATTAAATATGATTTTCTGCTTTTCTATGATATATTAAATCCAAGTATGCTCAGACTGCAGTTTCTAACCAAGTTTGATGTCTATGAGAACACACAATTTTTCTTCTAACAAAACTCTACGTGCCCCAGTGAAAAGCTGATGAAAGTGATTAACAGTTGCATTTACTAAGTTGGGTTTATTTGTACAGAAACCTGTTTCCTCCCAAAATTTCATCAGTTTCCACAATTTTGAGTTTGAGAAACTGAATTGATTCACATTCTTGTTAATTTTGCCCAATATCATGGTTTAGCTGCAAACAAGCACAGTTCCAAGGAGCAACAATCTCTTAATTGTCCTCTTTAGATATAGCTTTAAAAATTGAATTAAATTAAAAAGAGTTGGGATTCCCATGAACATCTGTTTTATATTAGGCCAGCTTTTCAGATTATTATTATTTTTTCCTCATGAAGATTGTTCTTTACCCAAGGAATTCCATGACCTAACTGCAAGAATGTCTGTTCTAAGATTTTAATATATGAAGAGAAGTAATTTACATAATTAACTGTTATTTGGCTTCAAGCATTATTTTTCTTAGATGTCTCCTATCCCATGATGTAAACTGGGCATTTTACTCTGTTTATTTCTCATATATCCGTGGAATCATCTAAACAAAGCCCAGTGTTGTCTCTCACTTTTCCTCCCAGGCTTAGTTATTCCATGCCCCTCCTTCCACTGCTGCTTCCTTGCCTTATCCTTCTTTCCAAAGCAGTGATAGAAGCAAAAGCAATGGGCATCCACCTCAGTACTCAGAAGCTCTCTTTCAAACCAGAATTCAGAACAGTTGTTCTACATGGCTCTAATAGCATGTTAAACCTGCTACTAGAAGAGCTACTTACAGTCCATACAGCTATAGGCAAATAATTTCCTGTAAAACTTTTAGTCGATAAAAATAATTTCTTAATAGAATCCTTTCTTTTCTGACACCTTTGACCTGTTCATACAATGACTAGTGGCAATTCTGTTTGAATATTGGGTACACAGTACATATTCACTCTTCTAGGGCTGTGCAAAAAAAAATCAGGTAAAATTTGGGTTTGGGTTTATTGGTCCTGATTTGGGGGGGGGGGGAACCTGAAACAAGCTGAATTCCCATACCTGTAAACATGGGAATTTGGCTTTTTCAGGGTTTCCCAAAAAAACAACGGCTCATTAAAGCCTATGGGGACTTTTTGCGACTCTGGGGGGCATGTTTGCAGGTAGACATCCCAAATTTTTAGGGTAGCTTGAAGGGACTCTCCTTTCAAGAACCCCCTAAGTTTGGTGAAGATTGGGTCAGGGGTTCTGATTTTATGGGGACTGGAAGAGGTCACCCCCCTTCCTCCATACAGAAGCAATGCAAAGTGAATCTTTTCTAGCTCCTTCATGGGTGCTTTCCCAGTCTCAATCTCCTTCTGATTTCTTGGTTACAGTGCCCCTTTTGTTTGATGATGGAGCCAAGGAATGGAAAGTCTTGAACAATTTCAGTTTCTTCATCATCAACCTTAAAGTTGTGTAATCCTCCTGTAGTCGTTACTTTTGTTTTGTTGATGTTCAGCTGTAACCCTCCTTTGACACTTTCTGCTTTATCCTTCATCAGGAGTTGTTTCAAGTGTTCGCTATTTTCAGCCATCTGCGTTATCTCAGATTGTTAATGTTCCTTCCACCAATTTTCACTCCACCTTCATCTAAATCTAATCCAGTTTTCCTTATATGTTTTGCATACAGATTGAACAGATAGGGAGATAAAATACATCATTATCTGACACCTTTGCCAATTGGAAACCATTCTGTTTCTCCATATTTTGTCTTAACAGATGCCTCTTGTACAAAGTATAGGTTGCATATCAAAACAATCCAATGTTGTGGAACTCCCATTTCTTTTAAAACCAACCATAGCTTTTCATGATCCACACAGTCTAAAGCTTTGTGTAATCGATGAAACACAAACTGATTTTCTTCTGAAATTATCTTGCATGCTCCATTAACCAATGTAAATTTGCAATATAAACTACCAGGTATTTTATATTGCATTCCTAATGAAAATCAAATGATTGATAAGTAAAAATATGTAGAAAGTTCAGTTACTATCCCCCCAACCACTTCTTCTTCTAGATATCAGAAAGTACTCCCATGGTTTTAAAAAATCCAAACAAGCAGAACTCCCATCTATCTGAATGTATACTTCCTGCCTTTCTCTTGTCAGACCAGCATCAATGATGGTGTGGTGTTGCTAGGCAACCCCAATAAGCATGCTACGCACTAAAACGATCAACCACCATTCTCTGACAGTGAGTACAAAAATACTTCATTTTTGTTTGTACACATGTCTCCTCTACTTCTGTGATTCCATAAGGAAGCACAGATAACAAGACCCTATTAACAAATATACTCCAGGTTTGCAAATCCACTTGACATTTAGATCACAGTGTTTACCATCTCTGGGTCAATTTAAAATACATATCTTATCAAGGTTTCCCTCTTTTAGAAACCATTTGTTATATTGCTATTTCAGGTTTAGATATAGCTTTAACTCTGAGTAGGCAATATTAGATTTGCTTCCAAAAACATGTTGCTCTGGTATCTCATTTGTAACACAGAGAAATGCTCACAAGTGTACCATCACTTTCCCCCACCCTCCCAGATGACACAGAAGGTGGACTAAACTAAGGCTTTATTAATTTTATGAATGGCTGAATGATTTTTTTGAAACTCTTTACCATCCCTTAAGAAGCTACCCAATGGGTTCACCAGCATTTTGGCAATCCAATGCTGGCTCTAAGCCCACCACAATAACATGGTCACTATTTTCTTATCCTTGCCTACACACCAAACTGTGCCAAGAGATGTTCTATCAATTCCATTCTCTTACACAGATCAGCATGAGGGTTCAGGGCATCCAGCAGTAACAGTGTTCCCTTCCCTTGCACTTGGATTTGGACAGCTTGAAGGGCCTGGTTTGGTTACCTCTTCCAGGCCTACATGTCTGGAGATGATGCTGGACTCAGGACACAACCTCCCCCCCCCCCACATACACACACTGTGTGTGTGTGTGTGTGAAGTGCCTTCAAGTTGCAGCCGACTTATGGCGACCCCTTTTGGGGTTTTCATGGCAAGAGACTAACAGAGGTGGTTTGCCAGTGCCTTCCTCTGCACAGCAACCCTGGTATTCCTTGGTGGTCTCCCATCCAAATACTAACCAGGGCTGACCCTGCTTAGCTTCTGAGATCTGACGAGATCAGGCTAGCCTGGGCCATCCACACTGTAGCCATGGGAAATGCAGCTCCCCACAACAGATAGGGTTGCCAGGTCCCTCCTTGCCACCGGTGGGAGATTTTTGGGGCGAAGCATGAGGAGGGCGGAGTTTGGGGAGGGGAGGGACTTCAATGCCATAGAGTCCAATTGCCAAAGCAACCATTTTCTCCAGGTGAACTGATCTCTATCGATTGGAGATCAGTTGTAATAGCAGGAGAGCTTCAGCTACTACCTGGAGGATTAGGAAATCCGCACAGAAGCGAAAATTATAACAAAGTGCAAAAAGTGTAATAAAGATGCTACACAAACATACAGTGAACAATACTATCACAATCTACTACTAATACTACATCTCTCCTAATCTAAATATAACAAGAATATGGGTTCTTGTATGGTGACCCAATGCAATACAAAGTTAATAATATCCACACAGGTAAAGTATGAGTGTCCAATGCTGATGCAACTTTTTGTTCTTCTTATTTTCATTCACAGCGATCCTTCCAAGACGTATCACAAAAGAAGAGACATCATCCAGTAGGGGATACGGCCATTTCGAATTCTTCAACATTCCCACTTCTTATCCTATGTATACATAGATATGTCTAAAATACAAAATTCCAAAGTTCCTTCTAGTCTCCCGGTTTCAAGTCACCAGCATCACATGAGATAACACTCCATCTTTCTACATTAGGATAGCTCTCTGAGTTCCCTCAGAGAGGGAACCTCCAGGTACTAGCTGGAGATCTCCTGCTATTACAACTGATCTGCAGCCGATAGAGATCAGTTCACCTGGAGAAAATAGCCACTCTGACAATTGGACTCTATGGCATTGAAGTCCCTCCCCTCCCCAAACCCCGCTCTCATCAGGCTCCACTCCAAAAATCTCCCGCCAGTGGCAAAGAGGGACCTGGCAACCCTAGGCAGGAGGGAGTGCAGCTGGGGAGAGGAGCCATCAAGCAATCCAGTAGGAGGGACAGGAGAGGGATGGTCACTACTCTCCCTCAGAGAGAGGCTGTGTATGCCCAGGGAAGGGGCACAACTATTTGGACATTTAAAGATAGGTTCCTGGGGAAGGCCAAGGAGGAGTGGGGTATATAGCTCTGGAGCAGAAGACCTGTGGTTCTAGGGACAGGAGAAAGAACAGGGTGGCACAACCCCCTTCCCTTCCCAATTTTGAGGCTTGGAAGGACCTGCCGGAGACACCCATCGGAGGTAAGCCATTGGAGCTGGAGAGGGAGGCATCTCACACTATGATACCTTATGGTGTTTTCTCATCTAATTAATTTAACATCACACTAAACATATTTCCTTAGTTAAGGTTTTACTAGTCTACTCTGACCAGGTCCTTTCCATACAGTATGAAGAAGGTGGGGGGCAGAGGGTTGCAAGCTCTAGCTTGGGAAATTCCTGGAGATTTGGAAGTGTAGCCTGGGGAGGGTGGAATTTGGGAAGGAGAGGGACCTCAATGGTCTATAATGTCATAGAGTCTACCCCCTAAAGGAGCCATTTTCTCTAGAGGAACTGATTTCTGTACCTTGGAGATCAGTTTCCAGGAGATGTTCAGGTCACACCTGGAGGGTGGCAACCCTAGAAGAGCCGCTCTACCAGTAAAGCTGGTCCAAAAGGCTTTAAAAAGTCTGTTAACACAGCCCAACTGACTGGCTAAGGAAAAAGAGGCTGGTCAGGGTGGCATATTGCCAGGTGGCTTCCCCCTTGAAAATGAGGCAGGAACCAAATGTTTCTCATTGTGCATTTACGGCCCATGTCTCATGTCCATTTAGATGATGTCATGTCCATTTGATGTTACTTGTAAGTAACATCAGTTTTATGGGTGAACTTTTTTCAAGAAAACAATGAGAAACTCCCCAAATGTATTTCGACAAACAATATCAGTGCTTCTTTCAGAATCATAGTAGAATGAGTGCAGTATTTATATAAAGTGAAGATCACTCAGTTTTGCAACAACAAAAAAACAAAAAATCCACAGAAAATAACTTATTTAAAAAAACAATTACAGCAAGGTAAACATGGAAGCAAGCGTTTATTCTTCAGGGAAGGCAAAAGAGCACTCACAACTATACCGCGCACATGAACAGTGAAGGGCCCAGCCCTTGTGAGTGGGAATGCTCTTGTAATCATCTACACCCACAATTGCTGAATCTTCAAGAACCTTGTAAGCAGCTGATGGGAAGTATTATGTCTGAACTGGAGGTCACAGCAACTATGGGTAGTGGTTTACATTTAACTGGGGAAAACAGCATGGGGAGAATGGGTTATCCTTTCCAACCCCTAGCATCGTTGCTCCAATCAAATGCTGAGCCCCCTGCAGGCACATCCCATCACTAATTTCATGCAGTATATACTTTTTGCCATTTCCAAAACAGGCTGTCTCTGACACAGAAAACACAAGGAGAGGATACCATTTACATAAAGGGAACCCTGTCCCAGCAACCTTTTCTTATGCAGGTAAGCTGAACTCCTGTGGAATACTTAAAAAGCTATGGAGAGCATACCCACTTATGCTGATGGCATTGTTCATGGCACTACCCACCAATAGTACTGTTGGGCAAACCAAAGAATGTTAACAGGTACAACTACACCCTGCATAGAGGTGCAGTAATGGCCAAGTCTTCTCCACTTACTCCTCTCTCAAGCAGTTTTGAAGGCATAAGCACCTTGCAAAAAAAAAAAAGTTTGAAATCCCATTGTTAGGTGTTGATTTCAAAATTCTTCTACCGCTGATATTTTTTCGATATCAGCTGGGTCTATTTCAACCATGACTCTTCTGCTCATGGCTAACATATAGGGAACCCCTTTCCCTTATTGCTCACATGAATATATTCACAATAAAGCACACGATTAGCGATAAGGAGATGGTTCTCCATTACCACAGGGCACTGGGCCTGCCCTGCAGCTTAAGCAAAGGCTTGTTACTGGAGGACTATCAAGGGTACAGGAGGTGGGTCTTACATTTCAGTCTCTTCCTGTGTTTCATGATTTATGGCTTGTGTGGTGAACCAATGATGATTGCTGCCATAAAGTAGAGCAACATGGATGGATATTTGTAACAAAGCTTGCAGGCGAAATAACATCTGGTATTGGTAATGCCTCTGTTTAGAACTTGGATGGGAGACCACCAAGGAACCCCAGAGCTGGTAGGCAGAGGCAGCAATGGCAAATTGCCTCTGTTTGTCTCTTGCTTTGAAAACCCTATGGAATTGCCATAAGTCAGCTGTGTCTTGATGGCACTTTATGCACACACAGTGGCAACATGAAAATGTGAGAAGAGTGTAGCTGGATAGTATGAAAGGGGGATTGGCAAAGTCGTATGCCTGGGTGGGGCAAAATAGAGTTAGCTGAAGAAGGCCGTTGGACTATGCATCAGTTTTTCCAATTGGCTATTACACTGCACTGTTGCCTGGTGTTATCCCCTGCCCTTTTCCCTGAAGATTTATGGCCAGAGATTTAACCTGTAATGTAGACTTTAAAATACTGACTTTGCAATCAGGCACTTCATGCGCATGGAGAGGAATTATTTTGTGAATAATGGGGGGGGGGTTGTTTTAGGACATGTCTCTGCAGGAAACATGCTGCTAGTTTACCACTTCTTTTCTAAACTCAAGGGTTCTGTGGGGAGGGTGTAGAGCCAACTCCCATGATTTCAAATAAATTCCTGTGTACCCATGAATTTATAGTCAGGTATTATATATTGCTGCCTAAATTGTGCATAATAGGTAATAATAAAGCCTTTTCAAACATCCTCACTGACAGCTTTTCCCACCCCAATGTTTGTACAACATACTCATTTAGTGTGATTTCTTCTGCATTGATTTAGAATCCATTTCCCCCCCTCATAAATGAAATATGGCTGACTGGCAAAGTTGTGGGAAAGACCATAAATGTCATCAGTCGCACAAGGCTGATGTTTGTAAAGTGCTTTGACCCTTTGCCCCATTAGTATTTTTTTAATACAGCCTATAAAGCAAAGAAATCGAATTTGGGGTTCTTTCTAATTTGTCATTGTTTCAAGCTGCTTGGGCCTTCCTAACTTTATAATATGAAAAACAGTTGTTTTAAAATTCTATCTTGAATCTAGAAGCCTCATGAAAATGTTCCTTTAGGCAAATAAAATAAAATAAAATGCTTATAAAGCATGTTTTTGAAATTGATAGCCTTATGTTCTTATGAAAGAAAAAGGATTTCTTAAAAAAAATTATTTCACTAATAAAAATCTCTTGCAGCCCAGCATTAAGTGGGTGAGCAAGAGTTGTAGTGGGGGGGGGGGGTAAAAAGACAATATTTTGGGTATAAAGTGGCTACAACTCTTTATTCAATTACAGCTGTGGAAGTTTGGCTTGGCATATGGTACTGGATCCAACATAGGGCAACCCGCCTGCCAGCCAATGCAAAACCAACTCCCTCAGCTCGCCTACTGAGGGGAACACCCAGGGATGGCAGACCAGATGAAATGCACATGGGCACATGACATAGGGCTGCCAGCCTCCAGGTAGTAGCTGGAGATCTCCTGCTATTACAACTGATCTGCAGTCAATAGAGATCAGTTCACCTGGAGAAAATGGCTGCTTTGGCAATTGGACTCTATGGCATTGAATTCCCTCTCCTCCCCAAGCCCCGCCCTCCTCAGACTTCACCCCCAAAACCTCCCACCGGTGGCAAGGAGGGACCTGGCAACCCTACCCTGCCACGTGGAGTGAGGCCAGTCCAGCAGCCCTTGAGCTGGGTGTGTGTCCCAAAGCTTCCACCCCCAAGGTCTTTTAAGGGGACCCCCAACTGGGGCATTGGGCATACAGGCTCAATTTCCCCAAAAACAGATCCAGCCCAATGCCAAAAACTGCTCCCCCAAGTTGTGACAGTAAAACAAAACCAACCCATTGCAACAAAAACAACAACAACAAACACACACACACAAAGGAAACCATGAGCTGAGGGTGCAAGGGAAGGCAGCCGAAGGCAGAGTGGAACCGCTTGCTGGGGACGTCCCAGGCAGGCAGACCAGAGAGAAGACTAGCATTCTGAGATCCACCAGCCCAGGCTCCACCCAGACCCTCCCAGCGAGCCAGGTGATTGGCTGTCTCAGAGGAAAGGCTGAAGGGGCCCATGGAAGGCATGCAAGCCCCTGGGAAGAGGAGAGCAGGATGCCAAGAAAATGGTGCCTGGGCCACCTGGCTTCCTGTGCCATCCTACAAGCAGCAAAGAGATCCTCCAGGTAACTCCAGGGCCCTGAAATCTTCAAAAAGTGATTTTTTCTTCCTACAAAGAGTTAGATTTTGCTATATGGAATGATGACATTAGCATCTGTATTGTGCCAAGAGTTTTTCATTTATTACTCAGGCTTTACTGACAATCATGACCACTTTTTAAATCTGAGTTTTTGAAATGTCAGACCTAGAAATCTGATGTAGTTGCAGTATGCCTATAAGGTTGGATTGAGGAAATGAAGCATTTGTAGGTATGAAACCAATTTCTTAAGGCAAACCCTGACACCATGCTAATGCTATCAGTCCTTATCTTCTCTCCAAAGTATCAAAAATATGACAGGATGATATGTGTAATGATCATAAACCCACTTACATGCACATTATACTTCAACCACAACCTTCAAATTATGTACTGTAACATTTTTTTTTAATCAGTAGAATGCTATCAACAAAAGTGGTTTGAAGGCTACAGAGTAGGAGGATTAAACTAAAAGAAGTGATTATTTCCTAGTGTTGGTTTGGTTGATTTGTTTTTAATATGAGCAACTATTACTTAAAAATGGGTGACTATCTGGGTTAAAATCTGCAATAGATTAGGCTGAAATTCAGCTCACTGTTATGTACATTTGAAAATCAGAAATCAATGGAAGTTATGTGCAGTTAAATATGCCAGTTGTGGTCTGAAGTTTGGCACTCCAAACACAAGAGTCTAGTACTGCAGACAGAAGCCTCTGCATCTTTGGTTATGTATAGAAAGTGGATTTACTAGCTATCTGCTTAAATTATCCACATTCTCCTTTCTGCTGAAAATTCTAGTGGAGGGATGGGCAGCTGATGGTTTGAGATCTCTAGTGGGTCATCCTGGGCTTCCCATGTGGTTCTCTACTTAGCTTCTGGTCCCCAAAATGCTAGCTGTTTCCTCCTATGTGAGCTGAGCAAGAGACACAGAGCCCTTTCAGGGTGTGGGAGTTATCACAGTATGGTTCCTTCCAATATAGGGAGGCTAATATGAGAAGCCATGAGTCGCATAACAGGACCCCAGATTATGGGTTCTCCACACACTAGTGTTGCCTTTCCTCAAAAAACAGACTAACACTGGCAGAGGAGTAGCTGTTGCTCAGGTACTTCGCACATTTTCTATATTACCTGGGTAAAAAGTGACAAAAGTTCAGACAAGGTAGCAGCTGAATTACATAAAAAGAGATAGAAAAGGTACCTCTGATTGCACATGTCAATTCAAGGAAATGCAAAGAAATTAAGGGAGCTATGCGGCTGTTCAGGGGAAGGGAAAAACCATTAGTGCCAGTGTTTGCTGTTGCATCTCAAACTGGGCCTGGACACAGCAACGGCAGTGGGTTGGTCTGTCCTCTTCCACTCAAATGGGATTCTACCTCCTGAAGCTCTGAAAATCCTGCTTAAACACAGCAGCTTGTTTTATTTATGAATTTGGTTGCCATTCTGTGGCCTCATTCCACAAAATTTGAGAGGGAGAAGCAACAATGAGAAATCTCTGCTGTGAGAAGCTCAACTAGCGGGTAGATTGATACAGTGAAAGATATTTCAGGTATAAGGCTCCCAGATCCTAATGTAACAAATTAAGGTTCTTATTTGATAACAAAAAAAAAAAGACAGAAACTGGATACAAACTTTTGACTTATAGATGCTAACTATAGCCTTTTATGCATGGGAAGTTTGCATTGGGTCATTGTCTAGATGTACAGTTTTTTTCATCTATATTCTCAAAACTCTATACAGGGGGCTTTTTTGCCCCAAAGAAATTCAAAGAGTACCTTGTGCTCTATTATGCAGCCTCAGCAAAATTTGGAGCTTCTGAGTTCCTCCCTCCCTGAAAACACTGCTTTGTAATTGGCTGTAGTATAATTTTTAATACATCACCAGCCCCACAGCAAGTTTCTTTCATTCTAACTGAACTGAGTGGCCATTTTACAGCCAAAGCAGAGAAGGGTCCTGACTCCCCTCCCAATCCATTTGTTTCTGGCTATCTCACTGCAGGAATTATAAGAACAATAAGATCATAAGAACATAAAACTCCCATGGCCATTTCCATTTCATCATTCCATTGGTAATCTTGCCCTCACAAATGGGGAAAATGGCTTTCATGCCTATAAGAGGACCATATAAGGTGAGGGGAGGAAATCAGCCCAGCTCTGTTTGCTCCCCAATGTCTGAATACTCCTGCTGTAAAACTGAAGGAGATGCTTATGAGGGGAGGGTGGGAAATCAGAGAATGGGTATGGGGAGATAAATCTGAAGTTAAACTATGCACATAACCAATAGACTTGAAATTTGTGGCAAAACAGCATCCTGAAAATGCAGGGGAAATGTGGGGTAGGAGAAAAATGACTTCTGAAGGTTGGAAAAATCATACATAATTCCAAGAAAGCCCCGAAGCAGTCTGGCAGTGATTGCACCGCTAACTACCCATGCATAAAAGGCCTATATTACTTTTTACTGTGGATCTAAACACATATTTAAAATTAACTAGCTATTCTATCAATGAATAAACAGAAACACAAAATGAACCTACACAAATCACTCTTAGTCACAATGTAAGCTCTTATCCTATGACTGCTAAGCTTACTTAGGGGTCTTTGGTGAGGTACCTTGTCAAAAGCCCCAGAGTGATGATGTTGCTTCTGGTGCAACCTGGAAGTGACTTCATTATGCTAGGTGATGCTCTGGCATTCATCCAATAAAGTCTGGGATAAATGTGACGGGATAACCCCCCTCCGGGGGCATTGCGGTCATTTCTGGGTCATGTTGGAAGTGACATAATTGCTCTGGGGAATCTGATTCCCCCCTCCCACATTACAGAAATCCCTGCCTCTCCCATCTTCCGCCAGGGGCATGTCATAAGAAAGAGTTATTGTGTCTAATGTTGTTGCTATCTTTGCAAACAAGACACTCAAAAACGTAACTTGTCCTGCTTGCTCCGGAGTTGACCCCCCATACTGTCAAATTCTAGTTCTGGTGCTGTTTGTTTATATGTTTTTATTGAATTGTTTTATAATTTTAAATGTTGTTTTTAATTGTTCATGTGTTTTAATGTTTTTATGTCCACTGCTTTGAGGACCCTGATAATGTGGAATGGTGGCATAATTTAAAAATTGTTCATGCATTCACCATATAACTATATATGGTGTTTTTTTTTCTCTGTGTACTCAAATCACCATCCATCAAACGTTATGCAGCTGTCCAGTACCCTCTTCCAGTATATCTTCAGTTCAAACTGGGTTATTGGCACAGTCATCTGTGTTCCAAATTGAGGAACAGGAAATGCATCATATACACTGAGATCTATTTCATATTCATGTGTTGCTGGGGCATCTGCACAGTCAGTGGCATTCATTGTTCCTTAATCATCACTACTAGGTATCCAGCCAGTAGTCCTTGTTGGTATCTCCTCAAATATATTTCCTCAGAAACTCTGACTAAGGCATGACATACACAAAGCATTACATGATTACATAGGCAATGCAATGTCTTCTCACACTCATGAACTACAGTTCTTACACAGCAGTGCAAGAACATACAAATGTAAATATGTATGATCCAACTGGGTACTATTTATAACTGTCAATAAAAAGTCTGCATTTTTTAACACACAAGGATGGTATTTGCAATACAAATGCAAATCAATTATGAAACAAAATGGGTATCCATGTAGCAGTAGAAAAGAACAAGAGTCCAGTAGCACCTTATGTTCATCTGTCAGGGTATGAACATTTGTGAATCAGCCGGAGAATGCATCAAAGATGAATCATCCAAAGAAGGTGACAGAAATAGAATCAAAAGTCTAAGTGCAACGTTCCAGCGACTAGCACGAAGAGACAAAGAGACCTATTATAATAACCAGTGTAAAGAAATAGAAGAGAACAACAAAAAGGAAGAACAAGAGACAAGAAACAAATTTACATTCCCGAAATAGAAGACTGGAAAGAAAAACTGTTGGAATACGCCAGTATGGCTAAGATGACTTTCGAGATAAATCTAAAATCCAGTGAATCCACAGAGCAATTTGATGACAAGTGGGCGTCATTCTACACTTATATGACTTGCAGCTAATCAGATGAAATATGCTGGCAATGTACTACATAATTTGTCTTAAATAACTGAATGACATTGTATTAATCTCTTTTTTTTGGCATAGAAATCGTTTTATAATATACAATTTATAATATACAATTTACAATATATTACTGAGCTTATTTTTTAATATCTATTGTTTTTATACTTACAACGCTTACCCCTCCTTTTTTTCCCTGTACCCCTTCAATTATATAAATAAAAAAATCTATTAAAAAAAAAGAGAGAGAGAGAGATCTGTTCCACAAGATCCAAGAAATCAAAGGGAAATTTAAAGCACAGTTAGGCATGCTGAACGATCAGCACGGAAATACATTAACTGAACAGGACAAAATAAAGAAAAGGTGGGAACAATACACTGAAGAACTATACAGAAGAGATGAAAGGATAAAAGATTCTTTCCAAGAAGAATCTTTTGAAGAAGAACCTACAGTTTTAGAAAGTGAAGTGAAAGCTGCATTGAGAGCAATCGGGAGAAACAAATCACCAGGAGCAGATGGGATATCAATAGAGCTATTCCAAGCCACAGAAACGGAGTCCATCAAAATCTTGACAAGAATATGCTAACAGATATGGAAAACAAAACAATGGCCCACAGACTGGAAACGATCCATTTACATTCCAATTCCCAAGAAAGGAGACATCAAAGATTGCAACAACTATTGGACCATTGCATTAATTTCTCATGCAAGTAAAGTGATGCTCAAAATCTTACAGCAAAGGCTGTTACCATATATGGAACGAAAAATGCCTGGTGTTCAAGCTGGTTTCAGAAAAGGAAGAGGCACTAGAGATCATATTGCAAATATACGCTGGTTACTGGAGCATACGAGAGAATTTCAGAAGAAAATCAGCTTGTGTTTCATAGATTACAGCAAAGCATTTGACTGTGTGGATCATGAAAAGCTATGGCTGGACCTGTACTCTGGACAAGAGGCCACAGTTAGAACAGAATATGGAGAAACGGAATGGTTTCCAATTGGCAAAGGTGTCAGACAAGGATGTATTTTATCTCCCTATCTCTTCAATCTATATGCAGAACATATAATTAGGAAAGCTGGATTAGATTTAGATGAAGGTGGAGTGAAAATTGGAGGGAGGAACATTAATAATTTGAGATATGCTGATGACACTACATTATTGGCAGAAAATAGTGAAGATTTGAAACAACTACTGCTGAAAGTTAAAAGAGAAAGTGCCAAAGCAGGACTACAGCTGAACATCAAGAAAACAAAAGTCATGACTACAGGAGAATTACACAACTTTAAGGTTGACAATGAGGAAATAGAAATTGTTCAAGACTTTCTATTCCTTGGCTCCACCATCAACCAAAAGAGAGACTGCAGCCAAG
Source organism: Euleptes europaea (assembly GCF_029931775.1). Classification (NCBI taxonomy): domain Eukaryota; kingdom Metazoa; phylum Chordata; class Lepidosauria; order Squamata; family Sphaerodactylidae; genus Euleptes; species Euleptes europaea. The sequence continues at coordinate 67,214,532 of NC_079321.1, read as the reverse complement.
ATTCACTTCTAATACATTGGCTAAAACTATCACTGCAGAGTTTTATGAATGTAACAAAATTTCCTTCCTTCTCCCTCTGCAGCCCACTGAGATTCCCTAAATGCCTCTCCTGGGAGACAAGGGATCTTCACAAACAACATGGGCTAGTGAGATAATAAGTGTGGAGGGATATTGGCAAAGACTGCTTCCACTGGCATCAGTGCCTCATCTCACCAGAAAATGTTCTTGTATGTTTTTTATATGCAACTGATATGGAAAATTTAATGTAAGGAAACAGAAAATAGTGTGAAAATAAAGTGTCACAGGGCTAAGTAAAATTAAAGTGGGAATTTTGGAGACAAAATAGAGTAAGAAATTTGAAATTAACCTTGGTGCACACTAGTCTGAACTGATCAGATAAATAAAGCTGATATATCAGTATTTGGATGCCAGTACCACCAGTGCATTATACGTAAAATTGAGCAGCAAAACTAGAATATCTTCTGAAATAAAGTTTCAGCCATGTTGGTCTGAAGTAGAGCACCTAGATTCAAATCCAGTAGCACCATAAAGATCATGAAGATTTTCGGGGCATAAGCTTTCAATAGTCAAAGCTCCCTTCATCAGATATGAGTGGGAAATGAAGGGAGCGCTGACTCTTGAAAGCTTATACCTTGAAAATCTTGTTGGTATCTAAGGTGTTACTGGATGACAAGGGTATCAAGAAATGGGAGTTTACCCTCAATTTCCTTTTCCATGGTAAACTGAATGTTTGGATGGATATTATTAAGATGGTTTAGAAAGTCCATTAATTTTCCTTCACCATGGCTCCAAATAGTAAATGTATCATCTATGAACCTGAACCAGACTGTAGATTTGTAAGGTGCCGATTCTAGGTTTGCAAATATTCCAGGCGACGTCTCATTATTTCAGGCCATTGTTTTCAACACCTGGGAAATCTGTCTCATCATCAGGGAAATAATCTCCTCCATGGCATGGAGCCTTTTGTTTTAATGGGGCTGGGACCTCAGGAAAGCACTTGCAATCAGATAGCCAATGGGGTAACATATATCATCAATATTCTCCATCCTATAGAACATCTTAGTTGGTAGGTCTGTGCTCACTTACAGACGATTCCCTAACCTAAAATGACAGCTCATCAATAATAATTTTAAAAAATACTGGGTAGCATAAGCACAAACTGAGAGAATTGGTCCTGGATCTAATCCTGCTGCCACTTGTGTTTCTATGTCTGCTTAAGCCACACTGTGACATCACTCATTAACATTAGCCACAACACCAGGGGCTCATTTGTCTGCCCATCCTCAAATGTTATGTATGCCACCCCCTGTCAGTAATCTTCTGCTATCTCCAAAGGATGGGACAAACAGATCAGTCCCCATAAAATACAATGAATGGACACAAATTTTGATTTAATGAATTTTAACATACATAAATCAGTGGGAGAACAGATTAGTATCCCAGGGCACCCTGCTGCCAATTTTTAAGTCACCATACTTGAATAACATACTTCAGGGAGGGACCAGAAAGACATTACTGAAATAGAATTTATTGGCAAATTTGATTCTATTCAATTTGGGCTTAATTGGGACTTTAGGTGTCTTTACCACATCAGCTGTTAAATTAGCATTGCTTAGATAGATAGTATTTGCACAGTGACGGCTGTTGCAAATAGATCTCTGTATTCTATCTTGCATTATTTTTGGCTCTGCATACCAATTCCCTCCTTTTTTCATGTCAAGTCACAACTGGACAATGAAAAAAACCAACCAGAAGAAAGTCGATTCATTTGAAATGTAGTGATGGAGGAGAGTTTTATGGATACCATGTGTCTCTGTGTGTATTTGTGTAAACCATAGGGTTTTCAAAGCAAGAGACTAACAAAGGTGGCTTGCCATTGACTTCATCTACATAGCAGTCATAGGATTCCTTTTTGGTCTCCCATGTAAATACTAACCAGGGCTGACCCTGCTTAGCTTCTGAGATCTGATGAGATTGGGCTAGACGGGGCTATCCAGGTCAGATCTACAGATACCATGGACTGCCAAAAAGACAAATAATTGAGTTCTAGATCAAATCAAGCCTGAACTTTCCCTATAATCTATTATGGCTGAACTGAGGCTATCAAACTTTGTTCACATTATGAGAAGGCAAGAGTTACTGAAAATAATGCTTAGGAAAGTTGAAGGCAGCAGAGAAAGACCCAACATGTGATCGATTTACTCAGTAACGGAAGTCACACTCCTCAGTTTGAGCAAGGCTGTTAACGGTAGGACATTTGGGAAGTCATTAATTTGTACAGTTGCCATAAGTCAGAAGCAACTTGACAGCACTTAGCGCGCGCGCGCACACACACACACACACAGAAGTACAGCAACCATGAGGTTGGAGTAACAGGTAGGATCCAGAAACCAGCTACAAAATGGGAGGGGCTGAAGTGCCCCTTTTTAGGTTTGGAAGTGTGGGGTCTTAGTTCTTATTGGCAGATTTCTAATTTAGGGGATTGAAGGAATTCCAAATATGGGCATGCTGTGTGCTGTGGTATGCTATATACTGTATGTTGGGGTATGCTATATACTACATGCTGGGATATGCTATAGATCACTGAAGTGGGGTGATTAGGTACCTGTCCAAAATACCAACTTGGGCTGGTTTAACAAAGACTGAGCGGGGGCTTGATAGTTTTCTCAGTCTCTTGACTGAATTATGTTGGAAAGTGGAGGAGGTTTGGCCAAGTTGGAAGGCCTATTTTAGTGTCCAAAAAGCTTGAGTCAGTTATTCATAGCCAGGGTATGAGGGAACTCAAGAGACTGGAGACAAAAGGTCTTTTATCAGTGTACTCCACAGAGTATTCCAGCAGGTGGGTACTCCCATTTTAAAGTGTCCAGAGGAATGCCTGCCAGTTTCAGAGGTACCCAATTTAATATCAGGCTATATATTCCTGAAATCCAATTGAAAAATTAATTTCTAAATACAATTGAAAAATAGAACATCCAAAATTAATGTAAGCATAGGGACGTAAAAAAAAAATTACGTTTGTCACAAATATCTAAAATCTATGTATCTAAGGTCTATATGTTTATATGCTCCATACAGACTTCTGTTCACAATCATTAGATATATTGAATTTCTTCAGATGTCATCTATTATTGAAATGCACAAGGAGACTGGGGCAAATGCTGCAGAAGATAAAATTTGTGAGCTATATCACTGAATGTCAGATCAAACATTCTTTCCCTATGATGAATGACTTCCTTTAAGCTTTAAACTTCTGATATTCTACTGTTCATTTCATTTCAAGTTCGGTTCAATCCCTATCATAAGGAGCCAAATCTATATTCAAGACTGTAATTCCTCTTTGTTCATGTCAGACAGTCCCTTCTATTCTCTGACTGAAGTTATTTAAAAATTTCAGTTGTTCATTTTTCTAATGATGTAAATGTATTATATTCTGTACAGGCTTTTTATGATTTGGAAGACAGATGTTTCTGACATGAATTCTTCAGCCTGAGTCCTAAGAATGTTTGATTGTATGTGTTAGTTACTTGAAGAAACTTTAGAACCACAGCCTTACTCAACATATTTATACCCTCTGTTGTAATAAGATTGTCCTTAAGAGAAGTGATAGTTAAAACACTCAGAATATAGTTGAAATTGTAGCTTAGAGAAGGGGCAGCAATAAACCTTTCCAAAGATTAACTTTGAACAGTTACTCTCTGAGCTTTTTAGAAAAGTCTTGAGAAGAGATTTTTATTATTATTATCTTATATTCTAATAGTGAAGTCAGCCAAATCTGAGGATACTTAAATCTGGAGATTGGACCCATCAACAGATATGTCAGATCTTTCTACACACTTGAAAGATCCGGCAGTGCCAGAAGATCAGTATCTGGGCCTCCCTGCCGGTTTTGGAGCCACTTACAGTGGCGTAAGTAGCCCAGATGCCGGCATGGGGGGCCCCAATGCCGGTACAGCCCGTTCCTGGCCTCCTGAGGATTTTCATCCCCAGATGTCAGGAATGCACTGTAAGTGCCTTTCCTTCTTTCTTTCCTTCTTTCAAGCTCCCTAGACCAAAAGGTCTTGAGCAGTAAAAGGGGAGCCTTTATTTCTTTAAGGAAAATGTGGTGGATAGATATTGGCCACTGCCAATGTTGTTCTTGGGTCTCTATCTGCCAGCCAAAGTGGGGGTGGCTATTTCATCTTTTGTTACCATGGCAGGTAATTTGATTAAGATAGTAGTAATCCAGATCTCAGAAGTTAAGCAGGGTCAGCCCTGGTTAGTATTTGGATAGGAGACCACCAAGGAATACCAGGGTTGCTGTGCAGAGAAAGGCCCTGGCAAACCACCTCTGTTAGTCTCTTGCCATGAAAACCCCAAAAGGGGTCACCATAAATTGGCTGCAACTTGAAGGCACTTGACACACACACTACCAGTTAAAGATTACATTAATGCTAACAATTCCTCATAGCATTTACATGTACACACAGTATTTTCATATACCAGAATTCCATATGGGTAATGGGGTAAAGCATGAGGAAACATGGAGAGGAGGTTTAAATTGTTTTTATTTGTTTAAATTGTAAATCACCTCTGGTTTAAAAATGAGAATAGTGGGCAAATATGAAAGTGGGCAAATATGAAAACTATGCTTCCAGCTTCCAATTCTAAGAACACTATTCTGAGAGTAAGCTCCATTGAATTGACCTGAATAGGATTCAGAGTTATCTGTTTAGGTTTGCTCCCTAAGAGATTTCATAGTAGTAGTAGTAGTAGAAGTAGTAGTAGTAGTAGTAGTAGTATCATTTCCAATCCTTGATTATGGAGAAGACTACTGCTGATTCTTAAGGCTTTTGAAAGAGAACATAAAATTAGTCACAGCACTGTGGTCAAGGCCAGATCATGTCACTGAAGACAATACATTCAAACTGAACACTGTGTTTTGTTCTCCATTTTACCTCTGGATAAACAGTGACCTGGTACTCATTAACAAAAGTCTCCTCAGATCTATAGAGATGAACACAAAATATGGAATAAGGCTATCTATTTTTATAAAAAAATGTTTGGAATTCAGTGGAGAATGTAACACTAGGGCTTTGTAAGACTACAGTGATCTCTTTGTGCTTAATGGAAGACCATTGAAAAAATGCAGTGGAGAATGAATAGAAGTCCATTTTCTTATCATTGCAGATAAACTAGAGATTTATCAGAGATGTGATCATGGTCTAGCTCAGTGAGAATAACCCCATTTTCTTTTACTTTAAGCAGCATGCATAATGTATTAAAGGCTTATTCTGCCTTTTCACAATTCGTTAAAAAAAACAATGAAATGCTTTCAAAGAACTCAAAAAATCCTTTCATGAATTCAGTCATGTGACTAATGTGTTTGTTACATATCTGGCTTTAATAAGTATGCTTCCTCTAGAAACATAAGATATCAGATGAATTAGAGTGGTATGCAGGATAACTGTAGATAAGAGTTCGAACATGTTCAGATTTAACAATACCCACATGGTGTTGAATCACTTGTAAAGCGATCACTTCTGAAAATTAAGAACATACTTCAACAATGTAGGGTTCTGGTAAATCTACAAAAGTAATATTAACAGATTCAAAAGCAGAAACTTCATCTACACACTTAATCTATCAACACTCTAAGATCCTGGCATGCAAGGACGGAAAAAACAACAACCCTGTCTTTCTTTGTTTGCAAATGTCTCCAAGCCAGCATCAGAGGTCAGCATTGTAGGAAACCTACCAAAATCTCAGAATGAGTATCACTGCTAATACCTGTATATGACAACCTACCTGCTTAAGATTGGCTTAAAAGTAGAACATGATATGAACATAAACTTCATAAAAGTGATAACAATTAAACTATTTTAAAAACACAACAAAAACATAAAAACCGCACAAAACATATCACAAAATAAAGTCTCGTAAAATTCTTCTCAGGCTAGAAACAGATTGTAAAAATGAGTTTAAAAGATCAACCTCTTAATTAAATGCCTTGTTAAAAAATAAATGCTTTACTTAGAACCTAAAATATAGCTGGGTAGGCATCAAGCAAATCTGAAGGAGAAGGGCATTCCATGGATGATATAACAGCACTGGATAATACCTCTCTCTGGTTGCCACTTGACTCACTCCTAAAGACTTGTGAGGGCTTGTGAGGGAGATCTTATTCAAGATCCTGCCTTCATTTTCTTTACTCCAGCCCCTCACAGCCACCATTCCCCCCTTCACACCTCCACAGAAATTTTCAGGCTTAAAAAAATGTGTTAGGTCACTATAGCTTTATAATGATTGATCGTCACAACTGATTGGCTCCTCTGAATTCCTAGTTTTCATTTTAAAAAATCACTAGCCTCTTTTCACTTTCTACTACAATTTCCCTTTGCAGGAAAAAAGGCGTTCATACATTTCTTGGTGTCACATATAGGCAAACCCAGCTTGATCAATTTTTTTCTATTATACATGAGTTCAGTTGCAAGCCAAGACTTCAATGAACGATTAGCTCTCTGATCATAACTGGCAAGTTGGTAGTGTGCTGAACCAGCAGACAATTAAGCATAAGTAGGTACATCCCATGTGACCCTAATTCAGAGATATTCCATTTGTAAATAGACCAACTTGGCCAAATTATTAGTTACAGTTCTCGTTGTTTTTGACTTAACACTGGTGCCTATTTTAAGTGGGTGAATAGCAAGTATTTTTCATACTTAAGGTATAGAGAAAAAAGGCTAGGAGAGAAGTTCCATATTGTTTCAGGAAATATTCCAGTTTGTACATTGACTAACTTGCAAAAGAAGATAGTTATGTCAAAGCAAAGCAATCATAGGACTCACAAGAAAAAAATTGGGGATTAGATTCCATTCAGAGTAGAACTGAAAATAGTTTGCTCTTTAACTTCCAGAATATTTTTTTAAAATTAAATCTTAGTTGTCTTCTTAATTTTGAACAAACAATACTATTTATTGTGTCAGTTTGCCAGATTCAATACTTTTATATATTGATTTCAAAACCTCTTAACCCATCACTTTCCCTAATTATATAAGTTGAAATAAATCAAAAGTTAAAGAGCTTTTGTTCAAGCATATTTGTATTAGGGAACAGTCAATTGTGAGAATGTCCTCTAAAAATGGCTTTAGACTGGGATGTTCAGAAGCCATTAAAGAAATATTATTAGTCTTATGGAAATTCTTCTTCAAATATTTTCAGATATTTCCTCAAGCCAGAACTCTATTCTCTTTGAAATTTCACTTTATATGGAAGTTTGTGTCAACATTCAAACTACTGATATTCATAGTGACTGGACGAATTCCCAAATTCTAAATTTGCTATAGCCTGCATTTAAGGAGGGACATTAAACACTAAATATGGTGTTTAGTTAAAGTTGCACTGGGTAGCCCTATCCTTTCCAATATTTATCTCATTTTTAACTGGATCCCTTCTGTGGAAGTTTCAGCTCTCACACCCTCAAAATTAGAAAGAGAGACCAGCCCAAGGAGCTAATCCTGATCAACAATGCATCCTACATGTTCAATGCATAAATCAGCTTTCTTATTATAACTGTATATCACAGACCCAATGGAATGGAGCCTGATCTAATGGAGACTATTTACTGCAATTTATTTTATTGTTAATGGTCTCAAAGTAATATGAACCACAGCATGGGCTTAATTCCTGGATACAGTGCTAAAATAGCACAGCAGTATTTTAGTGTAAACTTGCTGCATTTAACCTATAGGCCTTGAAGGACTGCAGGGAGTAAAATCTAATATGCTTGTGAAAGGTATAAATCAAGGCCTCTAGTTAAATGCTTTCCAGTGTGTATTTGACATTTTGTAGATCAACTGGAGCTTAATAGCCAACTTGTAGCTGTGTACATAGTTCTCCTTTTTGTTTTCTAAATATTCCATATTACTGTCTCAATTTAAGTATTTTACTGTTAAATAAACGAGATGATGTCCTGAAGTGACCCAATATTGGATGTTCCCCCCCACCCCACTCATAATGCTATCTTTTTGCATTTGTGCACTTGTAGAGCTTACAACATTTACACTGGCTAAATATATATTTGAATGTACATTAGATTTCATACTCTAATGCCTCTCTTCAACTTTTTGGGCTCAGCCCATATTTATTTGCATAACCCAAACTGTTAAATTTGACTGGACATGTAGTGAAACCTTGCAGTATTCATGGACAGACATTCCAATCCATGTTGAGGATCACATTTCACTGGATGGCATGTGTGTGAACCTACATCCATATGCATCTTCCAGTCACTGAGCCTATGACTATTAGCATAAAGTGCTGTCTACCTTTCTAGAAATTGGATCTTTGGATTCAGCATTACATTAATGGCAGCAGCAGATATCAAGGATCTTGTAGACTGACTGTGTAACAGATAAATATTGAGAGACACAAACCAGAAAATTTAAAGAGATGGGAAGACCTTGAAATAGATATGGTTATATCAAGCATGCAAACAGTTATTTCTCTCATATTTCAGTCTTAAACTTTCACTTAGAAGTAAATTTGAGTTCCACTACTAGCAGAAATCATGGATATGAAGATGGCTATGCAGTGACCTCATCCTCAGAGCCACTGCATGTCTTCTAATGATCACTACGCAGTTGTTCTGTGAGATTTAGCCTTATAGGCAATAACTATGCATAAATGGGACTGATTTCTTCAATCATAATCCATCTTCAAGGGGAGTATGGGTGTGCAATTACTGAAATAGATGGCAGGTATGAATATAGTGACTGAATGTAGTCAATTTATATCAGACAGACTCCATACCTCAATCTGTGCAATCCTCTGCATAATCTCCAGCCTAAGGCCATTGAAATCCATGGATTTAGCCTGGGGTAACTCTGCATCGGATTGCACTGTATGAGGTGATTAGGAAACATTCAGAAGCCCTGGGGAATGTGTGTACTTTCTCATACCCTGTACGTGTAATTACTTCCCACAGTGTGAACCAACTACAAACCTAATTTAAGTAAACAGTACGTTTAAATTATTTTTATAGGATGAGGATGCCAGGTAACTCTTATCTCAGAAGCAAAGGCAAACACTTTGTTTTAAAGTTGTATCCTTTGAGACAGAACTTGATTGAAAGATAGCAAACTGTTCAAAAGAGAGCTGTCACGATCCTTTCTTCAATTATTGATAAAATTGATGTGGAAAAACATACTTATCACAAGCTACAGTTGATCATTTAATCAAGCACAATCTCATAAGGAAACAGAGGAACTCAAGTCAGTGGCAGAGGACTGTCCATTGGATTAGGGAATTTTGCAGTGGTCTGTGGCCCTTTAGCACCTGGTGACGCTGCAGCCACTGTCATCAGATCCAGACCTGAAGGTCAGTGGCCCCTGCAATGCTGCTGCCATCAGCACAGAGGCTGCTTGGTTTAGCTTGTTCTGGGGCTGGTGATCAAGTCTGGGAGTGGCGCAACAATGCAGCTTCTGTGAATAGAAGATGGTCACATGGTTGCCAGGTTCTATTGGTTGCCAGATTGTTTCTGGGCCCAATGTATTATGTTTATTTTAACATTTAGGGCCCCAGATGTCCTTGATCCAGGATCTCAAAGAACTACTTATTCCCTTATGAACTTATCACCACATTAAGACCTTCTTTGGAGACATTTCTTTGTGTGCCACCATTGTTAGCAGTACATGAAGCACAAAATTTTGAACAGCAGCAATAAGATAGTGGAACTCTCTCTCAAGGGAAGTGTGCCTCACTTCTCCCCTACTGATATGTGGATGTATTTCTATGAGAGCCAGATAGACTTTTGTTGTTGTTGCTAATCTTCTTACTAGTTCACTGTGCTCGTAATTTTTGATTGCATTTTTAATTGGCATTTGTTTTAGCATATTGTTGTTAGCTGCGTTGGAGATATTATAAATATTCTAATGAAGAGAGAAAAAATATTGAGGAAAATTCATACAATAAACAAACAAAATAAATAAATAGAACTCTTTTAGGTTGCTTGGGTATTGAACTGGTCCTGTTTATTAGTGTATTCAAATTCAGTGTGCATACACCATTGGAATCTGTACTGAACTGAGACCAGAGCCTCTTACTTAAACATGCTTTGGATCTGGCTCTTACTAATCTTCAATACTTCTAAAATTTAGTACTTTTCATTCCTCTGGATTTTAATGGAAGAATTAAACATATGTGTGGAAAGCAAAACTCAAAGCCATTAGGATAATCCAAGTACAGTAATAGTACCATTATTCATGTGACTTCACATAAACATCACAGAATGAACAAGCAAACCAAAAGGCAAGGAGATGTTAATGGGTGGCATGTGCCTATGAGATCAAATGTAAAACACAAGTCACCTAGAAGCTTGAAGTATTTGTCTAAATTGTTGGGTAGTTCATTCACTCATTCATTGACATATTCGAGCTTGTATTCTTGGTATCTTATATTGCTGTTGACCAGGTGAACAAGACTCTTGTAAAGAAAGCTGGAATATAATTGCAGATAATTTGCAGAAGATACTTTCTTGGTAAATCCCCCTAATAATACTTTTATATATACCCCCACAAATAACATTAGAAAAAAGATTGGCAAAATATGGACTTCATATTTCTGTAAGTTTCAATCCATGACTTTCAAATAAAGCACAATTAAAATGAATTGATTTCTCCAGCATATCCTGTAAAACGGAGCTATTCCGCCAGGCCTATAACTGAGGACAGCCGCAAGAAGATCCATCTTTACTGGCCTCCCCATCCCGCCCCCCACTCTTGAAATCTGGGGGGCTGATCTGCTGACATTTATTGCTGTGGCACCTAGGTATAGTTATGGCCATCTGATTAGGGTTTTTGATGGTTTTAATGATTATGGTTTTAAGGATGTACTTGATTTATATATTGGATATATTTATGTTTTAATTATTGTTATCCACCCCGAGCCTGGCTTGCTAGGGATGAGGGCGGGTTATAAATTTGAAAATAAAATAAAATAAATATCCATTCCTTGCCTATGTGATAGATTGAGCATCCACACTCCTGAGCTCATAAACAAATGTCCAAGCAGCAAACAAAAATACAAAGCCTTTCAGTAAGAATGAAGGGAGAAGACAATAGCTCCATGAAAGGGAAACTAGGCTGCTGTGCCAAACAAGTGAAGAGATTTTCTGATGGAGGTCATAATGTATCTTGTTTTTGCAATTCTTAGGAGGCTTGATGTGACTGTGCAGGGTGCTGACACAAATGACAAACAATAGTGAAAGCAGTAAAAATTTGCATATGGACTCATTGTCTGAGACAGAGCTGCCCATTAGTCATTGTGAACTCTTAGCCCCAGTCATTTGCTTATGTTGTTGGCTAGAAAATGGAACAACATTGATTCCAGTCTGCAGTCTGAAGAACAGCAGCAGTGCTGTCCAAAGGCCTGCTTCTCAGCTCTCTGAAGCAATCACCAGTCAGCCAATGTTGGGAAAAGAATGCTGCATTAGATGGACCCATGGTCCGATCGAACAGCATTGTTGCAACACTCACAAAGTTGAAGAAGGGCCAAACTTGCCTTGCCACTTCATGAAAGAGAAGAAGCCGCCCTGAGCTTGACTTCGATCGGGAAAGGGTGGGGTAAAAATCAAATAAATAAACAAAGAAATACTTTACCCAATATTTTACATGGACAACTCTAAGCTGAAGGAGCTCATGGTTTCAACCATCTCATACAAACAGTTTGTATTCCAGGAAAAAGAGAGGGAAAGTGGGGATTTGGTGAGGGGGGCAATTGCCAGATTTTAAATGTCTTACAAGTAGCCCTTTGCAATTCATTTAATACACGTAGGGATGGAGCCTATGAAATGTGAAGAAAAGTTAACAAAATTAACCTTTTCCCCTCCTACTGACCCCCCACAATCTTCTGCATCACCTGGAAAGCTGTCCCTGAGCGTTTAGGGCAGAGTGCAGTGAAGCAAGGGAAGTTGAATCTTGAGTGGAATTTGGCAAAATGATCCCCCTCTAATGCTTGCTCTTCTGGAGGAAGAAAAGAATAATGTTCCTATTACAAGTGGGGAGCAATTTCTATCAGTTCCTTCATCTTGTTAAAACCCCTGCTCCACATTGCACTCTGTTCCTGAAGGATCAGGGAACCCAAGTACAGACAACTTGGTTCTGGAGCAGCTTTTCATGGGCAGAGCTGCAGGAGCTGCAGGGTGACTGAAGATAAATCTGATTCATGAAAACACTCTGTTCAGAGCTCGTAAGAACATATAATCTCCAAGACACAAAAGGGAATGTTCATATCTATGCATCTAATTCTGAACATGGTCATGGATTTAAGAAAAAGAAGAGAAAGGGCCAGTGGAGATACAGAAACTAGGAGACATCCAGGACCGGACAGGATTTCCCCACAAGTCTCACAGGTCCTCAGTTATACTGTCTCCGTTTCTTGCATTATTTTGTCAACATGCACATTCGCTAGTCAAAATGCCCATTGTCCAAGAAACATTGGAGAATGTGATTTTTGGACAAAAAATCGTACAATTGCCTGGACAATATGACACATTTTACATAGCCTTCTGCAAATTATTTGGCAAATATGCTCAGTATCTAAGAGACACCAGAGAATGTGCACACACTGATAGAATATACTGACTCCTTTTTAGAGGAGAAGCAGGGTAAAAGAATTTTAAATAAGCTTAAAGAAATGAGCACAGAATGTAGTACATTGTCCAAGATGTACATAATTTCAGACCCTGTGCAGAAATTGTCAGCATTAGCAACGTGAATGTAATTTCTGGTGCCACTCCAACACTGGCCTGGTTGAAAACAAACAGATCGGGAAAAACACAGCAGAGTAAAGTATACATTGAAAAGAGGCAATGGTGGCTGCAAAGTTGGGCTCACGTGGTGTTAGCGCCTGCTATCCAGTTGCTGTAGTTTTTCCAAGGCTCTGGGACTGCATGTTTCCTGATACCACAGAGAAGTCTTTCTAGGGGGAAATAGAGACAAGCAATTTAAAAAACTGAGCTCTGGATACTTGAAGAAAACAGTCCAGTTCTACAGGACAGGGGAGCTGTCATCAGTAGAAAGTATGGGGCCACTGCTGTCAATGACTGACCTACCCATACTGATCTGTTCCCTTTAAGAGAATTCTTCTTTCATACAATAACAAAACATGTGAATGTCACTAAGAAAACTATTTATGGGCAACTGATTATGGACAAATCTTCTATCAGTGGTTTTATTGGAAAGGCTCACTTGCAGAAGTAAAAGAAGTCAAATCAGAAGATCTCAGGAGAAACCTGAAATAGTAAAACATGTTTTCTATGGGAGATGAACTGCTCTGTTTTGTCTGTACTAAGGATTTATTTGACATATCCTGTGAACAAATTTAGGAATTGGCCCTAGTGGTTAGAGCAGGATGATGCCTGAATTAAAAATAAAATATACAATGATTACAAAATAAACCATCATGATCTGTTTAAATCTGCTAACACTAAATCCTTAGCTCACAAGATGTACCCAAGGTTTATCCTCACCCACAAATATATAAACGTTGCCATATTGATCTAATATGCATGCAAAGTCAGCTGGCTGGTGACATTTGTATAACAAAGGATGAAGACTGACAGACATTCAAATCAAATGTGAATTTTAAGGGTTGAAATGAAACTATGACTCCACCTTCTTGCATGGGCATCATGCAGGAAGCACTTTGTACAAGGAGATTTAAAACTGCCTTTGTGTTTTCACACATAAAAAACATGATACTGGTGCTTTTAGATCTGCCTTTCTAGTGCACATGCATACCAATGGCAGAAGAGGAGTTGAAAACCACTTTAACTGGCATGAGAATTTAGGCTAAAAGTAGATCAATTTTATTTACTTATTTATTAATTTACATTATTTATATTACACCTTCCTCACTGAGACTCAAGGTGGATTACATAGTGTGAGAGTCAGCATGGTATACTGGTTAGGTGTCAGACTAGGATCTGGGAAACCCAGGTTCGAATCCCCACTCTGCCATGGAAACTGGCTGGGTGACCTTGGGCCAATCCCACACTCTCAGCCCTGACCCCGGCAAGCATTTGGATGGGAGACCTCCAAGGAATACCAGAGGCAGAGGCAGGCGGTGCAAACCACCTCCGAATGTCTCTAGCCTTGAAAACACTATGAGGTCACTGTGACCAGCTGTGACTTGATGGCAAAAAAGGTCAAATACCATCAACAGGATGGGGCATCCAAAAAACAGCATGATGGAATTTGGACTGTAGAAATCTGGAGCCAACCAGAAACCTGAAACAGAACTGAAATAAACCTGATAACAAAGCATAAGCATTTAAATACGACCTGTAAAACAATGCAGAAATTACATAGTAGGAGCATACTTACAGAACAGATCACAATAGTATAGTCCCCAGTCCTTATCCCTTTACCAACTAACAATTCAGTTACACTACAGACCTATTTTTGTTTTGCCATCAAGTCACAGCTGACTTATGGTGACCCCTGGTGGGGTTTTCAATAGGGCTGTTGATTCGGTTCGGGCCGAACTGAAAAACAGCTGAATTTCCCCTGATTCGGTGGTTTTTAGTTCGGGATGAACCGAACTCAAAAATGGCGGGCAACCGGGGAGCCGAATTCAGCGAGTTCGGGAGTTCACGAATAAATCCGGCCAATTCGGGGCTGCAGTAAGCAGCATAACCGTCAGTAAGCAGCATTCTCCTCCCCCGGCCAATCGGTGGCCAAGCTGGGTCTTCTTCTGGCCAATCAGTCAGGATTGAGTACTGGAGGAATCAGCTGATGTGCGGCCCGGCCGGGGAGAGAGAGAGAGAGAAAGGGAAATCCTTGTGTGTGTGTGGGGGGGGGTGCTTGTGCACATTCACTACTTTCTGTGGCTGCAGGGGGTGTATTTTTTGGGGTACAGACCCCAAACTTTCAGCAGAGATTCAGACAAACCTTCTTAAGAGACCACCCAAGTTTTGTAAACATTGGGTCAGGGGGTCTCGAGATATGGGCTCCCGCCTTTTTTCTTTCCATGGCTGCAGGGGGCACATTTTTGGGGGTACAGACCCCAAACTTTCAGTGGAGCTTCAGATGAGCCTTCTTAAGATACCCCCCAAGATTTGTAAACATTGGGTCAGGGGGTCTCGAGATATGGGCTCCACCCCTTTTCCCTCCCCCCTTTTCCATTTCCATGGCTGCAGCGGGAGCTTTTTTGGGGATACAGCCCCCAAACTTTCAGCGTAGCTTCAGACAATTCTTCTTAAGATACCACCCAAGTTTTGTAAAGATGGGTTCAGTGGGGGCAGAAATATCGGCTCCCCCCTTTTCTCTTTTCGTGGCTGTAGGGGGCGCATTTTTGGGGGTGCAGATCCCAAACTTTGAGCGGAGCTTCAGACAAGCCTTCTTAAGAGACCACCCAAGTTTTGTAAACATTGGGTCAGGGGGTCCCGAGATATGGGCTTTCCCCTTTCCCCTTTTCCCTATCGGGATGAATGGGATCCTGTATGCATCTCCAGAGCAAAACGTCCCGTGCCTAAATGGAATCGTCTTGGATTACACAGTCCTCCCCAGCCCCTCCTGATGGAACAGAAGACAGCCACAGTAAGACCCCTTTGGGGGCTTTATAATTTTTCTCCTGTGTGTGTGTGTGGAGGGGAAGTAGAGTCTGTGTGTGGGGGGGGAGGGAGCAGTTTCTGTAAGTGGGGGGGGAGCCAAAGGGGGCTTTTGCCGGTTCTGCCTGGGGTGTGTGTTCCCCGTCGAGACTCTCTCTCCCTGGTTTGAGGGGGGGGTTTCAGTTGTGTGTCTTCAGGTTTTCCCTCATTCATTAGAGCGGTTAGGTCTATTTGGATGCTTGCTCAAAACTGGTTTTCAAATGGTGACTTAAAGAATGCATTTGGAGTCCCATGCAAAAGGGGAAATTCCACCCCTCCTGCTCATTATGCATAGCTAGCTGCCTCTGTCCCTTTCCATGGTTTGCAAACTCCCAGGTGTCAGGTGTTGCTTTGCACAGTTGCAAAGATGTTGCTGCCATGTTGCTTTGCAGTTGTGTTGCAATGCTTTGCAAACTTCTCAGCTGTTTGTCGGGGCTGGGAGCTTTGTGCGTGGGTGGCAAGCTCTGCTCAGAGATGCACATTAAGGGTGGGGGGACCCCTTTCGGGGCCCATATCTCAGCCCCCCCGACCCAATCTTTACAAAACTTGGGGGGTCTTTCAAGAAACGTCCTGTGAAGCTCTGCTGAAAGCTTGGGACCTTTACCCCCAAAAATGCCCCCCAGAGCCACGGAAAGGCGCGGTTGTGTTTTTAATGGCTTTATTCGGCCGAATTTTTTCCCCGAACTTGGAATTTCCGCCGAATTGCACGGATCCGAAGTGGGGGAGTTCAGACTTCGGCATATCCCAAATCTAAACGGGCCGAATTCAGCCGAATCTGAACTATACCGAATTTTTTTTAATTCAACAGCCCTAGTTTTCAAGGCAAGAGACATTCAGAGGCGGTTTTCCATTGTCTGCATCATGACCCTGGTATTCCTTGAAGGTCTCCCATTCAAATACTTGCCAGGGTCATCTATGCTTAGCTTCTGAGATCTAATGAGACCAGGCTAACTTGGGCCTATTACCTGTGCAAAAAAAAAAGCCCTCCTGAACACCTCATAGTTTGCAGAACTTTCCATAGTTTGCAGAAAGCTTGGAGAGTGGGAGAATTCCTAACCTCATCAGGTAAGTCATTCCATAAGGTGGGGGCCACATTGGAGAACATATGTGTATGGGCAGTTGCTGATTTTGCCCATTTGCAGTATGGCACCCACAGAAGGCCCTGCTCAGATGAGTAAGCTTTCATGGCAGAGCAGAGGGAGAGAGGTAGTCCTACAGATATGAGGGCCCATGACCATTAAGACCCTTATATGTGATAGCCAATACCTTGAATTGAGACCAGTAATTGATGGTCAGCCAATGGAATTATTGCACAACGGGAGTAATATGCATGTGTTCTGTACCAACGGGACTCTCAAGCTAATAACTTGAATTGAGTCAGGTAATTGATGTTCTGTTCAGCTAATTGAAATATTGCAGAATGGGAGTAATATGCATGCATTCTTTACCAACACGAGTCTCTGAATTGACATTGAGGGGAGAGCTATGTACAGTGCATTACAGTAGTCTAGTCATGATGTTACCGTGGCATCGATCCAGGTGGCCAGATCAGTCATGTCAAGGAAGGGGGCCATTCTGCAGGCTAAAATGAGTTGGAAGAAAACATTTCTTGCAGCTGCATTAACTTGCTTCTCCAGCAACAGTGCAGTATAACCCCGTGGCTCTTCACCGAGTCAGCAAGAGGGTCAGTTGGCTTGAATACCCCATCACTACCTCAAAACAAATGCCTTGGGAGAAAGAGAATATCAGTTTCATATCTTATCTGAACAGTGCGGCTGATGCCAGGAATACAAGTAGTAGAGATATTCTGCATGGATAGATAGCTATTTATATGAAATGGGGTTCTTGTAGTTGAGCTGACTTACTTGGTTAGAGCTGCCCCACATTACTCAGACACTGCTACCCACATTACAGGATTAGGTTCCCAGAGGCAAACACACAGAAGCTTACATATGATTCCCAAGTATCCTTCCATTTCATTTATTTACTAAACGAGAGCCTGTAGCTTCAGTGGCAGCCATCCCATTCATACCCATTCTATAACATATAATATCAGGCAATTAACCCTAATACATTATATTATTCTGGCTCTTCTAATTTCTCTAAAGAGAAATTTTGTTTACTAAGAAATTCAGCTGATCCACAATCTAACCGCTTGATCAAAAACATACTTTCTTGGATGTTAGTCCCCCTGAGTCTAATGGAACTTACTTTCTGATTAGGGTTGAGTGGCAGGGTGTTAAAAGGTAGGAAAAATCCAA
Organism: Euleptes europaea; assembly: GCF_029931775.1. NCBI lineage: Eukaryota > Metazoa > Chordata > Lepidosauria > Squamata > Sphaerodactylidae > Euleptes > Euleptes europaea. The sequence goes on along the minus strand of NC_079321.1, from coordinate 67,196,625 downwards.
CAGAAAGCTGTAAAATGCACAGTAAGCATGTTGAATATCTGTTAAATTATCCTAAGAGGTCTTCTGTTCAAATAAAGAAAAGATGGGCACTCTCTTAAGGAGACAGTTAAAGGTTTCAAGGATGTGATTTATTTGCACAGGCCTGATGAACGGCGTGAAATCAAATGGCTTCAGTGAGGAAATGATAAACTATCTGGAGAATAATGCAGCTTGAAACCTAAACATATGTTTATAGTTGCTGTTCTGGGCTGATAGCCAAGAGGGCATTTTGCTTAGCAAGCTGGGTTAATATAAGTCATACTTTTCGAAAGCAAAGCAAAGCAAAAAAAAATAAAAAGCCCACATTTAATACAGAGTACAAAAATATTAGTTTCTCTTGGTTGTAGGACCACCAGTTCCCAAAGGATAACTAACTATCCGTGCTATTTAAATATCTGATCTTAATATAAGAAATATAGTCTGTAGTAAATAAATTGTGCAAATGTCATTACTTATTACTGAAATGCAACACAATGTGAACGCTTAAGCTCTAGTATGTGCATGTTATTTATGTTATTGTTGTTGTTACTGCTGCTGCTATTCACTAGGACTTTTGTGCTGGTGGTAAGCATTGTGTGTGTGTGTGTGTGTGTGTGTGTGTGTGTGTGTGTGTGTGTGTGTGTGTGTAAAGTGCCGTCAAGTCGCAGCCGACTTATGGTGACCCCTTTTTGGGGTTTTCATGGCAAGAGACTAACAGAGGTGGTTTGCCAGTGCCTTCCTCTGCTAAGCATTACTCTAGCAATAACTGGTTGAGCTAACATGAACTAAACAGCTCTGTGGTTTGAGCCGTTCTGCTTCTACAGAGAGGCAGGGAAAGAAGGTCCCAAGAAAAGAAGGGTATGGGGGCTGAAGAGCCAAGAAAAGATGGATGGTTGCTATAAGAAAGCTAACTAGACACCTAGGGTTTCTTAAGTGCCTACCTATACATGAAAGCAGGCCTCACCTAAGTCATCCAGAACACCATCATTTGGCTAACATTCAGTTAAATGAAACAAAGACTAACTGTAAAGACTAACAATATTTATTTCATTATTAATCTTTATGGTGCCACTGTACTTTTGTTTTATTTTGTTTTATTTTTACAAGACTGACACAGCTACCCCTTTGCAACATGCATTTGCAGACAAGCACAAGTTTCAAATTGTTGCATATTATCTTTTAACAAATTATTAGACTCTTAATGAACTTTTACAGGCCAATCTCACACATTATTTTTCCCCTTATCAGTAGTCCCCCTTTTCTTTTGTTCATTCTACCCACCATACCACTTCCTGCTTCATGAAGCCATATTATATAGAGTCAAGCGCTTTCATGTTAGGTTTCTTTCTGAGTCTGTGCTAAAAGTGCTTTTGAAAACTAGGCACATTAAACTAACAGAGCTAGTCAAACTACAAAGAAAATCTTATGCATAAAAATTGTGTATTGTAGGATGGGGAAAGGCCATATATTAATTAACATGAACCCATAGGCTAATTCATCATAGCCTATTATCTGTGTTCAATTGTATATAACAACCATCCTCTCTTCTCCAAAATACAGTAAAATAGAGTTTGCCTTACAGGCACAGATATCTGGGAATGGTCTTTGCCATGTCTTCAGACCCCTGCTTATAGCTGCCATAAGGCTTTTAGAAAGCTAATAATATAAGAAAGTTCTGCAAAGGTTCTAGTGCCAGAGTGAATGGATAAATGTTTCAATCAAGTTTTAATTAAATTTAATTTTTCCAGTCAACGTATTCACAACAAATGTATTTATGTTAATATTGGGCCCATCTCTGGTTGGTGAACCTTTGCTAGGTACATAGCAATTATCTGGACAGAAATCACCACACAGTTGTTTCTGGGAAACAGGTACTTTTTCCAAGAACAGCCCTTACTATGTTTGCTAAGTGACACCTATATTGACAAACAACTAAGTATCTGGTTGATGCTGTTCAGCACCCAGAACACTTCTTCCCAAACACACTCTGTGGTGGGACAAATGATGGGCTCTTCAGGAACGCTTCTCATCACTACATGCTATCTCAGGATGCACACCATTTTGTCTTACCTATAATAAGGAAGTTGCTCTATTCCAGGCAACCTAGTAATGATCTAACAAGTCCTGAGACCAGACCTAATTATTCCAAGTTCTCCTGAGGCAACATAAAGCAGGTGAAAAAAGTGTTCTCCAAAACCCAGTTATGAAGGACCCTCAAAATTCCTGCTTAATCCAGCTAATTTCATGATGCCCTAAGGAAGGTGGTTGGCAAATGGCAAAAACCTCTGTAGAGGAGGTAGAGAACCACTCTGCTCTTTGCCATCCCCCATAGAATTCTGTGAAGACAACAATTTGTTCATTGCAAACACATGTTTCAGGCAACCAAATAGACGAGTGTATACATGGACATCACCAGACAGCCAGTATAGAAATCAAATAGATTGCATAATTAGAAGCAGAAGATGGAGAAGCTCTATTCTCTCAGCAAAAACAAGACCAGGAGCCGACTGTGGTACAGATCATGAGTTGTTAATATTGAAAATCAAGATAAAGCTTAAGAAAAACACCAGAACATTCATAGCACCAAAATACAATCTAAGCAATATTCCTGAAGAGTTTAAAGACCATGTAAAGAACAGATTTGATAGAGCCCTGTGGCGCAGAGTGGTAAGCTGCAGTACTGCACTTCCAAGCTCTGCTCACGACCTGAGTTCAATCCCAACGGAAGTTGGTTTCAGGTAGCCGGCTCAAGGTTGATTCAGCCTGCCATCCTTCCAAGGTCGGTAAAATGATTACCCAGCTTGCTGGGGGTAAAAGGAAGATGACTGGGGAAGGCACTGGCAAACCACCCCGTAAACAAAGTCTGCCTAGAAAACGTCGGGATGTGATGTCACCCCATGGGTCAGGAAAAGAACAGATTTGCATTACTGAGTTGAAATGAATGTAAACCAGAAAAACTATGGGTGGAAACTAGAGATATTATAAAGGAAGAATGTGCAAAGACTATTCTTGTAGCCAAAGGAAATGAAAAGCCTCGATGGATGTCTGAGGAAACTCTTAAAATTGCCAAAGATAGACGAGAAGCAAAAGTAAAAAGTGACAGAAACAGAATCAAAAGTCTAAGTGCAAAGTTCCAGCGACTCGCATGTAGAGACAAAGAGAACTATTATAATAACCAGTGTAAAGAAATAGAAGAGAACAAAAAGGAAGAACAAGAGATCTGTTCCACATGATCAATGAAATCAAAGGGAAATTTAAAGCACAGTTAGGCATGCTGAACGATCAGCACGGAAATACATTAACTGAACAGGACAAAATAAAGAATAGGTGGGAACAGTACACTGAAGAACTATACAGAAGATATGAACGGATGACAGATTCCTTCCAAGAACAATCTTTTGAAGAAGAACCTACAGTTTTAGAAAGTGAAGTGAAAGCTGCACTGAGAACAATTGGGAGAAACAAATCACCAGGAGCAGAAGGGATATCAATAGAGCTATTCCAAGCCACAGAAATGGAGTCCATCAAAATCTTGACAAGAATATGCCAACAGATATGGAAAACAAAACAATGGCCCAAAGTCTGGAAATGATCCATTTACATTCCAATTCCCAAGAAAGGAAACGTCAAAGATTGCAGCAACTATCGGACCATCACATTAATTTCTCATGCAAGTAAAGTGATGCTCAAAATCTTACAACAAAGGCTGTTACTATATATGGAACGAGAAATACCTGATGTTCAAGCTGGATTCAGAAAAGGAAGAGGCACTAGAGATCATATTGCAAATATGCATTGGTTACTGGAGCATACGAGAGAATTTCAGAAGAAAATCAGCTTGTGTTTCATAGATTACAGCAAAGCTTTTGACTGTGTGGATCATGAAAAGCTATGGCTGGTTTTAAAGGAAATGGGTGTGCAACTACATCTGATCGTTTTGAGGCACAACCTGTACTCTGGACAAGAGGCTACAGTTAGAACTGAATATGGAAAAACGGAATGGTTTCCAATTGGCAAAGGTGTTAGACAACAATGCATTTTCTCTCCCTATCTCTTCAATCTGTATGCAGAACATATAATTAGAAAAGATGGATTAGATTTAGATGAAGGTGGAGTGAAAATTGGAGGGAGGAACATTAACAATTTGAGATATGCCAATGATACTACATTACTGGAAGAAAATAGTGAAGACTTGAAACAACTACTGCTGAAAGTTAAAAGAGAAAGTGCCAAAGCAGAACTACAGCTGAACATCAAGAAGACAAAATAATGGTCACAAGAGAATTACACAACTTTAAGGTTGACAATGAGGAAATAGAAATTGTTGAGGACTTTCTATTCCTTGACTCCATCATCAACCAAAAGGGAGACTGCAGCCAAGAAATCAGAAGAAGACTGAAACTGGGAAGGGCAGCCATGAAAGAGCTAGAAAAGATTCTGAAGTGTAAAGATGTGTCACTGGCCACCAAGATTAAGTTAATTCAAGCCATTGTATTCCCTATTACTATGTATGGGTGTGAAAGCTGGACATTGAAGAAAGCTAATAGGAAGAAAGTAGATTCCTTTGAAATGTGGTGTTGGAGGAGAGTGTTACGGATTCCGTGGACTGCCAAAGAAACAAATCAGTGGGTTATAGAACAAATCAGGCCTGAACTGACCTTAGAAGCTAAAATGACTAAACGAAGGCTATGGTATTTTGGTCACATTATGAGAAGACAAGAGTCACTAGAAAAGACAGTCATGCTAGGAAAAGTTGAAGGCAGCAGGAAAAGAGGAAGACACAACAAGAGATGGATTGGCTCAATAAAGGAAACCACAGCCCTCAATTTGCAAGATCTGAGCAAGGCTGTCAAAGATAGGACATATTGGAGGGCATTGATTCATAGGGTCGCCATGAGTTGGAAGCGACTTGATGGCACTTAACACACACACATAGCTGGGCAATTCATTGCCTGGGCCAATCAGTGTCTTATGCCTCATTTGATTTTGCAGGGGCTGGAACAATATCTTTCCTGGCCTTAATGGATATGCATTTCATATCATGATTGATGAAGCTAAACCAAGGGCACAATGGCTCAATGGAAGAATAACAAAACAAAATAGGAGAAATGCACCAATTCCTGGAAATGGGAGACTTACACTGCAATCACAAGGAAACTTTCCTGGGATTATCTTAAGTAGGATTCTGAGTTGACCTGTTTAGGATTACTCTTCTAGAAATCTTTTAACTTTGGCTGGAATCTGACATTCATTTGTGCAAATTTACAAAACGTGAAGACTTACCATGCATTCCTGAGATGCTGAAGTGCGGGGACACCGGGGAAGAGGCGCAGCCGCGCCTCCTCCTAAGCCGTTTCCCGCACGCCGCCAGGACAAAAAAAGTCTTTAAAAGGCTTTTTTAGTTTTCAGTGGGGCTAAAAGCCTATTGAAAACAACAAGGCTGCACCTGCTAAAAAGCAGGTGCAGCAACGCCGTCCTGGACACCAGTGGCCAGGGCCAAAAGGGCATAGGGAGCGGCCTAATGGCTGCTTTGCCCCCCACCCTGGAAACCCCCCCTGCTGGTGCCGCAAGTCTCTGCCATGGCTTGCACCATGGGGAGACTTTGCCGGTGGAGGGGCGAGGTGCAGCTCCGTGGCACTTGGGCACCGACGGAACTGCCCTTGCCGCCAGCGTGTGTCTTGTCCCATGATAAGATGCACTTACACCGGCAGCAAGGTCACACCACCTCCTGAGAGGATTTGCCTCCCCCTCAGGAATGCACGGTTCGTTCCAAATCTCTGTGAACATGGAGTTTATATAAGCAGTTATAAAATGAATTGGCATAAATGCCCCCTCATTTGTATGAACTCTTCTGTTTGTACAAATGTTTGTTTGTACAGGAGTGGAGGGAGATTTCCACTGTTATTTGTTTGTATTGCACCCTCAGTGCCACATCTCACACTGTACCTAATAGCCCCTTGACCCTCAGGAGTAGACTGGTACTGCACAGGGGGTCACAATGAGAAGGTGGGGCTGGCAAAAAATTCCCTTCCACCAATTCTGCTCCATTCATAGTGGTTTGGATATAAGCCAAAATACTTCCACAAAGTCTTCAGTTTACAATAGGCAAACTATATCTTTGAATGGCATAGATGTGATTACTTATCAGCATTTCTTAGAATGAAGAATGACTCAACTTTTAAAACATGTCTTTTGTATTGGTCCTTTCCCCCTTTTGTTCTGAGTTCTTTCTCAGCTAGCAACTCAGAGATTATTGTACTGGTGTGATCTGACAAGTTCCCGCAATCTAACAATGTCCCATGAGACCTGTCAAATGCTGCCTGATGGTAATGCAGTGGGGTTTTTTTATCCATTTCTAAAGACTGCAGAGGTTACCTTGAAAAGAGTCACAGTGCTCTTCAAAAATCAAGATATATGGGGACAGTTACAATACTTCTCCTGCAATATTAGAATGTCCTGAGAAGGATGTTTTACTTTCACAAACAAAGTTAAAGGGTAGGTTTTCCCTGGAAGTGATATCATTCCTCTAGGATTTGCCAAAAACTCTATGGTTTTAGCATAGTTTCCAGCAATTACTAGAGAGGCATGATGTCACATCTGGATTTTCCTGGAAACAACATCATGCCATGACTGATGGTGATTTTTTTTTTCTCCCACTGGCCACTGGATGCTGGCCAGCAACCTCCACTGCAGGCAAACATCTTCTACCTGTCACAGATAAGGCAAGACATATAAGGGAACAATTGCTGGACTTGACCAAAAAGACCATAGAGGATGTTTCTGCACACATAAACATTGCAAGCCTGGTCTCTCAGGGACACATGTCAAGAAGGGAGTGTAGAGTTCCAGAATAGAATAGCCTGGGAGATAGTTGGCTTGGCAACAGTACATGTGAAAGAGATTTGGGAGTCTTAGTGGACCACAAACTGAACATGAGTCAACAGTGTGATATGGCGGCTAAGAAGGCCAATGCAATTCTGGGCTGCATCAACAGGAGTATTGTGTCTAGATCGAGGGAAGTAATACTACCACTGTATTCTGCATTGGTCAGACCTCACTTGGAATACTGTGTCCAGTTTTGGGCTCCACAGTTTAAGAAGGATGTTGACAAGTTGGAGCGTGTCCAGAGGAGGGCAACCAGAATGGTCAGAGGTCTGGAATCTATGCCCTGTGAGGAGAGACTTAAGGAGCTGGGTTTATTTAGTCTGGAGAAGAGAAGGTTAAGGGGTGACATGATAGCCAAGTTTAAATATTTGAAGGGATGCCATGTTGATGAGGGAACTAGCTTGTTCTCTGTTGCTCCAGAGACTAGGACACGGAGTAATGGATTTAAACTAAGAGAAAAGCAATTCCACCTAAACATTAGGAAGAACTTTCTGATGGTGAGGGCGGTTTGATGGTGGAATGCGCTGCCTTGGGGGCGGGTGGATTCCCCATCTTTGGAGGTCTTTAAGCAGAGTTTGGATGGCCATCTGTCGGGAGCTCTTTGATTGTGGGATCCTGCATGGCAGGAGGTTGGACTTGATGGCCCTTGAGGTCTCTTCCAACCTTATGTGATTTTGTGATTTTTTTGTAATTTCCAGGGTAAACCCGAAAATGATGTCATGCTGCTCTAGGATTCAGTGGAAACTCTATGGTTGCGTAGCAGCACTTGTGTAGATTTGTAATGCTAGATTCCCTCCATTCTTCACTATGTGAGGGAAAAGATAGAGGGTGCATATTTGTATTTCTGCACTGGGGGCAGAATTATCTAACTATGTTAGCCAAGTACTAGCAGTGCAGCCATCACAGCCATTCTATGGGGCAAAATTTGGGCCCCCGGAAATCCTGGCTCGGGGGGTGGGGGCTCAAATGCAGGCTGTAGCCAGAGATGGGAAAACTCTGCCTAGCTCACCTTCATCTTTAGTCATCTGCTTTCTTCTCTCCAGTGCATTCTAGGAATTGTAGGAACACCTGACTTTAATGATGAGTAGGGTTGCCAACCTCCAGGTACTTGGCAAACTAAGGTTAGCCTGCTATAAGTTAATTAGTGAAAAAAGACAGCAGTATAGTGCATATAACAACAGTGGTATTTATATCTTAACCACTCAAAATAAATGAATGCAACAAATTATACACAGTGTATAAGGCAATACACAACTTAAGCGTACAAGTCCAATTAGGACACAATTGCTGAAATGTATGTACAATGACAACATGAATGAAATTAATTCATATTAATTCAGCATGATTAATTAATGCTGAATTAATATGAATTAATTTCATTCATGTTGTCATTGTACATACATTTCAGCAATTGTGTCCTAATTGGACTTGTATGCTTGTGTATTGCCTTATACACTGTATATAATTTGTTGCATTCATTTATTTTGAGTGGTTAAGATACAAATACCACTGTTGTTATATGCACTATACTGCTGTCTTTTTTCACTAACCTCCAGGTACTAGCTGGAGATCTCCCGCTATTACAACTGACCTCCAGCCAATACAGAGCAGTTCACCCAGAGAAAATGGCCACCTCGGCAATTGGATTCTATGGCATTGAAGTCCCTCCCCTCCCCAAACCCGGTCTTCCTCAGGCTCCGCCCCCAAAACCCTCCTGCCAGTGTCGAAGAGGGACCTGGCAACCCTAATGATGAGGGTGGGACCCTAGCAGCCTGAAATTACCTAACTACATTACTGCCCAACAGTTGGAAGGCCTTGCTTCTAGTTGTTTTGGAGTGAGAATTCATGTACCTTCTCATTTCATGCCCTTTCCAGATGGTTCAATCTCTCAAGTGAATTATAGCCAAAGTAAAATTCTGCAAAGATTATTTTCTTACCCACTTATATAAACAGCTACTTCATCGTTTCGAAAATGCTATCTACATCAAATTCAGGCAAATGAAGCAAAAATGTGATCATTGAATAAAGTGCTGTCATTTATTTTTATCTCCACTTCACCTTGCCTACTGTCTGATTGCCTCATGGGAGGCAAATTTGTATTTTTTATACTTTATTTTGTTTGTGCAACCCCTTACAAGTATTCCCATTAAACTGAGGTTACATGACTGGAATGTTTACATTATGAGGTTACCATATTTTACCAAGTAACTGGCCTCTGAGATAGAAGCTTATGTGGTTAAAAATATTTCTCAAGAACTAACTATTGCTAAAGACCTTTTCATTACATATAGAAGATAGCAGTATCATTCCTTTGCATGAATTTTTAAGTTTATGCAAAGATGCAGTCATTGTATAGTAAAATCTTCTTGCTGTTAAATTACAGTGCAAAGAGTGCTTTGGGAAAGAGGTTTATAGTTTCAAATGTCACAGGGATGTCTTCCACCCCAAATTTCAAGAAACAGCTTTTTCTAAATAACTAAAAAAATAAAGTTAAACCCTGCTTACTAAATCAGTGATTCCTGCCTATCCTACTTAGCTCTCAGCATGCTCAGATCCATTGGCATTTTTAATAGATAAGGGCATCAACATTGTACAGAAAACATGCTAGACATAGTGTGGTCACATCCTTTGATTTTCTATAGCAAAAGTATTGTGGTTTCTAATTTGTAGCATCAATGATAGCATCAAACAGAGCAAAGCACCCACCATTAATAATAATAAGGCACAAAGCCTGAGTATAATTGTATTTCTTCACATTTATCATTTCTGATATTTTCCTCTCTCTTTCTCTCTTCTTGCATCTACTTTTCTTATATTTCTCAATGGTGAAATTTAGATTGTGAGCTACTTGAAGCAAGAACCTGTGCTCTTTCCTTCTATTACTCAGTAAAGTATTATATATACACGTGTGGATTATTGTTGTTGTTGTTGTGTAAAAGTAAAGATTTTCACATATGAGATTTTCTGCCAAGTGGGCTGCACCATAGAAGCAGATGCATAAGTGAAAGAGTTAAAGGTACTTATTTCTGGTAATATACTTCTGTATGCCATGTTAACATACTGTCTTCTCTTTAGCATGATACCCTAAGACTGCGTACCAACAACAGGTGGACTTAACCCATTCCTATACAGGCCTATCTGCGTGGTGTTCTTAACAACAAGAAATACGTCAAATTTTCCTTAAACATAACACTTAAATGAATTACAGCTGTGTTTGAAAGTGGCCTATAAAGCTTTAGACGTTTTAAATGAGATCTTTGAATAAACTGCTCCGACATGCGAGTCCTCTTTGGCTGTCATGTTAATAATAACTCCTAACCACTGGCGGCAGGGAGACTTTTCCATTCTGGGCAGCCAGAGACAGCTTAAATTAATAAAAGGCAGCAGGCCAGTGGTAGAATCTGATCTGCTGTAAAGCCGTCTCTAGCATGGAAACATCTGAATTTAACATGAATCCGAAGGGTTGCTTTTTTTCCTCTTCAAAACATTTGCTGCCTTCCCATGTTCCTGTGGCGATCAAGGTGTCATATTTCAGAAACCTGCTGAAAAGTAGGATTTTCCCTTTCAAACTTGCCTTGCTTTCAGAATATTTGGCTGGTGAGTAAACTGATACTAATATACCCACACCCCATGCATGACTTTTTTAAACTTTAGAGTAATAATGAAAATAAATATATTTGGACTGAACCCATATTGTAACAACCCATCGAATTTAAAAAATAAAGCACATGGAAGGAGTTCAGTACAAAAAAATCTTCAGTGATCATAAAGGAAAGCAACTAAGTTTAACAGCACCACCTCATTCCAACTAATTGAATAGTTCAAAACACTTCTACGTATCATTTAACTGGTGCTGTAAAATATATCACTTGGGTTTAGAATTTTTAAACTCTCTAATGTGGTCACAAACAATCACCACATATTTGAAAGACACAAACAAGACAGTTTTATTTTACAGCCTAATTGCTCCTTGGTAAACAGGAAACCTCTTAATGTATACTTTGAAACTCTGGGAAGAAAACCATGGGGCCATATTCAAGGTAAGTTTCAAAGGCACCATTCCAACAAAACCTCTATTATGCAGCTCATTTCTCACATTTGTATCCTGCCCTTTTATTCAAGGAGCTCAGGCAATATACATGAGGATTATCTCATTTCATCCTCAAAATGACCCTGTGAGATAGATTAGGAAGAAAGAGTGAATGGCTTAAATTTACCTGTTAAGCCGCATGGTGGAGCAGAAATCTGAACATAGACCTCTATGCTTCAAATCCATTAAAACATTACAGTGGCTTTCGTTGACTTTATGTTGACATCCAGATCTAGCAATCCAGCTTCCCATGCAGAAAGTTGATTTCCCATAACTTGTTACAGCTAATAAAATTCAAAAAAGTGACATAAAAGCAGAGAACCTTACTTTGTTTTACCATGTTTTAGACCAATTCAAGGCAGGTGGGGTCTGAAGATCTCCTGGAATAACAACTTTTTTCCAGACCTACAGAGATCCCTTTCCCTGAAAAAAAATGGCTGCTTTGGAGGGTGGACTCTATGGCATTATAATCCACTTACAGGGTTGCCAACCTCCAGGCACTAGCTGGAGATCTCCTGCTCTTACAACTGATCTCCAGCCGATAGAGGTCAGTTTGCCTGGAAAAAATGGCCGCGTTGGCAATTGGACTCTATGGCATTGAAGTCCCTCCCCTCCCCAAATCCCACCCGCCTCAGGCTCCGCCCCAAAAACCTCCTGCCAGTTGTGAAGAGGGAACTGGCAACCCTATCCACTGATATCCCTCCCCTCCCTGAATGTTGCCCACTTCACACTCTACATATAAATCTCCTGGAATTTTCCATTCTGAAGTAAATGATCATAGGTGTCACATACACAAACCAAATACTTGCAGAGTGTACAAATATTCAGAACTTGTTTAATATTTGTCATTTAAATGTGCCAAACAAAATATTAGGGAAGGTTTGTGGGAGCAAAGTTGTTTCATGAAGGATTGGGGGCAGGAGAGGCAAGATGGAGCTAGCAAGATGGGGGAGGGAAGAAAGCTGGCAAAGTTGTGCTGGAGTGGGGTCTGAGCCAGAGCCAGGCCACGAAGTGATAGGGGGGATCCCTTGCAGTTTCCCTCTCTTATTATAATAATATAAAAGCAACAGTAGCTGATTTTTCAGGAATGCCAAATCAAACTGGGAAGTGAATTTCCCATGTTACTAATCTTCTGTTACTAATCTTCATCAGAAATTGCAGGCCCTTCAGAATTTTAATTTGTAATACAGTATTTCTGCCTCCTTCTTTTCAGTTATACTTTCTTTATGACTGGCATGTGCTTCACATACATTTTCTTATTGTAATGCTATATTTCTGAGAATAGGCCAATAAATATCATTTGATTTGATTTGATTATCTTATTATACTTGTAGGGAACCTGAAAGGTAGGTCTTCTCCATCCCTATACTGCACTTGGGGATAAAGGCAAAGAAGCAGTGTTTGTAGCAGAGGCCACAATCCTTATTCACTTTGCCACTATGCTGCATTAGCTGCCTTAATTGCACTTCATCAAACATTATTGATTCATTTGGAAAAATATATTCTGCATATCTTTAAGAATTATCTTCTTCAGTGAATTTCTGGTGGTCAGCACTTTTAAAAAAACAAATACAAGGTTGTTTTTTTATTAAATGAAACTATCTGGTGCTTTAATTGCAGACTCCAAGCAAAGATCAAATATGGATTGAGATATCAAACACATGTACAGTGCAATCTAATTTATATAAATGACCTGAGACAAGGGTTGCCAGTCTCCAGGTACTAGCTGGAGATCTCAGCTGGGATTACAATTTATCTCCAGCTGATAGAGATCAGTTTGCCTGAAAATGGCCACTTTGGAAGGTGGATTCTAAGGCATTATACCTCGTTGAAGTCCCTCCCCTTCCCAAACCCCGCCCTACTCAGGCTCTGCCCCAAAAACTCTCCAGGTATTTCCCAACCCAGAGCTGGCAACCATACCTGGAAGATTCCCAGCATTACATCTAACTCTTACGCAAAGGTGAACCAGGCCAAATTTAGATCCAGAAACCCCATTATGTCATGAAATGTAGCACCATTATTTCTTTAGCTGCAGATAATGTATGTTTGGCTTCAAGAGCCAAATCTCTTGCTTGAATATATTTATGTAAATTGTGCTCCATGTGTTTCTTGCAAGCATTCACAACATGACAAGTCTTCTGACATATTTATGTGACATGACTTGCAAGGAGATGATAGGGGTATTATAGCACAGGGTTTGCAATGCTATAGATTAGAGTCATCTTACTTTCCATTCTAATATAGCATTTATGGGGTTTTAGAATTTGGGGGATGAACATTCCCTTTGGATGGTAGCTTATCATATAAATTCTCTTAATGAAGAGAGCATTTATTTTGCACAAGTCTGAGTAGAAAACTCTGCAATTCAGAAAAGCAAAGGGCAAATGAGGACAAGTGAGCAGATATACATTAACAAATGGTTCTGCAATCTACTTACCGGTATTCCAAAAAATTATGGGGAAATGTAAAACTAAGAAGAAGGTGGAGGAGGAGGAGGAGTTGGTTTTTATATGCCAACTTTCTCTACCATTTAAGGAAGAATCAAACCAGGTTACAATCACCTTCCCTTCCCCTCCCCACAACAGACATCCTGTGAGTTAGGTGGGGTTGAGAGTGTATGACTAGCCCAAAGTCACCCAGCTGGCTTCATGTGTAGGAGTGGGGAAACAAATCCAGTTCACCAGAATAGCCTCCACCACTCGTGTGGAGGAATGAGGAATCAAACCTGGTTCTCCAGATAAAAGTCCACCACTCCAAACCACAGCTCTTAACCACTACACCACTACCATGATCATTGTCAAGACTTGCTGCAACAGCAACTACATACTTGTGATGGGTCATTCTTAACCTGCCATGGCAGGAGTCTGTGCCAATGGAATGGCAAAAGCACCTGGTACCAAACAGATTAAACCTGTAATGCTGGCATTACAGGCAGATAATACAGCACACTGGCTTAAGTAGAGAGGGTTAAGGATGCAAGCTTTGCAGCCATAGTCCTTTAGCCATTTCAAAGCAATAAAACCTTGATTTGTCTTCTTAAATCTGACTTCCTGTGATCCCTTTCTGGTGACTGATGCTCATGAGTAAACCCATCCATTTGTAAATAAAGCAGACATCGAAGGAAGATTGGCATCTGAAAGAGAACTAATACAAGATTAGGTTTGGGATGAGTCAAAGCAATTTGTTCAATAGCCAAGTACAGGGTACTGGCAGAGAATTGGTTATGGTGACAAATCTGAGGGAAGAAGGTCTACTATAGCAAAACAAAAAATCAAGAAGCAATCTGGAGCCAAATAAAGAAGGTTCCCAAAGAGTTAGAAAAGAAGGCAAAGCCTAGACAAGGATGAGGCAGGAGGGTGGTACCACAGAGATGCCAAGAACGCAGATATAAATACTGTAGGGTAGTATTGTAGTATGAAAACTACAGTATAATTTTTCATATGTGTTTGGGATCAGGATCTTATTGATTGGCGCTGACACCTCAGCATGCTGATTCTATCTTCTGAGTCACCTGACCTCTGTGCCTTGGACAGAAGAGGCCAAGATACATAAGTACAAACTGTGCTCACTGTATAGTTTAGCGGTGTAGTGTGCAGATTCATGACTATATGCATTAGGCTTTAGGCCCCTATACAAACACAGTGACCAGTGTGTCAATATTAGGTACACTGGGGATGGAGATGGCTTTCAGAGGATCATCTGCCACTATTTAAATCCCTCCACAAGAGGAAAATGATCTTTTCATAGGATATTTCTCCATTGCTCATGCAACCTGGGTGACATTTATATACTGTAATGTGCTTCATACTGACTGCTGTCTGATAAACATTGGTTCCAGGGGAAATTGGTGCCAAATTTTTCCCCACAGCTCCATTTTATGTAAAAAATAAAAATTGGGAACCCTTTTTCATCTTCCTATACTATACTTGCAGCTTCCTTTAAATTCCTTTTGCTTAACCCTATAATTTTTTCTCCTAGATTTTTGCAATCTTCTGCCAGTCATCATTTAAACCAGGGACACATTGTAGTCTTCACGGTACAGCATTTTGCTGGTTAGCAGGTATCCATACCATATGGTTCACAACAACATTGAACTCTGAGGCCTCTTGCTCTCTCTAGTGGGTTTTTACTGTGTGATGAACGAGATAGGGATGGAATTAATTAGTTTGACTGATTAGTATTCTATAAGAAGAGGGATAACTGCCAAACACGATCCTTTATAATCTGTCTGGATGGAACAGAGCAGGCACATAATCTGGAAAAACGAAATTAAGCACAGTGAAGTTGTTGTTCTCTTCACTAGCAACACCTATTTGCTGATGGTTTGAAACGGCATCTACTATCCTGTAGCATCTGTCAGTAAACAGGGCAGCTAACCATCTATTGGGCATATGTATTGGCGTAACACATGGTGTCTAGAAGGTTAGTAAAGATTAAATGTTAATAGTTACTGTGATTTCAGCAATGTGTGTTGATCGGTTTACACAAAGTAGATAAATATGCACAGATGCAAAGGAAAAGGAAAAAATATCGATTCACACTATCAATTTAGAAGCCATAAAAAGAAAGGATATCAATTCTGACTCAAAGGTCATACCTAAACCTGTTAGAGAGCTTATTGTTTTCTAATGTTAGCCACTAAGGAAAGGAGCAATGAACCAACAAAATGCTTATGGCAAAAGTAGATTAAACTAGAGGGTATAGGGTCAGACATTGTCATTAGTAGTACATTGCCTTCAGTTAAAAATGTTGTCAATTTTCTTCATAAGGAGAGTGCTCAACACTTTTTTGTTCTCTTCATCATAGGACAAATTTAGTGTATGTGGGAAGTGCTTAACTGACAACTTTAACAAACATTCTCTTGGTCCAGAATATAAGTGTGGACACTGAAAACATCCCTGAACTAATTCATCATTGTCTTCTACTTTGGTCCAGTGCCGTCATCTATCACTTGGCATCTCTGCAGCGGGTGCCAACAAAGCCATCAGTGAACATGTGTATGTGTATTTATTCATTTGTTTGTGTGATGATATGGACATCTGGACACTATAAGCTGTCCCAGAATCACCAATTATTTCACGTAGACAAGCCATCTGGCAGAGCTGTCAATAATAGTACACAACCCTTTTTGGTCTTATGAAGCGGAGGAAATTAAAAACAAGAGCTAGCTTGGGGAAGTCTGTTTATCCTCTGATCCTATCACCCAGAGATTCCTGGGAGTTTCTAAAGGGCCTCAAGGAGTTTTATTTTTTGTTGAATATATCTAGGGAAATGCTAGCATTTGAACAGTTACAATATAAAATATTTTCTAGAGGCAATGTTTCTCAAAATACTAGAAACTGGACAAATTCTAAATGCTTCTCTAAATAATCACTCGTCTTTGGATAATTATTCTCTAAATGAGCACATTTTCATAGCTGACACAGGCCAGTTCTTAATTCCCCCCCCCCCCACAATCCATACAGCTTTGGCCAATCTAGGGTGTTCACTCACAAGACTAAACCTGACATGCAAGCCCAGCAAACAAATATATGGAGAATTCCTGAATCCTAGAGGTGGAAGAAGTGCTGTTGCAATCAAGCATTGGAAATGCTGTCAGTCATTTATTTGATCACCTGGTTCATATGTTACCTTTGTCCATGATGTTTGACTAAGAAAGGGCTGCTGGGGTGTAAAAAAAAATTATTGTGAGAACCATGATGTAATCAGGCAAAATATTGTGTGTTATGAAATTTTTAAGAAATGGAAAAGTGCCTTGATGGATACCACTTTTACTCATCAGACCAGGTGTTTCCATCCCTAAATAATCCATGCTTTCAATGGATGACAGTTGGCAAAATACAAAAACAGCCTAGCACAGATGCTCATAAGTAGTTGAGCTGGTCTTTGCACAGCTAAAAATCATTCCAAGATGCTTTAGCCCCTTTCTATGATTGAGACTGCCATGAACCAATTGAATTCTACTGTATTACCCTATGGGACATGTGGCCAATCCTAACCAATTTATCCCCACATCTCCCTGGTTATTTCTAGTAAAAGACCCTTGTGATACATTATCATCACATTAAATGGTTCCCCAACCAATTCATGGACTGCTGTCTTCAGGGCACAGGGAGATGATAAACATAGTGATGTCATATGTTTCTTTTCCTGTATGTTACTAGGGAGACAGGAGAGGAGCTCTCAGGAGGCATGGTTTGGTGGGGGAATGTATTTGAATTATCATATACATCATGTGAAAAAGGGAGTGGGGCAAAGTATTATCTGCAGAATCTCTATAGTCCAAAGAAGAGCCTGGCTTTTTTAACACAATGAAGAGATCAGGGCTGAATTAACTGCTAAATAGTATGCTATTGAGTAAGGCTTCTACTTTACTATAGCTGCAGAGAAACTTCCTGCACTGAGAAGTAGCTCTCCCCATCCTGTTCTTGGCACCCTGAAAATTCCTTAAGACGTAAAGCTTATTTTATTTTGTTCTTTTAATAATGGGGTGGAGCCAGGCAGTGGCTGTAAGAAGAAAAACTCTGATTTAGACTCAAATTCTCCAACTTAGTATCCCTGACCCCAGTTGGTTGAGCTCTACAACTCAAAGCAGAAGGGAGATTAGGTGACCAGAATTTACATCAGGCCATTTTTATGGTTGCCAACCTCCAGGCAGTAAGCAAAAATTCAAATCAGCAACATGGACCACCCCAATGTTATAGACCACAAAGTTGAATTACATGCAAAAACACAATAAAGATACAGTTTTCAATAATTTGTGAGTATCTCGTAATTCTCAAACTACTAGGAAGTTATTGGAATTACAATCAGTGTTTGTCAACAAAAGTATCAAGATCTGCCAGCAATTCATATATACAAGAACGAGAATACAATACTTATAAAACACAAACAACTATTCTATATCACAATATGTGGATGCAACTACAATATGTGGATGCAAACTCAATATAAGGTTTTTCCTCCCTAGGAAACTAAGGTAAAGTCTACTAGTTAGGAGAGATCATACTCATCCCCCACCAAATAAATATACATTGGTCAAAGTCTCTTGTGAGATCGAAGTTAAGGGGAAGGCGTAGAAATCCTAAAGCGTCTCTCTACTCTTGAGAAGGCTGCCACCCAAGTGGCTTGTAAGGTAGCAGCCATGATCAAAAATTACAAGATATACTGTAATATAGTGTCAGCAGAACCAGAGGTAGAGATGTAATACCGAGAACCTGGGTTTCTCGGTCTGATGAGGTTGCAATGCTGTAACAGAAATCCAAGTGGGTTCAGAGCCCTCGGGGTGATCCTGAAGACCGAGGCTCCCGACTCGCTGTGTACGAAACTGACAAGACACCGGTTTTTTTCTGTTCCCCTGGAGAAAATGGCTGCTTTGGCAATTGGACTCTATGGCATTGAAGTCCCTCCCCTCCCCAAACCCCGCCCTCCTCAGGCTCCACCCCAAAAACCTCCTGCCGGTGGCAAAGAGGGACCTGGCAACCCTAGGGGTAGGGGGGGCTTACTAGCTGTGGAGGTAGGCTGGCACCAATGCACCGGTGTCACTTCAGGAAGTGACGTTGTCACATTGGTGACATCAAGGGAGACGCTCTGATATTTGGGGAAAACTATATTGTAGAGGCTGTTTTTACCATAGAGTTTTGCCCAAATACCAGAGTGTCTCCCTCAACATCACCGATATGATGACATCACTTCCAAAAGTGATGTCATCGTGCCACCAGGTCTGGGACCCAGCCAGCTGGCTGGATGGCTCTGGGGGAGTGGGCCCAAATTGGGCGATCCCCTGCCCCCAGTTCTGAGCCTAATTTTCCTCACAGGGTTGTTGTGAGGATAAAATGGAGGAGAGGAGAATGTTATAAGCTGCTTTGGGTCCACATTGGGGAGAAAGGCAATAATAAATGTAGCCAGAGGATAGTTAAAATGTAGGTTGGTGGGTGCGTGAGTGGGTGGGTGAAAAGGAGAAAAAGAGACAGAGAGAGCTAAGTATATGGGGGATGCCAAGAGGAGGGAAAGAGGAAATGGTGTGAGGAGAGCAATAGAGGGTAAAGCGAGGTACCCCCACAAGTCCTTGTGGGTTTCCAACCATGCAACTGGGCCTGGCCCAGCATACAGCACTGCCCAACTAGGTGAGGCTTGGAGGCCAGCATTGCATAACTGGGCCCGGCCTGGCCCTGTGCCACATACTGGGCCATAGTTTTCTGGAGGGGGAGAGAAGGGAAAGCTGGAAACGGGGCAGATAAAAGTAGGTTATCTGATGGGTTGGAAGGAGCAAATGCAGCAGCAAAAGGGGAGAGGCTATGGGGGCTTTCAGGGAAAGGAAAGAGGGAATAGTGAGGGAGGGGGAAATGATATATTCCCTCACTAGTGCTTGCAGGTGCCCCATGTGTTTTCTGTCTATTTCTCTCTCTCTAGTAAGGTTTAAAGCAGCCTGAGCTAGGGGATTTTTTAATGGTGAAAATGGCATGGGAAAATAAGCTTAAATTCTTTTCCCCAGTTCCACAGTCTGAACTGGGACTGCTTTTTTTCACCAGTAATTACTCATTGGGGGATCTAATCATGAATTTCAAACATGAGGCATAGTTTTGTCCTTGGATGATGCCCTGGGGTGCCTGCTGTTGGGAATTCTAAGATCTGCATATAAAGAAGACTCAAGGATTCAAACCTAACAACAAGCACTTCACTTGTCGTTTGCTTTGGCATCTGATTCTTCCCTTTAGTGCATAGAATCAGAAGATCAGACTGAAAATGAATGCGTGCATTTATCCTCTGCAAAATGTGTTGTCTCCTGCACGCTTCCACCGCACAAGTTACTTTTAGTTTCTCGCTTCCCAACCATAGCAGATGTTTCTGTTATGTTGTTACTTTGAGGAAGGGGATTGCTGGCTTTTCTGGCCTCCTGGGCTGTAGTCCAGCTGCAGCTGTGGAAAAGGATACATAACAATGGAATCTTCTTGTTCTCATTCTGGCTTTACATCATTCTGGCACTGATTTATCAAGGTAGGGCTTGTTCAACCTGTATTCCTCCACTAAACCACAACCTACTAGATTCACTTCTTAGATCCAATTTTCTTGTTACCCTTCCCAAGTAAAAGGATTTTCAGGCTTGTGGAACAGAATAGTTTGATTTTGTTGTTCATAATGAAATGTTAAAGCTATAACACAGTAGTCAGGATTTAGCCCTCATTGAGGACGTTTCAGTAGGGATATTATGGAATTCCATGACTACTGGTTCAGTTTTAAAAATCAATTTTCTTTTATGGTTTCTCAGTGCTTAGGATGAAATTGCAATCATCTTTTCCCTGACCAAGGTAATGACATTAGATAATAAAACTCATGCTAAAAAAAAAAGTGATGAATATTTTTGCATGAAGGAGACACAAACTGTGGTGATGCCCTTCAGATCTGTAAAAATGGCACGTAATGCAGAAATGACACCAAAAATTCTATAATTCTACAAATAAACCAGAAAAACTCGCGAAGAAAATAGGTAGTATGAAAACATTTATAATACATACATATAAAAAGTAAGAGAAATAACACCATAGATCCTAACTCTTCATTCAATTTATTTTGCCGGGTGAAATTTATGTAAGTGCTTAACTTACCTAGACATTCTAAGTAATTAATTTTACCTGAATTATGCTCACTATCTTCACAAAAGTAGCTTTCAAACTTTCTCCCTTTGCATATCAACTTGCCTGCTAAGGAACCCCATCACATCTGTCCTGAAACCTCTTCCTTGTCTCATGGAATTCTGGAGTTCATGTGAGGCTGCGGATGGGTCTGTAGCCTAACCATTATGCTGCCTGAGCGGAGAGTATATCCTCAACGTATCCAACACCTGTCATTGGCTGCACACGATAGTAAAAGGTTGGAGAGAGACAACCAAGCTGTTTTCAGGGAAGCTTTTGGACATTGTGGGGTACTTGTGCAATTTTTCTGTGAAGTTTTCTTTAAAAAAAAATCAAATCCAGACCTGGAAGATGGAATATGGAGTGGAAGACCAGCGCACAGGGAGGGAAGGGCATCTGAACTCTTTTCCCTCTGGCCTTTTTCTTTTTCAAAAACAGCACCATGAGCTGTTTTTTTGATACACCAGCGAAAGGACATGGTTGCCAATACTTCCCCGTGGGGAAGAAAAGCTATTTGTGACATTTATGACTGAAAGGTTAAAAAACCCACCTTCAACTTGTGCATCAGTTTTCTATGAAAATTGTCGCCTCTGCACTTGCCTTGTGCAAGAGAAGAAAACAGTGGATAAAAGCCACACATGACTTTTCATCGTGTGTAGTTTGGACCCCCCTGAGGAAGCTTTTAAGGGATGCCAATGTTGGAAAACAACTGCCTAACAATAAGGAAAATCGTGATGTACATAGATAAATGCTAAAGTGTCCGTGGGATGGAAAAAATCTTTTCAATATAAGAATCAGATCCCACAACATTTTATGTTCCTGTCTAATTGCAGTAACTAAAAACTCACTCAAAAGAAAACAAATGGTCATGTTCTCTGTATATATATTTATTCTAATTCTGCCTAGCTGCACTTTAGGCTGTAAATATGAAGGAAACTTTTATCTATTAGGGCTAAAAGGTGATTGAATATTCTACTCGGAATTTATGGTATGACACACCTTAAACAGTTTTCTGCTTGCTTTGTTTCGTAATTTCTGTAATCCTAGTCCTATTGCCTTATTATGGAATGTTTTGTGCTTCCTGATTGGTTTTCCATAGTTTCTAATCTGCCTTGAGTCTCCGTGATAAAGAGAGGCTATAAATGAAGTTAAATAAATAAATAAATAAATAAATAAATAAATAAGTATAATGAAGAACTGGATACATTTGTGAAGAATGCCTTGCAATTGTCTATTCTGGTGCCTCAGCTGTGGCTTTTTAGGGTCAAGAAAAGGTTCTTCCCCTAGGATCCTGGTTCCCTCTTCCTCTGAGTAGTTGTACAACATACCCAGAGGTAGGATGTTAGGATAGTTATTCTTCCTTCATTTCCCCTTTTAAAATTAGAAAGGTGTGGTTTGCCTAAAATAATAATGCATAATAATCAGGATATAAATTAATAAAAAATGATTCATTGGGAACAGGAAGAACAGCATATTTTTTCTAGGACAAAATAAAATTATTACTCCATGTCAAAGTGCTTGTTTATCACAGGGCATAATCCTGCCATAGTGTTACAAAAAGTACTGCAGTGAGCTACCCTTCTTCCAGTAGACACTGAAGATTTTAAAGATAAAAACTACAAGTCTGAACCAAAACCTGTTTTCTAGCTTCCTTTCTTTTGCTCCTAATGTCTCTCATTCTTTCCTTACTTCCTTTTCCCTCTCTCCAAGCAGTTTTCTCCAAGATTGGACAACTGTAGTCTGCCTAAGGAATTTCCTCCTCTTTTAGCGGCAGCTTTGTTTATATTTATTTCTTCTCCTATATTTCCTCCTATTCTGTAGAACAACCTCTTGACAAAAAGCTTCTTAACAAATAATAGTGATGTCTGACCAGAAGGTGTCAAACGTAATACTTGCCATCTCTATAAGCAAGAGGGAAATCTTGCAAGAAGTGAAAATATAGCAGCCAGGTTTGGAGACTGTAGAATTGCATATATAAACACCTAGGACCTTATCGTTTAGGCCACTGGTTCCCAACCAGGGGTCCGTGGACCCCCAGGGGTCCGCGAGAACTAAATTATGGTCCACGAAACAAAGTTATAAACCCATAATAAATTAATATTTTCAATTAAAAATTCTCTATTATAAAAATATATATTCAAATATTATTCTAAGTTTAATGTTTAACTAACAGTTATGATTAAAGTTTATTTTCAAATTGTCAGAATTTTTATTTTGAACCTTGGGGTCCCAGCACCGAACAAAAAAGTCCTAGTGGTCCCTGGTCAAAAAATGGTTGGGAACCACTGGTTTAGGCAGTATGAAGAAAGAGATCGGGGGGGGGGGGAGATGAGCATCAAGCACCCAGCAACACAGAAGAGAGAGAAATAAGGAGAGGCAAAAAAAAAATTGCATTCCTTTGGCTTAAAAAAAAATTGTGATAATGGCTCGAGCCATCTATTTACAGTTGTGGGGAAAGAAAATATTTTCCTGACCGCAGCTGAAGAGAACTTGACAGAGTTTTCCTGCTTGCCCTCTCCCATGTCATCAGGGTTTTCTGGGAGAAGAATCGGAGGTGGTTTTCCACCTAAGTGGTTACAGCTGTTTCCACAGGATCAGTCAGATGCAGTTTCTGTCTGTGTTTATTTTGGCTCTGATTTTTGACTGGAGCCCAGCAGGATGACAAAGTTTGCTGTGGGGCTTGGGACTTTGGATAAACATTCCAGCGTTTCTAACTTCTTAACATTAAACGCTTCATGAATTCAGCTCTTAATTTCTTCTGGAAAAATGTCAAGACTGCTGGGGGGGTTTCCCATAATCTCACAACATTTGTTTTTTTAGACCAAGTCAATAAATTTATTTTATTTTCTGTGCAAATGGATGGGGGGGGGATCAATACATGTGGGCTACAATTTTTTGTAATTGCAGGTTTGGTGTCTGTTGTGTTTCTTTTATAAGTTGTCTACTTGAAAGGAAATACCCATTGTGGTATTTGTAAAACTAGAATCTCCGAGGGTTGGGATGCTGTCAAAAAGTCATTTAATGAGGGCAGTTCATTCATCAGAGCAGAACGTCACTCATAGAATTACCATGATAACTCTAAATGTGTAATGGATTGTTTAATGAAGACGTGCTTATATTAAGGGGGGAAATACCTCAGATTAAAGTACTTGGTCATGAACCTAAATTCAAACCATAACTTGGATTATTTCATAGGCCTGAATGACAAATGGGAAAATGTAATCATAATTCATAGGGAATTAATGGATAAAAACAATGGATTAAACCTGCTATTTCTGGAAAATATTGAGCCAGTTCCTTACCCCTGATATTTGCACACATCTTTCTTTACTTATGAGTGACATTTTAATGTACACCACTCTGATATGGACTTTCAATAAAGACCAGATGTTTCTCCACTGAAAGAAAAAATTCCACTAACATAAATGGTAATAGAATCCAATAGCATTTCCATCCTCATGCTTTGCAATCTTTATTCTAATACCACTATATAAATGAATGATGTGGTTCTGGTAGGATTCTCCTAGATGAAAGCATAGAAATTGCCTAGCTTGCTATATTGTCCTTTGTCAACATTTCTGCTTCTTTTGAACGGACAGAGCCTACACTGGACAGGCGTTCATCCTATTTAAGGAGCTCCCCTTAGTATGCATTCTAGCACATGCTTTGTGTACAACTTGCAACCTATGCAAGGAGCATAAATTGACTTCCTTGCGATAGATTTTAGTGATCAGTGGAATGAGAACATTGCTTTATTCACCTGCTGCATACCAGTGTATGCTCCTCAACAGACATCCTGTATACTGAGAATTGACAGATAACATGCATGTTTAGTCATATAAAGTGAACGAAATGGACAGAGCAGGTTGCTGTTAAATGGCATGGAAATTCACAGATCAGTGCAAGAGATGGATTGGGTTTTGCTATCTTGGAATTTGTTCCATGAAGATTATGTAGACAAATAATAAATTTTTGTAAGTATTGGTTCTTGTAGGTTATCCGGGCTGTGTGACCGTGGTCTTGGTATTTTCTTTCCTTTTTAAAAAATTTATATATATATATATATATATATATATATATATATATATATATATATATATATATATATATATATATATATATATAAAATTAAAAAAAAATACAAAGTACAAAAAAGTGTAAAAGGGTATTCATATATTGTAATTAATACATTCATAATTACTGTATTGTACCAATTAAACAAAAATACCCTTTTTCAGGACAGGAAGCCAAGCCTCCAGACTAACAAAGACTACAGTCCACAATAGCCATGCAGATTAGCTTTGGATTTCACACATTAACAGATCACTTTAGGATACAATGGTTCCATATTAACATACCACACCCTCATTAGCACATTATCTTGATACTTACAGGACAATGGTTAGCACATTACCTTTGATACTTTTTGCAGGACAATGATTCAGCTCAAACCCCAACCCCTTTCTGACTATATATTACTCTTCCTACACACTTGACACTGAGAGACACTGTCCTTCAGTGTGACTCCTCTGAAGATGCCTGCCACAGCTGCTGGCGAAACGTCAGGAAAGAAAATACCAAGACCACAGTCACACAGCCCGGATAACCTACAAGAACCAATGAACTCTGACCGTGAAAGCCTTCGACAATATTTTGTAAGTATGTTTTTAATTATATAACTGTAATATTGCTTGTAGATGAAACATGATGACTGCATTATGATTATGTATTGTTTGTACTTAAGGAAGGACTGATGAAGAATTTTCAACCAAGAATTTGAAACGGCCGTATCCTCCTTGTGAAATTTGGCATCATTCTGTGTATGTTGTGAACTACATTGTCTACAATGGTGAATGTACTCTGACGGAGACTTTTGAGAAATCCATACAACTTAGATTGACATGCTTGCTGCACCTTGTTGTTTTTCATAGGATTGTGGATTTTTATATGTTGTACATATCTTTGTTGTTGTGTCAATTTTGTAGCATTCATGATAAAAAAAATTGCGCTTTGTTAATAATTTTAGCTCCTGTACTGATTTTCTAATCTCTGTGATACTGGTACAATGGTGCCTATTTACCCTTCCAATACCTGGAGGTTGGCAACCCTAGGAGTAGCCCAGCATTCATCACAGCCAAGCAGTGAGAAGGGGCCTGGCCAGGAATGTTGGATCCAAGTTTGCGGAACACCCCCTTAAAGGGACTGAGTCTTGTCACAAGTCCCTGGGCAGCTGACAAAGTTGCAAGGGCCCCAGCAACCCCCCTCCTGCAGATACCCCAAGCAAGCCCTCACCTTGGAAGGGGCATGGGGAGATGACAAGGAAAGTGCACCCAACCAGGGGTCTCCGGCATTCACCTGTGGGGGCTCTAATGGCAGCCCAGCTACACTGCTGAGGGCACCCTTGGCCACCTCCCCGGACACTTCCACCAGCAGTGGAGCAGGAGAGGGGGCTACTGAGGGGGCTACTGCATGTGGGGTCATGCAGCACCACCAACAGATCCCCCATTAGCCTCCTCAATTGAGCAGAAGTGTCCTGGGATAGGAATGACCATCCTTCTACTCTGGGCTCTGTTATTCCAGTCCCAGAGCAATCTATCTATGCCCAGGGACCATCGTTCTAAATTCATTCTGCACACACTGTAAATTTTGTATTCATTGATGCATTTAAATGGAGCCCATGCAAGTCAATTGGCATCCCTGGCTCTCAACATCTCCCATTGCTCCCACAGGTGATCTTGTCATTCATTTTAGTATCCATTTTTACTAGTAGCCATGAATAGCCCTATCCTCCATGAAAATGTCCATTCCCTCTTAAAGTCCTCCAAGTTGGCAGCCTTCACATCCTGGGGCAGGGAGTTCCACAATTTAACTATGCATTCTGTGAAGAAATACTTCCTTTTATCTGTTTTGAATTTCTCACCCTCCAGCTTCAGCTGATAACCCTGCATTCTAGTATTATGAGAGATGGAGAAAAGCATCTCCCTGACCACTCTCTCCAAACCATGCATAATTTTATAGACCTCTATCAT
Source organism: Euleptes europaea (assembly GCF_029931775.1). Classification (NCBI taxonomy): domain Eukaryota; kingdom Metazoa; phylum Chordata; class Lepidosauria; order Squamata; family Sphaerodactylidae; genus Euleptes; species Euleptes europaea. Next base: position 67,169,971 of record NC_079321.1, on the reverse strand, counting down.
GTCTCCCCTTAACCGCCTTCTTTCCAAGCTAAGCAGCCCTAAGCATTTTAACCGCTCCTCATAGGGCAGTTGCTCCAGCCCCCTCTCCTTCTCAAGCTCTCCAATATCCAATGACAGCTGCTACAATGACACCATGACAGCTGCTGCACAGAGCTCTGTCCCCGCAAGAGAATAAGTTCAAGGGTTGTGTGGCAACCTACTCCACGTAGAATGGAGGGGCTCCACACACCCCAACAAAGCACCCTGTCTGGGGGGGGGGGAGGGAGCCTGCCAAATAAATTAGCTTACATCCCAATGTAGACCTGACAACTTGGCTCCCTCCTTGCGGCATATCTCCCGGAGCACTTATGATACACCAATCCATGAGGGCCATGATGCCAGGAGGCCATGGCTCATTGCCCCCCCCCCCACAACCTGGGCTGGGCTTGTGGGGGGCGGGCAGCATGGCCACAATGGTTCCTGCCCACAAGCAAGAGGAATGGGGAAGGAGATTTGGGACCCAAACCCATACTTACCTGTTAGTGCGCAGGCGCCCCTTTGGATCAGCCCTCCAGAGATGGGGTATCTGTTAGGGCTCTGAAATGAGAGAGGACAGCCACTGTGTGGACCTTGCATGTTAGTGCTCATCCAGAAGTGCTAAGTGCCCTCTTTGTGCCTTTCCTACCACCAAAGTGCCTTGCTGCTCACTCTAAGTATGCACAGCAGGGAGTTGAGAGAGAGCGTCCTGTGAGGTTCACCCTACCTCATTAGTTGTGGGGCATCCTGGCCAGGGTTTTTTAGAGGGCTGGGGGACCATGGTTGGGTGCTGGGGAGGAGGCTCGCCCACCGCAGGGGAGGAAGGTGATTGGCTGCATCCATAGTCAGCATCCTAGGCTAAGATTTACTCCTTTAAAAAACTGTGCCTATGGTTGCACAGCCTAAGCCAAAACAGGTGTAATGTCACACTGTATGCATCAGGACCTTCAAATCCATGTTATGTGAAAAGGAAAGTGATTTGAAATTTTAAGAAAATGATTGGAACACAAAGTAATTCCTTTTTCATGTGACTGGAGAACCATAATGGATGAAAAGCATTAGCTTTGTTGGTACTTCTTTGCAATCTATGTATTCAGAGAGTGTTTAATACAAAGCCACATCCCTGACAGTGATTTTACTGCCCCATTCCTAATCTTAGAATGGTAACTAACCCCTTTCTGCATCTGGAGATAGGCCAGTGTCGACCTGGCATAGAAATGAGCAGCATCAAGATATGTCAGTATGCAGACCAGAGAGTCCCCATCCCAGGCCTCCAGCTTCCCACTGCTGCAAGAGAAAAATGGGGGGAAGTGTCATTGTGGGAGCTAGGCACTATGCGGCATCAATTTTGTTTGTGTAAGTGGAAGAGATGTCACACATTGCTGCTATATTCTAGCAACCTTGTCGCTGTAATGCATGATATCGCAGCATTGCATGATATCATTTGATGCTGCATGACACCTAGACCCACCCCTAAAGCTCCCAGGGGTTTCCAGCCACGTATTGGCAACCCTATATGTCAGAGAGGAGCAAGGCTTAGTTGTCATCCTAAGCCTGCCTAGAATCAGTCCTGATCCTGGCATCGAGGAAGTGTTATGCCAGGGACAACCCTGGCCTAACTTTAACAATTCCAATGCAGAACATACAAGTCCCTGTAGCCTTCCACTGTGCAACCAAGTCTTGACTCCAATGGACTTAGAAGGGCATCACTCTCCTTAGGACTGCAGTGCAAACCAATATTTTTAGCCAGAGTGGAAAGTACTGTCAAGTTGCAACCGACTTATGGCAACTCCTGGTGGGGTTTTCAAGACAAGAGATGCTAAGAGGTGGTTTGCCCTTACCTTCCCCTGCATAGCAATTGTGGACTTCCTTGGTGGTCTCCCATCCAAATATTAACCAGGGCTCACCCTGATTAGTTTTCAAGATATGACAAGTTTGGGCTAACCTGGGCCACCCAGGTCAGGGTGTGTGTGTGTGTAATCAAACACATATAAATATATATTTGTTATAATCATAGATCAGCCCAGACTGACATACAGAGTCATTAGAGCATCTATGTACAATAAAATTTCAAAGGCTCATAATAAGTTGATTTCAATAATACAGATGTAATTAATAAAAAGGATTTAATCAGCTACTTTCTTGTAGAACATGTTGCGATGCAATATTTGACCACCTTAAAGTTGGTTTCATTAAAACAATCTGAAAAGAGGAGAGAAATATACAATTCATTCAGGTCTGCCTGGAAAATTTGAAAAGACTGGAGTTATGTATAGAGATCAAATGATGCTATACGATGGACAGTACAATAACACATGGTTAGCTGTCACAACTGTGCCCAATTTGCAGGGGCAAACACATTGAGAGTAAGGGATATGTAACTTCCAAGAGAGCTAATGGTAAAGTGAAGGCTCTTTGGTACTTAAGGAATTCTAGAACATACAGAGAGTCTGCTGGAGCAAAGTGTTTACCATTATTCCTTACCACTGGATAAGACATGAAAATGTAACATACAGTCCCTAAAACATAGCTGTCCTCAAAACAGTGGTGGGAGAATTGTTCATGTCATTTTACTAGTGGAAAAAGACCATTTGGTGTCCATTTTAATACATTTTTAAATGATTTCAGTTTCTGTGCATATTTTTTGTATTTGCATAGCCTTTTTTTAGTTTTCCAATTTTATGGCATTTTACCATATCCCATTTTTGTAGTACTTATATGACATTAATGCACAAATTGTACTCACAAACTGTCAACCTCAATACCAATTTTGCTGTTGAATTTGTTATTTCAATCAGGAACAGACATTTTAATTTTAATTCTTAACATCCCAAAACCATACAAGGTACTCCAACTTCTGAATCAAACTAGACTAATCATGAAGTTGTAAACCTCAGAGAGAGCATGAATGTGGTACATGTGGTACAACTTTAAGGACAGCACAGCGATTCTCAAATTCTTCCCTAGGTATCCTAATCAACAGCTCCTGCCATGGTAGGACACATTCACAAGAAACTGATACCATGAAATTATCACTTAAAGGCCACCGTATCACATGGGAATGTAGAAACGAGGCTCGATATTCTATCGCCTTATTCTATTCTGCACAGGCTCATCTCCTGTTTTGGCTCCTTCTTTTGGTTCTATCTCTATGCATTGGGTTATGCTGTTTTTTTCCTGTAATGTTGTCCTTTCTCTATCTGTCTAACCACTTCTCCTATGAGTCTTTTTGACAAGACCCCCCTTCTTAAAAAAAAAACAAAAAAAACACCTTGATATGGATCACTGTATCCTCATTTTGCCTACTTTGGCTCTACTATGCTATTTGTCTAGTGTAGATCATGTGTCTTCTTGAAAATCTCCATTTCAACACACTGTGTGGTCCAGCATCTAGACAGTCTTGGCATGATGTAACAGTGGTTGCAGTACCACCACCAGCAATAACACCAATAAAGTACACCTCTTGATTGGTGCTTGACCATATTTTTCTGCTTTTCCAGGAAAGATGATTCCATGATGCAGTGTGTATTATCTGCCACATCTTTTAAATACTTTCTCATATTCAAAAATACACAAAGCTTGCAGTATTGTGCACACCTGGGTCTTACTTCTGATTAAACCCATATAAGATCCAGCTGCATATCCTTCAGGGAATAATGGGTTGTCTTATGTATAGTAACTAATATTTTAAAAAACAGGATACAGATTAGGAATAAGTAGACAGGTTTTACAATGAAGGGAAGTACGCATTGTTTCTCCCAGGAACATATATTTAGACCAATTTATCAGTTCAATTTATTCCTAAATTATCTGGAATCAAGGTGACAACTGAAGAAGCCAAATATGTAAACAAGCAAATTATTTAGGATGGTGAAATCCTAAATAGACTATGAAGGGCTCCCAAATGATGACTCCAGGGTGAGTTAATGGGCCACACTATTTATGGGGAGGGGTAACTAAAAGCAAAATGATGAGGTCTAAAATGACTGTGACAACCTAGAATTGAGAGCAAAGTGGAAAATTCATTAAAACTCTGCTACAATGGCAAAGAAGACAAATTCCTGCTTGGGTGCAATATACTGTGTGTGGAGCAAAGTTCACAGAATAGATGTTTCCTGCCTCCACTTTCATTGCAGTTTTCTGACCCCCCCCCTTCTGCTCCTATGGGTCACAAACAGCATGGGACAAGCATGCAGTGGAAGAAATCTCCCCTCCATCAACAGAAAGGCCATTACATTGGATCCAACCTTCAGATGAGAAATTATTAGGAACAGTGTCAGTCTGCAAAAAGCACCTTTCTAAGGGTAAACTACAAATTGGTTTTCCTAATGCTTTTTCCTATAGAAGAGCATCTTCAGACATCTCCTGGTATGCCCCCCCCAAAGAGTGCTACTTACTACACCTCTAGCAAATTTCAGAACCCAAAATTTTAATTATTATATCTGAAATCAAATACATACCTCTGATAAAACATGAATCATGGCAGATGGATACGTTAAAAATAATTTAAGAGTTTGTATTGCTCAAATGGGATATCCTTGATCTATGCAGCAGAAAGAGTTTGACAGCTCTCCCTTGCTTTATCATACCAAACATAAGATGGATACAATTTGATTTCTTCTGCATCATTTAAACATACTGAAGAGAAAGAATTAGAAACATTACTACAGAAATTGTCCATTATAAGCTATGAACCTATGAGGGATTAGAGAGGGAAATAAAGAATAACAAATCCCCCTTCTCCCATACCACAAAGGCACAACACTGCTGAATTCTGGGGAAGAACAAGTAGCTTTCTGCTTACCTAGCCCTGAATTTCAACAGTCTATAATGCAATTTTCTATGGTAACTCTGAAGCAGGTGAGGAGGAAGTGGTACAATATATGATTCTATGGTGCAATACATGACAGGCATATTTTGACCTGTCTTCCCCTACACCATATAAGAGATTTTGGGTAGTAAAAAGTGAGGCTGAGAAATGCTTCCCTCACAGCACATTCCTCCCAAGTCTATCGTCAAACACACAGCCATTCCAGCATATTATCAGTTGTTGGGGACTCGGCCTTAAAAATCTGGGGAAAGAATTCACTAGGGGAAACACCTTCCCCTTGATTCTGATTATACCCAACTCAACTCATGTTTAACTCATATTTAACATGTGACCCAACACTCACCTTTAAAATAAAGTGTGACCCAAATGAAGTATTTCATTTTGTTTATTCTCATTTAAACTTTATTGCATTCAGTTGTTTTGGATAGCCACCACTTTTAGAGATTTGGAAATCAGAAAGTGATTTCTCTATTCACCATTTCCATAACTGTATAAATTTCTATCATGTCATCTTTTAGTGGTCTTGCCCCCCACCCCAGGTTTCTCAAGCCTGTCTTCATAGTGAAGATGACCCATGCAAATAATAATTTTAATTTCCATTTTCCCCATCTTCACTTGATGGTATAGCCATAACCTTCCTCTGTCTTTCTATATATTTAATGGCATTAGCATACGTCCCCTTTTATTTTCAATTATTGTACTAATATTTGCCAACATATCCTTTGATATATTTTTCCTTTGGGGAACTAATCAGTATGACTCAAAGATCTCTTTCTTTGGTGACTGCAGATAATTTTTAAACTCCCATCAATGTATCTGTGAAATTTAAGAATTTGGGCTTTTTCACTGCCCTCCGAACTGACTGATTTCTATGGTATATACTGCAGAGTTCTGGGGATTCCCAAAGATTCATGGGAGGTAGTAATATCATTTCGAGATCTTCACCTGGAAATGATGTCAAAGCATCAGCTACACTTTCACCTCTGTGGTCCTACCCCCCAACAGCTCCTGGGAAGTGGGAGTTTGGGCCTGGCATCTGTCATGGCCTGCCCCAGCTCCACCAAGGCAAACTCTTCTGATGACATGGAGTCCCTCTCCGACCATGAGATTTCTGAGGCGCAGGCCTCTCTGGACACTCAGTAGGCAGACCTTGGGATCCTTCCCCAGCAATCAGGTCTGGATTCCATCCCTAGACAGCCAACAGACCAGGACACACCTAAGAAGGCCATCACCCAGTCAGTATCTCCAGATGACCTAGAGCTGCTGCAAGAGTCCTGCTAAGGCCCTGCACCCACAGAGTGTTCCCCAAAGCATTGGTATCAGAGACAAAGAAGGACCAGAGTGGAGGCAGGTAACCCAATTAAAGAACCTACAATTAACAGCCAGGGGTCTGTCTCACTCCAGCCTCTCCTATAAAAGAGACAAAGTGTAGTAGCTCTTGACACGAGCTTGGACTCTACCCAGGCTAGTAGAAATGGCTATTATATGAGTATATAGAAGTCTGGAAGTTCTGCTGGGTCAACAGCTCCCATAAGGCTAGCTGCTGTCGCCTTGACATCTGCCTGTCAGCCTCAAAGCAGGACACCATCCATATATCAGACTGAATTTTTAACAGGTCTAAAAATGTAGGGTGAGGTGGGGGAGGTGGTTGCCCATTCTTAACAGGGCTAATTCTGCCTGGCAAAGCATAATTGTGGCCAGATTTTTTCTCCTAGATGCTGTCTTGCAATTTCACCCATAGTTGTTATGGTTAGCCAGGAAATCATTTCACAAATCTTGGTGAACTGACTCCAGCCTCTCTTCCCTTCCATTTCTTTCTTCCTTTCTTCATGCATTGATAACTCTGAATCTCAGCTATTATCACAGGGTATACACTGGGCTGCCCTTCAAAATAGTTTGGAACGTTTATTTAGTGCAGTAGCTGGTTTACTAGCAGGACTCCGAAGAAGAGATTATATTACTCCTGTGCTAGTTTGTTTGTGTTTGTTGTTTATTTGCTTCCAGGCCTATCCTGCTGTTAGTACTTACCTTTCAAACCTTTAAAAGCCTGCATCCCTTAGACAATACAGTTGGGAAAATGTATAAATAAATAAATCCAATGATGTGAACTAAAAAGAGCACATCTTGGAGATCTTTTCTTCACTGCTATTTGGGCAACAAGAGACTAAGATAAGTCATCTCTTTTCAGGGTTTGTTATCTGAAGCGGCAGAGCCAGCGCAAAAAGGATTCTGCCTCTGTGCTTTGCAAGTGTGTGTGACCCCTGATCTCCAGAACAGAACAGAGGAGGTGAACATATGTTCCTGGAACTGTGAGTTTGCAAAGGCAGCACTGATTAGTGATGTTACCAGAGTTCATAGTTACTTTATTGGGAACATGATTTTCTCTAGGACACCATGCTTAGCTGAATTGGAAATGGAACATTGGTTTCTTGAAAAGTCGTTGTCAGGGTTGGAATGTAAACAAAGCTTCCGGATATGTGCTGGTCAGCATGGAGTCCAAGGACATGCAGCAACATGACATCTATATTGAGTACTTCAGTAACCTGGGTCCCGGATGTCTGCAATAGAGTTTCAGTATTCCAAGCAATAGAAGGGAACAGAAGGGACCTTTAAGAGAGTCTTGCCAGTTGATGCTGCAGGCTCCAAGTAACATGTTGAGAAAAGGAAGTCAGTATTCAGTCTCAAGGTGTAGTTTGTTGGATAGCTTGGGGTGCTGTCATGAAAGTTGGGGGGACTCATAATGGGGAAAGATTTAAACTTCCTCATGGTCCCAGCACTGAAGAGCACAACAGGCTTGGACCAAAAAAGTAACCTTATGTTCAGAACTTTTAAAGAAATTAATGCTTATTGTGTGTGCTAAGTGCCGTCAAGTCACCTCCAACTGGTGGAGACCCTATGAATCAATATCCTTCAAAACGTCCTATCATTAACAGCCTTGCTCATTTCTTGCAAACTGAAGGCTGTGGCTTCTTTTGTAGAGTCAATCCATCTCATGTAATGTCTTCCTATTTTCCTGCTGCCTCCAACTTTTTCAAGCATTATTGTATTTTCTAGTAACTCTTGTCTTCTCATAATGTGACCAAAGTACGATAGCCTCAGATTAGTCATTTTAGCTTCTAGGGACAGCTGAGTTGAATTTCAAAGTGAGCTTCAGAGAAGTTGCCCATATCTTTACAGATTTGGCTCTCTTTCTTATTTGCTCTTATCATGTTTGGTAAAAGGAATATAAAGAAGACCACCCATCAACCTATGGTTTAGAGCCAAAATAGATATGATGATCATGCATGAAACTCCGTCCATTTGTAAAAGGCAAATGATGAGCACACACAGCCCCAGTTTGGAACAATACAGGAGTCTGGTACGTATGACAACCCCACATGTTCACTGAATGTTTGGAGAGGGAGTTACAAACATGCTGGCCATTCCCCCTGTCTCCACATGATTGCAGGGTGCTATCTTGCAGATTAAGTGGTCATTCTGCTACCCCCTGCCTGTGATCAGCAACACTGCTTTCCAAAGTCACTAATCATGGGAGGGAGAGTTTGCATGGCCACTTCCTCCATGCAGTCACCCCTGCAGAAGATCAGGTGATCGTGCAGAGGGAAGACGTGGGGCCGGAATGCTCTCTTCCTCCCCATGCATTCAGTGAACTTGTAGGGCAATCATGTGTACTGGGTTATGTGAAGGAAAGAGGGAGTGAGTGCACTGGAAACAGGGAGGGACGGTTTAACCTTTCAACCTCCACTTGGTTTAACTAACTTCTTTCCATCCTGTCATTAGCATTTTGAAGGAGAAAAGATGTACATTTTAAAAACCTGTCTTTTAATTGTTAATTTGAATTGTTAATAAATAGTTAATTTAAATTGTTAATAACAGTCATGTTTTTTGTTGTTGTTTTAGTGGTGTGCAGTTTTTTTCCTGGTATTTTTGTGGGTTCGGGGTTATTAAACCCAGCATTTTTCAGAAAATCCAGAAAATCTGGATTATTATTTTTTTTACTATTCCTGGCATTTTTAATACAAAAAAAAAATTAAAGACATTTTTGGGTTAATAAACCCAAACTCAAAAAAATCCTGTAAAAAACCGGTGTGGCGAGGATTACTGTCAATTTTATCTTGCAATTTTTTTTGTTCTAGGTAGTCTCTTTAGCACCATCTTGTGATATGTTAGCATTAGAGCTTTATCTGTAATGTTCTTTCCTTTCCTTTAGAGTTTCTGAAAACAAGAGTTTTTGCCTAGTCAGATATTGCTTATTTTTTGTATATCACACTCATTTGTTACAGAGAGAGACAGAGAGAGGTAGAGTTCCAAACCAGCCCTGGCATTACCATCACTTTGTATTTACATTTGTGTAAACAGTAACAGTATCTTGCCCTGTGTTTATGAGCCCCAATGGAAATTGCTGGCAATATGTCCATAGTATTAATAATAAATGTACAACTGCAGTTGTAAAAATAAAATGTATGCAAGTACTTTGAATAATGGCATCCTAAAATATGCTTGCAAACTATGTGTAAATTAAAAGAAGCATGGGGAGGGGCTCAGTAGTAGAGCATCTGCTTGGTATGCAGAATGTCCTAGGACCTAGGTTCAATCCCTGGCATCTCCAGTTAAAAGGGCCAGATAGTAATGATGTTGTAGACCCCCACATGAGACCCTGGAGAGCTGCTGCTGATCTGAACAGACAATACTGTCTTTGATGGACCAAGGGTCTGATTCAGTATAAGGCAGTTTCATGTGTTAAGATTATTTTTTGTCAAAGCATAATACAAATTACATTAAAACATTAACTGGTTATGCTGTTTCTCAGGACACTGAAGATCCTTGTAATGTTACATCATCTGTACAGATAGATGTTTACATTTATGGGCAGCAGTAACTTACAAAGTGATGTAGTGATTATTTAATATGCACCACATATCAGTGCATGCTTATTACTGAGTGCTGGAGTGCTCACATTCCAGAAGTTATTTAAATTTTTCTGCATTGTTAATATGCTGCAATGATTATGCAATGCTTTTAATGCAATATCCACATTAGGTGCTGCTTCAATTATGACCCTTATGCTGTGTGCGATTGACCAGCCAATGGACGAAGCACACTGAATAAGGGCAGTGAGCACATCTCTCCTCCAGATCACTTTCAGTAGCAACACTGATTTCCTGTTATTTGATATTTTTTACCACCTACTGCTCTTTGAGAGACAATTAACTGCACTGCTGTTGTAATATATTAGTCACTTGGAGAAAGTAAATAGATTCAAAATCAGAGAATATAAACAGTCAGCTCTAAGCACAGGGAAATGTTTGGTGCACCAAAACAATGCAAGATCATGCAAAAAAATATGATGTGAGGTTATCTTATGTTGCAGCATTGCTAAAATTAGGTAGGAGAGGATCTAAGCAGTGCCTAGATGGGAAACCTACCACTGGTGCTCCCTTTAAAGGATGAACTGGATATTAACAAAATAAAGAAAAAGATGCATACTTCATAGATATTATAGGAGAAGCCCCCTCAATAATACTGTAGCAACAAACAAAGTTGGTAAGAAATTATCTCTGCTGAAGGATAGATATTTAAGCATCTTGATTTGGTGGAACTGAAAATGATGAATTGTATTTATTTCCTTCATTTATACACTGCCATTCCCCTCAGTGGGAACCCAAAGTACCTTATATCACATCTCCAAATGTATCATCAGAAGAATCCTGTGAGGAAGTTAATCTGTGAGTGTATGATTAACCCAAGGTCACCAAGCAAGCTTCTATGGTAGAGTGAGGATTCAAATGTAGGTCTCCTACATTCTAGTACAACACTCTAACTAAGGCTGTGAAAAAAAAATCCTGTAAATTTTGGGTTCAGGTTTATTGGGACCGCTTTTTTTTGTAAACCCAGAATAAGCCAAATACCCATACCAGTAAAGGGGTATTTCAGCTCTACCTCCAAAAATGCCCCCACGGGAGCTTCAAAAAAATCCCTATAAACTATAACGGAGCTGATTTGTTTTGGTAAACCCAGAAATAAAGCCGGAAATAAAGAGTCACCAAATTTGCAGTGTAGCTGCAAGGGACTCTCCATAGATGGACACCGAAGTTGAGTAACATTGGCACAGGGGATCCAATTTTATAGGCCAGCAAAGGGGTAACCCCATCCTCCAGGCATTTGTGAGCCAAGCTGTCCATCAATTTTCAGGTTGAGAAGTTCAGCATTGCCGAGGACTGGCAGAGAGAGCCGATTGGCTGGCTGACACCTCAAAGTCTGGGGGCTCCCTTTGTATCTGGAGCGCATAGCATGATGTCCATCCACATTAGCTTCCAAACTGAGGAAAATGGCTTACATGCAAGAAAAATAAGGCATGGAAAAATTTCATTTGGTGGTAAATGACATCCTGTGAACAGTCCTTTATTATAGTCATCAAAAATCTGATTTCAAGAGATGGTCACGATGTGGGGAAATGAAACCTCTACTCAGGGCAACCTTCAGTTTGAGAGCAGGTTTTCAGGGGTTGGTGTGGTGATATCGGAGCCAGCCGAAGTCATAACCAATGCAGCTCTTGTGAAGGATATTTTTAATCTGCATGGGTGAGTAGTCTTCTTCAGAATGAAGCCTGTTCAGCAGCTATTGAAGCTGGTACTTTTTAGTTTGAGGGTATATCCCTCCAGATGGGACTGGGTGAGCCCCATCTTTTAAATGACCATTCTGCCAGGCTATCCTGATCCAGATCACTCCACTGAAAGGTGATTGATAGTTTCATCAGACCAAGTTGTCTCTGATTACACAACCCCTACCTCAAAAGGGCCCCAACTATGGGGCCTTAACAAAACCAGTCAAAGATAGAAAAATGGGAGAAAGTACAGAACTGTGCATCTGAGCAAAGGTGAATAGCCGAACCTGAAAGAGCCAAATAATTATTCGGCTTTTTTGGGAATCACATATTCGGCTTTGGGCAGATTCCCAGGTTTTGTATTTGGTTGCCCAAAACCCGAATATTGCCAAAACGGCTAAGTTCTGGTTTATTTTCGGTTCGGGTATATTGATATGCACAACCCTTTTACACAACTGGTATAAGGTAGAAAAGTGGAATAGGATGTAAGCCTCAGTCATTTCTATTCCTTTGTGAAAAGGAGAAATGTACTTTAAGTTGGGTTTGTCAGAATAAAATCTTGTAGCACTTTTGCCACTGTTCTTAATGACTGAGAAAAGTTTCAGAGGTGACTTCCGGTAGAGCGTTTGGTCCAAGCGCCACCAAGAGTCGTTTAGCTTTGGGGTGCAAAAAAACACTCCAACCCGGTTCTAAATAGTGGATCGGGAAGCAGGAATTCCCCTGCAGCCGTCAAGAGCGGTTTGACTCCCATATTCTCTGAGAGAGCTTTCATTAAGCATCTCAGAGATTTGGACGTTGTCCCGCCGGCACTGAGGGGGCTACCAATGCCACGAACGACTCTTTGGATTTAGGCTTTGACCTCTATCCATTAACATCAGAGAATCCATGAAAAGAACAAGATGCCTCACCTTTGGAAGTCAGAGTGAGTAAAAAGACACTCTTTGCTTTTACCTTGAGAAGATTTGAATGACGATAAAAATACCTACGAAAACCGCGTCTCCCTGCCCAACATAACGAGACTCTTTAAATAAATAAATGTCATTAAACGAACCAACAAAGACCTTATCAATTTGATCAGTGAGTAGACGCAGTAAAAAGGGACTTTTGAATGACTTTACAACTACCAATTAAATGTTTTGAGGGGAGTGAGTGAGACGAAAACTCCCCCCCCACACACACACACACACACTTCTGGTTCTTTCTGGTTTAATCAGTCCTCCAGCCACGTCACTTCTTAGGACCGGAAGATAGTAAGAAGGGCTTTGTTACCATCAAAAAGACAGGGCAGATCGTAAGACTGGAAGTGAGTTTCCCCCATGCAACCATCAAATTGCTCCTACCACTTAACCACCGAGTGGAGACGACACAGGGTCTATGATACTGCAGTTTCCTGTCTACTTCCCTTTTTCTGATCGTGCCGCTCTGAAGCGTAATTGAGGTTGTTTTGAAAATTACAAAGCCCGTTTTCATATGAGAATCTAAGCAGATATGTCAAACAAGAGGATGGAAGATCTGTTACTTAAACAAATGGACATGTTTGCAATGCAACAAGATTTAGTCTTTAAAAAACAACAAGCGTTCTCACAACAAATGATTCAACTAGCTGGAATGATGAATACCTTATATCAATCAATCAAAGGAAAACTGGACACAATTATGGAGGAGATCTATGATATGAAGACCCAAGACATGACAATGACTATGCTGATGGAAATAAAAGATCCTACTATGGAGATAATGACTGAATGCTACATGGAAGTGGAGATAAAAACCGAAAAACATGACAATGAATCAGAACTATTTAACTCCCAAGAGGTGGCTGCAAATGATCAGCTGGCAACGAGAGAAATCAACATGAAAGAATTCAATACCTCTACACTCTACTTGTCTGAGTTGCTGTTGGCAGGAGGAATATTATTATCCCAAGAAAACATCTCCTGGCAGCCAGCGATGGAGAGAGACGTGATGAAGGATATTATCAAGATGCTGCAGGAAAATTTAACAAGACACCAATGGATACAATCATTGGGATCCTCTTTCACATTTTCAGAGGTCAGCATTGCAGCTACTACACTGGAAAAAATGGGAAAAAATTAGGAAATGAAGGAGGACTGGCAGATCTCCTCCCAAAACAAGAAAATGGCTAAGATGATGCTTAATTTAGGGGTATAAGGGAGGCATGGTGGATTTACTCTGATGAATTTTTAAATGGGGAAATTTGTTTATGTATTGATCTAATCCCTTTACTACAGAATAATAGAATGTTATATAGAGACAATGATGATGATATTATAACCATGTAGGACTTGAAACTGCTTATAGAAGTAGTGTAGATAGTTTAAAGCAAGTCTATAAGAAAGAAAATAAAGATTAGAAATTAATTTGAAATGCAAAAGTGTTAACCAGTAAAATTAGTGACTGAAGAAGATGTGGGGAAGTCATATATAGTAGATAGTATTGTATAGTCTAGATAACATATTCTAAGTAATAGCAATGAGTTTTCTTTTTATAGTAGTTAAAACTGAGTATATTGTTGAGATATGTTTATTTCTGTTATATTGTGAAAAATAATAAAAATATTAAAAAAAGAAAGAAACATTTCAGAGGTGTTTCTTAGTTTGTGCACAATAGACTAGACCATATATGGTTGTTTTTGGCAGAAAGGTAGGCTGAATCCCATGCCAATTCATTTTTGAAATGGTTTCTAATCCTGTGTTTGAGGATTAAAGATTGAAGATTTGATTGATTTTATTATATCTGCATCAGAACAGGGCCCCTATCAATCTTTCTGCTTTAAGTATGGGATTGGAAACACCAACTGTGTGATTCACAAATGAATTTTTCTGCATGCTATGGCCTGGCACAGGGTCATATTCACAGATGGCATGAATCTGTCTTAAATTGCCTGTAGGTTCCCTTTTTCATTAATTTTGTTCCTAAATTTTGGATGATGTGGCTGCTGTGTACTGCCACAATTTCGGCTGAAAAACAAAAAAGAATGTTACCTAGAACTGCATGCTTGTAGTTTTAAAACATTCTTCATTCTTTCCCCTGTGAACAGATGTAATGCAGATGTTGAGGCCAAGTATTTATAACCATCTCTGCTCACTCTCTCCTTTTTGGCTTTTGCACACACCCTAAGGAGGGTAACAAAGCTCAAAAAGCCATTAGCTTAGACTTTAGTGAATACAACATTGCAAGAGATTTATATATCCTGTCAGAACAATGTATTGCTCAAAGCCAGAAAATATTTTGTCAATTTGGGTTGTAGACCTGGTTGTTAAGAGACTGTGATTAAGGGACCCTGAGATTTCCAGTCTCTGATGGTCTTTCCATATAATTTGTAAACCCTTCTAAACCAAAATTTGCACTGTTCATTTACTTGTGACAATTTACTCCTTATAATGACTGATGCTTACCATTCTATGCTTATAGAATAAATGACAAGATGAACAATACTTTTCTGAAGTTAAAGAATCTGCAACAAGTTGCTTGGCCCTAAACTTTCTCAGCTTCTTCCTCTGGGATTGAGATTTTTGAGAGCAGTTGCCTTGATGAAGGATATATCTGCATGCGCAAGATATGTCCCCTTCCTGGTTTTTGTTATATTCTTTTTCACTTTTGGTTGTTTTGCTACATTCAAGTCATTCCCTGTTTTAGCAATGAACAATTCATATTTTTTAATGATAAATCATAAATAAATGTATTTATTTTTAATTAAAATTCCGTGACCCCAACGTTCAGTTATGCGGAGTCACGAACCACATTTTTTAAAATATTTTTTTATTAGTTTTATAATAACAATAAAAAAGAAAAAGAAAAAAATTGTAAAAATCATAAAAAGATAAACATAAAGGAAAATACAAAAAGAGCACTTATACAATAATCAGAATTACATCTTATCATATAAATTAAAAAATATATTTTTTTAACAATTCATATTTTGAAGATGGGGACAACAGTTGACTGATTCTCATGTCTCGTTCAACACATGCAGAGCTGAATGTACTATTGAAGCCACACATTTATCTAGGTACTGGTCCCCAGTTTCATTTATAATGTGAAAGCATGTTGGCTCTTTCTTGCATACAGAAGTACATATGTACTTGCAGGATGTAGGTACATTCACTGTAACATGGAACAGGGCTTGAGAGCCAGCGTGGTATAGTGGTTAAGAGTGGTGGACTCTATTCCTTACCCGGCTGCATTCTATACCCTGTTCCACAATTACTACTCCTACTTTTCTGCTTAGAGCACTTCTTTGGCTTGAAACAGATACATGTTACAATCACCATCAATCTTTCCAGCTTTCAAGCACCTGGATTCATAGCAGCACAATCATCCTCAAAGAACCCTGTTCCAAACAAAATGCCAGAATATGAAGGTCTGTGAGTTCTCCCCAGCATTTCCTCTTTTATGAATGAGCACTTCTGCACACTTAGTGTCTATGGAGACTTCCATTTATATATTTTATATTTGAGAGGTGAGATTATATTTTTCCAAATGATTCTCTAGTTAGGATTCTGATGGCTTTCTGGTCCAATTTGGAGGCTGGTTCCTTCCCAGAATTTCACTATCAGTTAATCTTCAAATCACTGTTACTCTTTAAAATAAGCTACCTGTTTCACATGAAACTTTGCTTAAGATAAAATCCTTTCCCAACCTAATGTTTTAATTAAGGGTCCTTTGTTGTGTGGATTCCAGCTCAGTTGACTCCATTCTATTACCTGTGACATTACATAGAACTCCCAGTTTTCTTTGATTGCCACTTTAAATTCTCTCTCTATAGCCTTTAAACTCACATGTGCTACACAGAAAGGCATCACCAAATTACCCCAAAGAGGCACAGTCAGAGAATGTGTAACTGATGAGAAATACAAGTTAAATTTCTGGTCAACAATACAGGGCCATTGCCAGAAAGGTATTCATTGAGTGGAGTGACTGAACCATATTGTATTTGGGGATCAGATTGCCCACAGGAGTCAGTTTCAACTATGGGTATGAAAAGCATGCATCTTTATTGAATGATAGATTACTATTCTAAAGCTTATTTATTTATTTATTTATTTATTTATTTGATTATATCCTTCTTTTTCCCCAACGGGTACCCAAGGTGGCTTACATCATTTTCCTCTTTTCCATTTTTTTTCTCACAACAACCCTGTGAGGTAGGTTAGGCTGAGGGAGTGTGACTGGCCCAAGATCACGCAGCAAGCTTCCATGGCACAAGTGGGGTTTCGAACCTGGGTCTACCAGATACTAGTACAACACTCTTAACCACTACACACACTGGCACAACACAACAAATAACCAAATAATAGGGAACAAATGCATGTTTCAATAAGATTAGGCTATCTGCTAGATATGTGCTAGAGTCAATGACTGCTCCCAGTTACCAAAGGAAGCATACTCACTGAATCAGAGGCCTGGGATGCTATGCCCCAGTTGCCACTTCTTGTCCCTCAAAAATTCACAAATTGTAAGAACTAAGCAACAGTTAACTTCCCAGCTCTTGATCACACGTTTACAGGACAAGAAACTATCATTGTCATTGTTAATGTCAGATATTGTAATGTGTACAAAATTAAAATCACATTTAATGCATTCTTTGCCACATAGTCATTTTTTGGAATTCTACTGTCAGTTGACGGTGGAATGATCTAAATGAATAATTTACTTTTTTTTTCCTGGGCATCAAGACTTTAACTACATCTTGAATCATTTGGGCTGTATCTTCCACTATTCACCTCTTTGGGTTTTGTGGTTCTCATCTGTCCTGCAAAGAAACCAGGATGTTCTGGACAGATAATCTTTCTTGCGTCATAGCTCCCTGGTGTTTAACTGTCCTTGATGCTGTTCTTGATTATTTAATGTTTTCTATGCTGGGAACTGTTTTGTCTCTGGTTTTGGGATTTATTATAGCCTCGGGGACAGATTAACTTTCTATCTTCTGGTTCCATAAAAAAATTGGATTACTGAATTTGACAAGTATTCCCTCCCCTTTCTAGGTGATCCTCATAGACTTCTCCCAACATATTTCCTTGTGCTCCTTTCATGCTAACGCTGAAAAATTGTTTTGGTTACACCATGGGCTGCCGTTTGTTTTGGCTGTAGCATATGCAGTACCATTCTAAGCATGTTTACTTAGAATTGTCTCATAAAGTTCAATGAGACTTTCTCCCTAGCAAATAATTTTTGGATTACAATTTTGGTACTTCATGCTGATGTTGGTTTAAGATACTCACTCCACAGCTCAACCTAGCCATGCAGTCTGCATCACAACTTGGTTATGTAGTTACAACACTACAAGGGCTTAGAACCAGGGCTGTAACTAGGGGGGATGAGGAGGGCAGCTGCCACCCCTGTAGCATACAGACAGGGTGGCAGAACAGAACTGCCTTTCTTACAGGAGGAGCGGGCACCTCTCTGCTGCCCTCTCTGCATGCCACAGGGGCAGCGGCTGCCCTCCTCACCCCCAATTACGGCCCTGCTTAGAACTCCTGGAATTTTTCCATAGGCAAAAGGACTTCTGCTGACAGAGTGCAACTTTCTTGCCTCCCTTCACCTGCAGCAGCCTGACATGCATCATGGTATCCTGTTCTGGGGGTAGGGTTGCCAACCTGCAGGTACTAGCTAGAGATCTCCTGCCATTACAACTGATCTCCAGTCGATAGATATCAGTTCTCCTGGAGAAAATGGCTGCTTTGGCCATTGGACTCTATGGCATTGAAGTCCCTCCCCTCCCCAAACCCTGCCCTCCTCAGGCTCTGCCCCAAAAACCTCCGGCAGGTGGTGAAGAGGGACCTGGCAACCCTATCTGGGGGGGGGGTCTTCTGTCTTCCAGGAACAATATTGGGGGGAGGCATTTTAAGCTGCTACAGGAGGGGCAGGTGAGAAAGTTGTGCTTCCTAAGTGGAACTCCTTCTTCCCATCAATATACTCCAAGGAATCTAATGTGCTTTCTTCTGCTCTCAGGCATATAAGGTATTTTTTGGACCTCCTGCCTTCCATGTAAGAGATAAACTAGATGTGATAGGGGGAATATGTATTATTTGTTTCCATTCATTCATATCTAAAGCAGACACAGTCTATTACTTAAAAAAAGGCGTGTATGCTCAAAGGAAGCTAAATGTTGTCCCATGCCTTACCTTGTATCATAGTCATACTGGAATCAAAATCATTAAATTATCAGACTGTTAGGTAAAGAGGGAAAAAACATGGTTGAGTTCATGCTGCTTATGTGTTTCCTCTTTGCTAACAAATTAGACCCACCCATCCCTGCTTTAGATGTGAATGAGCGGACACACAAAATGCAAACAAATTATCCCCACCCCACCTAGTTTTGGAGGACTTTCATTCATAGGGTCGCCATGAGTCGGAAGCGACTTGATGGCACTTAACACACACACACACACACACACACACACACACACACACACCTAGTTTGGTCCTCAGAGAAATAGCTGGCAATAATTGCTGAACAGTCAGTGCACATATAAAGACTAACATTAAGCTTGCCTTGTTGAATTGCACAGAAGGCCTTTGGGAGAAAGTCAACTTTGGTTGGAGAGGGAAAGAGATGAAGCATAATCAGCTTTATTACGTGTCTCATTTTAGAAGCCCTCCGTTTCTGTGGGTTTGCACCCATTCTGAAATTATGGAAGTTCTGCAGAGAAACATATGTGTGCCTCCCCATTATCAGTGTTTCTAGACCATCGGTTTGAAGCCCTGGTGTTCTTCTTGATATCAGAGGAGAATAGGCTATAGTCGGTGACAGCTGGAAGCAAGGAGAGTTGCAGGCTGCGCTGTAGCTCTGCCCTAGAATCCAAGCTGGCGCCATGGCAACAGGCTTCAGGACCTGTCGGAAATGTGTAAGTCATCATCTCCATACTGTATGATGCTACACTACATGTACAGTCACTGAAGTTCAAGAAGAGCTGTTGCAGCCGCATTTCCCTTTAAAAAAAAATTGTCTGGTGTTTAAGATTTGGAAAACAGAAAATAGAATTCCCATATTGCTTTTACATTATGCCAAGGAATAAAGCACAATGAGAATACAACGTTGTAGCTTTCTGTTCTTAATGAAACCAAAGAATAAATAAGGAAAATGTATTACCTACCACACCATGCATTAATTAGTGCAATGTGGTGTATCTATCAGCATCATTGTAAAACACAAGGTGACAGAATAGAATAGTTCCTTCTTCAGGGTAAACAACAGCAACTGCAACGAAGAAAGAAAGTGCTTGGGCCAAGATTTAGGACAATTTTGAACATGACATTTCTGAGCCTCTGTCCATTATTTTTGAGAATTCTTGGAGAGCGGGTAAAGTGCCAGAAGACTGGAGGTGAGCAAATGTTGTCCCCATCTTTGAGAAGGAGAAAAAAGAGGATCTGCGTAACTACCAACCCATCAGCTTGACGTCTATACCTGGAAAAGTCTTAGAACAAATCACCAAACAGTCAGTCCTTGAGCATTTAGAAAGGGTGGATCTGATTACTAAGAGCCAGCACGGGTTTCTCAATAACAAGTCATGTCAGACTAATCTTATCTCCTTTTTTGCGAAAGGTACTACCTTACTGGATCAGGGGAATGCTGTAGACATAGTTTATCTAGATTTCAGCAAGGCTGGTAAGGGTCCATATAATATTCTTGTTGACAAATTGGGAAAATGTGGTTTAGATCCTATTACCATTACATGGATCTGTAATTGGTTGACAGATCACACCCAAAGAGTGCTTGTTAATGGTTCCTCATCCACTTGGAGAGGAGTGACTAGTGGAATGCCTCAGGGATCTGTCCTGGGCCCTGTGTTGTTCAACATCTTTAGAAATGATTTGGATGAAGGAATAAAGGGGATGCTTATTAAATTTGCAGACAATACTAAATTGGGAGGGGTAGCAAATATGGTAGAAGACAGAGCCAGGATACAAGATGATCTTGACAGGCTGGAGAATTGGGCTAAAACTAACAAAATGCATTTCAACAGAGATAAATATAAAGTTCTGCATTTAGGTAGGAAAAATCAAATGCATAATTAAATGATAGGGGAGACTTGTCTTAGCAGTAGTATGTGTAAAAAGGATCTAGGGGTCTTAGTGGATGAAACACTGAACATGAGTAAGCAGTGTGTTGCGGTAGCTAAAAAGGCAAATGGGATCTTGGGCTATATCAACAGAAGTATAGTGTCCAAGATCACACAAAGTGATGGTATCGCTTTACTCTGCTCTGGTTAGACCTCACCTAGAGTATTGTGTTCAGTTTTGGGCACCACAATTTAAAAAGGATGTTGACAAGCTAGAACGTGTCCAGAGGAGGACAACAAAGATGGTGAGGGGTCTGGAAACCAAGTCTTATGAGGAAAGGTTAAAGGAGCTGCGTATGTTTATCCTGGAGAGGAGATGACTGAGAGGTGATATGATAACCATCTTCAAGTATTTGAAGGGTTGCCTTATACAGGATGATTCAGAGTTGTTTTCTGTTGCCCCAGAAGATTGGACCAATGGGTGGAAATTAAATCAAGAGTTTGTGGCTAAACATTAGAAGAACTTTCTAACAAAATATTGTCGAAGGCTTTCACGGTCAGAGTTCATCGGTTCTTGTAGGTTATCCGGGCTGTGTAACCGTGGTTTTGGTATTTTCTTTCCTGACGTTTCGCCAGCAGCTGTGGCAGGCATCTTCAGAGGAGTAACACTGAAGGACTGAAGGAGAGACATTGTCCTTCAGTGTTACTCCTCTGAAGATGCCTGCCTCAGCTGCTGGTGAAACGTCAGGAAAGAAAATACCAAAACCACGGTTACACAGCCCGGATAACCTACAAGAACCAATGAACTTTCTAACAGTTTGAGTGGTTCCTCGGTGGAACAGGCTTCCTTGGGAAGTGGTGGGCTCTCCTTCCCTGGAGGTTTTTAAGCAGAGGCTAGATGGCCATCTGTCAGCAATGCTGATTCTATGAACTTAGGCAGGTCATGAGAGGGAGGGCAGGAAGGTTTGCATTGGTGTTTGACTCTCATGGCCCTTTCTTACATGCCCAGGGTAGTGCTGATCGCCACTTTGGGGTCATTTTTCCTCCAAGCCAGATTGGCCAGGGATCCTGGTGGGGGGGTTTTGTTGCCATATTCTGGGTGTGGAGTAGGAGTCACTGGGGGTGTGGGGGGTAGTTGTCAATTTCCTGCATTGTGCAGGAAATTCTAGTCCAGGTTGGGCTAGAAGACCCTGGTGGTCCCTTCCAACTCTATGATTCTATGAAACCAAGCTATTTCTTAGTTTCCCTGTTAAAATAAGATGAGATGAACCCAGCCTTTGGCTGGGGCGGGCAGGGTAGAAATGCAAATAAATAAATAAGGGGAGTTGTGGCATAGAATCCTAGGGTTGCTAGCAAATTTGACAGCATCACTGTTTACACTGAAAAAGTGCCGTTCTGTTTCCATTTCTCCCTGGTGTAAATTGAACTTGTGTGCATTTAGTTCTTCAACTTTTTTGTTTCCTGTTAAAATTACACACTATGAATGTTATTTTTGCATTAATTGCATATAACATAAACATGATGTAAAAATGGAGTAAAATGCCGTAAAAGAAGCCAATAAATTGGGAACAGGCATGAGAAAATTGGCTGAGATAAAATAGGTTCACGATGACAACATACAATGCAAAAAGAAGTTAAAATGGTTCTAGCTGGACATGGCTAGTCATAGTAATAGCTGTCATATTATGGACATATTTCAAAACGTCTTCAAGGCCTGTCACTATAGAATCCTAAGGAAATTTAATAGTAATAGAATAATAGGACAGCAACTTTTTAAAAGGTAAAGGTAGCACCCTGTGCAAGCACTGGGTCATTCCTGACCCATGGGGTGATGTCACATCCTGACGTTTACTAGGCAGACTATGTTTGCGTGGTGGTTTGCCAGTGCCTTCCCCAGTCATCTTCACTTTACCCCCAGCAAGCTGGGTACTCATTTTACCGACTTTGGAAGGATGGAAGGCTGAGTCAACCTTAAGCCAGCTACCTGAAACTGACTCCAGCAACTTTTAGTCACATTTTAAAGTCAAGAAATGGAGAGGGGGACTAAACAGAAAGTTTCACAGAAAAGGGCAATTTCTGGTGCCACCAAAGTTCATTCTCCCTATGCTTAAAATATCAACTTTGGCAGGTCATTAATACACTATAATATGAGAGCTTTTCTGTAGCTTGTATTTTAAGCAAGGCTACAGAAGAACCCCCCCCCCCACTCTGTTCTCCAGCTCCCCCATCCCAGGTCATTTATGTGTTGGTAGCAGTGGCTTGTACTATAGCAGGCAGCAAATAGTCAGTAGATGACAGAAATAACATTTCTCCTTCTCCCATCTTAGCACCTTGGACACTTTCAGCAGTGGTCACAGCTTCAAGAACCCTGGGAAATGTAGCCTCCAGGATGCCTGATGTTAGGATATCAGTTATGTTGTGGACTACAGTTCCCATTTTCTTGAAAGGTGTCAGAAAATCAAGGGGGGAGGAAGAAGGGGAAAGAAAGCCTTCCTTCTTTCCTGGATCTGCGTTCTAACAAAAGTCTTTTATGTATGGGAGTTTTACCTGGGGTTCGATGCTCGCTTGACCCACACGTTTCTGTTGTGAATCCAACATTTGTTATGCACCAGCAAAGTCACTGAGTTCAAATCCAGAGGCATCTCCCCACCCCTTGAAAATACTGCTTTGTAATTGGCTGTAGTGCTTACTGTGAGAAAAACATCCAGCTCCCCCCAGTGGTAACCAAAGCGCCATTTTATAAACCAATTTCAAAAACCGGTACTCTTTAAAAGAAATGGGGAGGAAGAAATCCAAGTGTCAGTTTAAAAACCTTTCTTGTGTGAAAGTCTGCTCAGAAAGAACTCCGGGTGGAGACAAAAATCAGGAAGCATTTGTGTCCCCACCCTTTTAAATGCTGCTTTGTAATTGACTGTAGTGCTTATTGTGAGAAAAATGTCACACACACCCCAACTCTCCTGTCACGTGCTTTGGCTTATGCATGGCGATTTCACCCAGGCTGATCGCAGGGAAATCAAAGAATCGGGTTATTACAGGAATGGGAAGACCCAGGATTTGCGAGGGCTGGCCGCGAGGTCATCTCTAATGGACGGAAAACTCATGCATAACTCCAAGGAACAACTGAGTCAGACTGGCGTCAAACTTGAGTGAAAGTACCCATGCATAAACGAACCTAGTCATGAAGCAGAGGAAGAGGAATCGGTGTTTAAGTCCCCTCCCCTCTTCAACTTGAGGCCACATAGGAAGGAAAGTGTTTACAATGGAGAAGGCACGAGCACTTTGACCGTGCTGTCTTCATTCCAACCCCTAGATATTCTAACTGGGACACAGGCCAACTCAGTACCAGACTTTACCTCAGCAGGTCAATGTATAAATTGGTAATTTAAAGAACTGTGGAACACAGTCATGCTGTTTTCTATGGAGTCAGGACTTTACCTAAGAACATCTGTGGTTTTATATTTAAAGAGGGCAAACGAGAACCAACACTATATACTTTGCATCCACTCATTTGTCTGTTCAAGGCTGCTGCATTAAGGGAATCTCTCTGTCAAAATCATTATTCTCTAAGGCTGATGTACACACTTTAACTGGTTTAATTTTAGTTACTGTTTCAAGGTTGAACTACGTCTTCTGGAAAAGGTTTTGGCTGAAGTGCTTCTTGCCCTTCTGATGTGCATGCTGAAAATGACCTCTGGGCTTGGTGTCGATTTAGATAATGTCTGCCAGTTTCCAAATAAAGTGTTTGTTTATTTAGCAGAGTCCTTTCATTTGTCCTTTGAACTCTTTGCAAATTGTTAATGAACTTTTAATGGAGTGGGATAACAAAAGTTAAATGTTTATCTTAGGGCATCCAATTGCCTTGTGTGGGAAAAATGAAAATTGTAAGCAAATAAATGAATTGGGGAAGGGGAGAGAGAAGTTACAGTATCTCTGGCTGGCAAGAGAGTATTGTCAGATGAGGTAATTGGTACTAGGCTGCCTTGCTTGCATGCTGAGACACTAGCTCCAATGCCAGATCCCCGCAGCTTTACATGACACAGTTGGCATTGCTAATTTAAAAGGACTGATGAATGAGCTCACCGTCCTTTAAGATGGTGGGAATTAAACACAAAAACAGTCTGTCTCACACAGAAACACACATTTAGTCTTTTTTTTTAAATTATGACACAGCTCAAAGACAATAATTCTGCCCTGAACATATATGCTTTTCAGGCATGGAATGACCTTGACTCTGCTTCTGCTCTTCCAGTTTTTTTTTTCAAGCAAGCAACTGTAAAAAGCGATCAAGTGGGTGTGAAAACATGTGAAGGCCCAGGTGTGAAATGTCAGGAAATATTTGCCTTCTTAAAATGTGGTTATTGCGTTAGCCCAAGTGCAGAGAGTTCATAAAAGATGTCGAGTTCTCTTTCTAGATATTTTACATTAGGAAAAACAGCTTTATAGAAACAATGTTTTCAAAATCTGTTAAGCTCATTATGAGACATTCTTCCTTTTTTGAGATTGACCTTTCAGTTTTTGTTGTTAACGTTTAAATAAATATCTTTGGTCAGCATTCAGATATTGTTTTTGCTGTTGTTGTATTGCTGCTGTTGTATGGGAGGCAGCTCAGGAGAGCAAGTTTCTTATCACCGGCCCCCAGTTAAAGTTGGGAGAAAGGTCCAAAAAGTAGAATTACTGAAGTCTCTATAGCTAAAATATAGAAGAAATAAAATTACTATCTTGTCAATAAAAACAATGTCCATAAAATATTGTACAATATGTTGAAATGGATCCTGCAATGTGAAAGCAGAAGATTGGCAGAAGACATTGTGCAATGGGGTGGGGCTGGTTGCAGTGGATTTCTCTGGGTATGGATGGAGCAGATTAATAAGACTGAGTATGCAGCCCATTTGATTAACTGAAAAACTCCATGCCCCATAAGTGCCAGATGACAAAGAGTTTACAGTTATTTAATTGGTAACTAGGGTTGTGCAAAAAAAAAAAAAAAAAGGTAAATTTCGGGTTTGGGTTTATTAAGCATTATTTTTTTCGGTAAACCCAGAATAAGCTGAATACCCATACAGGTATTTAGGCTTTATTTCTTGGTTCACCAAAAAATCTTTGGGTCCATTATAGTCTATGGGGATTTTTCAAAGCTCCTGTGGGGGCAATTTTCAAAGTAGCTTTAAGGGACTCTCCTTGCACTAACCCCTAAATTTGGTGAAGATTGGCTCAGGGGGTCTGATTTTATGGGGTTTTGAAAGGGTTGCCCCCCTTTCCCTAGATACAATACTTCTCTATGGAGGGAGTTGACCCCTTTGGGAGCCCATGAAATCGGATCCCCTGTCCCAAACTTCACCAAACTTTGGAGTTCATGTATATTTCAAATTTCAATTGGCATAGTACAATTTAAAGTATATAAAAGGATAAAAGTTAAAATAAAATAAAATTAATATAAATCATTCCTTAATGTTGTGATTCTACTTTCGACTATATTCCCATTGGTTGACTGCTTATTTTGCCACGTTTTCGGTTATCTCGGGATCCTTATCAGCTAATAGTTTGTAAAGTATTTTTGTTTGAGAAAAAGTATGAAACTATAGGTTTTATGAGGTTTCCTCTTGGGGAATCATAAAGATGGCAATCCAAAAGAATTTGCAACAGGGAGTCAGGACATCCTATGCCACATCTGCAGACTCTTTCAGCGTAAGGTGTTTTCAGGAATCTGCCACAAAGGATTGCCGAAGGCAGTGTGTAGGTCCTAGCTTGCATAAAGACTTTCCTGAGCTTAGGGTTGTCAAGACGGTCCAGGTAGTTTAAACAGAAATTAGGTGGAAGTCCAAAGTATTGAGGTGAACAAATTGGCGGCGTTAAAGGAAATTTGTGCTGGAAGGAGTCCCTTGCAGCTATGCTGTGATTTTGGTGACTCTATCTCAAAAAATGGCCCCCCACAGGAGAATCTTAAAAGTGCTTACTTTTCATACTCTGTAATGGCCGCCTGCTTCCTCACCCAAGAATGTGAGAAAATTCAGTTTCCCATGAATGCTTGCAATGGGCTCACACATTTCTACCCATAGCTTTGCAAGGGCCCATTGCAAGCATTCATGGGATACCTATCCGGCTTCAACTTTATTCCCAGGTTTCGGTATTCGGTAAAACCAAAACCTGAATATTGCCCAAACGGCTAATTTCGGGTTTATTTTTGGTTCAGGTTTATCGATATGCACAACCCTTTTGGTAACCTAATAGTGATTCTCCTTTTCCCTCTGTTTACTGTGGTATAATTTTTTTGCCCAGCTGGAATCAATTAGCATTATTGCTACCAGGAATATCAGCTAATAGTAGAAACAGTGCAATGGTATAAATGTGGCAATTTCAATTTAAAAAAATTATGACCTTGGCAAGCAGTTAAAGACAGAGGTTGACTAACAACACTGTGATTTCCAACATATGTGAGGAAAGAGTGTAATCAGGGGGAATGGACCTACCCACATTTATTTGAACATATCCAGACAACTCACCAAACAACTAGCTCCTGCTCCCAACAACTAGCCATCAGGGTGTGAGCCAAACAGGGGAGTATTCAAGCATCTCTAGTACCTACCTGACCATTGGTGGTATGTCATGATTTGAAGCCTTTTCTATAAAGTATTTTACATTTCAGCTTCATTATGCATAGTGGTAAAGTGATGGCATTCTAATCTATGCAGCCAGTATTTTACAGTGGGTTGAAGTGTTGGTCTGGGAGAAGGAAGACCTGGATTCAAATTCCCATTCTTCCATGAAACTCCCTAGGAGACTTTGGCAATCACTTCCCTTCAGCCTGAGGCTAAGTTCAGACATCACATGAAACCTGGGAGACCCTTGCTGGGGAACAAACCAGGATTAAACCTGGATGTCTGTATTCAGACATCATGCAAAACTAAGCTAAGGCTAGCTGTGGCTAATAAACCAACTTCAGTTCAAATCTTGGCTTCAGAAACTGGTTTGAGGAAACTTAAATAACTACAGTTAGTGAAGTGGCCTACCTTGAGACAAGTATACTAGTTAAATTAAACCATGGCTTTGTGTGTTGTCTGAAATGAGCCTTATTAATAGATGTTATGAAGCAGATTTAGAGCATAATCATGGTAACAGTAAGTCCCATAGATTAAAATGGGCAATATTAAGAACATTCTCTCATGTCAAAAATCAGTGGAAACACAAAGATTTTGGCTAGGACAACCTTTTAAAAGTTTTCCTGCTTATCTAAGAACGTATAGATCATAAGGAACCTCCACTGGTTTCACTAGAATTTACTTTCAAGTAAGTGTGGATCAGAGCCATAGCTGTTATTTAACTGCTCTTGGTGTTTGCCACAGGTTGTCAAACAAAGTTAAATCTTCATTTCCTCCACTGGGAATTGTCAGAGAGGGAAAGGGCCTTTACCTAATTGGCCTTGGCAGTATAACAGCAGACCTGTTATGCTGGCCTGACAGTATTTCACTAGACTCTTGTCATTGGTAATTAAATTTGTCTTAGAACTTAATTGTATGTTAAAAGGGGGATGAGAAACAGCTTGTGCCTTATCTTACATAATATGGAACAGGACCAGAGACTGGATCAGGTCTCCCAGCATGAATATACAATGCATCCAATTTTGTAGGAATTGCATCCTAAACCACATTCCTCCCAGATTTTTATCTAGGATATAGACATATCATATGCACTGCTTTCTTGGCATGGTATTCCCAGAACAAATAGGCTATCTGAGATGTTAAGATTGAGGTCTTGAGGATATGGACGGATAGGTTGTATTATGTTAAGAGCACTTAACTCTGGCCAAAAATTTGTAGGCTTCCTTATCTTTACATCAAACTCCCTTTAAAAAAAATCTTGCTGGAAGCATTTTGGAATTTAAAAAAAAATCTTGTAATTGATCACTGATTTTAAAAATGTAACTCACGTCATATTCTATATGTAAATATTTGAGAAATATTCAGTAATGACAAGGAAAATATGAGACTTTTGATTTTTGAATATTAAAATATTTAGCCCAGAAGATGGCCTCTTTCATAGACCTGGCTGATCTGGCCACCTGGATCCATGCCACAGCAACAACAAGACTCTACATAGGTCCCTTGCAGTCAGCCTGGAGTCTCCAGTTGGTACAAAATGCCATATCTTGATCACTGTCAGATCAGCTAGGTGGAGCATGCATATTACATCTGTTCTGCAATCACTCCATCGGCTGCCTTTCAGTTAACAGGCTTAAGTGAATGCACTGGGTGTATCATATAAAGCTCTTCATGGCCTTGGACCCTTGTATCTACAGAATTGCCTCTCAACCATTCCCTGCTACATTTGCTTCACATCTGAACAGGTAGTGTAGTCTGCAGGTGCAGACTACACTACTTGAATACATTCAACTACTTATATGCATGCATTCTGTTGTGGCCCTCACATTATGACAAGGCCTGCCTGAAAAGGTCAGGAAGGACATTCCACACTTGTGGAATCCCACATATGATGTAAAACAGAGTTGTTCAGGGGGACTTTTTAAGGCTGTATTACGATTCAGTGGTTTAAAAAGGTGATTTAATAAAGGGAATAGGACAGTGAGTTATGTTATTGTATATAGTAAATGTTACCTGCTGTATTATCTTGCTCATTATATTTTATCTACCTATGTAATTACAGATTTTGGCATTGTTAACATATGTCTAATGCTTATGGTTCATATTCAGATTTCTGTAACCACAGCCCTATTTGCTTATCAGATGTCTGATTCTATTGCCTGCACTGACTTACATTGTGTAATCTGCCTTGAGTCTCAATGAGAAAGGTAGATGATAAATAATGTAAATAAATAAATAAATAAATAAAACATTCTTTCTGGACGGGCTCAATTCATCTCTCGATGGTTACAGTTTCAGTTTAAAAACTGCTTTATTTCAATAAAACTTATCTGCTAAGGTGCTCAGTATCAAGATGGGGGGAGAAAATTAAAGCAAAAAGGAAGAAGATAGATTTAAGAGAGAAATGTTTTATAAGAAAAGTTTCTATGAATCAAATGTAGAGAAAAACAAAATTAAGATATACTTTAAAAGTAAGCACTGTAATTTACCAAAGAGGTAAATTACCAGAACATAAATCTACATAATAAGTTCTATATATAGATGTTAAACTGATGGCTGTTTTATATATGACTGAACTGAAATTATTAAAAAATAAAAAATAAATAAAAAAAATTAAGTATGAAAAAGGTTATCAGGATAAGGGGCTTGTGCAGTTGCTGGAGGACTGTCAGCTTTCACTGCCGGGCACCCTGTTTGCAGAAGGGGGTGCCTTACCCTACTTTAACCTTTGTGTGTGTGTGTGTGTGCAAAGTGCCGTCAAGTCGCAGCCGACTTATGGTGACCCCTTTTGGGGGGTTTTATGGCAAGAAACTAACAGAGTTGGTTTGCCAGTGCCTTCCTCTGCACAGCAACCCTGGTATTCCTTGGTGGTCTCCCATTCGAATACTAACCAGGGCTGACCCTGCTTAGCTTCTGAGACCTGATGAGATCAGGCTACTTCACCTTAACTGGGGGGGATACTGAAAATCAGTAGCAGAAATACTGTGACTACTGTTGCAGTACCATGTTGGTGCATGGCTGCTGAATAGCTAACAGTAGCTGGTGTGAGTGGCAATTCAGCACCCTTGTTGCTGACATAGCAACCTCAGTGCCATCAGCACCACCTCCCATTGTTCTTCACTAATGGCATCTTATCTCCCTCATACTCCTACCTTCAGTGGAGCTTAGGGGTGGAAGATGATAGTCTTCCTTTCCTTTATCCCTTAGAAGCTCCTTGATCCATTGATCTTGAGCAGCCTAAATCTAATGTTTGAGGGATATATGGACTGAAATAAATCTTGCCACTGACAATGTAGCCTTGGGATACCTGTCACTTAATAAAAAAGGCATTATATCAGATACAGAGGCGTTAGATTTATATGTTAAAAGGGGAGAGATATAATGTGATCAAAGTTCCTCATAAAAGTGGCATTCCAAGAGGGCATGAGCTAATGAATCGATAGAGCCAGAAGAGCAAGGGCAGGTCCTGTTTGGGTATGGTATATTCAAAATTCTGCCCTGCATAGCCATAGAGGGGTTAGTATTCGGTCTAGCTAAACAGAAGGCTCTAGAGAGATGAGGAGTTGTCAAATAATAAGTATAACCGGGAAAACTGTGTGGTGGTGATATTCCGAAAAATTGAGGTGTACAAACATGGCGAGCACAAAAAGTAGTGCTGTTTTAATCAAGCTCTTTAATGTGTTTTTAATTTTGGTGAAAGCTTCAGTTTTCCCAAGATCTAATAACATATCCTGTGAGAAGCCCAACAATGGCAATTTCTCATCTAAGATTTTTTGCCATGAGGATTTAAAAGGGTCGTGCTTCAGAGAAGCTAGGAGCCCCTCAGTGCTAAAGCGCAGCTTAAGTTGTAACTTAAAGGCGGACATCCATGCCCTAGCTTCAAGCAACATTTGGCCAAATTTGGAGCAAAGGGTAACGCCAGCAACACATCAAGGGACATTTTAAGAGTTTTCATAAAAACTGAAGCAATGGACGATCTATAGATTCATTGACAACAGTTATACAAATGGCTACACTAAAAAGGACAATTGGAATGATTGTTAAGTTGAAAACCTGAATAGCCCCTGGGATATATTTGCAGCCTTTAGTGTAGAAAAAAATGAAATAGCTCCAGCCCCAGGTTTAATTTTGTTGGAGACTGCTTTTTGATGGGCATTCCAATTTAGGTTATGGGGGGAAAGAATGCCAAGATAAACAAACTCCTTGACTTGGTCAACCTCAAAGCCGTCTAATACCCAGCGAAAAGGAGGCATTTTTCTCCTCTTAGAGAAGATCAGAATCTTAGATTTGTGATGGTTCATTTTAAGATCTTCCCTAGAGCAGTACTCAGAAAAGGTTTGTAAGGATCTTTATAAACCAATTCTTGTGCAGGAGAGGAGAACTGCATCGTTGGCATAGAGTAGAATTGGGGTGGGATGACTTGCAAGTTTTGGGGGATGACAAGACTCTGAGAAATTGGTTGCCATATCATTCAGATATAGATTAAACAAGAGAGGAGCAAGGAGGCAACCTTGTCTAACTCCCTTGGCCAGTTCAAAGGACTCAGTTAGTTCTCCTTGGTCACCACAGCGAACCTGAGCTGTAAGGTCAGTATGAAATTGTTGAATGAGCCAAAGTAACCTCCTATCCATGCTAGTATTTGATAGTCTTCCAGTAAACTTCAGAATGGGTTCAGGTGAAGAGCTGGTTTTGGAATGCAAATAGTGAACTAATTAGGTAGTAAACCTCATGTGACTTTCTTCTGAGTAAATCTGCTTAGGATCGCATTATAAATTTCAAGTCACAACTTTTTTTGTGGGTAAGGCAAGGAAAATACAGCAAGGAAAATTCTATGTGGCCAGAATGACTTGCAATATAAAATACACATTGTGGTGTAGTGGTTAAGAGCAGCAAACTTTAATCTGGAGAACCAGGTTTGATTCCCCACTCCTCCACATGAAGCCTGCTGGGTGACCTTGGGCCAGTCACAGTTCTCTCAGAACTCTCTCAGCTCCACCTACCTCACAAGGTTCTTGTTATGGGAGAGAAGAAGGGGATAAAAACTTACTCTTCTTCTTCTTCTCCATTAAAACAAATAACTCCCTATTTTAATTCACCCAAGGTAGTTAGATAAAAACCCCATATTAAGCTTATGTTGAATCTAGAATGAATCTGTGCAAAGCTGATGGGCCTCTAGCACCCAGTTAAATGATGTTGAATCTATTTATTCCTATTAAAAAAGTAATGATCTGAAGTTCTTCAGGGATCTGGATACTTATAGGGAGTGCTGCATTACAGAATGCTGCTTAGTCAGGAAATGCTCCTTTCATGTAGAACAACTGTACTTGCAGAGCATTCCATATCATTCCATAATACTTATGTGAATGATAAAGATAAACCTTGCCTGGTTTTTAATCTTTTGTACCTAGGTAAGGTAGTTGAGAGAGCTGTCAAGCTTCAGAGATTCCTGGGTGACACATTGACATTGGATCCCTTCCAGTCAGGTTTCCGCCCTGGCAATCTCCATTGACAATTGGGTCATGGTGGGTCAGGGCTACTGGTTCTTTTAGATTTATCAATAGCCTTCAACATGGTTGATCATGACCTTTTAGATGACTGCCTCGCCAATATTGGAATCTGGGGTGTAGCCTTTCAATGGTTGCACTCTGTTCTCCAGGGTTGAGGACAGAGAGTAGTGCTAGGGGAGGAGGTATCACAGCGGCACCCTCTGGTGTGTGGGGTGCTGCAGGGTATGATCCTCTCTCCTACGTTGTTTAACATCTATATGCGCTTTCTTACCCAGCTTGTCAGGAGTTTTGGGCTGGGTTGCCATCAGTACCCAACTTTACCTGTTGATGGATGGCCATCTGGACTCTGCCCCAGACACACTGGCCAGGTGCTTGGATGCCGTGACTGGGTGGTTGAGGAAAAGTTGGTTGAAACTGAACCCATAAAAGACGGAGGTCCTGTGGCTTGGCTGGGGTGGCTCTGGGGTGGGGTGCCGGCTCCCGGCTCTTGACGACATGCAATTGACATCAGCACCTGCCATCAAGAGTCTGGGTGTGATCCTTGATGCCTCCTTAACAATGGAGGCTCAGGTCATAGCCGTGGCCAAGGTGGCCTTTTCCATCTCCACCAGGCCCAGCAGCTGGTGCCTTACCTCTCCCGCCCCAACCTAGCCACAGTGATCCATGCAACGGTCACCTCTAGGCTGGATTACTGTAACTTGCTGTATGTAGGGCTGCCCTTGAAGCTGATCCGGGAACTCCAGCTGGTGCTCCTCATGGGGACCTCACTGTGAGATCACATAACATCAGTGCTGAAGCACCTTTAAAGCCTTACATGGTCTAGGACCATCGTACATGCGGGACCACCTTTCCTGGTATGCCCCCCAGAGAGCTTTACGCTCTACACATAACTTACTGGTGATCCCTGGACTTGTGCTCATTGAAGGTCAGGGCTTTTTCAGTCCTGGCCCTGGCCTGGTGGAGTAATCTCCTTAGTGATTTAAAGAGTTCTACAGGGCCCGTAAAACAGAGCTATTCCACCAGGCCTATAACTGAGAGCAACCATGAGCTCTCCATAATTACTAACCTCCCTCTCTTCCCCCCCTCCCAGTTTGTCATCTGTGGGGGTGGATCTGCTGTCTGGTCCCATAGTGATTATTACTGTTCTGAATGCCATCTTGTTTTAGCTGCTATGTTTGTTGTGTTTTTAATATCGAATTTTTTATGGGTTTATGTGGTTTTAGAGGTTGTAACCTGCTCTGAGTTCGGTCTGACTGGGAATGAGGGTGGGCTATAAATGTGAGAAAGAAAGAAAGAAAGAAAGAAAGAAAGAAAGAAAGAAAGAAAGAAAGAAAGAAAGAAAGAAAGAAAGAAAGAAAGAAAGAAAGAAAGAAAGAAAGAAAGAAAGAAAGAAACTGTATTTGTACATTGGACTGTACAAATGAGCTGGTAGACTAGTGCAGTTGTATTTCGTAAAGGGGTACCAGTGCCTTAAAAATAGCAGTAATGAAGATAATGAATTGGGTCCTATGGCTCCATTCCAATAATGGTGGCACTTTCCTCTATTGCAAGGATCATTCTGCAATGCAAGAGGTTCTTCTACCAAACAGCTGCTTGCATCAGCAGAATGCTCCTTGAACTCCAGGCAGGTACTGCCATTTGTAGAATGTAGTCCTGGATCCAACTCAATGTCCCTCAGGTATCACTGTGGGAAGTTCATATAACTAGAAGAAGGTAGGCCACCAAAGGGAATTTTCAGATAATTAATTAGCAAATAACTACTAAATCTACTGATATTGACAGGATGCATGAGATTAATGGATGATGCTGTAACCATATAACTGAATATAAAACTGAACGTACAACTTATCTTCCAGATTTTTGCTATTTCCCAATATTTCCCTTCCAGAAACATAGTCTAACTGATGGTGGCAATATACTTTTATTTATTTTATTACAGCCAAAGGCCAGCTTAAGGGCAATATACTGTCTTCTCTCCAGCTTGTGTATATTCATTTTCTCCCTAGCCTCCATGCCTACGACCTCCCTCCTTTAAAGGTTGAAATATTTTTACTTTAACTGCATCCTCAAATCAGTTCCTATACACTAAATGGGCCTCTAGAGGCATCCTGTCCAAAGTTAACATGGGCACTTTAAAGCGAGTAGTTTGAGGACTAGCTTTTAATACTGCTGGGGAGTGGAAGCCAGCATACTGCGAAATCTCTGATGCTCATAGCCATGCTTTATAACTTCTATCCTGTCCCACAGTGTAGCATCTCATCCATTGCAAAAGCAAGAAGGAAAAAGAAATTGTCTTCTAAAATGTGTTCCAAATTATCAGCTAATGGCCTGTTTCTTAAAATCATATGGCTCCAGTGTGGGTGAAAGACTCAATGTGTAAAAGGTCTATGAGTACAGCACCATTTTCTACTATTAATATAACTGGCTCTGTTTGGAAGAGTCCTGGGCAATATCTGCTCCCATAGAGCCACAAGACTCACATATTCATGGGCAGACCAATGTACATAGGAAGGGAGCAGGACCATACATGATTGTTGTCTTTGTGACTGAGAAACACTGAGTGGCATCTTTAGTTCATTTTACTTATATTTGGAAGAAAAGAAACCAGTCTCCACTCCACTCCAAGCCTAGAAGTTGTGTGCAGGAGAAGTCTTGTGCGTTATATTGGGGTTAATGTGGTTTGCTGAGGCATGGGGGGTGCTGTGCCTGAAATGGCTATGTTTCCTTCCCTGTGAGGGCACCTGGAAAAAAGGAACATGGTTACAGAAGGTGACTTGAAACCATTTATTTGGGGCTCCCTTATGTGTGTTTAGTCCAGGGTTCCTAGTGATCATGCCACAACCCTCCACAGGGGAGGGCTGTGTTCCCTCTGTTCCCTTCCTTGTTGTGTTCTCTGTGTGGGCAGTGATGAGTGGATTTCAGACAAATATGACCACATCAGTGAGCCCCAGTTGGATGTTTCTCTTTCTGCTTGTCATGTGAATGTCATTGACATTGGGGAGGGGCTGTGGCTCAGTGGTAGAGCTGCTGCTTGGCATGCAGAAGGTCCCAGGTTCAATCCCCAGCATCTCCAGTTAAAGGGACTAGGCAGATAGGTGATGTGAAAGACCCCTGCCTGAGACCCTGGAGAGCCACTGCCAGTCTGAGTAGACAATACTGACTTTGATGGACCGAGGGTCTGATTCGGTATAAGGCAGCTTCATGTGTTTATGTGACATACTATGCCATGATTGGTGAGCTATTGTGCCATGATAGGGTTAGTGTAGACTCCAGTGCAATTGCTATGGTCATGTGTTTACTTTCATCCATTTACCAAATGAGGTCTTCTATGTATATATACCTCTCTATGGAACAGCATTGGATACTACATGGCCACCACTAGGGCTTTGGGATAGGGCTGCACATGGTCTTTTCATGACCTGTTTTCATCATCTGAAGAGCAAACAGAATTGAGTCAGAAACTAGAAACAAAACCCTCAAATTATGTCAATGGGAATGCACATTGGTTAATGCTTCTTCATCTTGGTTTGATTCCTTCTCTTTATAATGTTACTCTATAAGTTGTGAATGAAAAAAGCTTCAGTAACAAGAAAGTAAAAAAAAAAAACACCCTTAAAAGTCAATTTAGTTTTCACTGCAAGCTCAGTGGACTTTACTAGGTATGCCACAATTAATTGACTCAATCTGTTAAGGATACAAAAAAGTCAATGTATGTGACATCATCTTGGTTGCAATGGAGAAGTATATGTGTGGGGAATACATGTGAAAAGTGTTATGTCAGAATAGGCAAAAATGATCCATGAGAAGGATACCAAAGGAATGAATGGTATATACCCCATCCTCAACATGGGAAACATGAAGGTGTCTTTTCACCTAAAATCAGTATATTCTGGTTCAACATTCTTTCATTGATAAGACCCGTACTGCACATTTCATTCTAAGGACCTCAAGGTGGTTTGCATTGGTTTATCCTATTAATTTCACATTAATTTTTATAAACATTAAGAGTCATAGATAGTGAGTTATCTGAACCTTTTCTGTGATTTTCATAGGATGCTTTAACCTGCCTCTTTCCAAAAGGCTCACAGCAGCTAAGGCCAAAAGAAACAATTATATACAAGATATACCAAACAGAATTACTCATATAAAAAAAATGCAACTCAAAAATCTTCCAAATTTCCTTAAACAACATTACCTCCAAAACACCACCATTGTAAACAAGAAAAGCAGTACTAATTGCCTGATCCAGTTAAACAAAGAATAACCAAATAAGAAGATAGGTTTTACAGGCTCACCT
Organism: Euleptes europaea; assembly: GCF_029931775.1. Classification (NCBI taxonomy): domain Eukaryota; kingdom Metazoa; phylum Chordata; class Lepidosauria; order Squamata; family Sphaerodactylidae; genus Euleptes; species Euleptes europaea. The sequence goes on along the minus strand of NC_079321.1, from coordinate 67,133,095 downwards.
AAGAGATATCAGAGATGGGGCTATTGAATGGCTTCAGGCAAGCTGCTCCAAAGTGCTAGGGCTACTCAGGAAGGCTCAACTCCTGGCAGAGATCAGATGGGCAGGAGGAAACTAAGAATAGCAAGCAATGTTCGGCTAATCTAAGGTGGTGCCAAGAAGCTGTGTTTCATAGGTGGGAGGCGGGTGGACACATTTTTTCTTTCACAAATTTGCATTGTAGAATGACAGTTTAACATACATGGCAGGGCACTTCTTATTTATTTATTTAAAATATTTATAGCCCACCTTTCCTCTTATTTTGGCAGCTTACAGCAATAAATAAATCATTAAAAGTTTCAGCTGATATGTTTTTTGCAATGCAAGTATATCCTTTCCTTTTATCCCTTAGAAGCTCCTTGATCAATTGAGCAGCATATATCTAATGTTGGAGGGATATAAGGATTGAAACAAATCTTGCCACTGACAATGTAGCCTTGGGGTCCCTATCGCTTAGTAAAAAAGGCATTATGTCAGTCACAGAGGCATTGGATTTGTATATTAAAAGGGGGAAAATATAGTGCAATCGAAGTTCCTCGTAAAAGCAGCATTCCAAAAGGGCATGGGCTAATGAGTCAATAGAGCCAGAAGAGCAAGGGCAGATCCTGTCTGAGTATGGTATATTCAGAATTCTGCCCAGCATTACCACAGAAGGGTTAGCATTCAATCTAGCCAAGCAAAAAGCTCTACAGAGATGAGGAGTTGTCAGATAATATGTATAGGCAGGCAGACCACGTGGAGGGGGTATTCCGAAGAACTGGGATGAACAGACGCGACAAGCACGAAAAGTAGTGCTGTTATAATCGAGCTTTTTAATGCGCTTTTTAATTTTGGTAAAAGCTTCAGTTTCCCAAGATCTAATAACATATCCAGCGAGAAGCCCAACAACGACAGTTTCTCATCTAAGATTTTTTGCCATGAGGATTTGAAAGGGTCATGCTTCAGAGAAGCTAGGAACCCCTCAGTGCTAAAGCACAGTTTAAGGTGGAGTTTAAAGGCGGCCAACCATGCCCTAGCTTCAAGTGACATTTGGCCAAACTCGGAACGAAGAGTAACGCCAGCAACACATCGAGGGGCATTTAGGAGTTTTCGTAAGAACTGAAGCAGTGGACGATCTATAGATTCATTGATGACTGTTATCCAGATGGCAACACCAAAGAGGATAATTGGGGTAATTTTCAGGTTAAAAACCTGAATAGCCCCTGGAATATATTTGCCACCTTTGGTGTGAAACAAATTGACAATAGCACCAACCCCAGGTTTAATTTTGTTGGACACTGCTTTTTGATGGGCATTCCAATTTAGGTTATGGGAAAACAGAGTGCCAAGGTAAACAAACTCCTTGACTTGGTCAACCTCAAAGCCATCTAATACCCAGCGAAAAAGAGGCATTTTTCTCCTCTTAGTGAAGATCATAATCTTAGATTTATGATGGTTTAAGACCTTCCCTAGAGCACTACTCAGAAAAAGTTTGCAAAGACCTTTTCAAACCAATTCTTGTGCGGGACAGGAGAACTTCATCGTCCGCATAGAGTAGAATTGGGGTGGGATGACTTGCAAGCTTTGGGGGGTGGCAAAACTCTGAGAAATTGGTTGCCATATCATTCAGGTATAGATTAAACAAGAGAGGAGCAAGGAGGCAACCTTATCTAACTCCCTTGACCAGTTCAAAGGGCTCTGTTAGTTCTCCTTGGTTGCCATCGTGAACCTGAGCTGTGAGGTCAGTATGAAATTGCTGAATAAGCCATAGTAACCTCCTATCCATAGTAGGATGTGATAGTTTCAACCATAGCCACTCCCTCGGGATGGTATCAAAAGCTCCCTTAAGATCCATAAAACCCGCATAAAGGGTGCCATTTCGGGGGGGAGGAATATTTCTCGGCTAGATGGGAAAGCACTAAACAGTGGTCCATGACAGACCAACCCCTTCTAAAGCCAATCTGTTTCCATCCAAGGATGTCATTACTCTCAACCCAGTCCAACAGCCTCTTTAATAAGTAGGAGGAATACAATTTGCCTAAGCAAGACAAAAGGCTGATTGGACAATAACAGCTTGGGTCAGAGCGCTGACCCTTTAATGCAAGTATATGTAAATAAATGTTATTTATCATTGCCTTTAAATTATCATAAAATAGATGGCACAATCTCTTTTCTAACATAACTCACTTGGCTGTCACTGTAAACTTTATATTAAAGAAAATAAAAATCTTTGTTGAGTGAACTAAGTTGTGAAACAATTCACAGCGTGCAGTATTCAAAACAATTCAAGGTATGGTTTTAAAAACAGTATTGCAGAGCATCAGGTTGAGCATCTAAACCCCTAAGTCAGGGGTCGGCAAACTCATTAGTCAAAAGAGCCAAATATCAACAGTACAATGATTGAGATTTCTTTTGAGAGCCAAATTTCTTAAACTTAAACTATATAGGTAGGTACACTGTTTATTAACTTAATAAACTTTAATTAAAGTTTTAAGTCTTAATTAAACTATAGGTACACTGAATAAAACTTGATATCATACTTAATAGTGATCTTATTTATTGATAAAAATGAAATTGTAAGTCCCTGCCATTTTCCCTTCCCCGTCCGGAGTCCTCTTCTGGAGGCCTGGTCTACCGCCATAAAAGCCTATTGGTAGACCTGGCCTCCGGCTGAGTCCCATTGGGAGGCCAGGTCTACCCATTGGCTTTCTTGGCAGTAGACCTAGCCTCCGGAGGCCCATAGAAGTCAATTGGTAGACTTAGCCTCTGAAGGGGGACTTTTTCCCCTCCTCAGAGTCCAGGTCTACCGCCAAGAAAGCCAGTGGGTAGACATGGACTCCCAATGGGACTCCGCCGGAGGCCAGGTCTACCAAAGGAAGCCTGCCCCGCCCAACAGCTGATAGGTGGGCGGGGGGGGCAGGAACCGCCGAACCGCCCGCCCAGCAATCGCGCGGCTAGAGGGGAGGGAAGGCTTTAGCCTCCCAACCATTGAGGGCAAGGGAAATGGGGCCCTGGCCATTCTCCACGGCGGGGGGGGGGGGAGAGAGCGCACCTGCTCGCCTGTTCTCTCGCGCTCGCTTGCTCTCTCTCTCTCTCAGGCGCGCTGGCTCCACAGCCCGGCTGCCGGCACGAGCGGGCGCGAGAGCAGGGGCTCCTAACCAAGTTCAGAGAGCCGCACTCAATGAGCCAAAGAGCCGCAGTTTACAGACCCCTGCCCTAAGTGATGGCAAACAAACATAAACAATGCAAGTTAGTTGACCATCAATACCTTTATTATCATCATCCCAAATGTCTATCAACTTAAAAGCAGAACAAATGACGGGTTTTGGGGGGCTTAAGAAAAAGGCAGAAGAGGGAAGTCTCTGACCACCAAAAAGGCTATGCTAAGAATTAGGGGACATCCATGGACAAAAGGAATGTGATATGGGGTCTGTAATAAGGAGGAAAATTAGGAGTGGTTGCATGAAAAAGCTGATTGGATCCAACCCTAGGTGCAATTATTTAAAAAAACAACAACTGGAAAACAAACATCAGAAGAGATGTCATAGATCATACAAATTACACTTTCTTTCTTCTCAGCGTTTGATAAGGAATCAGGCATACTTGACAAATATTGTATTTGCTTCAAGAGATTATGATTCTAGTGCAACCAATATAGCACCGAATTTGTTTCCCAGCCATAAAAATTTATTGAAATCAAATATATTTACTATATAGTTTGGAGTGCAGTGTTAAAAGCAGTGGAACTATTTATTTTACCTACATTTCTTTCATCTAAGTTATGTTATACCAGTCTATCACTTGTGGTACAAGTAGTCAACAGGTTAACAAGATTAATTACCTTCACATTAGAGAGTCAATTATATCTCTCTCATGTGTTTTACGTGCTACTTAAAAAGAGTGAGCCATTTATTGCTTGCACATCCTAATTGATACCATAAGAAAACATGGACAGCTTAATCCTCAAATGTATTATCCTGGCTTTAAAGCCATAAATCAAACTGCTTAAAGATTTTGGGTGCAATACAGAGAAAGCTGTGTGTATGTGCCCTCAAACCCATTTAACCCAGATGGATCAAAAGTTTACGTGTAAACTTAAGTCCTATTGATTTCGATAGTGCTTCAGTGTGTTTACCTTTCTTATGATTGTACCTGTAAAATCTAAACCATTGTCTAAGTTGCATTAACTATCCTTATAGGACAGAGAGGATAAAATTAAATGTATTTATTTACTAAAATATTTGTACCCAGCCTTTACCCTTGGTTCAGTGGCTTGATATGTAACAAAATATGATAGTTATCTAAGGCAAAACTAGATAACGCATGAGACAAGAGGCCTGCCAAGAGGGGGAAATAGGTGGGGACACAAAACTCCCAGGGCCCAAGTCAGCTGGAGGGCCCCTGAAGCCAATGTCATGCTGCGTCCAGCCAAACACCTTTCCATTTATTTTACTAGTAATGCAATCTTGGCTGCAGCCAGTAGGGGCACAGGGAAGTCTGAGCACAGTAAAAATCACTCTGATTATCGGCTAGACTCACCTTTCTGTAAAACTGAAGCAAACTTTCCTGACAGACTTTCCTAAGCCCACCAACCAAGCCAGGCCAATATGACTAATGGCTGCTACAATAATTGCCAAACTGCTGCCTGCTAATACAGTCATTCTCTCCAACAATCTATCGTTCCCCCCTTTCTTTCCTTGCACCCAGCTGCATAGTTTTGCCTGCCCAGCCAGATGTTACAAAGTGGTAGTTAGTGTGTTAAAAAGGTAAAGGTAAAGGTAAAGGTTCCCTGTGCAAGCACCGGGTCATTCCTGACCCATAGGGTGACATCACATCCCAAAGTTTCCAAAGCAGACTTTGTTTGCAGGGTGGTTTGCCAGTGCCTTCCCCAGTCATCTTCCCTTTACCCCCAGCGAGCTGGGTACTCATTTCACCGACCTTGGAAGGATGGAAGACTGAGTCAACCTTGAGCCGGCTACCTGAAACTGACTTCTGTCGGGATCGAACTCAGGTTGTGAGCAGAGCTTTTAACTGCAGTACTGCAGCTTAACACTCTGCACCACGGGGCTCCTAGTTAGTGTGTTGCAGCATGATAAAACAACGTTTCCCTCTCTTTTCCTTACTTTCTCTCCTTTTCCATACTTTTTTCATTCATTTATCTCTCCCTCCACCTAATTTTTCCTGTGCCCCTCACCTTTATTTTCAAATCTTGATCTCATCTCCTTCTCATTCCTATTCTGCATGAAAACTTATAATGCACATAATAGTAGTATAGTAGCATACCTTTGTTAATATTATAAACAGAAAGAAGGGAATTATTTCTTCATTAATAAATGAAGTTAAATGATGCTTCCCTCCTCCGCTACCCTTTACATGCATGATAATGGAACATTAATCTGTTTTAATAGTTATATATGTGGAACAGGGTGGTGCATATCAACAAACCTGAACCAAACATAAATCCAAAATTAGCTTTATAATTAATCTACTTGCATTGCAGAAGTCCTTCAAATTTTTGCTTTATGTGGGTTTCTTATAGGCAAATCACATCAAAAGATAATTTCATAAGTTTTTTAAAAGTTTTTTTTCTTTTGATTGGCGAATTCAGTCCATTGATATTGACTGATGTTATTTTAAGGTGATCCATCTTAGCTAGAGGCACTGGCTTCATCTAGTTTGGCACTTTCATCTTCTAGTTCTTCTCTTTCAGTAGCAAAGGGTTGAACTAAGTCTAAATCCTGTTCTTGTTCAAGCACCTGGAGCGATTCTGGGAAGAGTATCAGTTTAATGGTGTTTAGGAGACACTTTATTTCATGTTGCTCTTGTCTTGGGGTTGTTGGTTCCAATTGGGTAAGCTGTTTGACTACCTCTCATAAGTCTTGTCTTTTCTGCATTTTTAATGAATGAAATAGTTCGTAAGTCTGTTGTTCTGTACCTTCGGGTTTTCTACTTGAAGACATTGAAGGTTGGGAGGAAAGTTCTTTATAAGAATATCTGCTTCTTCTTTGTTTTAAACAATTCTCATCCCTGAGGGTAGAGAAATCCATAAAACATAGGGTGCTATCCAATGGAAATGAATTTGCTTTTGGTGAAGTAATGTTCTTAATTCATCAAATTGCTTTCTTTTTTGTATTAGACTTGTTGGTAAGTTGGAGAAAACTTGGATTGTTTTTTACTTATAAATGAGCAGATCCTCTCTTTGCACACAAAGAATTTAGTCTCTCACTCTTTGGTGTGTAAATTTCACCAGTATGTCTCTGGGTATTTTCTTTCTCCTGGCATATGAAGAGTTTGAGACTCCAGGTCACAGATCAAAGACTGGGAACCCTCTAAACTGAAGACAGGTTGCGGGCAACTAGAATCTCCTAGGCTGCCTGTCGGCCATCTTCCACCGAACGATGGCATTCTGACCCTACCACAGTAGATAAGAAACTTACCTACTGTGTTCCAGAGACTTGCATTTCAATTGCAAGCCAGTGAGATGCAACAAATAAATCTCCCCTGGGGGGGGGGGGAGAATGGCAAGTCTGAAAAAGACAGATAATGTATTCTGATCACCCTCCCCCCCCAAAAAAAACCCCAACCAGTTATGGGCCATAATGGAGCAAAGTAGAACAGGAAACTCCTCCATTGTATCCCAGAAGCTTGCAATTGGAAGGCATACCCTTGGGATGCAATGATAAATTTCCCATTGGGGGTGTCAGAATGCCACCTCTCAGAGAACAGTTGATCATATTATGAACCATAATGAAGCCAGATAACATCATGGAAAGTTTCCTTTGCACCAGTCAACATCCATTATGTCCCAATTAAGTGTTTGGGTCATCTAGTCCAACCCCCTGTCAACACAGGACCTTCAATTTATAGTATTCTCAACAAGTAGGCATCCAATCAATAATTACCAACCTCTAATGACAAAGAATCTACCACCTCACAGGGAAGACTATTCCAGTATCAAACACACCTCACTGTCAAGAAATTCTTCCTCAAATTTACACGAAACCTCCTTTGCTGTAGTTTATATCCATTAGACTTATTTTTATTCAGTAGTTAAAAGCAAATTATAACATAAAAATTGGAAAGGTGTTTGGCATTTAATAAGACAGAAAGCAGAAAACTTATACAAATAGTAAGGTGTAGGTTTCTTGACAAGTGGTAGGTGAGAGAAGCTTTGGTTTCTAGACACAATGGAATAGCATCAACTTGACCAGCTTAGGCTTCCGGTTCCTGTGCCGATCGCCGTGGCAGCTCAAGACTAGAGCTCCGGGCTCTAAAGCGGAGTGGGGGGAGGTTCCCCCCCCCCGGAACAACGACGCGGCTCCCCTGGAAGGAGAGGGGAAGCTGAATAGGTTGCCGGCTCGCGCCCCGACCAAGGTGCGCCCGCTGCCTCAAAATCGGCAGTGAGCGCCAGGAGGGGAAAGCGGATGAGTCAGCACCATTAGATCTGCAGGAGCCCGGGTGGCGGCGGAAACGGCACGGAGCAAAGTAAAAAGGTTTTTTTTTCTAATGATTAACATTTGCTAACAACTAACTCACGGAGGTGTCTAATCTGTTATCTAAACAAGGAGAAGCATTTTTGATTCTGTTTTCTACACTCGCTAACTCTAACAAAGTGAAACTTGGCTTTTTGCCAAAGTGTTGCGCATTTAAAATTCCAGCTGTGCCACTTCAGACCTGAGAAGCATCTGACCAGGACTGAAAGCAAGTGAAACATTGGCAATGGAGCATTGAAGGAATATAAATGCTATATCCTCTCCAGAACTGATTCTTGACTTTTGATTTTTTTCTGCTTGAAACTGAATGTTGTTTTGAAATAAAAGACGTTTAAACAAATATAGCTGAACTAATGTTTTAAGCAATAATTCTCACCCCCCCCCCTCACCCTCCCTGGATTACAATAGCAGCCACCTCAAGTTTTTTACATGGAAAACAAAGAAGACAAAGTCAAAAAAGACACAGAAAAACATCCTAAAGTATTAATAAAAGAGACCAAACAGCTTCAGATTCAACAATCACTACAATTTAAAAGAAGAGCTTCTGTCACCAGTCCTGCTCTTTCACCAGCTTCTTCTCCTGGAACAGAGACATCAATAACAGCAAAGATGACTAAAAAACCTGATGCCACTCTTAACTCTCTACAAGAACTGCTGACTAAAACACTCCAAGAGGTGACATCAGTTAAACAAGAGGTGACAGAAGTTAAACAGGAAATGGTCTCAATGAAGCAGGAAATGGAATCTGTTAAGCAAGGTCTAAATCAAAATGCAGTGGCTATTACTACACTTCAAGAATCCATCTCATCTTTAGCAGTAAAACAGGATAAGCTTGATGCAAAAGTTCAAAAGCAAGCAAAGGATAACAAAGAAACAGAAAGAGGGTTGATGCTCTTGAATTGTCAATGGAAGCCTCCCAGGAACGTGAGGAATTGCGAGATGACAGTACTGCAATGTTGGAGTTGAAGATAAAGGAAAGTTGGATTCGTTTACGTGGTTTAAAAGAAAAACAGGAAGGTACAAACCTGAGAAATTATTTGAAAATATTGTTGGCTGATTTTTTACAGGAAGATGATGCTGTGGTGGAAGGTATGATAATTGCAGCCTACAGAATGAACTCTGCTTATGCTACAAAAAATAAAGTTCCAAGAGATTGTTTGATTCAGCTTTTTTCCAGAAGTCATCGTGACCTAATTTTGAATAAACATTTTAACAACCCACTAACAATTGATGGGAATCCGGTGAGATTGATGAAAGAAATTCCTGGAAGACTGCTGAGGAAAAGAAAACTTTTTGCAGAGTTTGTGGAAAGACTGAAATACAATGGAATACAACATAGATGGGAATACCCCCAGGGAGTTTCTTTTATCTTCAAGGCTAAAAGAGTTAAGATCACAGATACTGTCAAACTAGAACAATTCTTGCGAAGATATGAAGGGGAGCTACGCAAACCACCAGGCCAAACTTCAAGAGAACATGACGGAAAGGATCGTGCTGAAGAAGAAAAGGCAGAAGAAGCAACTGGGGGGCATCATCCTCAGATGAGTGAGGAGTGGGGAGATGGCTGAACAAAGGGGGGGAAAGGGGGGGAAGAGGGGAGGGCGAGAAAAGGATAATGGAAGTCTTTAAGAGAAAAAGAGAAATAACTATGAAAATTTGAGTAGGAGCTTATATTAATAATAAAAATGTTACAAATTGTATCTTGGAATGTTAATGGTTTGAACTCTCCAATTAAGAGGAAAAAAGTGTTTTACCATCTACAAAAGTCCAAAGCTAATATTTTTTGTTTACAGGAGACACATATATTACCAAAGGATATTTACAGGTTGGAGCAAACAAAAATGGGCAAATTATTCACTGCGTGTAATGAAATGAAAAAAATCAATGGTATTGCTATGTATGTCCCTTCAGTATTAGAACCTAAACTTTTATATAAAGATGTAGATGGGAGGATTTTAATTGTGGAAATTGTAATGGGATTTCAGAAAATAATATTAGTGGGTATTTATGCAACTAACATAAATCAGAAATTATTTTATTCTAATCTAGCGTCGATATTAGCAGAATACGCTAATGGGAAAATGATTTGGATGGGAGATTTTAATGGGGTAATGGTACCAAGATTGGATAGATCTACAAAGAAAAAAAAGAATAAATATGAGGGTAAACTTCCAAGTATTTTTAATTATATAACAGATCAATGGGAAATGTTTGATATATGGAGATTAATGAACGGTAATAAAAAAGGGTATACTTTTTATTCATCAAGACATTGTTCCCATTCAAGAATAGATATGTTTTGGTTATCTAGAGATATTACAAGTTTATCTGAGGCTCCTGAAATTTTACCTAAGGTGTTTTCTCATCATAATGCGCTAATGTTAAGGATTAATATAGGTACAAAAAAAAAAAATCTTGGGTGGTAAATGAATATTTACTTAAAAATAAGAAAATTGTGATAAATTGAAAATAGATATACAAAACTATTTTTTAGAAAATATTGATAAAGGGACATCGGATGATATTGTATGGGACGCAGGTAAAGCAGTACTAAGGGGTTTATTGATACAACAAAATTCGAGATGGTATAGAGAGAGAGAAGGTAAAAAGAAGAAATTGTTAGAACAGATTAAACAAGAAGAGAATCTATTGAGAAAAGTACAAACTAAATTGCTTAAACAGGAATATAGAGATAAGATTAAAAATTTGCAATATCAATATGAATTTTTAATAAATGCGGAAATAGAAAAAAAATTATGTATAATAGGCAGAAATTTTTTGAACATGCAAATAAACCAGGTAAACTATTAGCTTGGCAACTTAAGCATAAAGAAAAGAATTTACCTATAATAAGAATAAAGAGAGATGGTAAGGTTACAATGGATAAATGTAAAATTGTAGAAACTTTTGTGGACTATTACTCAAATTTATATAGACAAGGAGAGGTTTCAGAAAAAGAAATAGAGACATATTTGAACCAATTAGAATGGACAGGAATTTCACAAGAACATAAAGAATTATTGGACGCTAATATAACCTTGGAGGAATTAAAAGCAGTAATAGGTAAAAGTAAGTTGAATAAAGCACCAGGAGCAGATGGTTTTACAACATTTTATTATAAAGTTTTTATGGAACAAATCTCTCCACATCTTTTAAAAGTGATGAATAATTGTTTGCAGAATGGATCTATTCCAAATACCTGGAAACATGCAAATATAGTGTTAATTCCTAAACCAAATACAGACTTATTAGATGTTAAAAATTATAGACCAATCTCATTATTGAATAATGATTATAAATTTTTTGTAGCGATTCTGGCAAATAGATTGAAAAAAATACTGAGTCAGATTATTCATAAGGATCAAGCAGGCTTCCTTCCCGGAAGGCCGATCAGCCAAAATGTTAGAGTAGTAATAGATCTTTTAGAATGTGCTGAATTTAGCACTATACCTTTAGCAATGATATTTTTGGACGCAGAAAAAGCATTTGATAATGTAAATTGGAAGTTTATGAAAAAAGTATTAGAATATATGGATTTTGGAAAGAAATTCCAACTAGCTATTGAAAAGATCTATACTTACCAATCTGCTAGATTGTTGATAAATGGGAATATAACATCACAATTTGAAATACAAAAGGGCACCAGACAAGGTTGCCCTTTATCACCATTATTGTTTATAATAACGTTAGAAGTTTTATTGAAAAAGATTAGAAATAATGTAAATATTATAGGTTATAAGGTTGGGAGAAATCACTTTAAGCTTAAAGCATATGCAGATGATTTAGTTTGTTTTTTAACTAACCCTATTAGTCAGATTGCAGAATGGAAAAAAACGGTGGAGGTTTATGGAAAACTTGCAGGATTTAAAATTAATAAAAACAAAACAAAAATATTGGTTAAAAATATGACACTCTTGCAGCAACAAGAATTATCAAAAAATACTGGTTTTACTATAGAACAAAAAATAAAGTATTTGGGTATTTGGTTAGCTTCAAATAATTTTAATTTATTCAAAAATAATTATATAAAAACATGGCATCAAATTAATACAGACTTGAAAAACTGGCAAAGAATACCTTTATCACTATGGGGTAGAATTTCAGCTGTTAAAATGATGGTTTTACCCAAAATGCTTTTTTTATTTCAAAATTTACCAATAATTAAGGGGGTTAAAATATTTAAGGTATGGAAAAAAGATATTTTAAACTTCTTGTGGAACAAAGGAAAACATAGAATAGCTTACAAAAATTTGATTCAACTAAGAGATATAGGTGGATTAGGCTTACCAGATTTAAAAACGTATTATGAAGCAGCATGCTTTGTATGGTTGAAATCTTGGATAATGTTAGAGGATACTGAATTATTAGAATTGGAAGGTTATAATTTACGTTTTGGATGGCATGCTTATTTATGGTATGAGAAAGAAAAAGTAAATAGAGATTTTAATATTCATTTTGTTAGAGCTGGTTTGTTTAAAGTGTGGAAAAAGTATAGAAAGATATTAGAAAATAAAACTCCTGGATGGCTCAATCCAGTGGAAGCTTTTATGAGAAGAGGAACTCAGCTGAATTTAGAAATGGATATATATAGAAATATTATTAACTGGAAAGAAGGGATATGGATTCTAAAAAGTAGAGAAGAACTGGATATAAAGGATTGGTTTCTATACTACAAAATAAGAGATATATTTAATAAAGATAACCAAATTGGATTCAATAGAAATAAATCAGAATTAGAGAAAATATTAATAAAAGGAAATAAAGGACTGATAGGTAGAATGTATAAATTGTTAATGGAAATTAATTTGGAACAAGAAAGGGTTAAACCAATTATGATTAAATGGATGAAGGAGCTAGGTTTTAACATAGATTTGGAACTATGGGAAAAATTATGGAAAAAAGAATTTAAATTTACAATAACCAATGAAATTAGAGAAAATCTATATAAAATGTTTTACAGATGGCATATAACACCAGTGATGATTTCTAAAATAAACAGAGAAGACAGGGGTCTGTGCTGGAAATGTGGTAAGGAAAGAGGAACATATATGCATGTATGGTGGTTTTGTAAAAAAATAAAAAAATTCTGGAAGAAAGTTTTGAAGGAAACGAATAATTTGATTAATGGTAGTGTGAAAAGAAAACCATTATTTTGCTTATTGGGAATACCACCAAAAAATATCAATGATGAAGACAGAATTGTCTGCCAGTATAGCTTTGCTGCTGCAAGAATTGTGATAGCTAAAGTTTGGAAGCAAGTGAATAAACCTTCAATTAATATCTGGAGAGAGAAGATATGGATATATATGAGGATGGCCAAATTAACAGATTTCCTACATGGGAAAGATATGGAAAAGTTTAAACAAACTTGGTCAAAGGCCGCCTCATATTGGGATAAGATGGCAAAAATGGATTTTATGGTTATAATTAACGAGTTGTAGAAACTAGAGTAATTTTATACCTTTGTATTTTTAATAGTAAAATCTGATTAGACACCTGCTGCGGAAATCGGGTGAAGGGTCACTGTTAATGGTGGGTGGTGGGGGAAGGGGTATCTTTTTCTTTTTTTTTTGAATATAAGAACTTTGATATTTGAGATTGTAATAAATGAGATATATGGATACTCCTCCAAGTTTGTATTATGTATTTTGTAATTTTTGTTACTTATTTTTTTTTGTTATTGTTGTTACATGTATTGTTTTTTTTGTTTGATATTTTTTTATTGTTAAAAAAAATCTTAATAAAAATTTATTAAAAAAAAAAAAAAAAACTTGACCAGCTTAAAACTGCAGCCAATAAAGGGTAGGGTTTATGAAAGGCCTTAAGTTTAGCCTCAACACTACTAATATATTAGAAATAATATCCTATATTGCCCTATTGGCGAACCTATGGCACGTGTGCCGCAGCCGGCATGCCAAGCCCTCTGTGGGCACGCACGGACCCGTCGCCTCTGCCTAGGGCTGTGCCATGTTGCTGTGGTGAGGGCGCTGAGGGTGGTGCTCCTTCTCCCCAAGCCCATGCTCCCCAAGCCTGCGCTGGTGCCCTCCCTCTCCTTGCACCCCGGGCAAGCCCCTCCCTCTCTCTCAGCTGAGCTGTGGCTGCAGCTCAGCTGTTTGTGGGGGCGCCTCGCCTATCTTCAGTTTGGACCGGGAGGCTGTGGCCAAGCACCTTGCCACGCCCCCCCTCTCAGCTGAGCTGCGGGACAGCTCAGCTGTTTGTCGGGGGCCCGCCCGTCTTCAGTTTGGATGGGGAGGCTGTGGCCAAGCACCTTGCCACGCCCCCCCTCAGCTGAGCTGTGGGGCAGCTCAGCTGTTTGTCAGGGGCCCCACCTGTCTTCAGTTTGTCTGGGCCCCTGCCCGTCTAAAAAAGCATTTAGAAAATTCTACAACATTTGCAGACAATCCTACAAGCCATCAGGAAATCTACAAGGAATTTTCTAACATTGTAGCAGCTGCAAAGGTGAATTTTAGTAACAGATTTTTACAGTTCCGTAAGATGGAGCCAACCCTGTGTTTTCTTACTTCTCCAGATAAAGCCAAATTTGAAGAACTTGATCTTTCCTGCCTACACTGGTTAGATTTAGAAAATCTGGAACTGGAGCTAATAGAATTTCAAGAAAGCTCTATCTGGAAAAATAAATTCTATGACCTACGTGAAACACTTGAGAAGATAGAAGGGATGCCAAAGGACAGCTCAGTTAGTTCTGAAAATGAAATCCTTAAAGTGTGGAATTCTCTGCCAAATAATTTTAAGTCAATGAAAGCACTTGGGATTGCTTTCCTTACTTTGTTTAGATCATCTTATGCTTGTGAGCAGCTGTTTTCAGCTTTGAATTATATCAAATCTGACACCAGAAACAGGCTAACAGATGACCTGAGTGCTGCATGTGTTGCTCTCAAACTTACAAAGTATGAGGCAAGGGTAGACAAATTATCAGCATGCACACAACAGCAAAAATCACATTAATTGTTCAAAAAAATTGACGATGTCCTCAAAGATGTCACAAAAATGGTGAATTACATCATGGCTCATGCTCCGAACTGTCGACAGTTTCAAGCACTTCTTGAGGAGGTTCAGGCACAGTATAATTGTTTACTTATGTACAATAATGCCCGGTGGCTGAGCAGAGGACGAGTCCTGGAGAGATGCATGCCAAATGCAAACTTTTACCTTTCAATAAAAAGTTGTTTGTATCATTGAAAGCTCTGTTACTGTGGTTTTCTTTTAACACAAAATATGTGAATGTATGAGTTGTTTTTTCTAAACTAAAACCTCAGTATTCAGGTTAAATTGCCGTATTGGCACTTGGCGATAAATAAGTGGGTTTTGGGTTGCAGTTTGGGCACTCAGTCTCTAAAAGGTTCGCCATCACTGTTATATTGCATCATCATCTTATTACTATGTAGCTAACATAATCTTCAGACAATATAGCTCGTTTCTAAGAAAAATTTAAAACTGGATTCAGAATTTTGAGTTCATTTGTGGTTTGTTTTTATACCTCAGTCTTGGGAAATGCTGCATTCATTTATCCAGATGTCTTTGTTTAGGGGGAAGGGTTGGATTCTGCCATTCCATTCAGATAGATGAGCTTGTACTCTATTGATTTTTTCCTTAGGTGGAAGGGATAAGTGGATCATCTTTCACCTACTTGCTGGACTAGAAAGATTACTTATTATAAGCTGAGACGACATATCTGCAAACTGTGCAGTGTTTGAGCCACTTAAGTATGGGATACAAATGTTCCAGAGAAGCAACACTTGCTATTTCTCCCTGTTAATATAAAATTAGGAGCCTTGATCTGGTAAAAGTCTGTTGGTGACTCATTGAAATTAATGTCACATGTTGTGAATGACTTACTTAAGTCTCATTGATTTAAATGGAACTGACTGTCCCTAGATTGAAGCCAGAATGTCTAGTAATTCATACAGCCACAATCCTGACACAATCTAGTAAATGACATAAAATGTGAAAACTCTAAAATTAAACAAAAAGAGAGTTTCTTGTTCTCATTAAAAGGTTTTAGAACCATGTGCCAATTGAATGTCTGTGCTTTCAGCAATATTGCAATGACTGAAGAAAGAAAACAGCGGCAATAGAAAAGCGACATGCATTCCAAATAGTTTTCCAAAAACTAATTGGCAGCTCCAGATTGAGCTGAAATAAATTTGTTAAAGAAATCTAACTTCTGCTTCCTTTGAAGCAGGACTCTCATATGGGATGCTTTATTCATTTCTGTTTTTCTGTGGGGAGGCTATTTGAAAAGGTTTGTGCTGTAGCATTTCCTCTGCTAAATTGAGATTTGGCTATAGGATGTCTGTTGCTACAGAAAAGACTTGAGGAATGGCATTCTCATCAGGCTGTGTAGGGAGCAAGAGAGGAAGTCATGGGCTGTGTCTGCCAGGAACAGAAAGGCGATGGGCTGTGTGTTGCCTCTCTTATCTGTGTGAGGAAGTCAGTTTGAGTCAAGGTAATATTAATTATGGCTACTGTTTTGTGTCTGCAGCTCCACATGCCTTTTTACAAACATGTCACCAACTGATTTGTACACTGAGAGAACACTGTGCTGTTGTGTAAGTTTCCATCTCCAGTGCCCCTTAACTGAAAATGACTAGCAATTGGAAGAGCGCAAAGAATAAATGAGTGGAAGAAATACAAATTGCTTAAGGGTTTCAAAATCAGCAGGAATAATATCAGAGTCACACACGGCTACACCTGCTGCTGGAAGCAAATAAATCATGCCTGGTATATGTATGTCAAAAAGACTACCTTCTCTACTTAAAATAAGAGTTGACAGTTTCTAAACCATAGATATACATGATCTGCTATTCAGACCTGCACTGTTCCTTGATGAGCAAACTCAGGCAGGATTTCTAATAGTATAAGTAATGTTGGGCCCTTTCTCAAACCCAATTTTCTGTATGTTGAATCTATTCTGGAAGTGAGGGTAATTACATATATTGGCTTCTAAATGGCTTTACCTATTTTACAATGGGTGCTGGGGCATGCCATCAAGTTGCTGCCAACTTCTGGTGTCCCTGTAGGGTTTTTAAGGCAAGAGATCCACAGAGGTGGTTTTCCATTGCCTGCCTCTGAGTAGCAACCCAGGACTTGCTTAGTGATCTCCCATCTAAGTACTTGCCAGGGCCAGCTCTGCTTAGCTTCCAAGATCTGATGAGATCAGGCTAGCCTAGGCCACCCAGGTCAGGGCATTTTTAGAATAACCCCGCTATTCCTATTTATTTGAGAAAATGCATTACCTCCCTTTCTGCCCTCATAAGGGCCACCATTATATATAAATATAATAAATTATATAAGTGGAGAAAAATGGCTTCTTGAAGCATCCTGTTAACATTATCTAGATGTTCTTTTTTCTGGATGGAAGCTGGAGTAATTCTTATTGATGCCACAACTATCATCAGAAAGATTATGCTCATCTATACCCTCCAGAGTGATAATTTGGATGTTACCTTTTATAACATGGAACAAATGGGAATCCTGGGGGGCGGCATTCAAAACATAATGTGACTGCATAACTGAAATGTTCTCCTCCTGCTAAAGCATATGCTATGACAATCACTGCAAATCATTTATTTTTTTAATCTACTCCTCCATGAATTCAGCAAAACTCTGAGAACTTTAAATAATGCCCCTGGCATACGTCAAGCCCTGAGGTTGTAAATGGAAATCACAATGCAGCTTGGCCTATCATAGAGCATTTGCTTTGGTGGTAAGAAAGGGAAGCTAGAATGTATCAGTGCAATGACTACACACTCACTGTGGCATGTCTTTACCCTGAAAAAGTCCTCTCCCATCAAATGTAATGCATACTACAACAAGCATTAAATAAGCACATGTACTCAAATATTAAGTGCGTGACTGAAACTGTCATTTCATGTACAGTCAGCATAGTGTAATAATCATATATGAAGTAAGATGTAGCTTTGCTTTCATTGTTGCCACAAGTTGCCAGCTTTATTCACGAAACAGTGCTGTGTCGAACTCCAGGATACATATAGACATAATCATTGCAAGGCTTTTCTTGTGTTAATTTGTGTTGACAGCATGCCTCCTGGAATTTTCCACTGATTTTTTGCAAGAGGACTCACCAGAAAACAATAAAACTAAAATGGTTTTTCCTCAGTCTGAGCTCTTTTTGAACTTATCTTTTGATGATATGCCTCTGAAAGCTGTCTGAAGGAAAGCTCTGGAGCTAAATGTCATTGACCTGGATGACCTAGGCTAGCCCAATCTCATCAGATCTCAGAAGTTGAAATGATGGGCCCTGGTTAGAATTTGGGTGAGAGTGTGTATATGCCATCAAGTCACAGTTGATTTATGGCAATCCCGTAGGGTTTTCAAGGCAAGAGATGTTCAGAGGTGGTTTGCCATTGCCTGCCTTTGCATGGGCTGGGAGAGTTCTGAGAGAACCGTGACTGGCTCAAGGTCACCCAATAGGCTTCATGTGGAGGAGTGGGGAATCGAACCCAGTTCTCCAGATTAGAGTCTGCCACTCTTAACCATTACACCATATTCCAGTGCTGCCAGAAGAGGAAGGCCATCTGTGTCTTTCCCTTGAAAACTCTACAGGATTGCATAAATTGGCTTTGACTTGAGGTCACTTTACAAACACAAACACACACAAACTCACACAAGGCAATTTTCCTTGGCTTACAAAATTTCAAACAAATATATTATTGTTTTCTTTTGGGTTTTCCTTTCCTTTCTCCCTTAGAAGCTCCTTGATTCATAAATCTTGAGCAGCATAATTCTAAATCTATGGTTTAAAGGATATAAGGACTGCGAGAAATTTTGCCACTGCCAATGTAACCTTAGGGTCGTTGTCACTTAATAAATGAGTATTCCCTCAGACACAGAGATACTAGTCCAATCTGTGAGAAGAGGAATAATATAACTTGATCTTAAATCCTCATAAACATGACATTCCAGGAACATGTATGCTAGAACATCAATAGAACCAGAAGAACACAGGCAGGTCCTTTCCAAATATGGTAGCTTCATGTATCTACCTTGCATAACCATAGGTTAGCATTTAGTCTAGCAAAGGAAAAAAGCTCTTAAGAAACAAGGAGTTGTCAAGAAAGAGGTATAAGCATGCAAGCAACATGGGGGAGGAATTCCAAAGAACTGAGACGAGCAATGCAATGAGCACAAAACGGCGTGCTAACATAATCAGTCTCTTTAATACAATTTTTTATTTCAGAGATAGCCTCTGATTTCCCAAGATCTGTTATCATACCCCATGTTTTGGGTTTTGTAGTCTTCTAAGTTATGACTGCCCTGACCTGGATGGCCCAGGCTAGCCTGATCGTGTCAGATCTCAGAAGCTAAGCAGGGTCGGCCCTGGTGAGAATTTGGATGGGAGATCACCAAGGAAAACCAGGGTTGCTGTGCAGAGGAAGGCACTGGCAAACCACCTCTGTTAGTCTCTTGCCATGAAACCCCCTAAAAGGGGTCGCCATACGTTGGCTGCGACTTGACGGCACTTTACACACACACACACACACAAGTTATGACTGATATTAAATCTATGAAAAAAACCCCAAAAATCAGGAGAGCACACATGGCTGGCGCAGAGGGCAGTGCTGTTTAGGTCTCACTGGAAGAATTCTTTTTTTCACCAGAGAGCAGGCTGTAGAAAAAGACATAGTTGACAAAAGGTTACTTTCCAATCTTAGCCTCTGAAGTTTAGCATCTACATACCCAAACCAGGGATTACGATATGAGTCCATGGATAACTAACTTATTCTAAAAAGCCCTACTCCAAACGTCTATGTGGATGTGGAACTAGTTCTATTGAAACTATGGAGCCTGTTTTATTTTATTATGGCGGATCTAATCAATTAAGAACACAGCTGATTAATCCATTAATTCCTGATATAGACATGCCTGTAGCTAATAAGCTACAATTTCTGCTGGGTGATTGTGATCCAGCTATCACAGTTCAAGCAGTGAAATTTATTTTGGGTTTATTTGAATTGAAGAGACTTTTCAGACCCTCAGACTTTTCATCTAAAGTATCATATTTCGCTCTTTAATCAAAGCCTGCAAATGTTTACCTACTAATTTTCTCAGGTAGCATAAACAACAAAAAATCTGAATCCAGAATAAAAAGAGGATGCAAAACTTAAATTCGAGCTCCACTTCAAATGAAGAGGCTGAGACTAAAGAGCAGCCATCTCTTAAAAAGAAATATGAAATGGAAAGATGATGACTAAACAGAGGGTCCACAATGTTCATCCCTAGAGCCCCCATTCAGGTTTCAGGAGCATCAAATGTGATTGCCTGGTTGCTGGTCCTCCTTCTTTCTTTTTCAAATCTGAAATTGTGATTAGCATGCCACTGAAAGATGGTTTGCATGCCTTGAATATTTTAATAATCCTTTAAAAATATACCATTCAACATTCTGGTTGTCCCCCACCCCAAGAACATCCAAAAATACATTATCGTATAAAGATATGTACATCATCTGGTAAGACCTAATGGTTGACTATGAGTCACAATGAACCAGAACAAACCCTCCTTTTCTTCAAGAGCAGAGAAATTACGATAACCATACATGCCACCGCTGCTTTCTCAAATGATTTCAACAGCTTAAGGCAAGTTCATTAAAGCAATCTATATCCAGATATGCAGTAGGGGGACACTTCTCTGCATGATGTCTTAAGGAGCTACAGAAAACCTTTTTCTGAATTCCATCTGGCCTGATCAGGATTAAGGTGCATGTCTTCCGTTGTTCCTATTTAGGTGAAATGCATAAAAAATTTGACTTAACAATAGCTCCAAAGAAAACAGGATTCAGTCAGGATGAAGATTAATGGATATTCTAAATATGGGTGGGAGGGGCTTCAACCGATACATCCTAAATACAAATGTGTTGGACTATGCTGGCCAATGGCTGTAAAAAAAGTATCTATCAAATGTGTTGGAATGCAATGAATGTGTGTCAAAACCCCTGAATCTGTTTCCATCTTTATCTGAAGTCTACTCAGGAAGGAAAGAAGATTGCCCTGTGGGAAATCTTCCAAACTCCAGTTTGGAATCTGAACTGTGGAGCCAAGACACAGAAAAAAAGGAAGCATACATAAATTGTTTCTTCATGATTTATTTTAAAAATAGCTTCATCCTTTTGAAGAGGAAGGGGGATATTCCTTAAGATATCCCTCCATCAGTTCAACACACATGGTTTGTAAGTCCTTTGATTTTGCCAGTTACACACACACACACACACACACACTTCAGACAGTATTTATATAGATGTGGCTGGGAATTAGTTCGATTTTACATGCCTAGGAAAGCATTCCCCAGCCACAGCTGATCAGCAACCCACAGATTCACCGAGCAATATATCTTAAATTTTCTAACAGAGCGGTTCCTCAGTGGAACTGGCTTCCTATGGGGGTGGTAAGCTCTCCTTCTCTGGAGGTTTTAAAGAAGAGGTTAGATGGCCATCTGTCATCAATGCTGATTCTATGACCTTAGGCACATAATGAGAGGGAGGGCATCTTGGCCATTTTCTGTGCATGGAGTATGGGTCACTGGAGGTGTGTGGGGGAGGTAGTTGTGAATTTCCTGCATTGTGCAGGGAATTGGACAAGATGACCCTGGTGGCCCCTTCCAACTCTATGAGTGTATGATTCTAAATCAGTTTTGAGCATAATTTTAAATAGAAACACAAGAAGTGCCCTTCTAGATCAGACCAACGATCCAGCACCTTGTTTCCTACAGTGGCTAATCAGATGCTGCCAGGCAGTTTACAAGCAGGGCAGGGGACCAAAGCCTCCTCTTATTGGAGCATGAAGCCATGATGGTTAATGTATGGTTTTGGAATTCAGTGCTAACTGGTTATGAAATCAACCAGTTTTGATAGCATCTCTTTTATTAAGAGGTGTGGCCAAAGACTGAAGGAATCTGCAGATGCCTTGACGTTACATAATATCATAGAGTTTCTAGATTGTCAGCTGACTTCTGGGGTGTTTTTTTTTCCAGCTGTGATATTGTTGTGGTATGCTGACAGCCCTAGACTTCCCAGGTACACCAGTATTAAGAGTTTTCCACTGGGATTTGACCTCTGTATACAAAGGGTAAAATGTCCTGGTTACTCCTGCCTCTTGCAAAATATAGTCTTCCCAGCTAATTCCCCCAAGCCAAAGGGAAGACAATCTAATTTGGGTAACAATATCACCATGTAGCCGAACACCATTTTCTCCCCACCCCCAACATACACTGCTTCTCTCAGTGGCCCAAGAGGCAAGGGCAGATGGAAGAGCCCCTTTGTTGGGAGACAGCCTGGACAAAATCTGTTTTCTCTGTGCATGTGTGTGTGTGTTATAGTATGACTGTGTTTAGATTGAACCTGACTGTGTGACAGCATTAGAGAAAATTCTCTCTTTCATGTGAAAGATCTAGAAAGATCCCTTCCCACATTCACAATTCAGTACTATATAATCATTCATTCGTTTTATTTATTACTGTCAAAGACCAGCTTACATAAAAAAATTCATAAATAGTTACAATAATATTGTTGAAGGCTTTCACGGTCAGAGTTCATTGGTTCTTGTAGGTTATCCGGGCTGTGTGACCATGGTCTTGGTATTTTCTTTCCTGACGTTTTGCCATCAGCTGTGGCAGGCATCTTCAGAGGAGTAACACTGAAGGACAGTGTCTCTCTCCAAGGAGAGAGACACTGTCCTTCAGTGTTCCTCCTCTGAAGATGCCTGCCACAGCTGCTGGCGAAACATCAGGAAAGAAAATACCAAGACCACGGTCACACAGCCCGGATAACCTACAAGAACCAAGTTAAAATAATGTCTAAAATTTGATCAGCTGAAAGAAGAATTTAATTATAACGGCTCTTAATAAAATAGTCTATTTATCACGCAGAACATTATGACATCTTCTTCTGCCTTATTTACATGCCCTGGCACAAAATCTCGCAACATGGTAGGTAATGTCATTCACACGATCATCTAGTAAAAGACTAACTATCTCTAGCACAATTTTTAATAAAATATATATTAAATAATCATTAGGACTGCCAGTTACCCCAGGACACAATTTAAGATCAAAGGACTCCTTTCAATCTTTTTTCAACTTTTATTGCACATCTTTATAAAGTCCTCTGTTGCCAAAATACTTGCCTCCACAATTACTTTCATCAAATGCCTGGAAGTGATTTAAACTACTCTGCATACCTGCTAAATGAGAGTTATATTCATCAGTCAGAGTCAGTCAGAATGCATGAGAAGTATGACAAGTATAATACTCACAGCATTTCTCATGGGAAAGCAGAACCCTGTCACATTTGTTCAGTTAAGCGGTTCTCTACTCAGCCTGTATGGATCAATCAAATTCATTACTCTGCCTGTCTTCTGTTGCCGCTAGGAAACAAACCAAAAAGTATTTTCTTTTAAAACTAGTAAACATGTCAAATAATGTAACATATAACAAAAACAATGTTTATTTAATATATTTTTTGATACAATGTCAACATAAAGCCCTTATATATTAAGATACACAGTGCAGGTATTCTCATAGTGGGTTAAATCCTATGACTATGTGATTGAAAAGCATGCATGGTAGTCAATCTTTCTCCACCTCCTTTCCACAGCAATCTCTGAATTCTGGGGGGGGGGGGAAGCAGTTAATCTGCTTACTTTCCCCAGCAGCTTCTGCTGAAGATTCTGGAGATTAGGCATCTGAGCTGAAAGAGTTTGCTCTTTTACCACACAGATCTGAAGGGCAATGAGCCAAAGGCTGGTGAGGTAGCCATACCTTTCTCAGCAGGGTCTGCTGATGCCAGTGATCACCTGACCACATCTTTGAAGCTGCCTTATACAGAATCAAACTGTTAGTCCATCAAGGATATGATTGTCTACTCATACTGGCAGCAGCCGGAGATCTTTCACATGGAATTGGTTGCCTAGGGAGGTGGTGAGCTCACCCTCAGTGGTAGTCTTCACTGGTTGAACACTTGTCAGGAATGCTTTAGACTGATCTTGCACTGAGCAGGGGGTTGTATAGCCGCTTTGAACTCTACGATTCTACATCACCTATTTCCTGGCCCTTTTTTAGTTGGAGACAAGAGAAGTTGAATCTGGGACCTTCTCCATGCAAAGCTCATCCACTGAGCCATTGCAAGGAGGACAGAATTGCCAGCTCTGGCTTGGAAAAATCGTGGATACTTAGGAGTAATGCCTCTTAAGCTAACCCTTTTCTACTAGGCAATTGATAAGTTATAATTCTGGGAGAACTGTGGGCCTACCTGAAGGTTGGTAACTCTAAAGGAGGATGTGGTAGAATATTAGTTTTTTGTAGTTTGATTAACATTAATTGAGGAGAAAATAATGAAATCAGAAAGACAGCAGGGAATGGCAGCTTTCCTGCGTCTTCTATTGAGTGTAACATGTATCAATATATACCTCCTTGCCTGACATCATCAGTCTGATCTTAGTCCTCTAGACACTCAGGGAAGAGCTGAGACAGGCAGAGAGTTAGGGCTGTTGAAAAAATTTAGGTAAAATTCGGATTCGGCAAAATTTGGCCCGTTTTGATGTGGGCCGTGCCGAAGTCCAAACTCCCCGGCTTCGGATCCCCAAAATTCAGGTGAGATCCAGAGTTCGGGGGGAAATTCGGGCCCCCCGCGCACCTTCAGGGGACTCAGATCTATTCCAAGCCCCCCTGCGCGCCTTCAGGGGACTCCCCGGCTGGGAGGCGCAAATCTATTCCAAGCCCCCCCACACGCCTTCAGGGGACTCCCCTGAAGGCACGTGGGGGGGGCCTTTAAATGGAACTGTGCCTCCCGGGCGGGAGGCACAGATCTATTCCAAGCCCGACCGGGAGGCACATATCTATTCCGCGCGCCTTCAGGGGAGTCCCCTGAAGGCACGCGGGGGATTGGAATGGATTTGTGCCGGGAGGCACAGATCCATTTAAAGGGCCCCCCGTGCGCCTTCAGGGGACTCCCCTAAAGGCGTGGGGGGGCTGGGAATAGATCCATTTAAAGGCCCCCCCGCTCGCCTTCAGGGGAGTCCCCTGAAGGCGCACGGGGGGCTTGGAATAGATCTGTTCCTCCCGGCTGGGAGGCACAGATCCATTTAAAGGCCCCCCCCTGTGCGCCTTCAGGGAAATCCTGTGAAGGAGCGGGTGGGGGGACCCCGAATCTGCTGAATTTATTCGCCAAACCTCTGAAGTCGGCAAATTCGGCTACCCCGTTTCCCGCCTTTTTTGAGTTCGGTTCATCCCGAACCAAAAAACATCCGAATCGGGGGAAATTCAGCTGTTTTTCAGTTCGGGACAAACTGAATCAACAGCCCTACAGAGAGGTGCATGGATGAGAATTTCCAAAAATTTCAGAGACACTGTAGGCCAGGGGTGGGGAACCTTTTTTCCACCAAGAGCCATTTGGATATTTATAACATCATTCGCAGGCCATACAAAGTTATCAACTTAAAAATTAGCCTGCTATATTTGGTCAAACATTTTGCCAAGAGGCACCATGGGACACGGCTCCAAGTGTCTGCCACATATAATAATAGATGTAGTGCTATCCTAAGCAGAATTGTACCCTTA
This sequence comes from Euleptes europaea, assembly GCF_029931775.1. Lineage (NCBI taxonomy): Eukaryota > Metazoa > Chordata > Lepidosauria > Squamata > Sphaerodactylidae > Euleptes > Euleptes europaea. Next base: position 67,107,998 of record NC_079321.1, on the reverse strand, counting down.
TAAACCCATTGACTTAAATGGACTTAGAAAGGTGTAACTGTGCTTAGTATGGCGCTGCTAGTCAACTACAATATCAAAGAGATGAAAAAACAGTCATGTAGTATCGGCTCTTGTAGGTTATCCGGGCTGTGTGACCGTGGTCTTGGTATTTTCTTTCCTGATGTTTCGCCAGCAGCTGTGGCAGGCATCTTCAGAGGAGTAACACTGAAGGACAGGGTCTCTCAGTGTCAAGTGTGTAGGAAGAGTAATATATAGTCAGAAGGGGGTTGGGTTTGAGCTGAGTCATTGTCCTGCAAGTATTAAAGGTAATGTGCTAATCATTGTCCTGTAAGTATCAAGATAATATGCTAATGAGGGTGTGGTAAAGGGGACTTAATGATCAGTCTAATGATCCATTTAGCCCAGGTTGCCTGATCAGAATATGGCATAAACACCACTTGGATCAAATCAGAATATAATTGCAAACTGCACACAGCATGCCTGCACATTTGTAAAACTGTTTTCTTTTTAATGTTCAGAATTGTTCTACATTATATTGCAAGTGTTTTGTCGATGTATACTCTTAAAAGGCTAACCTGCCGCTGACTCTGCTTTCCCCCTGCCACCTCCCTCCTGAGCCAGCTGGATTTGGGGGAAGGGATCACTGTGTTGCTTGCCTCTGTCTTAATGTTTATACAATGTGTCATTTGGATTTGAAAATATTTGAAATTCTCTAAATAATGCCACATTCAGAATATGCCACGCATTTCCAAATGTGAATGTTATAATTGCAGAAAACATTTCCCAGATGAAATAAAAATGGAAAGCGCAGGGAAGTGAGTGTCCTCTGAATGGTATTGCCATGAGTCTATTGTGGGGGGGGGGTTAGAGCAAAGTCTGTGACTGAGGACTTTTTGCACTTGAGGTATACCAAAGACATCACAGACTCTAGAAAGCACTCTCACATTGGTCCTTTCCAAGTGAAAGGTGGGCTTATTTGCCTGCTGTCCCCTGATCACTTGCTGATGATTAATAATCTGCATGTAAGGTTGCCAACTCCCAGGTGCGGCTTAGAGTTTTCCCAGAATTGCAACGGAGATATCAGTTCCCCTGGAGGAAATGGATGCTTCAAACAATGGACTGTATGGCATTACATCCCTGCTAAGCTCCCTTTTTCCCTCAAACTCTTCCCTTCCCAGTAGAGGACTGGAAAGTGAGGGTGGCTCTGGAGCAAGCCGAGCCACCCCTGTGGTACTACAGTCCAGCACTATCAGGGTCACTCAGCTCAGTGGTGCAAATAATGGGTATTAGCTCACTCACTGCTTCCTCCTGAAAACTGGCAGCAGTGTGGAAAAAGACAACTGGTGAATTGACACTAACTATGGTTGCCAATAAAAGGTCTGAGCCGAGAGACACCAGAGGCCCTGGAAGTGTTGCTAGAGGTTGATTATCCTTGCTTCTGACCACTAGCAGCCCTCTAGGACAGTGGCCCACCACAAAATTTCCTTGCAAGTTATATAGCCAGTCTGCTCCTGGCCCTCCCCAGGCTCCATCCCTAACTCTCCAGGAATTTCCGAAGCTTGTGTTGGCAACACTACCTGCATGTGGAAGTCCTTATTGTGTTCCTTTTCAAACACCTCATCCTATATTTGATTTCACCACAGTCGCAATACAAATTGGTGCCCTGTGTTCCTTCTAGCTAAACAGTAAAGAAATATTTGAGTACTATAATCATGAAACTCCCAGTATTATAGCTGCCTCAAGATTACCCAACGAGCTTTTTGGCAAAGTGAGAGTTCAACTCGTCTCTCCAGTATCAGACACTATGGACACTGTCACACATGCCAAATAATGCACTTTCAATCAACTTTCAATGCATTTTGCAGCTGGATTCTACTGTGTGAAATGGGAAAACCCACTTGCAAACCATCATTAAAGTGCATTGAAATTGATTGAAAGTGCATTATTCAGTATATACTATCCTAGCTCTCATATTTGGCTTGCTACAGGCCTCTAGCTGACTTAAGAAGCTTGCTTCATGTGTTCCTTTCCTCCTTGAATGCTTGCTAGACATCTGAAAATTGCCTTACCTGGCTCCACTTCTCTGGGTAGCCTTTGCTGGGAACTTGGGAGTAGCCCAAGTGAGAGTTAGCTACCTTTTCGCTTGTAATTACCACCCAGTGTTCTTCAATGATATGGCTGGAGGGTAATTATTCCTCTTGGGAATAATTGATTACAGTCTAATATTAAACTAGCTAATTTATGTGCACATGCTAACTAATGTACACCCCTTTTGAATGCTCTCCTGGAAATTTTTAAAAAATCACAAATTTAATCAAATAGGTGGAGAGTTCTTTTCTGCCTGCAACATTTATCCCATGGCAATATATAAATATCAGAAATGAATGTTTAAAATTGTTATGAATGTTTAAAATTGTTATTAGCAATCTGTTAAAAAATTACATCCTGTTCTCAAAATACTGAGCTTTTTTATTCAGTTGTTTTGCTTCATTCCATCTGTTTGTAGTGCAAGAGTACTTCTCCTTAACCTTTTCCCTTTCCTTGTTGGAAAACAGTAGCAAGAGAAGGGCAGCCTGGCCATCTGGAACAAATGCAGAATGCTTGTCTTCTGATATTCCTACAAAATAGCAGCTCCAAACTTTATATTTCACTGAGGTTTCAGGTGAATTTATTGGGGGGGCTGGGATCAGTTCTGTAGCATACAGCAACTTTTCCTGGAGTCATGTGATTTAAAGTAACATGAAACATTTTAACATATTGGTAGCATATTAGCCAGGGAAATATCTTTAAAAGATATGTATTGATGATTGAGAGGGCATCAATCCTGGAGGGCCTCTGAGGCAGACAAAGGTTTTTATGCATCTAAGTTTGCATCCACACTCAATAACAATCTATTAACTGCATCACCTGAGAGCCGAGGCCAGGGCCTTCTATACCATCACCATGTCTTGTAAGCCTGTCTTGCCCACAGAGCCAAACTACATGTTACAGGCGAGCACAAGCAGACATAGGACAACCTGTGGCTGCTGATTCCATTTTAGACAATAATTTAGCAGTTTAAAAATTGCTGCAAGACTGATCAGGATGAAGTCATGGTGGCACTGTATGATCTGCTTGGGCCATTGATCAGGCTTGGGCCATTGTGGTGGTTTTAAAACTGCTAACTTCTTGTTTAAAATGGTGTTGGTGGCCACTGGTTGTCCTATACTCACCTGTGTCTACCTGTAACATGTAGTTTGGCTGACAGCCATAGTAGCTAAAGAAGAATTTGGTTTTTCACCAGAAATTTTCCTATTCTAAAAACAAGCACACTGTTTTCAAAAGAAATTGCCGAATCATATATGAAAACTTTGTTTTGAAACATTCTTAAGTGAGCCAAATCATTACTCTAATTTGAGCGGTACATTCACTGGCAGCGGTCTGGCTCCAGCACTGCCTGCAATAAGAATATGTAAGATACTTTTTGTGAGATGCCTGAATTGTTAAGTAAAATAATCCAGATGATTCAAGGAAGTGAATCAACCCACATGCTATAAAGTCAAACAAATACAATGGTGATAATCATCCATTCATTTGTATGTCTTCCCCCAATGAGTTCAAAGGGGTATATATGGATGTTCCCCAGTTTGATCCTCACAACAATCCTGTGATGTAGGTTACCACTTGCCTCTTCCTGTGGTGTCCATTCAATCTACACTGTCAGATTATAATCTCCTAAACAGGTGATCCTATCTTTTTATGTTACTGTGTCATCATGTATACTGATTTAATATTGACTGAAAAAACACTAACCACAAGAAAGTAGAATATACACGAGCAAGGCTTAACATGAAAATAGAATATACATGAGCACGAAAATGTGGAAAGAAGGGTCTGGCAATAGGGTTGCCAAGTCTCCCGGTATAGTAGGTATGATGAACAGTGAAATACTGGTGTGTTGTCCTGGTCATGGAGCCTTGAGTGACAGGAGATTCAAATAGAATTCTATGGTTGGGAGTTGAGAGAGGCAACAGTTTTGAAGTGACTGTTAAAAACTGTCAGTTGGGAGTTGACAGTGAGTAGTTGACAGTTAGAGGCTAGCAGCCAGGGTGGAAGGAACACAGTTGTGTGTATGATCAAGAAGGATACTGTGTGTGGGAAGTGAATTGAGTGTCCTTCCTTGAATGAAGGAGCTCCAAAGAAAAGGGGGTGATCCCTAACCAGTTTTAAAGAGGAAAACTGAAAACCTGTGTGTTTTGTTCCTGCCTCCACCAACTTTAGAAATACTGTTTCAAAGAAGCTTATGTCAGTTCAACTAAGCAGTGACTGCCAGGTGTTCAGTCTCTCAAAATTAGCCAACATCTGTCTGTGAAACCTATCAGCTACATTCGGAATACAGAATATCTTTTGAATATCATTATCTTAAGTTTCCTCATCCCTGTTGTGGTGTTACCTCCTAAGTTTATTCTTGAAACCTTCCTGAAAACCTCACTTTACCATTTTCTCAAAGAGAAAAATAAAATAGTTCCCTATGCTACTCTTCATTTATAGTCATTGTTTTAGTGTTATTTCGATAAAATACCACTGTAAAGCAAAAAAAGGGGGGCAAGGGGCCAGGGAGCCCCAGATCACTTGTCCTTACAAGCCCTGAAGAGGGGTTCTTTCATTGGAATTGCAGCTGCTAGCAGAGAAGGAACCCCCCCCCCCATTTGTTTCTGGCTATCTCAGGGCAGGGGGTCTAGCACAGGCAAACTATAAATAACTGCTGCTGAAAATGACCAGAAAAGGCATGTATGAGGCAAGGGGCGGGGAAAGGCTGACTCAGTTCCTGGACATCTAAGAATAAATTATTATTCACAGAAATTGCCCCAATTGGCTTTGCTTTGGGATCGAGGCTAAAATTAAAATCTTGATAAAACAGGTTCCTGAAAACATAAGACAAGTACACGGCAGGCCCGAATTCACTTCTGAAGGTCAGACTCAGGAAAATCATGAATAACTCGAAATAAGTCCCAGGGCAGTTCTGCGGGGATTGCGCTACTAATCACCAAGCATAAATGGCCACAGTCTCATTCTCAATCCCCCAGTCTACCATTGGGTGCCAGTGGGTGCCTACAAAGCCTTTGTCCTACCTAGCACTAGATCTAGAGTGACTGTCCTAGTGATTCAAAAATCCCTGTGTATGTTACACTGAAGTTACATTAAAACACAACTGATAGAGAATGTATGAAACAGAATTGAACAGGAGGGCATTTTATAAAGAGAGCAGGATTGTACTTATTGTCTGGGTATTTCTACGCAGTTTTCACTGCATATTTAATTGTCTATATGATATTATTTTGTTGCACTGTTCTCTAATTTTGTACTCCTACAATATGTATTATTCATTTTTCTTGTATATTCTTTAATTTTGTAATCCATTGTTTTCTAGTTTCAGTGCAAAAGGCAAAGTAAGTAAATACATTAAGCAAAGTAAGTAAAGAAAAACATTTAAAAAGATAAACAAGATGGATGCTTAAGTGATTAATGTGTTTTCTCTATTTACTGCTACCAAAGGGAATCCAATAGGTCAGTTAGTGATGATCTTCCTTCTCTTCTCATGACCCCTACCTAGAGTTATGGGACAATCAATTACACCTTCTAAGTCCTTTGAAGCCAATGGATTTAGAAGGGTGTATCGCTGCCCAGTATTGCACTGTAAAAGTCACATGTACATAATTTAAAGGCTGATTTTCATTTGACATATTTCTGTGTCTAGTTTTGAAGGTACAACATTCAGACCCCGTGTAATGTGGTGCAGAGTGGTGCAGGGATAGCGTGGGAGGAAAATAGAAAGTCATGCTGGGCATGAAGAGTAGGGCTGAGAGCCACACTAAATATTACTTTTTACCCAGGTTCACCACGGGGACTTGCAGCCATACTGTGGCTGCAAATGGCATGGTGGAAGCAGGAGCCCCTCATCCCCATGCACTACAATCCCAATCAGAATTGGGCCCATCTGCCCTTTTTACACAGGAGTTGCCACCAAGATTTGCAGCTGCAGTGTGGCTGTAAGTCCTTGTGCTGAACTCATGTAAAATAAAAAAAAGTCTAGTTTGGCTTTGAGTTACAAGGGAACACAGGCAATTTAACAGGAGGAATGAGCAAATTAAGGAAGAGGAGAGTGATCTAAAGAGACAAAATTGGAAGGGAGGGATGTCACAGAAATGAATACTTTGCCTGGTCTTCTATGACTCCATGATTCTATGACTTACTTTAATACAATCCTAACAGAGGAAGCTTCCCTACTGAACTATTTCCTTTTTGTAATGATAGATTAAAATTGCAGAAAAAGCTCTAATATAGTTAATGCATAGCTCTTTCTACTTCACTAAACATCTTAATTTGTGCTACGACTTTAAGAGGCTATCAGTCAGATGAACTTCACAGAATTTCTGTTGAAGGAGGTTAGAGCTACTGAATGGCCACTTCCCAACATGACTTGTAACACTTCAAGTGGTTTAAGGAGACAGAATGGCTGATCGCTATTATTTAAACCATTCACTTTATTATTTTGCCTGCCAACACAGAAAAAATTTACCAGGCCATTTAAGTACACTAAGGACAGATCTATAAAGTTCATAGTAGAAGTTCATTTCCTTCCTTTCCATGCATCAGATACTTTCCCTTCCTTTCCCCCTTCACGGCAGTTTCTTGCCCCCAACCACAATCTCAGGCAAAATGGTAACGGAGAGCTTGCTTTTGCATATAAGACTAACTGAATGTCCATCATTGTACCAACAGGATATATGTAGAGGGAGAACATGTATACTGTTAAGAGCCTGGAAAGAGACCTGTCAGTGAGGACTAGTACCCCAGATTCACGGCCTGAAGGCAAGTACCACAGAAGGGTACTTTCCTTTACTGGCTTTACTTTCCCAGATATTGTAATTTATTGTTACGGCCATTGGCCAGCACACCTTCTTAGATAAGGAAGTGATGGCAACCAGTGACATTTGCTATCAGGAATCAAACCTGCTCATATCTGCATTGTCCTACTGTGATGGACGGTTTCAAATTCCATCCTCCAGGAGCCTCAGCTTATCACTTTCAAATAGTGGACGGGAATGTTGAAAAGGAAGGGGAAAGGGGGAGTTTGGCCCTTTTAACTGCTGACCAGCTGACAAAGTTGGGGTTGTTGGATTTTGGTGGGAGAAGGGGTAGGAGGTTTGCTGGTTAGAAAAGGAGTTCATTAGGCAGTTCGGGAATTTTGAATATGGGTAGAGTTTGGGTGCTGCTCCTATCAAAATCAGTTTTTAAAAAGGGGACGTTTATGTGCTCTGGGTTATAAAAGTTTGGGTATTGCGCCTATCAAAAGTTATTAAAAGTTAAAAACCTTTCTGTTCCATGTTATAAGTCTGAATCCATAAAACAGCAAACTTACTTTGTTAATGCTTTCTCAGGCCTAGCTTTCCAGTAACTTTGTTACTGAAATACAGAGGGAGAAAATGAAAACGAAGAAACAACCAAGCCACTCATAACACTGAAACCAACCTGTTTCGTACAGCCCATTCCTGAGATTTAGGCTGAATGTGTAGTGGAGGCAGTGTGATCCCGCTGCTAGTGTAAGTGCCCTCTTATCACAGAATAAGAGGCACTTACACTGTCAGCGGGGGTAGTTCCATCAGTGCCTGGGCGCCACGGATCTGCACCCTGTTCCTCCAATGTCGCAGCCTCTCCAGGACCTAAATCTCAGAAGAGAAATGCGGCACCAGCGTGGGGGGGCATTCCCGGAGGGTTCTCAGGGGCAGAGCTGACTGTAGTCAGCTTCCTAAGCCCCCCCCCCAGCCCGGGAATGCCCCCTCCAGCAACAACATTGTTGTGCCAGGTTTTTCTTAGCACAGCACCACCGTTTTCAATTGGGCAATTTCCCCCATTTTCATTTTTTGGTTTTTTAAAAGGCCTTTTTTAGCCTTGCAGCAGCCAGGAAACCTCTTTGGATGTGCCCCACCAGCACCTCAGGCATACCATCCCCGGCTGATGCAAGGCTCAGGAAGGAGCTGTTAGTTGTTTTCATCAAGCCTATTGTGTGGTTTCTTCAAGCCTATAATCCCCACATAATAGGCCAAGGGGGTGCCAGGTGTCACCCTGAGTCCAGGGATTGCCCTCATTGAGGACTTGAAGACTAAGCAGTCGCAAAAGCCTCAATTTTAAAAAAGGGTTTAAAAAAAGAAAAGAAAAAGTTTATTGGGTGTGAAATTTAAGTCCCTAGTTTCTAGGTCTGGAAACAGGATGTCATTAAACTTAGGGATGTGCATTCAACAGAGCTGAGCCAACAAAATACCCAAAAAATACCTTACCGGTACTTTTCGGTTATTTTTTAAACTACACGCACATTAGAGAACCTCCCTCTATAGCTGGGTATGGAACCTGAATAAATCCAAAAAACTTCAGGTTTTATTCAGGATTCCTGAATAGCAGCAGTGAAAGGGCTCCCTTTTCCTGCCTTTGAAGATTTTCCAGGCAACAAGAAGAAAGCGGGATGAGGCAGATCTCACAGGCAAATAGGAATGCATGTTAGGGGGAGCTGTACTCTTTGCCCAATCACAGCAGTTGTTTCACAAGGTACTTTGGCTACCTTGTGAGTCCAACAACCGTGTGTCCCCCCCCCCCCATTTACAGGTTTCCCAGGGAACAGGAGGGACGGGGAAGGAGGTAGTTGTCACAGGTAAATAGGATTCCACATTAAGGAGAGCCGTACTCTTTGCCCAATCACAGCATTTGTTTTATTGGCTAGTTTTCTCTCAAATTCTTCAGAGCATGGGCAAATAGTGTAAAAGGAGGTTTCTGCTGCAGCTAGACTCCATTACGGTGAGAGGTTTCTGGAGCGTGCTTGTACTGCTGCCTGCTTTGACTGGATCCGGATTGGAACCCAAGGACACCTCTGCCTGCCTACCTGGAGAAGATCATCGACTGGTTTGAGAACATTGGTTTAAAACACTGGTTCCCAACCAGGGGTCCGTGGACCCCCAGGGGTCCGCGAGAGCTAAATTAAGGTCCACGAAACAAAGTTATAAACCCATAATAAATTAATATTTTCAATTAAAAGTTCTCTATTATAAAAATATATATTCAAATATTATTCTAAGCTTAATGTTTAACTAACAGTTATGATTAAAGTTTATTTTCAAATTCTCGGAATTTTTATTTTGAACCTTGGGATCCTTGCACCGAACAAAAAAGTCCTTGTGGTACCTGGTCAAAAAAAGGTTGGGAACCACTGGTTTAAAACCTGATTTAATGTTTCCTTAGTTTCCACATTTGTTCCTTGGGCCTGGTGGTGGGTTGTTGGGGGGAGGGGAGGCCAAAGGGCCTAAGGCTTAAAAGGCCTTTTCTTTCCTCTTCTGTGGATTCTTTGCTCTTGATGTTGTGTTACATTGTGTTGTGGTTGCTTTTGTTTCCACTTTGGGGTGTGTGCATGCATTGGGAGAGGTTCTGCTTGGGTTTTTTTTTTAACTACTTAACTTTGGGAGGGGTTCTTAGCATTTTTAAAAAGTTTTAATATCCATCTCAAGATTAGGTTCACAAAGTCAGGTTTTAGAATAGAAAGTCACTAGTTCTTTAAAAAAAAAACTGATGCAAGTTTAGGTTAGGTGTAGTTTTCCAAACCAAAAACTTAGTTTTGGGGGGAGGGGAGGGTTGATAAAAGGGGCTGATAAAAAGGTCTGAGATTCGGGTAGGATGCAGTGTAGGTAGCTAGGTACCTATATTTCCTGAAGTAGTTAGTTAGAGTTTGGCCTGGGAACAGAATGAACAGCAGTAAGGGAGTGCAGCGAGACCCTGGGAGAAAGAAAAAGGAGAAGACTAAAGGGATGGAAGGGGAGGGGAAGAGTTGTGGCTTTCTTGCCACCTTTGTGGAGGACTGCTCCACAGCTGCCTTCCACCACCCTGACCACTGGCAGCTGAAGGGGAGACATGATAGAGGTCTACACAATTATGCATGGTTTGGAGAGAGTGGACAGGGAGAAGTTTTTCTCCCTCTCCCATACTAGAATGTGGGGTCATCTGCTGAAGCTGGAGGGTGAGAGATTCAAAACTGATAAAAGAAAGTATTTTTTCACACAACGCATAGTTAAATTGTGGAACTCCCTGCCCCAGGATGTGGTGATGGCTGCCAACTTGGAAGGCTTTAAGAGGGGAGTGGACATGTTCATGGAGGAAAGGGGTATTCATGGCTACTAGTTAAAATGGGTACTAGTCATGATGCATACCTATTCTCTCCAGGATCAGAGGAGCATGCCTATTATCTTAGGTGCTGTGGAGCACAGGCAGGATGGTGCTGCTGCAGTCATCTTGTTTGGGGGCTTCCTAGAGGCACCTGTTTGGCCCCTGTGTGAACAGACTGCTGGACTTGATGGGCCTTGGTCTGATCCAGCAGGGTTTTTCTTATGTTCTTATGGTGCAATGAAGAGGCCTAGCAAAGCCCTCTTCATTGAGGCTGCTTCTGGAGTGCTGCCTGTAGAGGTGCCTGCAGATGCTGGCACCGGGCAGGGGCCTGCTGTTCAGACTGCCCCTCTTCCAGCTGTTGTTGAGACTCTGCAGCAGCAGGAGGAGCAGCTTGAGCTGTTGTTTGGGGTGAGGTTCCAGCCCTCAGTCTCCCCCCAGGAACCCAGAGGCTGCTGGAGGAGCTAGCAGAGAGTCTGGGTGCACTTTCTCATTCCAAAACAGCTTGCTTCGAAAAACCTCAACTGAACACTAGTAGCTGTGCAGCACCGGGTGATGTTGGAGGTGTTGCTTACTTAGTCCGGCTTGTGGTTCTTCTGGGCTTCTGTGGATTGTCATTGGTTCTGCTGGGCTTGCAGAAGTGCCCCCCTTGCCAACCTTTGATCTGTTGGGCTCTCTGGGTTGACATTGGTATTGCTGAGCTTGTAAAAGTGCCCCCCTTGCTTTATTCTCCTGGACTTCTCTAGGTTGATATGTGTTCTGCTGGGCATACAAAAGTGGCTCCCCTGTGCTTAAGATTGTTGTGCTGGGCTTCTGTGGATTGCCCTTGGTTCTGCAAAAACAAAAAACCTGCTGGAATTCTCTGGTCTGGCATTGGTTCTGTTGGGCTTGCACTGCCACATGGGCCCTGGGTTCTTCTGAGTTTCTCTGTTAGACATTGGTTCTGCTGGTTTTGCAAAAGTGTCCCCTTGCTTGAATGTGTTCTGCTGGGATTCTCTGATTTGACATTAGTTCTGTTGGGCATGCCACATTGGCTTGTGGTTCTGCTGGATTTCCTAGCTTCTGCTTGGGTTCTGTTGGGCTTGCTGCAGGTTCTTGGGATGGTAAGTATTGACCACTGGCAGCCACAGGCATGCCTTTTTGTATATGCCATGGATGGGGGGGAGCAGTGGAGCAATTTTGGTGCCCCTAGCTTAAAAAAACAGTCCCCCAGCCCTCCCCCCAAATAGTTTCCCCATAAACTATAATGGAGCAGAATAATATTGGATTCTTGAATAAAACCCAGAACCAAATACCATACCAGAATTGGGATCCTCCCCACAAAAAAATCAGCAATACTGACATTTTTTCAGCTCCAATATATCTGAATCTGAAAAAATATAATGCATACCCCTGCTCACACCTACCCATTAATCTACACAAGCCCATCTTTTGTTCAGAGATGTTATAGTCACACTAGAATAAAATGAAACCTGGGAATGTGAAAATTCTTGTTTTCATGTGGAAACAGGCTTCCACCAGCTATTTTCTACACAAATATTTTGGAAGCCCATTCCTGTTATTCATTAGGTATGTGTAACTTTGTATAGAATAAGGCTTGATGCCCTTTGGATATATATATTTAAAAAAAAAAGAATTTGTTTTGCAGTTCAAATGATTATTGAAAACTAGGTTTCCTGGGGAAATTAAATGCTATTATTCAAATAAATAATACTTGGGGGAAGAGTAGGTTGTCAAATGTAATATGTAGCATACATATCATACAATGGAGTATGATAAATGGGTCCCCTTAAGCAAATGTTACATGACTAAAAAGTAGAGATTGATGAGAAAATGTAATGGAAAAATTATATGCTGTAGGCTTACAATTAACATAGCTACACATCTGAAATTTGGAAATAGTTACTCTGTAGGGATTTTTCATCTTAAACATGAGACTATGATTTTACAAATATAGGCCACCACCTGTAGTATAATCTATTCCTCCTTTCATTCCACTGAGGTAACATCAATTATATGTACCCCAGCCAGTCAGATATTTATCTTAACAACTTTTCAAATTTTTCATAAAAAGGAAACACTCCTCTACATGAAGCCTGCTGGGTGACCTTAACCAGTTCTATCAGAACTCTCTCAGCCCCACCAGCCTCACAAGGTGTCTGTTGTGGGGAGAGGAAGGGGAAGGCAATTGTAAGACCCTTTGAGACTCCTTAGAGACAAGCAGGGTATAAACACCAACTCTTCTTCTTCTAAAACAACAATACTGTCTGATGTTCATCTAAGTAGTTGTTAGCAACATTAATGGTTGTCATTCTGTTTGACTTGGCAGCATATTCACACACATGCCATTTTGGGGGGAAATATAAACCTGTTCAGCATGTTTGAGTTTTCAGTGTTGAACTGAATACACCCAGTGACCAGTTCATGTGTAACTGTTACAGTCAAATATGGTAAGTTCAATGGTCAGTAACGGTTGATAAGAAATTTGTGACATTCCTACAGAAGACCACTGGAGCCTCTGATAAAAACAGGACAGCATAGGCTTAAAACACTTTGAGTTAGCCCTGATTGTCTAGTAGGGCTGTCGATTCAGTTCTTCCCGAACCGAAAAACAGCCAAATTTCCCCTGTTTCGGCGGTTTTTAGTTCGGATGGTTTTGAGTTCGAACTCAAAAAAGGCGGGAAAACAGGGAGCCGAATTCAGCGAGTTCGGGGTGTTCGGTGAATAAATTCAGCAAATTCGGAGTTCGGCACAGAAGCATAACAGTCAGTTAGTAAGCAGCATTCTCCCGCGGCCAATCGGTGGCCAAGCTGGGTCTTCTTCTGGCCAATCAGTCGCGATTGAGTGCATGAGCCCAGCTGCTGTGCGGCCCGGGGAGAGAAAGAGAGAGTAGCTGTTTGTGTGTGAGAGAGATCCCCCTTGGGGGGGTGCATGTGCACATTTGAGCCATTCCGTGGCTGCAGGGGGCGCATTTTTGGGGGTAGAGCCCCCAAACTTTCAGCATAGCTTCAGAGGACCCTTCTTGCAAGAACCCCAAGTTTTGTAAAGATTGGATCGGGGGGAGCCGAAATATGGGGTCGGGAAGGGGTCCGCCCACCCTTAATGTGCATCTCTGACAATGGGGGTTTGCAATTAGCAGAGCTTGCCTCCCACGCCCAAAGCTCCCAGCCCCGACAAACAGCTGAGCTGTGGGGAGCAAGGGCAGGGCAGGTGCAAAGAAGATGGAGTAGAAGACATCCACAGTAAGACCCATTTTGGGGCTTTTCTCTATAATTTTTCTCCTGTGTGTGTGGGGGGGGGAGCAGAGTCTGTGTGTGTGTGGGGAGGGAGCAGTTTCTGTGGGTGGGGGGGAGCCAAAGGGGGCTTTCGCCCATTCTGCCTGGGGGTGTGTGCCCCCTCGAGTCTCTCTCTCCATGGTTTGAGGGGGGGCTTCAGTTGTGTGTCCTCAGGTTTTCCCTCATTCATAAGATCGGTTAGGTCTATTTTGATGCTTGCTCAAAACTGGTTTTCAAATGGTGACTTAAAGAATGCATTTTCCTGGTCCTGAGTCCGATGCAAAAGGGGAAATTCCACCCCCTCCTGCTCCTTATGGATAGCTAGGGTGCCTCTGTCCCTTTCCATGGTTTGCAAACTCCCAGGCGTCACGTGTTGCTTTGCATGGTTGCAAACGTGTTGCTTTGCATGGTTTGCAAACTTCTTCGCACCTGCCCCACCTTTGCTCCCCCCAGCTCAGCTGTTTGTCGGGGCTGGGAGCTCTGCTAATTGCAAGCCCCCATTGTCAGAGATGCACATTAAGAAGGGGGACCCCTTTCGGGGCCCATATCTCAGCCCCCCTTGACCCAATCTTCACAAAACTTGGGGGTTCTTGCAAGAAGGGTCCCCTCAAGCTATGCTGAAAGTTTGGGACCTCTACCCCCAAAAATGCCCCCCGGAGCCACGGAAAGGCGCGATTGTGTTTTTAATGGCTTTATTCGGCCGAATTTTCCCCCGAACTCCGGATCTCATGCCGAATTGCACGGACCCGAAGCAGGGGAGTTCGGACTTCGGCATTTCCCAAATAAAAACAGGCCAAATTTTGCCGAATGCAAATTTTACTGAATTTTTTTTTCAACAGCCCTATTGTCTAGTCAAAACAAAGTGAAGATTCTGTTGAAGCTATAAGAGTTACAGATAATTGCAGAGAGCAGAAGATCACCCTTGATTCACATTAGCTGTTGGTCCCTGGATAAATTCCTGGCAGCAACAAGGTATTTGTGTGAACCAGTGCCTCTCCTTGAAGGTTCTATAGCAGAGATATGAATGCCATGACTTGTGAAATCATACTGACTTTTAAACATCCACAGATTGCTACAAATAATTGATGTCATATGTACAGCTTCCACATGGAAGTTCCGATTTCAATAATGTCTCAGTAGTTAGCCCTTATGTTCCAAAAGCAATTGAGTAGTGATTACTGGCTAGTACCTGGTTAGTAAGAATTAGCCCAGCATTTCCCAACCTGTGGATCTCAACCCACAAGTGGTTGGGAAGCCTGTGAAAGTGGATCCCAGGTTTTCACTATTTATTGATTTGTGTATGATCTTTTTTTAAAAAACAAAAAGTTGTCACCATACCCAATAAATATAGATGTGTGGGTCATTATACCAAGTACTTTGGAAACCACTGACCTAGCCAACTTGAGCAAGTTATGAATAATATTGAATGCTTTAATTATGTAAATTGCACTAATCATTTCCATGGATTAATTGTTCCACTGCTCTGTTTGGTTGGCTATTGAAAACTATCAGTGCAGCAAAAATAAACAGTTTAAATTGTTTGATCTTTTTTAATTTGACCAGCGTTATCACCAGACAGCTAAACATCTCCCACAGATAATATCTGGAATATTGAAGTACCCGAATGACATTTCCATAAAATATCAGTATATAGATATATGTACTGTTTGATCGTTTTTTGTATGATTCGATTTGGAAAGAGTAGCTGAAGTCATCCATGGTGGGTCTCAGTTTTGGAAAACACAACAGAAAAAATTAGCTTCCTATAAGAAGGCAATAGGAACATCTTCACTAGGGATTTAGCTGTCTTTGCAATAGTTGCAACAAAGTTATACAGAATGATATGTTCAAAGAAACTGTGTTCGTTACATTGGCAATATCCATGTATAAAATGTATAAATGAAATGCATAAAGAGATTTGTAATTCCATTAGTCTCTGAATTTATATAAGCCCTGTGTATACACACCTCTTTCACAAAGATGCATTTCACTAGAGCATTAAACTGGAGATGCCAGGGATTGAATTTAGGAACTTCTGCATGCCAAGCAGGGGCTCTTCCACTGAGCCACAGCCCCACCCTCATTTCAGATAGTCAGTGAAATGGGGATATTAGAACTCCCCATAGGGATGCCCACTCTGGGTTGGGAAATTCCTGGAGATTTGGGCTGGGGGCTGGGGAGGGCAGGGTTTGGGGTGGGGGAGAAGTTCAGCAGGGATGTAATGTCATAGAGTTCACCCTCCAAAGCAGCTATTTTCTCCAAGGGAACTGAAATTCCAGATCTTCAGGCCCCACTTGGAGGTTGGCAACCTTAACCCCACATAAATGGGCACTAGAAAGCATCAACAACAACAGCAAATTATTAGCATTAATATTTTCCTAATTGGTACATGTAATACCACCAAGCCACACCTGGTTTGCACCTCTGTAGTATTAAAGCAAATGTGATAATCAATGAAAATATGTCTTATACATCTCTTGACCTGAATATCAAGAGAATTTTTAGCACTCAAATTCATTTTTCCCCTTGAAGGGTGCTAATCCCGGAGAAGAAAATATATCTGTTATGGTGGCCTTTTGGACATTGTTTTAATTAGAATTACATTGCAGCATTATAGCACCACCTACAGGAAGATTTTGCAGTTCTGGATTATCATTTGTATGAAGAGAGGCAAATGTTTTAGAGACTGGAAATGCTATAAGAAACAACACACATATTTAATTTCACTGCAGCATACATCTGGAAAAAACATTCAAAGTCTGAACTAATTCACATCAATAGTTGTGCTTTTTGGAATAATTTTATCTGGGATCATAGCCGCACAATGCACAACCCCCTCCCCCCCTTGAAATTAGCATATCTATTTTATTAATTGAAACTATCAGAAAATAATGTTGTTAAAGTCTGCATAGTAAGTCTGTAAAAATGGAACAATAATCTTGACCTTGTGGGTCTGGGGAGTCAAAAAAGAAAGCAGAGCATGCTGGTACAGCTGCGATGAAGGAACCACTTTCCTGAAGATGTCTGCTGATGTCTAACTTCTGTTGTCCCTTTTCATAATTCAGAAGATCATACAGAAACAAGAGTAATCAATGAGTCACTGACAGGGTTTTGACTTTTATGTTAAACTGCAGTTCTGTGTATGTAACCAAAGGGTGACACTGGCATTCATTCAATGAGAGTAGGAGGTTAAGTAAATCTGGTTTTACAATCAACGATCTACAAGCAGTCTGAGGTGTACCTTGAAGAAAGCAGTTGTAGCTTTCTGCTTTGGCATATGTCTACCAAAATGAGGTTCAGGAAAACAGCCTTGAAGAAAAAGCAGGCTTGTGGGACAGGCTTGTAGAAAAGTTATCCTAAGTAGAGCGGCTTATGAAATTCTATACCATAAAATGCTACAGAATTTGATGTCTGTTTATTAGCACAGCACATCAAGATGAACTCAATTACCCTTTCTCACTTTTCCCCCTGTGTATTAAATCATTATTTAATTATATTTAATTATGCAGCAGGTATTGGTTCTCTCAATGCAGTATCAGAATGCAAAGAAATCTGAAAGTTGAGCTCCCTTGGGAAACCTCATGGCTCATATTTTCCCCACCCCAGACACACAAATCTTGGGAGAAGAGTTCATGACTGCATTGATCATTTCAGTAAAGTATGTGAAACATCATACTGGACATTGGAGTCAATCAGATATATATTTAAATTTGAATCTCAGGAAAAACACCAAATAAAAAAATAGGCATGTGTGGATAACTGAATAAGTGATGATGAAAGGAAGCCAGAGAGATTTTCTTGTTCATGGCAAACATGTTTGACAGTTGAAGTCACTGTGTTTGACTGTGATGATTAGACAGAAGCTGATCACTGGGTCTGTTCGGTTCAACCCAAAACAACTCAAAACCAGCTTGCTTTCTTTTTAAAATAAGGTGACGCCATCAGGTGAACAGTCATGAACTGGTCAATAGAGAGATGAACAGATAATCAAAATATCAGCTCTCTGGTAGTGACTGGTGAACAGAATGTGAGCTGAGCTGGATGGTATTCAGACATCCCTACTCATCTCTGTTGGGCAGACAGCACAACCCCTGATAGTCTTGCATTCCATTGATCAGGCAACAAGTAGAGATTGAAGACCTACATGCCAGTAAACAACAGAGATTTAAGGCATCTACCTCCCTCAGAAAGCTCCCTGGCTTCCTAGTCAGAAATGTGATGTCTTACTCAGAAGAACTACATGTAAGCACAGAATTCCAGGGAATTTGGCGCAGCCCAACGTTTCATTATAATTCTTGTGTTTGTTTCTTGTTTTGTTCTAGGGACTTCTTAGCTATATTCCGTTTGGTAAAACAGGAGCAGGCTTAGATATAACAATGAGTGGCAAATTAATTTCAGTTTTTAGATTCTGTGCAAAGTCAAAGGCTATCAAGCTTATCCCGGCTCTTTTGCACTAAATTGTTTTTTTGCATGATTCTTTCAGTAGTGCTTTAAAGAAACAAAAACAAGGCTAAAATCCAGCTTTTGTAGTCAAAGGTGTCGGCCTTAGTTTTCCTTCTTGCAGTCTCTCCCTTCCCCCGCCTTGCCTCCTGTCCTCTCTCTAAGTGTCCTGTGTGTCCTTTCTTCCTTTTTTTTCCCTGGAAAGTTGAGACTCCATGAATTACAGCACAGCCTGTCTCAAAGCAACATGCCGGTTCATTCCCTTGGGCGATCCTGTGCCAACTGAATTATATCAGAGCACTTGCTTTCCCAACAAAGAGGAGAAGGTACAGCATTGGAATAAAGAGCAGCCAAGCCTGTAGTTTAGCCAATTAATGCAGGCCATTAAGCACAATGGTCTTTGGGAGGCCAGAGAGGTCAGCTATTAGTTAAAAATGCTGACCTTCAGATCAGCTATAGGAAATGTATGCCCTCTTATTAGTTGCCACCCTCACACAAATGTAAAAGCTTTTGCAGAGTTCCATGTTTTTGTAGTCAATCAAATCAATTAGCACATTTTATAGTGACCAGCTCATGTTTATGATGGAGAACAGAAAATCAAGTAAACCACATGAAGCCTGCTAAAGAAACTAGCTGGAATACCTTCTGTAATGAAAGAAAAAAAGTCATTGCACTTAATCTAAAACCTACTCAAAAATGGCAGTTTAAAAGGTCAATGGTGAAAGAGACAATGAAAATACATGATAAACAACAGTAGGCCAAATAAATTCTACATTTATTGGCTGAGCAGAAATTTTTTAATAGGGCTAAGTTGAAAATACTCATTTTGGGCAGTATCAAAAAGGCCTCCATTGCCGTATTGGCCATTTATGCATGGGAGGTTTTGCCTTGAATTTGCCCCTCTCTAAATGCACATTAAGATGATAACTCATCTTAATTCTGCATTGACTTCCTCTGCCAGAGATAACTAACATATTGCCCGACCTCATGGTAGCATTCACTACATGAGCCCTGATTATCTGGCATAACCCATGTGACTGATTTAGTAGATATCATCCACATTACTGAATATAAGAAGAAAAAGCAGTAATTGGAAGCAAACTTTACAGAAAACAAGATCCTTTACAAGGTTTTTTCCTCAGTATTAGGGAACTTTTCAGAAAATATTTGTCCCTTCAAAAGCACTAATTTAATATAAAATTGAAACAGGAGGATGCAGTAGAGGAGGAAAGAGAGGAAATCCTTGCTTCAACTTTAAGCAATTGCTATAATAATCCAAAATGTCACTTTATAACATAAAGGGGTAAGTAAGAAACCAGAGCCTATATTCTCCTAGTAGAGGCATAAGGTATTAATTTGTTGTCCAGAGATGCTCAGGAAAAAGGAGGGCTTATGAATATTTTAAATTAATTTTCAAAAATTAGAGTGGGAAAGCAGGAATGAGAAAAGGAGAGGTAGAATAGAAGCCATGGCATGGGAGCCAATAAGAAAGGAGAGACATGGTGGTTAAGCACAGGGTTAAAAAGCCAAGCTGATGTAGGGGGGAGAAACAGCCAGGCTGGTTGAGCAAGGGGGATGGAAGTAATGGAGAAAAGTGCAGAGGGGAGGAAATATGAGGGAAGAAAACAATAGGGAGGGCCAAAGACCCCACAGGGCACATGATCAGTGGTGGTTTGTGCAGTTTGAGCCACCACTGATAACCAGCAAGGGTGGACTTAGTTTGCATTGAATTTGTGTGGCATTGAATCTGTGGGCCTTGTGTGGAGTGCCAGGGTATACTGTTGGTATACTGCCTGCCTAGAGCCCAAGAACACACCCTGCTGAGGTTGGTGGAGGCAGTAGCCGAGTGGGTCTTGCATTTCTCCAAACAATTAGTTTTTTGTGGGAGGGGGGTAGTATCCACATGGAGGCTGCCTTCTCACGATCTGCCTTGGATTGTATGGCTGCCATGGCAACTCTCCCAGGTTGCAATGGCTCTCACACATGAAGCAGGTCACATGCTCAATTTGATCTTCTGCAGAGGAATTGATCTGAATTCCATGTTTCTATATGAACTGGTGCCATGATTGGATAATTACCTCGTGAAGGTTGGTTTCGGATTAACTACTCCCCTTTACAGGGGCAGCAATCTTATTTATGCTCATCCACAGAGACTTATGGATCCGGTTGGTTTCCAGAATGTTCTGGAGGATTTGTCTGGTAATGCCAGCAGGTCCCTTGATGAGTTAACTGAGGCCTAGGGTCGCCAACCTCCAGGTACTAGCTGGAGTTCTCCTGCTATTACAACTGATCTCCAGCTGATAGAGATCAGTTCACCTGGAGAAAATGGCCACTTTGGCAATTGGACTCTATGGCATTGAAGTCCCTCCCTTCCCCAAACCCCACCCTCCTCAGCCTCCACCCCAAAACTTCCTGCCAGTGGCAAAGAGGGACCTGGCAACCCTAGGCATTCAGGAAGCTATTGATAGAACTACACTCTCATCACTACCCCCTTTACCACCTGATGCTTGTGCAAAAATAGTTCTATAAGCTAAAACACCTTTGCAGTCCTAAGGGTAGGGATGGGAGGACAAGAGGGAAAGGGGGGAGAAACAGACAAAACCATGGAGAAATTAGTTGGCCACAGCTTTATTGGTTAAAGCCATTGGAGTATTGGTACGGCCTAGGCCATAGATCCAGGCATCAGGCAAACTGCCTGTTAACCGATGGAAGCCTTTTCCCAGTTCACATGCTGGGGGGTACCAGGGGTGGCAAGTACTGTGGTCTTGCATAGGTGCAAGCCTCTGTGTGGTACCCATACCCCCTGGAAATGGAGAAGGGCAATAGTCCCCAAGCTGGGCATGATTGTGCAAGGCTCCACCCCCAAGACCCTTTGTGGGTGGCCCCTAAAACAGGCATGGTCTCCCCCCCAAAAAAAATTGGATCTGGCCCACTGCCTAAACCATCAAATGTTGTGACAGAAACACCATAACAGAACCAAAAGATATCTTGCACTACCAACTCAGTCCTGAAGGGGGAAGGAAGGGTCAGCCAAAACCAACTGACAGCAGCCCCGCAGCAGCAGCAGCCTTTAAGGGGGAGGGATAGACCTGAGTGTAGCCTTTGCTTTCCAGGTCCTCCAAGGCCCTGCCTCCCAGCTGGCCCAGGCAGCCAACAATTGGTGAGCCACTGGTAACTGGCTGGCCAGTACTGCAGCTAGGGCCACCCAGCAGGCTCTCCGCTGACACCATGAGACTACCTGCTGGTATTACAACCAGGAGCTGAGAACCTTGCCTTCCTGTCCATCACCCAAACAACAAGGCCACTTGAAGGTGTACATTTCTGTGCCATGTCTTTTTCCCATACGTTGAATACTTTCTCCATTTGCTCCATTATAGGATCACGACTCACACACAGCACTTTAGTACAAGCTGCTGCACTCAAAGCAACACAGACCCCTTATATTTTCTTTTTTCCCTTAATATAATGCATAGTCAACTCATTAATGCCATACATTCTAGCTTCTAAGACCACATTACCTTCCCTCGCAAATGGATAAAAAGTCAATCACCTCCCCTCTCTTTCCCCCCTCTTTACGACACTCTGCATTACTTACTTTTCTTTTTGGTGTAAAAATTAATGGTGTCACCCCACATCACATGGTCAGGCCATGAAGTGAGAATAAGTGAAACTGAGACTCATGAATCCGTGAATGGCAAGGGTCTATAGTAATCCCCAGTTTGGCAAAAGTTAGTCATAACTAACAACCCAATCATAAACATGGTTACTTGTATATATCCAGTTGAATCAGCAGAACTTAACTGTTCTTGGGATTGCAACTAAAATCCATTGAAGTCCCTGGGTCAAGAGCATTTATTGCACACTTTATTTCCATTATTTCAGTGGGACTGAGTAATAGCTATTTTTTGCTGAATTTTTTCAACAAACCCTCAGATACATTATCCCTAAAAGAGAGAAGATATGCATACAATTATCTGGGGTTTTCAACTGAACAACTAACTACTATCAATGTTGAAGTACTGAGGGCAATTGTAAACATAGTCACTTTCCTTGTAGAGTAAGGATTACAAAATGATCATTATGTGGAGCATTCTGAGCACAAATTTAGTACTATATAAACATTCACATTCTCAGTATTATGACTGACAGTGCAAATAGCACTCATGGAAATTATTTATTTACCTGTATTCACTTGAAGGAAGAACAAGAGATCAGTTCCATAAGATTCAAGAAATCAAAGGGAAATTCAAATCATGGCTAGGGACACTGAAAGATCAACATGGAAATATATTACATGATCAGGGCAAAATAAGAAAAGATGAAAACAATATGTTGAAGAACTATACAGATGAGATTAAAGTGAAAATTGGTGGAAATTGGTGGAAGGAACATTAACAATTTGAAATGTGCAGATGATACCATATTACTGGGAGAAAATAGTGAATACTTGAAATTACTACTGATGAATTTCAAAGAAGAAAGTGCCAAAGCTGGATTACAGCTGAACATCAAGGCAATAAAAAGTAATGATTGTGGGGGAATTATACACTTATTAAGGTTGACAATGAAGAAGCTGAAGTTGTTAGACATTTCCTATACTTTGGCTGTTTCATCAACCAAAAGGAAGACTGCAACTAAGAAATCAGAAAGAGAATAAGACTGGGAAGGGCAACCATGAGCTAGAAAATATGTTTATATGTAAGGGAGTGTCACTGGAGACCAAGATCAAGATAATTCATACTGTGGTATTCCCCATTACTATGTATGGATATGAAAATTTGTTTAATTTTACTAGAGTTGTGATATTAAATTTTGGGTTTTATGTCTTGAGTGTACCATATATACTCGCGTATAAGCCAAGTTTTTCAGCCCCAAAAAAGGGCTGAAAAAGCTGGCCTCGGCTTATACGCGGGTAGGGAGGGAGGAGGGGAGGAGGAAGGACGAGGGAGGGGGGAAGGAGGAGGGAGGGAGGAAGGACGAGGGAGGGGGGAACTTACCGCCGCCACCGCTGCCGGACCCGCCGGCTTCCCCCGGCCAGGAGCGCCCTGTGGGGGCCTCCTGCGGTTGCAGGAAGGCCCCGCCGCTGCCAGGTGCGTGCGGCTCCCCCCGGCCTGGACCGGCCTGGAAGGGCCTCCTGCAGCCACGGGAAGCCACGCCTCCGCCGCCGCCGGCGCTCCCGGCTCCCCCCACCCAGGACTGGCCTGGAAGGGCCTCCTGCAGCCTCAGGAAGGCCGCCCCTCCGCCGCCGGGCGCGCCCGGCTCCCCCCCGGCCTGGACTGGCCTGGAAGGGCCTTCTGCGGCTGCGGGAAGCCACGCCTCCGCCGCCGCCGGGCGCTCCCGGCTCCCCCCACCCAGGACTGGCCTGGAAGGGCCTCCTGCAGCCTCAGGAAGGCCGCCCCTCCGCCGCCGAGCGCGCCCGGCTCCCCCCAGCCTGGACCGGCCTCGAGAAGGCCGCCCCTTTGACGACGCCGGGCGCGCCCGGCTCTCCCCGCCCAGGACCGGCCTGGAAGGGCCTCCTGCGGCCTCGGGAAGGCCGCCCCTTCACCACCGCCAGGCGCGCTCGGCTCCCCCTGCCCAGGACAGGCCTGGAAGGGCCTCCTGCGGCCTCGGGAAGGCTGTGCCTCTGCCGCCGCCGGGCGCGCCTGGCTCCCTCCGGCCTGGACTGGCCTGGAAGGGCCTCCTGCAGCCACGGGAAGGCTGCACCTCCGCCGCCGCCGAGCACGCCCGGCTCTCCCCAGCCTGGACCAACCTGGAAGGGCCTTCTGCGGTGGCGGGGGGGCCGCCGCCGCTGCCTTCGCCGGGCCTGGAGCAAAGGTAAGCCTTCTGGGGGGGAGGGGTTATAAGCCGACCCTCGGCTTACACGCAGGTGCCTAATTTTTCCCCATTTTTGGGGAGAAATTAGGCACCTCGGCTTATACGTGGGTCGGGTTATACACGGTATATACGGTAATTTATTTTATGTATTCTATGTTTTATCAATAAGCCACCTTGAGCTCCATAAGGAAGAAGGCGGCTAATAAAATTATTTATTTATTACATTTCTATCCTACTCTCCCCAACCTGAAGGTCGGGCTCAGAGCTCAATAAAAGCTGGACAATGAAGAAAGCTGACAGGAAGAAAATTTATTCATTTCAAATGTGGTGTTGGAGGAGAGCTTTACGGATACCATGGGCCACCAAAAAAGCCAAATAAATAAAATTTAAAATATTCAGATTTTGAGGAAATTGTGTTTTTTTCAGATAGGCAAACGTTATATTGCATAATGTGGCCTTATTTTAAAAGAATTTCTTTTAACATATTAAAAATGTCTTTTTAAGATGTGAATAACCAAAAGTTTGAAACAAATATGAACATGTTTGAGCATTTTCTGCATCCGTAAAACCTGAAAGAAAGCAACAATCAATTTTACATCTTAATTTATGAAAGGCATTTTTGAAAGAATGTGGAAGAGATAATCACTCTCAGACCAAGATATGCTACATTTTTAGACTACATTGAATTTATATCTCAAAATTATAATGTAATTTCAGGAAAATTGCAGTGGAAACACTGAGTTTCTTGACTAGAATGTGTTATAGCAAACAGGAATCTTCATAAGCAACTAGAAATTATGGTTTTGAATCCCCCCCCCAAGTTTCTTATGGTATCAAAAATAATTTATTCCTTCTGTGTTTCTACACATTCTATGTGATCTGGGGGTGGAAGCTCCATAGGAGCCAGCATGACCCCGTGCCTGCATAAGTGACCATTTAACCTAGGATAATAGGCACTTACACCAACCCTGATGGCACACATGCCGGCGCCTGGGAGCTGCGGAGGTGCGTGACGCACAAGTGCTGGCTCAGACCCTGCAGGGGCATATCCTTGGCACAGAGGTCTGCATCGGCATGAAAGGAGGTGTTTCCAGGGGCAGGGTTGATGGTAGTCACCTTCCTGAAGGCTTTTGGGCCAGGAAAGCCCACTTTTTCTGGCGTAAAGTTACGCCAGCTAAAATTGTGGCAAAGCCCACAGAGCCCCATTATTGGTGTCTGACTGAAATGTGGACCAAGGATATGGACCAAGTAGTCAGCCAATGGGCTGGTGGTGGAAGGAAGCCAAGCCCCCATAGCGGTGCCCAATAGCATGGCACCAACCCCCTCAAAAGCACTGGTCCTACCTCAGAGACCTTCTGGCAGATAAGTCGTGCACTGCTCGAGATGCTGTCAGCTCCCAGCTGATGGAACAAAGCGCAAGCAGTGCCACACTCATGGTGGTGGCAAGAGCACAGGGAGAGCACAGTGCACAACTGGACTGACAGTCCACACACTCTGTGGCTGAGGCCTCCACTCAAGTTCCATTTCAGGCATGACAAATACACAGACTGGATCCGATGGGGGCAGCCATGCCATTACAGGTAAACTGGGAAGTGTACCCCCAAACCACCCTCTCAGCACACTTTCCCTCTACCAGGGATGACATCCCTCATGGGCCAGGTGGTTCAAGGGATCACCAGTGCCTAGCAGCAGCAAGGGCTTTGGAGCTCCCAGCCCACCCAGAGGTGGAGACAAAGGCTCGATGCTCTCATGCCTGTTCCTCACCCCAAATAAAGTTATGTTGGCTTTGACAACCATGTGTGTGCAACTCCATTGGGGTGGGTGGAGTGGTTGGAGATGGGATCGTCAATGGCCACCCCCAACCTCAGGTACTGCAGGCTGGATGCAGAGTACACCTCCCCCTGCAATGGTGCCGAGATAGCATGGGCAGTCTCCTGGATTCCAACCTCTAACCCAGGGTTGCCAGCTGTGAACTGGCAAAGACCTAGAGTGGGGGTGAAGTTGAGGAGGGTGCTGGGGGAGAGGAGACACAGTGGTATGTGTGCCCATGCTGTCCAAGCCCTGAGGAAAACACACATACTCGAGAGACTGCCCAGCCAGGCAACCAACTTGCTGCACGTGCACCCCCCAGGTGGCTGCCTTTCTGCAGCAACACCACCTCATCCCCAAAGGCCCACCTCCATTCCAGCAACCCCCTGGGGATTAGCAAATATTTCCTGGCACTGGAGGGGACGTGGGCCATCTGTCACACCCAGGGCAAGAGAGCCTGCCACATCCAGGCTCAGCTGCTGCTGAACTGTCCTCCCCTCTTCAGGGAGGGTCCCTGACCTATCTGGAATTATTTGTTCCTTTTAGTACCTAATGATGCTGGAATCAGCTTATTACAGGAGAAACATATTTCTCTTTTGATATCTATTCACTGCAACATTTAATCACAGCTACTGTGCTAGTTAACTGGTTGATTTTGTATTCCTCAGTCCTGGCATTTCAGTTGACCTAACATTATGTTTTATCATAGTTAAAACTAATAATTACTAGTGAATATTAGTTAAAATGGCATGAAACAAAGTTGAAGACCAAGCATTAGATTGTTGAACTATGCCCAGTTGCAGATCCCACTTGAACAATAAAAGTAAATTGGTTCTTGTAGGTTATCCGGGCTGTGTGACCGTGGTCTTGGTATTTTCTTTCCTGACGTTTCGCCAGCACTGACATTTCTCAGAGACACTGTCTTTCAGTGTTACTCCTCTGAAGGTGCCTGCCACAGCTGCTGGCGAAACGTCAGGAAAGAAAATACCAAGACCACGGTCACACAGCCCGGATAACCTACAAGAACCAATGAACTCTGACCGTGAAAGCCTTTGACAATAAAAGTAAAGTTGGCCTTTTTGATTATCCCAGCTCTGGTGTCAGCTCTCATTATTACGCATCCGCAGACAAACATCTGGTTTGGGAGAACAGGGCAAGATGAGATTTGGAAAGCAGGCCTGAGCTTCTCTTTCTCTGTTTAAGGCAATGTCCTCAGTGATGAAAGAGAAGGAAGGAAATTATGTTCAGGGAAAAATTGGAACTGGCCATCCCTTTCTTTCACTCACTTTTCAATCTTGACAGGCTTTTTACTAATAGTCAAATGTTTAAAAGTCTTCATGTATTTGTCAAGGGTTCAAGCTTTTTCACATAAGAGATCAACAGATGCACACTATAAAACAACTATCCCTTTTAGCTCGACATTCTCAAGCATAACATGCAAAATTATTTTAACTAAATGGATAAATCATATGAAAATGACCAAGGGCCCTTTGGCTCATTATATATTTCCATGGTGGCTATGAGCACTGATCAGGCTTACCTCATCTAGCCAAATGATAACACTCTGGTACACAAATATCTCTGTACATAAATTTCATATTCTACACTACTTTTTCACATTGCACTGTATGGAACTTGCATTACTGTGTAATTCAGCCTGCCAGCTCAGAAATTACAATCCATTTGTTGGCAAGATTCACATTCTTGCTCTAGACTCTTGCAGGATGAAGCTGTTTGTTTGTTTCCAGTCTTGGTTTATGATGCAAACCAGCAACACTGCATATAAAGATATGAGTTTATACAGGGTACAGTAATATTCAGCAGGGCTTCAGCTGTCTTTGGGTGAGGAGGAATCCCAGTTAATAAAAAATTCCAGGAGAAATTCTGAAGCATTTATCATGTGCTGGGAGCTGGGATGCTATGCTTGGTTCTGAAACAGCTGTATTAGGATTAAGAAAATGTGATTTGCCCCAAATATCTTAAATATTTGAGAAAGGATTTGGTGACATTTTCCCATTAAAAATAATTGGTTCCTTCTGCATTAACTAGTGGGATACACATGAAAGGCTATTGGCAATGGGACAGGATGAGGTATTTCAGCTGTTGTTCATATAGATGGATAATTCCAAGATGCACAGATGTGATGCACATTAAAAATGTAAAGTTACAAGCTTTCAAAACATTCATGATTCATAGATGGCCTAGGAGACGAGGAGCAAAATACTGGCATTTAGTTAGCATTGTTCTGTTTTCATTCTGTTATGGGGAAGAATGTGGTGATCAAAATGCATATATTGTGGAACAAATCTTTTCCATATGCAACTATATTAACAAAAGGAGCCAGGGTCATCAGCATAACTGGCTGTAGCAGGGAGGGAAAAGCAGCACTTTTTGTTAAAAGAAACATACTCTTAAATGACATAGAAAAATACCAAGATTTCCATCAAAAAAGTAAAGAAAAAGTGAGAGTACATACCTGCCTAACAACTGTGTAAAATTTGGAAAGAGGAGAGATAAGGTACATATATTAAAACTGGTGTTGTGCAGA
This sequence comes from Euleptes europaea, assembly GCF_029931775.1. Taxonomy (NCBI): domain Eukaryota; kingdom Metazoa; phylum Chordata; class Lepidosauria; order Squamata; family Sphaerodactylidae; genus Euleptes; species Euleptes europaea. The sequence goes on along the minus strand of NC_079321.1, from coordinate 67,079,930 downwards.
ACTTTTGCAACATTCTTTCAGCATCAAAGTTGCATTTGGGAAGGGGAGAAGTTCCCTCAAAAATAAACAGCCACTCTTTCAAATAGATTTTATTATTTACTTTGCAAAATTTATGACCTAACTTTCTGGCTTCGTAAAGGCCACCAAAGCGTCTAACAAATTAAAAACATACATAATAAAATCACATTTTTAAAACCACTAAAAGAAACAAAAACATAACATTAAAGCAATTAAAACCACACACATTAAAACGCATACACACATTAAAATACACATACATATATAAAAACAACAATTAAAACATTGGGTAGGAAGGATCACTGAAAACACATCTAATGAAAAAAAAGTCTGCTGGGTGAAGATGGCAACAGAAAGGGACAGATGAGTCTCCCTGGGGAGAGATTTATAGAGTTTGGGTGCCACTCCTGAGAAGACTGTCTTCCGGGTAGCATCCTGGCTAAACTCAGAAGGTGGGGGCACCCAAAGCAAGACCTCAGAAGATGACAACAGTAGTTAGGTAGGTTTATAAGGGAAATTGCATTTTATTACAATAGTGGCTTCAAGTTAACATGCTCACACTGCAATCTGAAGCACTACTAAGTGCATTGAAGTTGATTGACTTAGAAGTAGGGTTGCCCCAACGCCACCCACAGGAGCTTTGTTGGGTCAGGTTTGGGGGCGAAGATCCACATGTGTGGTGCAATGACATCTCTTCCTGGTTTACCCTGGAAGGATGAGCATCCTGTGGGATGCTCTAGCACATTCCTCCAAAACTCTGTGGAAACCATAGAGTGTTTTGGGGAGATTGCTAGACCATCACCAGCACTTCCAGAAGGGACAGCATTGCACTGCATGTGCACTGTGCGCTTGGATCGCTGCCCTCCTCAGCTGGCCTACTTCTGCCCACCAGCCAGCTGAGGGGCAGCAGGCAGCCCAGCAAGTTGGCGAGCAATTGCCTGCCACCACCGGGCAGTTGGGAACCCTACTTAGAAGGGAGATCTGGTGAACCTGTTCGGAAAATGCAGTTCCACAGTTCAGTTAAACTGCGCAAAACACTACTAAAATCCAGACTATTCATCCAAAAGTTTATGGAGATCCAGGAATGGTGAAGAATTACATCTATTTCTGACCCTGAAAATGATCTATACATATAAGCAGATTTGTGGACTGCATCCTAAACATGCAAAATGGGGCTCTGTGAGGTTCACTGTACCCCGAATTAAGACTACAAAAAGGAACTGTTGCAATGAAATTCAGCAGTGCTGTTTACAAGTTGCAGGGTAAGTGGGTTTTACATCCCAGGCCAAATTTCCCACTTCCTGGGGCCAACAGCTCCAGAGATTAGCCTCTGTGCTCTACTGAAACTACCTTTGTACCACACACAGAATTATCCTCAAGATGGGCCTCGAGGGAAGCAAACCTGCCTGGATGCATCCAATGAGAGCTGCAGGAAACAGCTGAGTGAAAGTTGCAATGAAATTTAACTTATATGACACTGCTGCATCTAGGCTGTGCCCTTCAGTCTGAACAATTTATCTGTAGTATGATGATTGCTAATGCTGTTAATCTTGATCTTGTCATGTTTTGACCTCACACCTTTCTTCTGTCCTGGACTGCATTTTATCTCTGTCTTCCTGCCTGACTTGACAATACTTCTGCCTTGCCTTCAACTCCCCCTACACAGATCCTAACCTTTTGCCTGATAGTCATGCTGTTTCTTCTGAGCCCTGTAAATTTGTTCCCAACCTCTGACATTCCAGATACCTACCTTCTGGCTTGATTTGACAGTTCTTCCTGACCTTCACATGTCTCAACACCAGACACTGTGTGCTATCTATTGCTGTTTCTTGTAGAAGTAATGATCGCCTAATTTAAGCTCACCATAAAAAAGCGATACAGATATTTTTAGCGGTACTTCTGTCTATAAAAGTAATTGCTGTAATTAGCTAATTCTGATCTGTAAACATAGTGGCTGTAATTAACTAACTCTAGGTATACATATGTTCGGTCAGCACTGAAAAAACTTTTATGTATATATAAGTGAAGAATGTTCTTTTATGATTACCTGTGGTTCCAAGCAAATAAATGGAACTGAATGGAGAAATCATGTGTGATCTAAAACACAGGTAGAACTATCCTGGCTTCCATCACCAATGAACCAGCAGCAGAAGCAACAATAATGACAAACTCCACATCAGACTTCCATGAAAGTTTAGAAAAGCCTCCACAACAGCTTTTGCAGGTACAACCTGTAAATATGAGTGCAAAGTTAATAAATTAGTTGGACCTCTTTAAATCTACTTCTCCAGTGCAATGAGTATCTTCTCTATTTGCTCAGAGGAAAAATGCCCACACAATGAATCGATATTATCCCAGCACAATACAGAGGATAACTTTATAGCTGTGGCTGAGAAAGCAGAACAAATCCAAAAGAGACCAGTCTTAATCGGAACAGTTAGAATCAAGTGTAGTAGCTCCTTACACACCACAAGAATTTCAAGGTGTAAGCTTTTAGAGTCAAAACTACCTTAGAATCATAGAATCATAGAGTTGGAAGGGACCATCAGGGTCATCTAGTCCAACCCCCTGCACAATGCAGGAAATTCACAACTACCTCCCCCCACACACACACCCAGTGACCCCTACTCCATGCCCAGAAGATGGCCAAGGTGCCCTTTTCAGATACTTTTGGTAGCTTATACCCTGAAAATCATGTTGGTTTCTAAGGTTGCTGTGGACTTGATGCTCGCTCTTTTACTATAGACCAACATGGCTACCCTCTGAAAAAGTATTGATTGGATAACTGGAGACCAGGGGGCATTTGGAAATTCCCCAGCTGATGTAAACAACCATACCAAGAACAGGACACTGTTTTTGTGAGGGTAAATTGTGGAGCTCTGCCCTGAGCCCTCTAGAGAAAGAGTGAAATAAAAGCATACCAGATATATAACAGTTGTAATTTTAAAAAAAATGCTACAGATTCATAACACCATACCTAATATACCATGTCCCATGCCACTTCTCTTTACTTGATTTGGAGTGGGCACCTTTCCAGAGCCAGGGTGGTTTCATGGCTAGGATGTTTCTGCTCAGAAGACCCAGGTTCAAATCACAGCTCACATAACTAACCTTGGACCAGCCACTATCTCTCACCTAACCTACTTCACAGGGTTGTTGCCCACATATGCCACCATTAACTCCTTGGAGGCAGAGTGGGATAAAAATGCCAATAATAAAAAAAATAAATGAGCCCCACTCTGAAATTTCAGTGTATTAGAAAAGGGCAAGTTGTTTAAAATGGGCACAGACAAGCCAATGTGGGAGAATGAAACACATCTTTATCTCCTCAGTGACAGAGCTAAAACTATGTTTAGTGATCTCTTTCTTTCTTTGAATTAATGGAACATAAAAAACCTTAATGTCTGGACCATGTCCAAAAAATTCACCACATTTGATTCTGAAATTTCACTGAAATGGCAAGCGATGAAGTATTAGTGACCCCTATTTCTTCTTGGCAGTTTTTCCATTTTCTGTGAAGGAGGGAGATGATCTGATACACTGCATACATCAGACAATGTAGTTTTTTTGTGGCAGGAAACAAAACCCTCACCTTTGCATAAAACCCAGAAGTAGTGAGAAAGAACGTCTGGCTTTCCACCTCCTGACCATCTCTTCAGTAGAACATGCAAGGCCACCCGTATGCCAGCCATCCAAAACTGTGGGAGATCACAATTGTGAATATGTTTTTAAGATGATATATGAAAAGCTTGTGCTGTTAGAGATACTTCAATAGATATGGCCCACAGCTGAATCTGGAAACAAAACTAAACATGACTCAAATGTTAAATAAAATGTTGCCGTAGTGGCATTAAAGGTTTAATAGAAAGGATTTTTTAAACTCCATATCTTTCCAAACCCCTAGAAAATATTCCTTTAAGACACATGATATTAAAGCTGGTTTGCATTTTAAGCTTTTTAGGCCTTTTCTTAGTTCTCAGATGACTCAAATATGGTTTTGTTTTAAACATTCCAGCTTGGCACATGATTAGTCACCAATGAGAAATGTATGCTTTGCTGACTTTCATAAAATTGGTTCAAGAATGGAGGAGGTTTTTTAAGGGGGGGGGGGAAACAATGAAAATACACAGCATGCCTAATCAATACCACCAGTAAGTCTTCTTCTCATATATGTATAAATCCAGCAAGGAAGATGCACAATATTTAAAATGCAACAGATGTTATAAAAGAGTTATAATTAAGACATGAGCCTGAGTGTCCAGGCTTCCACTCTGCTTGTACAATTACACTCATTACACTGCCATTCATTAAGCTGAAATAATTTCATCATATGAGCATGAAAGAAGTGGAGCTTTCAAATGCTAAAAATTTGTAGAGAAAATTAATTAGTCATCACAAGTAAAGCTAAATCCATGAACGCCGGAGAGGTAAAGTGATCTGCTCACACAAGTTGTGAAACATCAGATCACACAAGTTCATAGTTCCTTTTACAAGCATGAATTAACATCTCCCACATCTGAATAGACAGCTGGTGTGGCCAGATTTTTAACACAAATTGGCCAAAGGCATTTTATTTGTATTGATGCCTTCTCTGATCAGCAATGGACCATGTTAGGGGTTTTGTATAATATCTTTGCCATGAAAGCAAGTCATAGTCCACTCTCCTAACAATATCTGCTCCAAAAGAAATTAGTTTCAAAGGGACATACATATACAGAAAGGCCCCTGTATTGTGGTTTGCAATAATGGAATCTGTTCATGCACAGAAAATCCATGTTGCCCAATCCACACAAAATGGCCAACTGTTTGTATTATGGGGGCCACTTGCTTCCAATATGCATTACCAACAGGCTCCCAGTATCACTGTAAATTCAGCTGAGATTTGAAGGCAGATCTTCCAAAGTCTGATACATGAAATTAATCACACTCATATGAATAGATCCTCTATATTCTTGGCTGAGATTTCTCATAGATATAATACCAGGGATGTAGCTAGGGTGGAGCCAATTTGTGCATTTCTCCACCTAGAACATGGATTCACCTGTTATAAGAATTTTTATATTTGAAAAACAGGGATCTTCGTTTGTGACATGACAGCTTCCATATAAAGAACAGTAACATTTTTAGGTTAGGAACATTTCTGGTAAAAAAAATATGAGGTGATATCTCTAAAAACTACTCATGTGCCCCAAGATCCTTTTTGGTTTATGATGGTCTTTCAAGATTAATACCAAATTTATCATATTTATTCACTACATTTCTATACTGCTTTTCCTCATTGCTCAAACTTAAGTGATTCTGAAAACACAGTAATTGTAAGCATGGCAGCACCCTTAAGGGGACAAAGTGTAACTTCTTTAAGGAAGTTATTATAAGCTTTTGGCTCAAAAATAACTGTATGCATCCAATGTATACATTTTTGAAGATAACAGTTCATGGACATTTAAATAAAGGCTTAGGTTTAGCAAGAGGAAACAAGAGAAAATTGCTAATTTTTCATTCACTTATTTAACCAGCTACCTGTAATATGTGGAGAGCCAGCTTGATGTGGTGGTTAAGAGCAGCGGACTCTGGAGAACCGGGTTGATTCTGCAGACCTGCTGGGTGAACTTGGGCCAATCACAGTTCTCTCTCAGCCTATGCAGAGGAAGGCAAACCACTTCCAAACATCTCTTGCCTTGAAATCCCTATGGGGTCACCATAAGTCAGCTGTGACTTGACGGTAGGGTTGCCAACCTCCAGGTACTAGCTGGAGATCTCCTGCTATTGCAAGTGATCTCCAGCCGATAGAGATAAGTTCACCTGGAGAAAATGGCAGCTTTGTCAATTGGACTCTATGGCATTGAAGTCCCTCTCTTCCCCAAACCCTGCCCTCCTCAGGCTCTGCCCCAAAAACCTTCCGCCGGTGGTGAAGAGGGACCTTGCAACCCTACTTGATGGCACTTTACAAACAGAGAGATCAATTTAGGGTTGCCAGCTCCTGGTTCAGAAATACCTGGGGGGTTGGGGGGGAGGTGAAGCCTGAGGAGGGCAGGGGTTGGGGAGAGGAGGGACTTCAATGTAATGCTATACAAGCCACCTTCCAAAGCAGCCATTTTCTCCAGGGAAACTGATGTCACCTGGAGATCAGTTCTAATAGCGAGAGATCTCCAGCTACCACCTGCAGTTTGGCCACCTTAGATCAATGATCATTTGACCCAGCTACACTCATATTATGGTTCTCACAGATTATGATTTGCAGTGATCTGATAATTTCACTCCTATCTTTACATAAGCTTAAAACTTTGTGCTGTCAACCAACAGAAGGTGTTCCAGTTTAAGGAATGACCTTACTAAGACTCTTCCTCTCTGTGTGGCCAACATAGGAGATGGATAGATTTATATTCATTAGAATTGTTGTGGTTGTTCTTTGTTTCAGTGTCTCATTTTAAAAGCCTCCACTGTAAACACCAGGAGTGTTGGTAGACCTGAACAGAACTTACAATTAGAAATGAGCAGGATGTTGTTAAAATCATCACCTATTTTTGATTAAGGTAAACAATACTGAACAGAAAAGACATTCATGAAGGAAATAATGATGGTGACAGTGGCCAGTTATTGCCCTGCAATGGGCCTGCTTTGCTTTACATAATTGTGCTTAATTTTCTTTCTGGCAGTGCATCTGAAGGTAGATTGACCCAAGGTGAATCATGGTACAAAATGAGAAAAAATAGGAAGTAGCTGAAGATGTTGAACAAAGGTTGGGAATCTTGCAATACTTATTGTGGCTAAAATGGTGGTAAAAGCTTCTGCATTTAGTGCTAACTTTTTTGCCTAGTGGGACACCAACTGTGGAGGCCTGCCTAGAAGTAACCTTTTATAATTTCAAAAGGCCCAGTTGTTATTGTAAGTTATGCTTTTTTATAAGCAAATCAATGAGGAGCCCTTGCTTTTAATTTGTTGTGTACAATGAGTGGAAAAGGCCTTTTTTGAAGTGTCAAGGCAGCATCGAGAGGTGGTAAGTGTTCCTTCCCTGGATGTTTTTAAGCAGAGGCTAGATGGCCATCTGTCAGCAATGCTGATTCTATTACCTTGGGCAGTTCATAGGAGGGACGGCATCTTGGCCATCTTCCATGCATGGAGTAGGGGTCACTGGGTGTGTGTCAAAGTCAAATACTTTATCACTGCCTTGCCGGAAAAATACATATGCTCATACACATACTATATGCTGATACAACATAATCATTCTTCCTGGGAACTCAGTCCAAAATAGTCTGAATACATAATTACATAACCGATGGACGCCCTTTTGAGGTTAATCCTTACCCTCCTTAGGAATACTCTTAGATTGACGAATTTTAATCGCTACTGCACAGAACCTGGCCGTGGAGGATGTAACTTGCTTGTTTTCCCCCAATAACAACACCTGCAATAAATTTGCTTGTGGTACCCTTGTGACACCTTTTATTAGGGGAAAAATGAGCTGGACATGAGCCTCAATATACCAGGGACAACCAAATAAAACATGTGCCACTGATTCCATCTCCCCTGTCCCACGGGGGCATAGTCTCTCTGATATTGGTATCTTCTTAAAATGACCCTCCAACATAGCTGAAGGGAGAGCCTGGACACGTGCTAAAGTAAATTCTCTCCTATGGCTTCCTCTTCCAACTGAAACAGATAGGATGCTGGGGCTACTGTGTTCCTATTATTCTCTGATGATACGAAAGCCGGACACCTCCCCACATCCTCCTGTCTATCTATGTCCCAGATCCTCTGTTTAATTAGACTTTTAGCCTGTTCGTATCCCATCTGAGACATGACCTGTGGGTCCAGTCCTATTCTAACCAGCTTCCTAAAGACTGCCTGAAGCCATGCCGATTTGAATCCTTTAGAATCAGGGTGGAAAATCCCATGGGGTTGGTGGTCATTTTAAGCCACATTAAGATAGATGCCAGGCTCACTCTGGCCTCCACCACTGGGTGTGTGTGGTAGTTGTGAGTATCCTGCATTGTGCAGGGGGTTGGACTAGATGACCCTGGTGGTCCTTTCCAACTCTATGATTCTATCTCTGGATTTAATCACTGTTATGCAGTTAACTGTTATGCAGTTATCAAGAAAACAAAAGTAATGACTACAGGAGAATTACACAACTTTAAGGTTGACAATGAGGAAATTGAAATTGTTCAAGACTTTCTATTCCTTGGCTCCACCATCAACCAAAAGGGAGACTGCAGCCAAGAAATCAGAAGGAGATTGAGACTGGGAAGGGCAGCCATGAAGGAGCTAGAAAATATTTTGAAGTGTAAGGATGTATCACTGGCCACCAAGACTAGATTAATTCATGCCATCGTATTCCCTATTACTGTGTATGGGTGTGAAAGCTGGACGGTGAAGAAAGCTGATAGGAAGAAAATAGATTCCTTTGAAATGTGGTGTTGGAGGAGAGTGTTACGGATTCCATGGACTGCCAAAAAGGTGTAGCAACTATAATATAGAAAATACATTAAAGAACAAACCAGAAAATGACGCATATACAAAATCTATATACTCCCCTATTATCATGTCATATTTGTCTGCTATGGCCCCAGTACAGGATTGTGAAATGAACATTTGTTAACTCAGCGCTTAGCTGGGGAGTGGCTGGGGACAGCTACACAGGCACCAACATTTTTCAGAGAACTGCACATTTCCCACAGGAATGCAGGCCTTGGTTTGTCAAATTTGCACTGGGAATTATTAACTAAGATAGTAAACCTAAAGCAATGGGGAAAATATATAGTGGTAACTCAGCATGATAATAAAGTAATTACATATATAAATGACAAGAACATGCATTGTTAGGAAAATGATACAAGTCTGGTTGCCATTATGGTTGGAAAGAACTATACACCAATCTTCTGTTATTATAAACCACAGGACAGTAAGTGTAACTTTTTGCCCAGCATGGTAATTTATATATTAAAAATTCCCTTGGATAACCTCACATTTCTAGCCAGACTTTATCTCATTATATTAAGCAGTGTTAGGACAACTCTATATTGCACACTACACTAAAAATAGTATCCTAAGCAGACCTGGTAGAAAGTACAGTAAGTGCCACTAAGCTCTATGGGACCATTCTGAGTAAACATGGCTGGAATTGCTTAGTACATCTCTAAACTATGTTTTTGTGGTGTTTTTTGCAGCACCAGCCATTTTTGCACTCTGCAGACAGTCAGGACTCCTCTGGAGCAGGGTCCTCAGGCCCAAGTGAGGCTTGGGAGCATCGGCAGGTGCTGGCAGCCAGAAGCTGAAAATGAAGACAAGGAACTGGCACACAGGCTTACACCTAGTAGACCAGTTGATGTAACAAGGCAGCCTTGCCAATCCTCAGCCTAAATAGACTGGAAGGTAATCAGGCTCACTGGACTGCTGAAAGGTGTTGAGATCCTGCAACTGTGCTGTGGCCTGGATCCTGCAAATAAGTATCAACCTCACTGCCTGGCTCCAGGTTGGTGTTACACATCACCAGTCTGATACTTCACCTTCTTTGGACCACTATAGTCTGGGCCTTCTGTTACCACCATTCTTGCAGAGAGGGGACAGGTCCTGGTGTGGGGCTATGGGCCCGGGTTTGAGACGTGCACAGTGGGAGCATGGTGGCTATCTCAAGGGCCAGCAGCAAGGTTTCACTTGCAGGTTCCAACAGGGTGGTCTCCAGCACCTTGTATTCTTTCTTGCCATCTACCTAGCTGGGCAGTGGTCGGCAAAGGGTTCTGGACATCCATGGGCGAGGTGGATCCAGAATCAGCAGGGATCAGTGAAATACAGGATGGACTCATATTGATGGGGGTAGCTGCAGTAGGTATGCCATCAGACTGCCAACCTGGACCTCTCAAGGGTAGTAACTTGGTTTGGGGCTTGCAAGGGACTGGCCTGTAAACCATGACTCTGCCTGGGGATCTTGTTGCTGAAGAACTCAAATCTTCTCAACTTCGATCCCTTGTTGAGTGGCAGCAAAGTTCTCTGGCTGTGTTCTGTGTTCTGTTTCTCACCCAGGTATGATTGCCAACCTCCAGGTAGTAGCTGGAGATCTCCCACTATTACAACTGATCTACAGGCAATAGAGATCAGTTCACCTAGAGAAAATGGCTGCTTTGGCAATTGGGCTCTAAGGCATTGAAGTCCATCCCCTCCCCAAATGCCTCCCTTCTCAGACTCCGCCCAAAAAATCTCCAGGTATTTCCCAACTCAGATCTGGCAACCCGGGATCCTGGATGCAAGCTGGCAAGTATATTCAGGTTTCTGAGAGAGTGTATTGGCTCTCTGGTTCTGCAAGCTGGGAATGTATATTGAACCAGGAAAGAAACAACCACCACTAGTTCTGGCTGTGGTTCAGCTTACTTGAGGTCTGTAAGTATTCCAGAGTCTAGTGATCTGTTCAAACTTGAATAGGATGTTGGGCCCCTCCCAGACAATGGAGCCAAGTCTCAAAGACCACTTTAATGGCTAGCAGTTCTTTCTCCCAGATGGCATAGTTAAGTTCCATGGAACTGAGTTACCAAGAATGATAGGTGCAGAGTCTCATTGGTGCTTGAGGGGGGCATTATTACAATAATACCATTACCATTGGGAGTCATAGACATCTGTCTACTCTGAAAGGCAGGCTGGGATATAGGGCCAGTGGTGAACAGGTGCTTTAATTGCTGGAATAACTGTTGGGTTTCAGCATCCCATGTAAATGGAGTTCATCCCTGAAGCAGTCAGGTCAAAGGAAGAGCCACTGTAGAAAAATTGAGGATTAAATGTCAGTAATAATTTGTGAAACCCAAGAAATGCTAGAATTCACATTCTGGGATGTCAGCCAATCCAAGACTTCCTTTGTCTTCTGTGGGTCCATCCAGAGACCCTGCAGTGAGATGATCTGCCCCAAGAATTTCACCTCATCCAGGTCAATGGCACATTTCTTGAGCTTGGTGCAAAGATGCTGTTGATGAAAATTTCCAGAACTGAGCAGACATGAGAAGTGCGAAGGGCTGCATCCTGGGAGTATATCAAGATGTTGTCTAGATATAGGATAACATACCGGTTAATCAGGTCCCAAAACATAAAGTGTTGTAAGACTACTGGAATGTTGCATAATCCAAAGGTCATCACTGTATAACTGAAGCGGCCATACTGGGTAGAAAAAGCAGTTTTCCACTCATCTCCTTCCCAGATCCGAACTAGGTTTGGTTCTTTATTATTACAGTCCATGACCAGTAGGTATATAAAGGAAACATTAAGAACTAGGTTGCATACCTCCTGAATGTGTAGTTTGAAATACCAAGTTGCCCCACAGAGACAGCTGAAGACAGCCCAATAATCATTGCACAATGCTTGGAAACCTAAAATGATGTGAAAATAATTAAAAGTACAATGTAAAAAATGCAACTCCTTTACATCTAAGGGAACCTCGTTCCATGGTTGCCACTTTCAAGAACACACTTAAATTTCTACTCGTGGGTTTTTCTTATCTGTTGGCTTTATAGAACAAGTAACTGACACCTATTTTGTCTGACAGAGAGACCTTTGACTCCTGAAAATCTTGTTGGTCTCTAAGGTACTACTGGACTCAAAACTTACTGTTCTTCTGTAGACCAACATGGCTACCCTCTGAAACTATTCTGTTGTGAAGCCATTCCATTTATGCCATATAAACCTGAAAGGAAGCACAACCATGAGAATTTTTTAATACTTTTCTAGATGTAGCTTGAGAACAACAGCAGACATGGCTGCAATCATATCATCCCTGCTACTTGTAAAGGAGATATGTTATCCTAACATTATTTATCTGGTATGTATTTCTTCATTTCAGTGTCAAACATTAGAAAACAATACTGCAATCAGTAAAAGAGCTTATGATCTCTAGACAGCAGGTCTGAATATCCCCATGAAAATGCCAATGAAATACTAAGCTCCTAGTTTTTTTCCCTCGGGTATTCTGATGACCAACAGCTTCTCCCTAAAGACTAAATGAAAGACTAATTCAATAAGAGAAGACCTCTCCTTCAACTTCTCTTTGTTTTAATGAAGGAAACAGCATTATGAAACAAAGGGCACATTAAACTGGTGCATCAACTGTCTCCATTAATCAGTTTCCATGTCCACACTACCCTTTTCTGTTGTCATGGTAGCTGTGTGTGAGACGGCAAACAGTAACATAAGTACACATAACACAAGGATCTCACCGGAGAGAGCAAGATCAGAAGTTACTTGCAGTTGCAAGTAACTGCATCAGGCATTTAAATGTGAAATACGATGGTTGCCTTTTAAAAAAAAAGATGGCTGGAGCAACCCAAGAGTAAAAGAGAATGGCAACCAACTGGATCCTTGTGTCATATACTCTGAGCAGCTTAACAAAGGCGTTAAGAAAGGCCTTTTTATTTCCAGTTCAGTAACATAGCAGGATGACATAATTAAAAAATAGCTGGATTTCTTTTGCTACAAGCACACTGCAGAGCTGAAGCTCCTGTACCCAAGCATGAAGAAGGAAATCAAATAAAATTATCACCTCCCAAGAAAATCTACACAAGTGTAATCCCATCTATAAATACTTCATCACCTAACACTTCCAACAAATTAAAATTCAAAAAGCTTCGTAGTCAGCTTCAAAGCAGTTTCTTTAACAGTAACACCGTGTGCACTTCTGATCTTTCCTTGGGCATTCATTAACAGATAAGCAATGATACCAGTTCAAATTCAAAGTGATATAAATTTTTAATATACATTCCATTTATATAAAATGCATGAATTTATGCTATTATTTTGTTTGCTTGTTTTACTGCTATTTTAGGGTTGATTTCTTCTTTTCAAGACAATGCTTTTTAATTGTTATTTTATTATTTTTGGAAGCCTTCAGGCAAGGTGAATAAAAATGTTTTACACAAGAAACATGTGAGAGGAAGGAAACACAACAAGACACTGGGTGGTTATTCATTAGAGCGGATAATGTGATACATAAAATGATAAATAACAACTCTGACTTCCCTGCATGAAGCCTCAGGAAATCACCAAATAAAATTTAGCCTAAAATGAACTGGTGTAGAGCAGTGGTCAAGCAGATCCCGGTTTCGAATCTTAGCACTCTTATGAAATCAGTATGTCATTGCTTCAATATCTTGTCCGCAATATTGGGATAATAATACTGAACTCTATCAGAATTTGAATAAGAATTTTTAAGGGATATGGTATGTTTTGAGCATATAAGAAAAGCACTAAATAAATGAAAACCACTATTAAAGAAAATACTTGCATAGCATAGGACCTGCCTAAACCCCTTTAATGTCCATTTTGTGCCACACATTTCCCTATCATTCACACTTCACACATTTTGATGCCTAAGGACACCCAACTCAGGGTCTCCAAGACAGTGAACATTTCAAACATTAAAATACAATTATATGTAAAATTTTAATATATAAAACTATTAAATAAAACATATAAATACATAGATACATAAACAGGGAGGGCTGGTTGGCTACTGTGTGAACAGACTGCTGGACTTGATGGGCCTTGGTCTGATCCAGCAGGGCCTTTCTTATGTTCTTAGGGCTAAAAAGAGTAAGCAATGGAATGCTAAAAACACACAAAAATCTTCACCTGGTGGTGGAAGACATGATCGACAAAGACAGACAAATCTCCCTGGAGAGGGAGTTCCAAAGTTTCTGTCTTCTTGTACCTGTGGTTCTTGGAGCGAAATAAACTCATGACAACATATTTGCTCCACAGCTCATTATTTAAGGCAACTGTGTTAGCAGACCATGAAAACCCCAAGCACATACTCTCCCATGGTGTAGCACTGTGCAACTGTCTAGGAAGGTCCCAGCTCATCATCTGAACACATTTATTGCATGAAGAACATCCTGGATTATGTTCCTAGTACTTCCCATTAAATTTTTCCAGGCAGAAGGGCAGGGAAAGTTTCCCACCTCAGACTCCATGCTGCCAGTTACAGTAGTCCATACTGGGCTAAATGGACCAATGACATTTTGCTGCATATAGGCTTTGGTACAGAAAGCTTGCTGCTGACAGCATATGCAATTGTTTTCAACTGGTTAAAGTCCATTTGCAAAAGACAATAATTTTAGGAGCAGGAAGGACTCTGATTTTTTTTTTCAAATAAAGCTTAAAAGGTCTATAACCAAGAGTCTGTGTTAATGAAACGGTGAGCCTTATCACTTCCAGTTCATTCTTGTTATACGGGCAAAGATAAATATTAATTAACCAAGATGTATCTGCCACCTGTGTGCTAAACTCTAATGTTATAAGGCTAAGGTTGGCAGGCCATTAGAATTTCTGTCCAATGACTCTAGACAATTACAAAGACCATTACAGTCTAATGACCTTCTAGCATATACCGGTAATATAGGAATTGTCATGTGAGCTTCTTGTCTTGTGTAACTGCCACATTGTCTGTACAATTGGAAGATGTCTTATTTGTGTAAAAAATCAAGTATATTCCAGGGTGTCTACTGAAAGGTTATCATGGTTATTATTCTTTTTAATCCCAAAAGCAGAATTTCACCATCTAGCCTGAGTACAAAGAAGATATTGCTCTTTTTAATGTCTTAATTAATTTAAATATGTGTAAATTAAATATACATTTCTAACAGTGAAGCTGAGTGTAAAATAAAAAGAACGCAGAAAAGATAAAATCATCTCAGGCTGGTGGCAATCCTGTTCCCAAAGAATGGGCAAATTAAATTACTGCATTTGCACACTGGCTGGCTTTTAGTTTTCTGCAGCTCTGATGGTTCCCACCTCTACGTCTTTTCCTTAGTGTTCATTTATCTCCTTGTTTGTCAGATTGTTTCAATTCACACTCTGGGGAAGAGAGGTTTAATGAATATTAAAAAAAAAAATTTCCACTGTGCTATTCCCAGGAAAGTGCTTCAGTGAATCCATGTAAATTCTGCATTATGAGTTTTACAAGCTGACTTTCTGTTTTTGAAACTAAATAAAGATGGAAAAGCCTCCACATAATGTCTTTGTAGCATTGGAATGAGGAAATTCCAAAACATAGCATTGATTTTTGCTCAAGTCTGGCAAGAGATACTTGGATATAAATTGCTTTCTATGGTTGATGCCAATTCAGATATTATTTTTATTATACCCTTCTAAATCCATTGAAGTCAATGGGCTTAGAGACAAACTACATGATACATTTCTTCACTTGTTTACATTAGTTTGCCTGTGCTCCCTGCAGACACAAAGCAGCTGCAGGGAACTGCTGCTTAAAAAAAGAAGACAGACTGACAGACAGACAGACCAAACATGTGTGATGTGAGGAGGGCTTCTGCATCCCCCCCCCCAAAGCAGTTTTCTTGTGCAACAACTTCATGGGGGGGGTGTATTTCATTGATTTTTCTATTCCATGTGCACAGATACTTCTTTGTGGCTGTGGGAAACATGGACAAACTAGTTAGTGTAGACCAGTGGTTCCCAACCTTTTTTTGACCAGGAACCACTAGGACTTTTTTGTTCGGTCCAGGGACCCCAAGGTTCAAAATAAAAATTCAGAGAATTTGAAAATAAACTTTAATCATAACTGTTAGTTAAACATTAAACTTAGAATAATATTTGAATATATATATTTTATAATAGAGAACTTTTAATTGAAAATATTAATTAATTACGGGTTTAGAACTTTGTTTTGCGGACCTTAATTTAGTTCTTGCGGACCCCTGGGGGTCCATGGACCCCTGGTTGGGAACCAGTGGTGTAGACAAATGAAGAAACATATTGTGTAGTTTGCCTCTCAAAAGGATGTGTGCTTAGGATGTCACTTTTTTGTTTTTCGGCCAAAAAAAAAAGCTAAATAGTACACCTGAGATCCTGGAAAGCTACCATAATTTCAGAGTAGAGATTTGTGGATTATACTCAGAGAAGCACAGGGCTACACAGTGCTGCCAGCCCCTGTCCCCTGCCACTGCTCAATAGAGTGGTGGGAAAGGGTTAGACAAATATCACTGTCACATCACTGGCATGACGTCAGTCCTGAGGCAAACCCAGAAGTGCTGTCATGCCATCAATGTGACACTCTAGAATTCGCTGAAAACTGTATGGTAACCATAGAGTTTCTAGTAGAGCATTGTGTCTAGAGTAGGACATCACATCCAGGTTTATCAGTTTCCAGCTCTGTGTTAATGGTGTGACATCAGTTCTTGGTTTGCCCCAGAAATGACATCACACCTTTGAAGAAACAGCACCCCCTACATCCCTGCCCCCCCATCTCCAGTTGGGTGGCAGCTGCTGGCTGGCAACCTTACCATGGTTTATTCCATAGTTTGTTCTTTATAGGACCAAACCTGGAGGATCTTTGTGTTCCTGTGCTCGTACTCCCTCCCTTTATGCACAACCTTTTAGTGAAATGCCTCCAGATTTTTGCCAACCCCTATTTAATCATGTCTGAACTAGAAACTATAGTTTGCCCTCTTGAGATGGGTCTAGTGACCTTTAAGGACTTTGATTTCACATCTTGTAAAGAACACAGTGACTTTTATTTTCATTCATGGATGGCACTAAGAAGCTATTTGTTTTGACTAAGAATTCTCTGTCAACAGCCCAGGATAGGAGTGTCTAGTTGTTTGGGGATGCCATTGAAAAAAAATATGAAGATAGGTTTCTCATATGAAAATTGTATAAGATGTGGGAGAAAAACAGAGGTGGGGAAGAGAGAAAAGGCCCTCAGAACTGTTTCATTAATTGGTTGTGTGCATTAGAAGATTTTGAGGCTTGCCATACTGTCTGACTGAGTTCTAGTGCCATTCGTCATATCCTAATAAGTGAATGCTTGATGTTAATGATATAAATTTTAGGAAATTCACATGTTCCCATTATTAAAAAAAAAAGATTCAAAACAATCCCAAATCCAAACTTGAAGATGATGCTTATTTTTCACCAACATTTGCTTAGGAAGGGAGGTTTACTACTAGTGAATAGAAACATAGAAGAAGGATTATATTTTCTAAAATTAAGTGAGGAGTTTCAACCCACTTCAAAGATTTTTCCAATTTTATATGTGTGTATGCCTGTGTGTATATCTTTAAAGGACAGTATACAGTGAGTACCGTATATAGCATTCAGCTACATAGTCTTTGCAAAACATAAATTGTTTAATATTATAATTTTGGTGCTTAAATACTGTTGGATAATCATGTTAAAATGTTTAAAATTCTAAAGTGCTATGTACCATTTTTCTGATTTTCCTTTTTGGGACACTTAGGGAATTAATTTTACATTTGTCACGTGACCACTTAAAGGGCAAATAAATCATGTCAGGAAAGGAGGGTCTCTTTTCTAAAAGCATATTTTATTCATGGGGTTCACAGGCATCCTCCTGCTGACTCTCAAGATAGGATCAAATTTAGGCAGACTGCTCAATCCTAATTAGGAAATTAACAGTTACTCAGCTCTGGCCCTCTGAAATAATGGATTATTTTTTTTACAAGCTCTTAAATGTTAACATCACCCTGGCTGTTTATATTTGCCCATATAAAGCATATTTATAGAACACATTAGACTGCTGTCAAAAAGTGCAAAGCTAATACATTGTAAATCCCCCTTGGGGAAAAAACACCACCGTCTGGCCTGCCTAGTAGAATTGTATTGGATGTTTTCTTCTCCTTGAGAGTCTGAGGCAGACATATGGTGTGTACAGGGATATCGTAATGATGAAACACAGCCACCTTTTCATCAAATGGAACAGGTCATACTTGAGTGGAGTGGGTTTCCTGCAAAAAAAAAAATAATGGGTTAAGCATATCAAAAGCTCATTTATCTTCCATTTGATCCCGCACACAGCTGGGGTTTATCTACTACCATAATGCCTCACTCACTTGGAGGCTGTGCTAAGAGTGTGAGAATCACATCAGCTCCCAGATGGCAACACACTCCTACTTGGAACACTAACTCCAATGCGCCATCTCCAATGTCTTTGTGTTCGAAGAACAAGGGATTGGACTAGCCTTTGTCTGTCTAGGGATCATTTTCTTCTTCCGAGCTGAATTCCTCTGGGGCCCTCAGACTTCAGCGGCATCACTGAATAAAAAACGTCCACTTTATTTGCCAGTTGATTCCACCAGGATAATGTTCAGTGCTCCACAGTGATTGGTTCAGCAACGCCATGCGGGCGCAGGCATAACTCACTGCAGGCAGGAGAGTTATTGGGCGCTCCAGCTGGAATCTTTAATCTCGCCAGAGCAAATAAAATGCCTCCCGGTGATCTGCCTTTCATTTGCATGTGGCGACTGAAGAGCACAAGAGAACGTGAAAGAAAGAGCAGAGAAGGAGACACGAAGGCTTTGCGGGAAGGTCAACGCTGTCTCAGCTTCCTGCCATGGAATTCTATGAATCCTGCGGAAGAGCCATTTTAAATTGGCTTTCACTGTCAAGAATCTTAATGCAGTTAAATGACTATTAGCTTCAGAGACATTTTGCCAAAACTACTTCATCTGCACAAAATATACATCAATGGTGTTTGCTGCTGGCATAATAGGTATTGCTCACAGCACATACGTGAAGTGTGAATGATGGGGAAAACAACACTAAACTATATCGTGTTTATGGACACTATCAAATTCCACAAGCTTGCTGGTTTGATTTGATTACCCCTATTTCAATTTTGCTCTCCCTTGCATGAATCGAACTAGTCATTCAATGTTAGTGCATTTTTTGTTTTTTTTACACTGAAGTGTTCTTAGAATATACCTGTTTTTCAATTGTTATTTGTGTATATATGTGTGTGTGTGTGTGTGTGTGTATAAAATGTGTTTACTAACACATGACATACATTGTATGCCTTAATATTATATAAATTATATATTCATCATGGTAAAAATACATAAAAGAAACACCCATCAGTACCAAAAACAAAAACAGCCAGAACAAAACTATTCATGCCAAGCAAGCATACAGAAATAAAAAGAGCTTTGTAGAGGAATGGCTTCACTGCCCCATGAATGAGAGGGCAATTTCCCTGCACAGACTTCCCCTGCCAGCTCGCAGCCCTGATGGAAAGCTGGGGCGGAAAGCCATTTCTTACCCCTCTCTTTTGGCCTCTTTGGTAGTGCACCACCACCCCAAGGTTTTTCCCTCTCACTTGGTGTCGCCTGAGGATCATCACTAAAGGGGACCCTTCTGTAACACTGCTGAATAGCAAGCATGTGAATAAGACGATGAGGAGTAGGAGTTGATTTTTATACCCTCCCTTTTTCTCTGCCTTTAAGGAGACTCAAAGCAGCTTACGATCGCCTTCCTTTCCCCTCCCCATAGCACACACCTGTGAGGTAGGTGCGGCTGAGAGAGTTCTGGGAGAACTGTGACTAGCCCAAGGTCACCCAGCAGGCTTCATGTGGAGGAGTGGGGAAACAGACCCGATTCAAGTCCACCGCTCTTAACCACTACATCACACTGAATGTAAGCTCTATAGTTAAACAGCTTTATTACTACAAAGCACATTCATGGTAACTACAAAATTGTTCTAGATACAGCTAAGCAAAAATTTTAAAAAAGAATATGAAAGAAATGTTACTGGCTAGTTAACTTACAATCCTTACAATCCTTGAATATCTGGTCCTGCTGGTTGCATCTCCACCCCATCCCCCAACTGCACTGGCATGCATTCTCCAGCATCTGGTCCTGCTGGTTGCATCTCCACCCCATCCCCCAACTGCACTGGCATGCATTCTCCAGCATTACTCTGCTGTATCATCCCTCATCTCAACCATGAGCCATCACACATGAACACACAACTCAAACAAAGGAGCAGTTCCCCTTTTCAGACTACTTCCACACATGGGCTCCTAGGGCCTTAGCCATTCTGGGTGATAGATCTTCCATCATGAGCATGCCTTTTCCTCTTCAAAACTATGGTTTCTTCTTTCACATTTTGTTTTCCTTCCCAGTCTCAGCTTTTCCACATCCTTTTACCAATGCATCATTTATTAGCATCTCCATTCCCCTGTTCAGAACCAGTCAGCCCTACCCTTTCCCAATGCATAGTAGTTAGGGATTCCTTCCTACCTTCCTGAAACTCCTTTCCTGTTTATCGCACAATACCTTTTGGTCCCATTCTTTGCCAACTGCTCACCTGTCTCATTCTCTGGCTTTGTTTGGTCGGGGCTAGCCTAGTGGGAGGAACATAGCTTGGAATGCCTTAAAATTAGGCAACCAAGTAACTAAAAGGTAATGTAATTGCACAACAGGGATTGGTTTCTTTCTTTTTGAAGCCCCCAGTTTATTTTCTTTATCTTGGATAGCATAATCAGGTTATTTCCTGATTAAATGCGTGTCTCTCTTCTCTTATCAAAGATGTATTGTGCCCCAGGAGTCATGTTAGCATTTTTGATGTATATACTGTCACATGCCAAGCCTAACATAGGGACAGATTTGGTTAACGCTATCTTTCAGTGGGGTCCCACTGTCAACACAGAAGGTGCTTCCTTGGAGTACTAAGAAATATGAACCCTTACTTATTCCTGTATATGTATCAATGCATGAAAGAGGTCTGAACATATGAGCACATTTGATGTTATGCTGCTTTATACTGAACCAGGGTATTGATCCAGACAGCCAGTAATGTTTACTTTAATAACTGGCGACAGCTGTTCAAGACCTCAGGCTGAGCTCTCTTACGCTAGCCCTGCTGAATTCCTCTAACTACACATGCTAGCACGTGAATCTGGAGTTTCTGCATGTGCTCAAAGACCAAGTAATGTCTCATCCTAAATTTGTATTTGGTCACCTATCCCATGAAAACATCTGTTGGATCTTACACATGCAATTTCCAATTGAATGTCGGGGACAGCCTGTGACACTCTTACTCTCTTCCACACACCTGCACCCTGCTGGATTGGACTACTTTTTCATGGCTGGCCTTCATTATGGCAGGGTATGCTTCTGTTTAGGGTTGCCAACTACCAGGTACTAGCTGGAGATCTCCTGCTATTATAACTGATCTCCAGCCAATAGACATCACCAGTTCACCTGGAGAAAATGGCCGCTTTGGCCATTGAACTCTACAGCATTGAAGTCCTCTCCTCCTCAAACCCCACTTAATCCCCCTCTATTTTTATTAATGTTTCAGATGTATTTATTTTGCATACCTAGGGTCCCCCAGGTTTGTAGAAAGATCTCCTTTCTCTATATTTGGCCTCAACCCACAAACGTAAGTATCCACAGATGGGACCATTCAGAGAATTAGCTGTATGTGTACAATATAATCAAAATGTCCTGAATCATTTGGATGGGTAAGAAAAATCCACATGAAGAAAGACTGAAATGAAAATACCATTTTGAAGAGTTTTCAGCAGCCCCAAATGAGGAAAAGACTTTTCTCTTTCAACAGTTCTTCAGTGATTCCTGTGAAAATATTTGCCTATTTGTTTACATTTCCTTGTCTCCTCATTCCCTTTTCTTGCCCCTAATGACAGCATCATATAGTGAAGTATGATTATTTACATAGCATCTTGATAGCATCCCACAGCTTAGATGTCCCCTAAATGTTGGAACAACTATGTGATTTATTCAGGCAGACAGCAGAAGAGAAAAATGGCATTAGAGCAGAACCTTGTAGGAGAAGCAGTGGTGCCAAGCAGTACTTTTACAATCAGTACTTTCACAATCAAAGCATTTTTTCATAAAATATCCTCACCCCTATTGCAAAAGCAGAAACCTAAAAATATTCAGTGCAGCCCCAGAAAAATTAAATATAATTTTTATCTAATATGTTCATGAATTAGAAGGAGTGACATCAAAGCCCAATTCATACATTACCGGAGCAGTGTGAGATCTGCTGGGCTATGGTTCAGTCCCATGTCGCCAGTGTTACAGTGCTCAATTACCTCATGTTTGAGTCCACCTGTTGACCAAGAAGCCAGACAAGGAAAACTTCAGCCTATCCAAAGTTACAATTATAGGAAAATTGGGTTTCAAATTGGATATTGATACTGGATGTTAAAATTATAGTCCCCTCTCCTCCATTTCTAGATATGAGCAAATAATAACATTAACAGTAACAATAAAATATATGATGATGGAAACCAATTTTGACTTAATACTTTAGAACATTGGTTCCCAGCCTTTTTAGTGTGGTGACCCAGAAGGCCAAGTTTATTTAGAATGGTGTCACTTAAAACAAAAGAACATGCACAAATGGAATAAAACTGCAAAGACCTGGGACCCTCTTTTACAGCTTTGCAACCCACTTTTGGGTTGGGACCCACAGGTTGGGAAATGCTGCTTTAGAAGGATAAGAGGAACGATTATCTATAAAACATGTTGCTAATAGGAATAGAGTTGCCAACCTCCAGGTACTGTTTTAACAATACCATGTTTTAACAAATTATCTGCATTGCGCATTGGGTAATTCTCACTTGTTTGTATATTTTATATTTAATATTAGGCATGTTATTATATTCATATTGAGCTTGGTCTTGCTTAACACCTACCTTAGGCTGATGAAGCCAAAAGTGAAACGTGTCAAATTGATCTGGGTAACACGTCCTGAAGACCCCCCACGTTATCAGTCCTGGACTCAAGCCTTCACTGCTTCCTTGGAACAGCTTTTTGCCCATTTGAACTTACCAAAGGTTTTCGCCTTTTGAACGGTATTTTTATTGCTTGATGACTTGCTGTGTTGATATTCATACCGGGTGTTGATACTTTGGTCTTCATACCATGTAGATGTATGTACATATGTTGGTGTATGTTTGTCCTATTTTGTCACATCACTTGTTGTAATATAGCACTACTTGTTAGCAACTTGTTTGGGTACTGTCTTTCTTCTTTAGTAACCTCCAGGTACTAGCTGGAGATCTCCTGCTATTACAACTAATCTCCAGCCAATAGAGATCAGTTCCCCTGGAGAAAATGGCTGCTTTGGCAATTGGACTCTATGGCATTTAAGTCCCTCCCCTCCACAAACCCTGCCCTCCTCAGGCTCTGCCCCAAAAACCTCCTGCCGGTGGTGAAGAGGGACCTGGCAACCCTAGTAAAGGAATGTGTATGGAATAAATAGCTCAAATATGGCAGACAGAAAAATCAAGAAAAGCAATACCAGTTAAAGAGTAGTTTGTTTGTGGTCCCCCTCCCAGATAGGCCGGGAACAAATAGGCTTCTCTAAGGGGAAATCCACGCTAGACCACTGTACTGTTCTTTTTCACTTGGCTAGCAAGTACAGCCACCAAAAATGGGGGGAATTGTATGCGGCCTTTCTTGATTTGAGAAACGCATTTGATTCAGTCCCCAGAGAAAACTGGCGGGTATGGGAATTGAGCCACATTTACTTCTTCTTATTCGAAACCTGTACTCCTCTACCAACTGCCAAATCCGGTATAATAGATCCGGCCAGCTTATTCCCCATATAAATTCTAACAAGGGAGTCAAACATGGCTGTGTCTTCCCCCCCCCCCATCTTTTTAATTTGTATCTAGCTGATCTTGTCTCTTATTTGGAGAAAGTTGATGGCCATCTTCCTATTTTAAATGCCCAGGCTATCCCCATACTTCTTTAAGTAGATGATGCAGTACTTTTATCCTGCACCAGAGTAGGCCTAAATCGCCTTCTGCAGGCTTTTGCGGTTTTTTGTGATGAAAACTCCTTATTTATTAACTTTGACAAATCTAAAATTATGGTGTTCTCTAAGTCCCATAAGATCAGGTCTTGGGTGCTGAATGGAAATAATATTGAACAAGTTAAAGTGTTCAAGTACCATGGTGTCAACTTCCAGAGCGATTTAAAATGGAATAGCCAGGTAAACCAGGCTACTAATGCAATGGGACATCGATCTGGTGCAATCACGATTTTCTTTTATTCCAGGGGTGGCCAATATATGCCAGCTGCTCTTAGAATTTATAAAGTGAAGCTGCTCCCCTTGTCATTCTACCGAATTCCTATTTGGGGGGTAACTCACAACCAGACGTTAGAGTCAGCCCAGTCTATTTTTCTGGGGCAAATATTGGGAATTCCCAACTGTGTCCCTTACCTTGCTCTTTGTTTAGAGACAGGGCTAGGTCTACTAGAAACTAGGGCCTGGCTACTTATTTTTAAGTTCTGGTTGAGGCTTCAATTCAGAGCCACCCCTTTGAGTTTGACGCGGCATATACTATCGGATCACTTTGTTTCACCCTGGAGCAAGAATATCAGTGAGAAAATCAAATCCATGGGGTTATCGTTCGGGGCGCTACTCCCCCTAAATGAGGCACAAGCCTTTAGAACTCTAGAACTAAGGATTACTGATATTGAAAAACCAACACTCCTTGCTAGAGCTACAAATTCTTGCTCACCCTTAGCTCTTGATATCTATCCGGCCCCGGGCTCGCTACCCAGTTACTTTTGCACTCTGACTTCCCCTTTCTTGAGACGTCTCTTTATGCAAGCTCGTCTAAATTTTCTCCCCACGGCCTGGACCACGGGCAGATATGCCAGAGTCCCCTATGAGAAAAGGCTGTGTTCTTGTGCCTCTAGACAGGTTGAAACCGTGGCCCATGAACTACTACATTGCAAGCATTGCTTATTTTTACGGGAACAGGTCATCGAACCCCTACTGACAGATTGCCCTGGTGGCACTGATAAGGAGCTAGTTCGATTTCTTTTAAGTGATATTTATCCCCAGGTTACTGCAGGGGTTGCTAGCTTCCTGGGATTTATATTAAAGTTTTAACTCTTAATGTTGTAAGGAAGATCTTCGCCAAAAGTTTATAAATCTCCTTTTAACCTTATTATATACTTTTTAAAATGCCAAATAAAGGTGTGATTTGATTTGAGTAGTTTGTTTCTAACTGTTGGCTTGGCAGTGTAGCAGTTACTGCTTGGACTATTTCAGTTAATAATGAAATGTTAAGGAGAATTTTTAAAAGTCTGGTTCCAAAGATTATGGGACAAAAAATGAAACTAAGCTTGCCAGGTCTCCTGCTTTAGTGGGAGATTTCCTGGTGGCAGTCCGATGACTCTGCCACCAATTGCTAAGATATTAGTGGGGAAATGGGAGGGAACAGGTTTCCTCCCCTGTGTTGCCATAGAGTTTTGGGCAAATGTTAAAGGGTTGCCTCAATATGTTGCTGTCAGTTGCAGTTTGCACCAGAAGTGATGGCACAACTCTGGGGGCTGCCAGAAAGGTAGGTTCCCACCCCCAAAATTCCCCACACAGGAAACATAATCTGAATCAGTAAAAGAGGATTTATGAAACCAAAGGACTAGCATAAAAAAGAATTAAATTAAACAAGAATGCATAAATATTGTTAAAGGGTAACACAAGAGTTCCAGGTTCATGGAAGTAGGAGATTCTATGAAATCTGCTTTAGCACAAGGCAAATTAATATAAGAGATGTTAGAAACAGACAGCAAATAAGAATTTACCATAATTGGCCAGTGCAGCCTAATAACCTATACTCAGAAAATGAAGTGTGAAAGACCTGAGAAAACATGTAATTCAGTGTTATTTTTGTACATTGATAGCAGTGAAAATTATAGGGATGTTGTTGTTTTTCTAGTTTTTATAGCTACTGTTGAGCTAGAAACATATGAGGGATTCTTTGTAGCTGGTACTTCAAGTTTTAATTGAGAATGGGGAAAATGCCACAATGTAGCCTTGGAAATAAAATGTGTACAAAGACCCAAGGCTATTGATGTAGTACCCCTCTCCATATTGTTCTAAATAGCCCGAAGGAAAAATTAGAAATAATATATCTGGCACTATTCTTCTTAAATACCTTGCAAAATGGTGTCATTCTCCAGATACTATACAATAAGGACATTACTAAATAACAACTGATACTTCTAATATGAGAAGGCTTGGGAGCACATTTACTCCACCTCAGTAAGAAGAAAAGATTAAATGTTGTTGTAGCAATAGCCAAAGCTGAATCTTTTAAGTTAGGAACATGTGGAACGTTTTCCACCAGGTACTTCAGTTTTTAATGAGATCATTAACCTATATGAACAGAAATTCTTACTTAACTGGGGCTCAGTTTAGATTGGTCTCCATTTTAAATTCAGCTTATTCTTTACTCCAAATTTTGCCATGCATCTAGTATTGTCATCGGGAACATGATCAAGCCTCTTCTCCACCTCTATCCTGCAACTATCACATTTAGAACGAATCCAGCTTTCTAATAGTACCTTACACTGCCTTCTATGCGCTGCCTTTCTGAAAAGCCACCTATTTGGGTACATGATGATGCCCAGAACAACAAAACCCAACATCTTGCGAAGGAACCCCCCCCCCTCCCATAGTTAAGTAAATCTCATTAGGAAATCTCAATAGCAAAGGCTATACTACCTGGTCTCTCTCTACTGGCTGTTGCTCACTAAGAAAGAGTTTGTTCTGGTGCAAAAACCTTGGCTTTTGCTCCTGCTGCCTCATCCTGAGCTGACCTGGTGGATTACAGCCTGCTGCTTCCATTGGATTATTTCCTGCCTGCTACCTGGAGGAGAAGAGAAGACATCTAACAGTTTGAGACCCTATCATTTTATTTCACTTGAAGCTTTTTCCCCTAAACTTGGCTTCATGCAAGCAAGGGGAGGGGTTTCTGGGACTGAATTAACATTGGTTTGAACACTTTGTTATTGCTCATAACTGCTTAAATTCCTGTTTAATTCCTTTTTGATTCCTCTTTAAAAGTGTCAAAATTTGGTTTGGTTCCTGTTTAAGTGTTGCCTATTTGGTTTCTTTCTTTCTCTCTGTGTGTGGGGAGCCATTTTATTGGCTGCTGGTGCGTTGGTGTATCCTTATTGCATGCCTGGTTGTTGTTGTCGGGTTTGGCACTGTGCCTCAGATTGGCTTGGTTGGTGCCACATCTGGGCTGGCAGCAGTGCCCCCAGACCTCCAGCTACCTGACATCATGTGGCTGGACATGGATTTTGTGGGGTATGTGCTGCCAGAGCGTGCCTGGGTGCTGCTGTGTCCAGCCTCCACTGTGAGCATAGTGTAGGTTTGGTAAGGGATGGCAAAAGGACCCCCATTTTGGATTTTGCTCTGGTGTCTTGTGTTTCGGGGGTTTTGTAGAGTCTCAGCTGGCATAGACTTCTCCATGTGGTTTGTTGTGCTTCTAGGTCATTGTGCTTCTAGGTAGTTAGGTTGTGATGCTAGGTTGCCTGGTGGTTGTGTAGGGTTTGGCTAGCTTGCTTGCATTAGTTGTTAAGAAAGGAGAAAATGGGCTGGGAAAATTTCCCACCCATGTTAGCCTATTTTTTTTGTTCTCAAAGCTCCTGGGGGGCATTTTTGTGGAAGAGATCTCCCCCCCTCCTCCATTGAAAACCAATGTAAACACTTTGTATTGTCCCTTCCAGCTACCCTGAAAATTTGGGACCTCTACCAGCAAAAATGCCCCCCAGGAGCCACGAAAAGCCACAAAAAAACCCCATAGGGTTTAAATGGTCGAATTTTTTTTGGAAACCCGAAAATAAAGCCGAATTTCAACATTTACCAGTATGGGAAATTCAACATTCGGGTTTTCCTGTGGGGGAAAGGGTCAATAAACCTGAACCCAAATTTTAACGTTGTTTTTTTGCTCAGACATATTTCAATGGTTTTGCTGGGCCGTATGCTAACGGCCCCTTTCTCAGACCCGCTGTGTCCCTGCCCTCTTCAGTCAGTGGACTCCTTTGTACATATCCTTTTGCATTGTCCTTACATATACCAACTTAGGCTAAAATAGATTATACCATGTTTTAACAAATGGTCCACATCTTCTCGAGCAACTTTGGTGCAAAAGGTTCACTTCCTCTTAGAGGACTCTGACCATCAGCCTACCTATTTTGTTGCTTGTTTTTTGGAGGGTGCAGAGAAGAGATGAAGGGAGATGTTTTTAGAGATGGGTCTTACTTAAATTTCATGGTTTTATTGTTCAAGACCTTGAAGAAAGAGAGAAAGAGAGAGAAAGAAAAAGAGAGAAAGAAAGAGAGAGAGAGAGAGAGAGAAAGAAGACTAGAGCGAGTGTGGTGTCATACTCATGATGAGACATCAAAAACATCTTATAGAGTGTTTATGAAGACCTATGAGATGGCAGTGAAGGCTACAAAGACAGCTTTCTACTCAGCCTCCATTGCATCTGCTAGCTCTTGCACAGCACAACTGTTTAGAGTAGCTCGGTCACTAACTTCCATCTCTGGGGAAGTCAAAAATGTTAGCTATCTCGCCTTTAGCTGTGAGACTTTTGTGAGCAGTCTGAGACATTCATATTTGCAGGACTGCCTATCCTGCAAAGAGCTTTGCAGTCTTCTAACAATCTCCTGGTTATCACTGGCCCAAAGACTATTCAGCGGTCTTCAACCAGGGCTGTGGCTTTTTCGGCTATGGACCCTGCCTGGTGGAACTCTCTGTCCAAGGAGACCCTGTCTGTGATGGATTTTTCCCAGTTCTAGAGGGCCTGTAAGACAGAGATGTTTCACCAGGCCTATGGTTGAGAGCAGCAATGGTTTTACATCTGTGACATTCTATTTACTGGTCTGGATTCTCGCGCACTCCTTTCACCTGCTTCTTCCTTCCAACTCTCTTCCCTTCCAGCCCCCCCCCTTGTTCTGTTTTAATTAGGTTGGATTTTTGATAATTCCCACACACTATTTGACTATAACTTAATGCCATATTTTAAGGGTTGTGATTTTCTCTATTTTAACCTATTAGCTTTTGTGATTTTATGTTCTGTATTACTAATGATGTTTTTATCTAGTTGTAAACCCCCCTGAGCAGGGGAGAGGGAGGGCAGCATATAAATAAATAAATTATTCAAAAAGGGCAAGAGTCCAGTAGCACCTTAAAGACTAACAAAAATATTTTCTGGTAGGGTATGAGCTTTCGTGAGCCACAGCTCACGAAAGCTAAATAGTACACCTGAGATCCTGGAAAGCTACCATAATTTCAGAGTAGAGATTTGTGGATTATACTCAGAGAAGCACAGGGCTACACAGTGCTGCCAGCCCCTGTCCCCTGCCACTGCTCAATAGAGTGGTGGGAAAGGGTTAGACAAATATCACTGTCACATCACTGGCATGACGTCAGTCCTGAGGCAAACCCAGAAGTGCTGTCATGCCATCAATGTGACACTCTAGAATTCGCTGAAAACTGTATGGTAACCATAGAGTTTCTAGTAGAGCATTGTGTCTAGAGTAGGACATCACATCCAGGTTTATCAGTTTCCAGCTCTGTGTTAATGGTGTGACATCAGTTCTTGGTTTGCCCCAGAAATGACATCACACCTTTGAAGAAACAGCACCCCCTACATCCCTGCCCCCCCATCTCCAGTTGGGTGGCAGCTGCTGGCTGGCAACCTTACCATGGTTTATTCCATAGTTTGTTCTTTATAGGACCAAACCTGGAGGATCTTTGTGTTCCTGTGCTCGTACTCCCTCCCTTTATGCACAACCTTTTAGTGAAATGCCTCCAGATTTTTGCCAACCCCTATTTAATCATGTCTGAACTAGAAACTATAGTTTGCCCTCTTGAGATGGGTCTAGTGACCTTTAAGGACTTTGATTTCACATCTTGTAAAGAACACAGTGACTTTTATTTTCATTCATGGATGGCACTAAGAAGCTATTTGTTTTGACTAAGAATTCTCTGTCAACAGCCCAGGATAGGAGTGTCTAGTTGTTTGGGGATGCCATTGAAAAAAAATATGAAGATAGGTTTCTCATATGAAAATTGTATAAGATGTGGGAGAAAAACAGAGGTGGGGAAGAGAGAAAAGGCCCTCAGAACTGTTTCATTAATTGGTTGTGTGCATTAGAAGATTTTGAGGCTTGCCATACTGTCTGACTGAGTTCTAGTGCCATTCGTCATATCCTAATAAGTGAATGCTTGATGTTAATGATATAAATTTTAGGAAATTCACATGTTCCCATTATTAAAAAAAAAAGATTCAAAACAATCCCAAATCCAAACTTGAAGATGATGCTTATTTTTCACCAACATTTGCTTAGGAAGGGAGGTTTACTACTAGTGAATAGAAACATAGAAGAAGGATTATATTTTCTAAAATTAAGTGAGGAGTTTCAACCCACTTCAAAGATTTTTCCAATTTTATATGTGTGTATGCCTGTGTGTATATCTTTAAAGGACAGTATACAGTGAGTACCGTATATAGCATTCAGCTACATAGTCTTTGCAAAACATAAATTGTTTAATATTATAATTTTGGTGCTTAAATACTGTTGGATAATCATGTTAAAATGTTTAAAATTCTAAAGTGCTATGTACCATTTTTCTGATTTTCCTTTTTGGGACACTTAGGGAATTAATTTTACATTTGTCACGTGACCACTTAAAGGGCAAATAAATCATGTCAGGAAAGGAGGGTCTCTTTTCTAAAAGCATATTTTATTCATGGGGTTCACAGGCATCCTCCTGCTGACTCTCAAGATAGGATCAAATTTAGGCAGACTGCTCAATCCTAATTAGGAAATTAACAGTTACTCAGCTCTGGCCCTCTGAAATAATGGATTATTTTTTTTACAAGCTCTTAAATGTTAACATCACCCTGGCTGTTTATATTTGCCCATATAAAGCATATTTATAGAACACATTAGACTGCTGTCAAAAAGTGCAAAGCTAATACATTGTAAATCCCCCTTGGGGAAAAAACACCACCGTCTGGCCTGCCTAGTAGAATTGTATTGGATGTTTTCTTCTCCTTGAGAGTCTGAGGCAGACATATGGTGTGTACAGGGATATCGTAATGATGAAACACAGCCACCTTTTCATCAAATGGAACAGGTCATACTTGAGTGGAGTGGGTTTCCTGCAAAAAAAAAAAATAATGGGTTAAGCATATCAAAAGCTCATTTATCTTCCATTTGATCCCGCACACAGCTGGGGTTTATCTACTACCATAATGCCTCACTCACTTGGAGGCTGTGCTAAGAGTGTGAGAATCACATCAGCTCCCAGATGGCAACACACTCCTACTTGGAACACTAACTCCAATGCGCCATCTCCAATGTCTTTGTGTTCGAAGAACAAGGGATTGGACTAGCCTTTGTCTGTCTAGGGATCATTTTCTTCTTCCGAGCTGAATTCCTCTGGGGCCCTCAGACTTCAGCGGCATCACTGAATAAAAAACGTCCACTTTATTTGCCAGTTGATTCCACCAGGATAATGTTCAGTGCTCCACAGTGATTGGTTCAGCAACGCCATGCGGGCGCAGGCATAACTCACTGCAGGCAGGAGAGTTATTGGGCGCTCCAGCTGGAATCTTTAATCTCGCCAGAGCAAATAAAATGCCTCCCGGTGATCTGCCTTTCATTTGCATGTGGCGACTGAAGAGCACAAGAGAACGTGAAAGAAAGAGCAGAGAAGGAGACACGAAGGCTTTGCGGGAAGGTCAACGCTGTCTCAGCTTCCTGCCATGGAATTCTATGAATCCTGCGGAAGAGCCATTTTAAATTGGCTTTCACTGTCAAGAATCTTAATGCAGTTAAATGACTATTAGCTTCAGAGACATTTTGCCAAAACTACTTCATCTGCACAAAATATACATCAATGGTGTTTGCTGCTGGCATAATAGGTATTGCTCACAGCACATACGTGAAGTGTGAATGATGGGGAAAACAACACTAAACTATATCGTGTTTATGGACACTATCAAATTCCACAAGCTTGCTGGTTTGATTTGATTACCCCTATTTCAATTTTGCTCTCCCTTGCATGAATCGAACTAGTCATTCAATGTTAGTGCATTTTTTGTTTTTTTTACACTGAAGTGTTCTTAGAATATACCTGTTTTTCAATTGTTATTTGTGTATATATGTGTGTGTGTGTGTGTGTGTGTATAAAATGTGTTTACTAACACATGACATACATTGTATGCCTTAATATTATATAAATTATATATTCATCATGGTAAAAATACATAAAAGAAACACCCATCAGTACCAAAAACAAAAACAGCCAGAACAAAACTATTCATGCCAAGCAAGCATACAGAAATAAAAAGAGCTTTGTAGAGGAATGGCTTCACTGCCCCATGAATGAGAGGGCAATTTCCCTGCACAGACTTCCCCTGCCAGCTCGCAGCCCTGATGGAAAGCTGGGGCGGAAAGCCATTTCTTACCCCTCTCTTTTGGCCTCTTTGGTAGTGCACCACCACCCCAAGGTTTTTCCCTCTCACTTGGTGTCGCCTGAGGATCATCACTAAAGGGGACCCTTCTGTAACACTGCTGAATAGCAAGCATGTGAATAAGACGATGAGGAGTAGGAGTTGATTTTTATACCCTCCCTTTTTCTCTGCCTTTAAGGAGACTCAAAGCAGCTTACGATCGCCTTCCTTTCCCCTCCCCATAGCACACACCTGTGAGGTAGGTGCGGCTGAGAGAGTTCTGGGAGAACTGTGACTAGCCCAAGGTCACCCAGCAGGCTTCATGTGGAGGAGTGGGGAAACAGACCCGATTCAAGTCCACCGCTCTTAACCACTACATCACACTGAATGTAAGCTCTATAGTTAAACAGCTTTATTACTACAAAGCACATTCATGGTAACTACAAAATTGTTCTAGATACAGCTAAGCAAAAATTTTAAAAAAGAATATGAAAGAAATGTTACTGGCTAGTTAACTTACAATCCTTACAATCCTTGAATATCTGGTCCTGCTGGTTGCATCTCCACCCCATCCCCCAACTGCACTGGCATGCATTCTCCAGCATTACTCTGCTGTATCATCCCTCATCTCAACCATGAGCCATCACACATGAACACACAACTCAAACAAAGGAGCAGTTCCCCTTTTCAGACTGCTTCCACACATGGGCTCCTAGGGCCTTAGCCATTCTGGGTGATAGATCTTCCATCATGAGCATGCCTTTTCCTCTTCAAAACTATGGTTTCTTCTTTCACATTTTGTTTTCCTTCCCAGTCTCAGCTTTTCCACATCCTTTTACCAATGCATCATTTATTAGCATCTCCATTCCCCTGTTCAGAACCAGTCAGCCCTACCCTTTCCCAATGCATAGTAGTTAGGGATTCCTTCCTACCTTCCTGAAACTCCTTTCCTGTTTATCGCACAATACCTTTTGGTCCCATTCTTTGCCAACTGCTCACCTGTCTCATTCTCTGGCTTTGTTTGGTCGGGGCTAGCCTAGTGGGAGGAACATAGCTTGGAATGCCTTAAAATTAGGCAACCAAGTAACTAAAAGGTAATGTAATTGCACAACAGGGATTGGTTTCTTTCTTTTTGAAGCCCCCAGTTTATTTTCTTTATCTTGGATAGCATAATCAGGTTATTTCCTGATTAAATGCGTGTCTCTCTTCTCTTATCAAAGATGTATTGTACCCCAGGAGTCATGTTAGCATTTTTTATGTATATACTGTCACATGCCAAGCCTAACATAGGGACAGATTTGGTTAACGCTATCTTTCAGTGGGGTCCCACTGTCAACACAGAAGGTGCTTCCTTGGAGTACTAAGAAATATGAACCCTTACTTATTCCTGTATATGTATCAATGCATGAAAGAGGTCTGAACATATGAGCACATTTGATGTTATGCTGCTTTATACTGAACCAGGGTATTGATCCAGACAGCCAGTAATGTTTACTTTAATAACTGGCGACAGCTGTTCAAGACCTCAGGCTGAGCTCTCTTACGCTAGCCCTGCTGAATTCCTCTAACTACACATGCTAGCACGTGAATCTGGAGTTTCTGCATGTGCTCAAAGACCAAGTAATGTCTCATCCTAAATTTGTATTTGGTCACCTATCCCATGAAAACATCTGTTGGATCTTACACATGCAATTTCCAATTGAATGTCGGGGACAGCCTGTGACACTCTTACTCTCTTCCACACACCTGCACCCTGCTGGATTGGACTACTTTTTCATGGCTGGCCTTCATTATGGCAGGGTATGCTTCTGTTTAGGGTTGCCAACTACCAGGTACTAGCTGGAGATCTCCTGCTATTATAACTGATCTCCAGCCAATAGACATCACCAGTTCACCTGGAGAAAATGGCCGCTTTGGCCATTGAACTCTACAGCATTGAAGTCCTCTCCTCCTCAAACCCCACTTAATCCCCCTCTATTTTTATTAATGTTTCAGATTTATTTATTTTGCATACCTAGGGTCCCCCAGGTTTGTAGAAAGATCTCCTTTCTCTATATTTGGCCTCAACCCACAAACGTAAGTATCCACAGATGGGACCATTCAGAGAATTAGCTGTATGTGTACAATATAATCAAAATGTCCTGAATCATTTGGATGGGTAAGAAAAATCCACATGAAGAAAGACTGAAATGAAAATACCATTTTGAAGAGTTTTCAGCAGCCCCAAATGAGGAAAAGACTTTTCTCTTT
This sequence comes from Euleptes europaea, assembly GCF_029931775.1. Taxonomy (NCBI): domain Eukaryota; kingdom Metazoa; phylum Chordata; class Lepidosauria; order Squamata; family Sphaerodactylidae; genus Euleptes; species Euleptes europaea. Next base: position 67,045,629 of record NC_079321.1, on the reverse strand, counting down.
CAACAGTTCTTCAGTGATTCCTGTGAAAATATTTGCCTATTTGTTTACATTTCCTTCTCTCCTCATTCCCTTTTCTTGCCCCTAATGACAGCATCATATAGTGAAGTATGATTATTTACATAGCATCTTGATAGCATCCCACAGCTTAGATGTCCCCTAAATGTTGGAACAACTATGTGATTTATTCAGGCAGACAGCAGAAGAGAAAAATGGCATTAGAGCAGAACCTTGTAGGAGAAGCAGTGGTGCCAAGCAGTACTTTTACAATCAGTACTTTCACAATCAAAGCATTTTTTCATAAAATATCCTCACCCCTATTGCAAAAGCAGAAACCTAAAAATATTCAGTGCAGCCCCAGAAAAATTAAATATAATTTTTATCTAATATGTTCATGAATTAGAAGGAGTGACATCAAAGGCCCAATTCATACATTACCGGAGCAGTGTGAGATCTGCTGGGCTATGGTTCAGTCCCATGTCGCCAGTGTTACAGTGCTCAATTACCTCATGTTTGAGTCCACCTGTTGACCAAGAAGCCAGACAAGGAAAACTTCAGCCTATCCAAAGTTACAATTATAGGAAAATTGGGTTTCAAATTGGATATTGATACTGGATGTTAAAATTATAGTCCCCTCTCCTCCATTTCTAGATATGAGCAAATAATAACATTAACAGTAACAATAAAATATATGATGATGGAAACCAATTTTGACTTAATACTTTAGAACATTGGTTCCCAGCCTTTTTAGTGTGGTGACCCAGAAGGCCAAGTTTATTTAGAATGGTGTCACTTAAAACAAAAGAACATGCACAAATGGAATAAAACTGCAAAGACCTGGGACCCTCTTTTACAGCTTTGCAACCCACTTTTGGGTTGGGACCCACAGGTTGGGAAATGCTGCTTTAGAAGGATAAGAGGAACGATTATCTATAAAACATGTTGCTAATAGGAATAGAGTTGCCAACCTCCAGGTACTGTTTTAACAATACCATGTTTTAACAAATTATCTGCATTGCGCATTGGGTAATTCTCACTTGTTTGTATATTTTATATTTAATATTAGGCATGTTATTATATTCATATTGAGCTTGGTCTTGCTTAACACCTACCTTAGGCTGATGAAGCCAAAAGTGAAACGTGTCAAATTGATCTGGGTAACACGTCCTGAAGACCCCCCACGTTATCAGTCCTGGACTCAAGCCTTCACTGCTTCCTTGGAACAGCTTTTTGCCCATTTGAACTTACCAAAGGTTTTCACCTTTTGAACGGTATTTTTATTGCTTGATGACTTGCTGTGTTGATATTCATACCGGGTGTTGATACTTTGGTCTTCATACCATGTAGATGTATGTACATATGTTGGTGTATGTTTGTCCTATTTTGTCACATCACTTGTTGTAATATAGCACTACTTGTTAGCAACTTGTTTGGGTACTGTCTTTCTTCTTTAGTAACCTCCAGGTACTAGCTGGAGATCTCCTGCTATTACAACTAATCTCCAGCCAATAGAGATCAGTTCCCCTGGAGAAAATGGCTGCTTTGGCAATTGGACTCTATGGCATTTAAGTCCCTCCCCTCCACAAACCCTGCCCTCCTCAGGCTCTGCCCCAAAAACCTCCTGCCGGTGGTGAAGAGGGACCTGGCAACCCTAGTAAAGGAATGTGTATGGAATAAATAGCTCAAATATGGCAGACAGAAAAATCAAGAAAAGCAATACCAGTTAAAGAGTAGTTTGTTTGTGGTCCCCCTCCCAGATAGGCCGGGAACAAATAGGCTTCTCTAAGGGGAAATCCACGCTAGACCACTGTACTGTTCTTTTTCACTTGGCTAGCAAGTACAGCCACCAAAAATGGGGGGAATTGTATGCGGCCTCTCTTGATTTGAGAAACGCATTTGATTCAGTCCCCAGAGAAAACTGGCGGGTATGGGAATTGAGCCACATTTACTTCTTCTTATTCGAAACCTGTACTCCTCTACCAACTGCCAAATCCGGTATAATAGATCCGGCCAGCTTATTCCCCATATAAATTCTAACAAGGGAGTCAAACATGGCTGTGTCTTCCCCCCCCCCCCATCTTTTTAATTTGTATCTAGCTGATCTTGTCTCTTATTTGGAGAAAGTTGATGGCCATCTTCCTATTTTAAATGCCCAGGCTATCCCCATACTTCTTTAAGCAGATGATGCAGTACTTTTATCCTGCACCAGAGTAGGCCTAAATCGCCTTCTGCAGGCTTTTGCGGTTTTTTGTGATGAAAACTCCTTATTTATTAACTTTGACAAATCTAAAATTATGGTGTTCTCTAAGTCCCATAAGATCAGGTCTTGGGTGCTGAATGGAAATAATATTGAACAAGTTAAAGTGTTCAAGTACCATGGTGTCAACTTCCAGAGCGATTTAAAATGGAATAGCCAGGTAAACCAGGCTACTAATGCAATGAGACATCGATCTGGTGCAATCACGATTTTCTTTTATTCCAGGGGTGGCCAATATGTGCCAGCTGCTCTTAGAATTTATAAAGTGAAGCTGCTCCCCTTGTTATTCTACCGAATTCCTATTTGGGGGGTAACTCACAACCAGAAGTTAGAGTCAGCCCAGTCTATTTTTCTGGGGCAAATATTGGGACTTCCCAACTGTGTCCCTTACCTTGCTCTTTGTTTAGAGACAGGGCTAGGTCTACTAGAAACTAGGGCCTGGCTACTTATTTTTAAGTTCTGGTTGAGGCTTCAATTCAGAGCCACCCCTTTGAGTTTGACGTGGCATATGCTATCGGATCACTTTGTTTCACCCTGGAGCAAGAATATCAGTGAGAAAATCAAATCCATGGGGTTATCGTTCGGGGCGCTACTCCCCCTAAATGAGGCGCAAGCCTTTAGAACTCTAGAACTAAGGATTACTGGTATTGAAAAACAAACACTCCTTGCTAGAGCTACAAATCCTTGCTCACCCTTAGTTCTTGATATCTATCCAGCCCCGGGCTCGCTACCCAGTTACTTTTGCACTCTGACTTCCCCTTTCTTGAGACGTCTCTTTATGCAAGCTCGTCTAAATTTTCTCCCCACGGCCTGGACCACAGGCAGATATGCCAGAGTCCCCTATGAGAAAAGGCTGTGTTCTTGTGCCTCTGGACAGGTTGAAACCGTGGCCCATGAACTACTACATTGCAAGCATTGCTTATTTTTACGGGAACAGGTCATTGAATCCCTACTGACAGATTGCCCTGGTGGCACTGATAAGGAGCTAGTTCGATTTCTTTTAAGTGATATTTATCCCCAGGTTACTGCAGGGGTTGCTAGCTTCCTGGGATTTATATTAAAGTTTTAACTCTTAATGTTGTAAGGAAGATCTTCGCCAAAAGTTTATAAATCTCCTTTTAACCTTATTATGTACTTTTTAAAATGCTTGGACTATTTCAGTTAATAATGAAATGTTAAGGAGAATTTTTAAAAGTCAGGTTCCAAAGATTATGGGACAAAAAATGAAACTAAGCTTGCCAGGTCTCCTGCTTTAGTGGGAGATTTCCTGGTGGCAGCCCGATGACTCTGCCACCAATTGCTAAGATATTAGTGGGGAAATGGGAGGGAACAGGTTTCCTCCCCTGTGTTGCCATAGAGTTTTGGGCAAATGTTAAAGGGTTGCCTCAATATGTTGCTGTCAGTTGCAGTTTGCACCAGAAGTGATGGCACAACTCTGGGGGCTGCCAGAAAGGTAGGTTCCCACCCCCAAAATTCCCCACACAGGAAACATAATCTGAATCAGTAAAAGAGGATTTATGAAACCAAAGGACTAGCATAAAAAAGAATTAAATTAAACAAGAATGCATAGATATTGTTAAAGGGTAACACAAGAGTTCCAGGTTCATGGAAGTAGGAGATTCTATTAAATCTGCTTTAGCACAAGGCAAATTAATATAAGAGATGTTAGAAACAGACAGCAAATAAGAATTTACCATAATTGGCCAGTGCAGCCTAATAACCTATACTCAGAAAATGAAGTGTGAAAGACCTGAAAAAACATGTAATTCAGTGTTATTTTTGTACATTGATAGCAGTGAAAATTATAGGGATGTTGTTGTTTTTCTAGTTTTTATAGCTACTGTTGAGCTAGAAACATATGAGGGATTCTTTGTAGCTGGTACTTCAAGTTTTAATTGAGAATGGGGAAAATGCCACAATGTAGCCTTGGAAATAAAATGTGTACAAAGACCCAAGGCTATTGATGTAGTACCCCTCTCCATATTGTTCTAAATAGCCCGAAGGAAAAATTAGAAATAATATATCTGGCACTATTCTTCTTAAATACCTTGCAAAATGGTGTCATTCTCCAGATACTATACAATAAGGACATTACTAAATAACAACTGATACTTCTAATATGAGAAGGCTTGGGAGCACATTTACTCCACCTCAGTAAGAAGAAAAGATTAAATGTTGTTGTAGCAATAGCCAAAGCTGAATCTTTTAAGTTAGGAACATGTGGAACGTTTTTCACCAGGTACTTCAGTTTTTAATGAGATCATTAACCTATATGAACAGAAATTCTTACTTAACTGGGGCTCAGTTTAGATTGGTCTCCATTTTAAATTCAGCTTATTCTTTACTCCAAATTTTGCCATGCATCTAGTATTGTCATCGGGAACATGATCAAGCCTCTTCTCCACCTCTATCCTGCAACTATCACATTTAGAACGAATCCAGCTTTCTAATAGTACCTTACACTGCCTTCTATGCGCTGCCTTTCTGAAAAGCCACCTATTTGGGTACATGATGATGCCCAGAACAACAAAACCCAACATCTTGAGAAGGAACCCCCCGTCCCATAGTTAAGTCATTAGGAAATCTCAATAGCAAAGGCTATACTACCTGGTCTCTCTCTACTGGCTGTTGCTCACTAAGAGAGAGTTTGTTCTGGTGCAAAAACCTTGGCTTTTGCTCCTGCTGCCTCATCCTGAGCTGACCTGGTGGATTACAGCCTGCTGCTTCCATTGGATTATTTCCTGCCTGCTACCTGGAGGAGAAGAGAAGACATCTAACAGTTTGAGACCCTATCATTTTATTTCACTTGAGGCTTTTTTCCCTAAACTTGGCTGCATGCAAGCAAGGGGAGGGGTTTCTGGGACTGAATTAATATTGGTTTGAACACTTTGTAGTTGTTATTGCTCATAACTGCTTAAATTCCTGTTTAATTCCTTTTTGATTCCTCTTTAAAAGTGTCAAAATTTGGTTTGGTTCCTGTTTAAGTGTTGCCTATTTGGTTTCTTTCTTTCTCTGTGTGTGTGGGGAGCCATTTTATTTGGCTGCTGGTGCGTTTGTGTATCCTTATTGCATGCCTGGTTGTTGTTGTCGGGTTTGGCACTGTGCCTCAGATTGGCTTGGTTGGTGCCACATCTGGGCTGGCAGCAGTGCCCCCAGACCTCCAGCTACCTGACATCATGTGGCTGGACATGGATTTTGTGGGGTGTGTGCTGCTAGAACGTGCTTGGGTGCTGCTGTTTCCAGCCTCCACTGTGAGCATAGTGTAGGTATGGTAAGGGATGGCAAAAGGGCCCCCATTTTGGATTTTGCTCTGGTGTCTTGTGTTTCGGGGGTTTTGTAGAGTCTCAGCTGGCATAGACTTCTCCATGTGGTTTGTTGTGCTTCTAGGTCATTGTGCTTCTAGGTAGTTAGGTTGTGATGCTAGGTTGCCTGGTGGTTGTGTAGGGTTTGGCTAGCTTGCTTGCATTAGTTGTTAGGAAAGGAGAAAATGGGCTGGGAAAATTTCCCACCCATGTTAGCCTATTTTTTTTGTTCACAAAGCTCCTGGGGGGCATTTTTGTGGAAGAGGTCTCCCCCCCTCCTCCATTGAAAACCAATGTAAACACTTTGTATTGTCCCTTCCAGCTACCCTGAAAATTTGGGACCTCTACCAGCAAAAATGCCCCCCAGGAGCCACGAAAAGCCACAAAAAAACCCCATAGGGTTTAAATGGTCGAATTTTTTTTGGAAACCTGAAAATAAAGCCGAATTTCAACATTTAACAGTATGGGAAATTCAGCATTCGAGTTTTCCTGTGGGGGAAAGGGTCAATAAACCTGAACCCAAATTTTAACGTTGTTTTTTTGCTCAGACATATTTCAATGGTTTTGCTGGGCCATATGCTAAGGGTCCCTTTCTCAGACCCACTGTGTCCCTGCCCTCTTCAGTCAGTGGACTCCTTTGTACATATCCTTTTGCATTGTCCTTACATATACCAACTTAGGCTAAAATAGATTATACCATGTTTTAACAAATGGTCCACATCTTCTCGAGCAACTTTGGTGCAAAAGGTTCACTTCCTCTTAGAGGACTCTGACCATCAGCCTACCTATTTTGTTGCTTGTTTTTTGGAGGCTGCACAGAAGAGATGAAGGGAGATGTTTTTAGAGATGGGTCTTATTTAAATTTCCTTTCCTTTTATCCCTTAGACGCTCCTTGATCAATTGATCTTGAGCAGCATATATCTAGTGTTGGAGGGATATAAGGACTGAAACAAATCTTGCCACTGACAATGTAGCCTTGGGGTCCCTATCACTTAGTAAAAAAGGCATTATGTCAGTCACAGAGGCATTGGATTTGTATATTAAAAGGGGGGAAATATAATGCGATCGAAGTTCCTCGTAAAAGCGGCATTCCAAAAGGGCATGGGCTAATGAGTCAATAGAGCCAGAAGAGCAAGGGCAGATCCTGTCTGAGTATGGTATATTCAGAATTCTGTCCTGCATTACCATAGAAGGGTTAGCATTCAATCTAGCCAAGCAAAAAGCTCTACAGAGACGAGGAGTTGTTAGATAATATGTATAGGCAGGCAGACCACGTGGAGGGGGTATTCTGAAGAACTGGGATGAACAGACACGACGAGCACGAAAAGTAGTGCTGTTATAATCGAGCTCTTTAATGCGCTTTTTAATTTTGGCAAAAGCTTCAGTTTTCCCAAGATCTGATAACATATCCTGCGAGAAGCCCAACAATGCCAGTTTCTCATCTAAGATTTTTTGCCATGAGGATTTAAAAGGGTCATGCTTCAGAGAAGCTAGGAACCCCTCAGTGCTAAAGCACAGTTTAAGGTGTAGTTTAAAGGCGGCCAACCACGCCCTAGCTTCAAGTGACATTTGGCCAAACTCGGAACGAAGAGTAACGCCAGCAACACATCGAGGGGCATTTAGGAGTTTTCGTAAGAACTGAAGCAGTGGACGATCTATAGATTCATTGATGACTGTAATCCAGATGGCAACACCAAAGAGGATAATTGGGGTAATTTTCAGGTTAAAAACCTGAATAGCCCCTGGAATATATTTGCCACCTTTGGTGTGAAAAAAATTGACAATATCACCAACCCCAGGTTTAATTTTGTTGGACACTGCTTTTTGATGGGCATTCCAATTTAGGTTACGGGAAAAAAGAATGCCAAGGTAAACAAACTCCTTGACTTGGTCAACCTCAAATTTCATGGTTTTATTGTTCAAGACCTTGAAGAAAGAGAGAGAGAGAGAGAGAGAGAGAGAGAGAGAGAGAGAGAGAGAGAGAGAGAGAGAGAGAGAGAGAGAGAGAGAGAGAGAGAGAGAGCAAGAAGACTAGAGCGAGTGTGGTGTCATACTCGTGATGAGACATCAAAAACATCTTATAGAGTATTGTTGAAGGCTTTCACGGTCAGAGTTCATTGGTTCTTGTAGGTTATCTGGGCTGTGTAACCGTGGTCTTGGTATTTTCTTTCCTGACGTTTCGCCAGCAGCTGTGGCCAGCATCTTCAGAGGAGTAACACTGAAGGACACTCGTGTTACTCCTCTGAAGATGCTGGCCACAGCTGCTGGCGAAACGTCAGGAAAGAAAATACCAAGACCACGGTTACACAGCCCGGATAACCTACAAGAATCTTATAGAGTGTTTATGAAGACCTATGAGATGGCAGTGAAGGCTACAAGCTTTCTACTCAGCCTCCATTGCATCTGCTAGCTCTTTCACAGCACAACTGTTTAGAGTAGCTCGGTCACTAACTTCCATCTCTGGGGAAGTAAAAAATGTTAGCTATCTCGCCTTTAGCTATGAGACTTTTGTGAGCAGTCTGAGACCTTCATATTTGTGGGGCTGCCTATCCTGCAAAGAGCTTTGCAGTCTTCTAACAATCTCCTGGTTATCACTGGCCCAAAGACTATTCAGCGGTCTTCAACCAGGGCTGTGGCTTTATCGGCTATGGACCCTGCCTGGTGGAACTCTCTGTCCAAGGAGACCCTGTCTGTGATGGATTTTTCCCAGTTCCAGAGGGCCTGTAAGACAGAGATGTTTCACCAGGCCTATGGTTGAGAGCAGCAATGGTTTTACATCTGTGACATTCTATTTACTGGTCTGGATTCTCGCGCACTCCTCTCACCTGCTTCTTCCTTCCAACTCTCTTCCCTTCCAGCCCCCCTCCTTGTTCTGTTTTAATTAGGTTGGATTTTTGATAATTCCCACACACTATTTGACTATAACTTAATGCCATATTTTAAGGGTTGTGATTTTCTCTATTTTAACCTATTAGCTTTTGTGATTTTATGTTCTGTATTACTAATGATGTTTTTATCTAGTTGTAAACCCCCCTGAGCAGGGGAGAGGGAGGGCAGCATATAAATAAATAAATTATTCAAAAAGGGCAAGAGTCCAGTAGCACCTTAAAGACTAACAAAAATATTTTCTGGTAGGGTATGAGCTTTCGTGAGCCACAGCTCACTTCTTCAGATACCTTCCATACCTTATGGAAGCTCATACCCTGCCAGAGCTCATACCCTACCAGAAAATATTTTTGTTAGTCTTTAAGGTGCTACTGGACTCTTGCCCTTTTTGACTACTGCAAACAGACTAACACGGCTACCCACTGTGAAATAAATTATTGTTATTAATTATTATTATTTATTCTTATTATTATTCCTGCACATCTGCAAATAAATAATTTATTTCAAGTATTCTTGTACAGTTGTGTTGTTTGTGTAGGAGTCCTCCACCCTTAACAGGATACACATAGTTTCAGATGAAGAACTGTGGGAATTATGGAGGGTTTTCCGTCAAAGGAATGCGGTTGTCCATTAGAATCCTTTGCTTGACTTTGTTTTTAAACAGGATAAAGGACAAAAATGTTTTCCTTAAAAAAAAAGAGAAAGGTCAGCCTGTGGCAGGCTTTTCTCACATGCATCAGATCTCAGATACAAACTGAGAAAATCACAGAAATCAAATACTCATGGTGAGAGAGAAGTGGAAAACCCATTTTTGAAAAGAATAATATATTATTTTCTATTTAAACAGAAATATGTTTTACTTTAGCAATTTCATCAGTGTGAATGACAGCATGAAATTTTAGAAAACAAATTATTATGGCCTGGAAATTTAATCCCAACTCCCAATTACTATTTTGAAAAAACGTTGCCCAATCATGTCTTCCAGTTTAAAATATCCAGGCAGTTTCGAATATTATTTTATGAAAGTACTCAACACTCTCACAGGCAAAATTAGAAACATCACATACACAATACAATGGGAAGTTTCTCTGAACCAGTCTCTTAGAAATGAAAGCACAGGGCTGAGGTAGTGGTGTAATGTATTCTAATAGACTTCTGAAAACTACTTATTTATTGAATAGGTTTGTGATTTCAACTTATTCTGAAGGATAAAGGTAGGTTACATCATTTTTAAAAAATAAACAATCTCTTTAACATAAGTTCTGTCTTTACGGCAGATTAGCACAACCATTCAAGATGAACAACTAAAAACGGAAAAGTAACAGTTTCTTCTCTAACTGACTAATCTGTGTCCTAGGTGATCAAATGGCCTTAATACCATAATTCTTTCACAGTAATGTTTAACTTTGTATTATAACACACATGTAGAGCCTTGTAATAATGTGGGCAGACAGAACAATGAAGATGGCTCTACCTTTCTTTGAACTCGCTGGTCATTTATGCTTGGTAATTAGTAGCGTGTTCCAGGCTGAATTGCCCCGCATATTTTTTTGTGTTTTTCAAGCTGAACCATCATTCAGGAAGTGACTGCGAAGCCGGCACATGCCTGCTTTGCATTTCTTAAGAGCCCCTTTAACGCAACCTTTTACATTTGCTCTGCACCAGCCGTGAAGAATCCCCTCAAGGAACCATGCAAAAACCACAGCCACGCACTAGCTATGCACACAGCAATTGCTAATGGCTATGCAAACAGGAATGAAGGAGCAGGTGAGTGCGGGTGGTAGAATGTCTCCTTTTGCATCGGGACCATGAATAGGCATTTTAAAGGTCGCATTTACAAAAAGAACTTTGAGTGAGCATCAAAAATGACCCTGCATAAATGGCCCATCTCTCAAACCATACCTCACCTAGGAGATCACTGTGAGTGGGCTCAACAGAGATGAAGTAGGTGCTGTTGTCACATATCTATTTATCTCAGATTTTGTGTGCTTTGCAGGTTGTGTACTTAAGGATGACAGCTCTTGCTTGGGAAGGACCTGGAGATACGGAGGAGGTGCCTGAAGAGGGTGGAGTCTGGAAAGGAGAGAGAGCTTGGCAGAGATGTTATACCACATCCTGTGATGTCACATCCAGGTCAAAGCTCAGTCCCTTTAACTCCTCCCCTTCCTGGGAGTCACCTCCTCTTTCCAAAATTCAAAGTTTACATTAAATTTCCCACCTTATATCACTTCACACACCTTTTTCTCCCACCTTACATCACTTGTGGGCTTCTGTAAGCATGCATTTATGTCATATTAATCTTTGATCCAAAATATTTGTGCTGGTATAACTGGCTGCTATCCAGTTATGTTGTTCCACTGAACCTTTTAAAGAAGCACT